>NC_133168.1:79086258-79722508 GCF_040802235.1 Manis javanica
CAGTGAGGCCCTGGGGGATGGTGGGGAGAAAAGTGGGACATTTCTGGGGGGAAAGCATGTGTCCAGTGAAGACCTGGCCCCTGGATAGACACAAGCTGGGACTTGGAGTGACAGAGCACATGAACATCAATGCCTGCCTTGTGAGGGCAGGAAGACCCCCATCCCTGGCGGCCCTCATGTCTCTGAGCCCCGTCTCAGAAGGGCTGGTGTCCTCTGCTCCCTGGGCTGGAAGAATTCATGGGGCAGATGAAGCCTGGTAACCGTGCTGCTCCAACGCCAGGCTCTTTGAAGAGTGGTCGATGAATATTCATGTGCTCTCCTATTGACACAATTTCATCTGCACACCACTCACTAGAAATGCTAGTAAAAAGTGCTCACGATGTAAAATAAAAAAAAAGATTGCTTTAGTTGAAGATAAAGAGGCCTGTTTCGGTGGGAGCTGAAGAAGTCGCATGCCTTCCATGGCCCCCCTGTGAGGGGCCTCAGCTGCTGGATGCAGCACCGTATGCACGTCGCCACTGCAAACAAAGCCAGTGTCAAAAGTGACAGTGAACATCTTCCTGAGAGCAAGAGATACAGGAGAAATTAACTCACAAAGACACTGAATGCTTAAAATACAAGCTGTCAATAAATGATGGATAGAGAATTAAAGACCCATTCTCTTAGGGTTAATATTAAGATGAGCAAGAGGGAAGCATGGACCGGACTCACTCTGGGTGACTGTCGTCTCTGCTAGAGCAGCAGGAAGGCTGCCATCAGGGAGGAAGTGGAGGAAAATTAAATAATCTCTTGGAATAATTATAATAAGACACCCCCCCACCTCAACTGAGGGATTGCTGAATATATTTATCAAAAATAGTGATAAAGACAGAAATAGCTAATCGGAGAAAGCTGAGCAAATACCCATTTTAGGGGCAGCACACACGTGGAGACCCTCCCTGTTAGATGCTCTCTGCAGGTGTTCAGCTCTCAGCTCAGAGGGTGCCACCCAGGCTGTGTAAGCTGACCGGCTGGGACCTGGAAAGAAGGTACATCACGTATTAAATCCCTCCTTTATGCTTTCTCGCTGGGTCTGATGATTTGTTAGGACAACAGCCCATCACCATAATTTGTGGGTGAATTGGGTGTAGCCTGCACATGGGCTTCCACGGAGGGTGGATGTCTGGCGTCCCCCAGCAGCTGGGGATGACTGACAGCAGAGCCAGAATGAAGCAGGAGTAGGGTCGTCACAGACCCAACCCCCGATGGCACAGAACCTCCACTGAGGCAGGTCAGGGGCAGCAAAAGCACCACCGGCCCAATGGCTGTGTCTGGTGGGCTGAAAGGGACCCTCGTGTCGAGGGCCGTTCACCGTGCAGGCGAGCACCCTTTAAAGGCTGCGAGATGACTTCTCAGTAGTGTCTGGGATTACAGTTTGATAGGGTCTGAGATTGGTTTCTAAGTGAGGTAAGTTTTAAAGGCTCTTTGTGGGTTTAAAACTTTATTTGCACTTGACATAGATTGTGATTTTATTGACTTCTGACACTGGGTTTTAGCAGTATATGATATACCCTCTGTTCAAAGGCACAAGCCAGCAGGATTTGATGAGTGAGGCATTCAAGCTTCAGTCATTTGTCCAAAGGAAAACACATGATTGTACGCGTGTGTGTGTGTGTTTTTCGAGAGCAGTTTTCTCGGAAGAGTGTAGACCCTGTCATGCGTCTCGGCTGCACAAGCAGAGACAGGCTTTGGGCCCATTTCCCGCCCTCAGCTCCCTGTCTGCGCTTCCCCCCAGCTTTGCCGACAGTGGGAGCCGAACAGCAAGCCAGCGGGAATGGTGACAGCACCACCTCTGGTTCCGACCACCACCGACAGGCAGGACCCAGCCGGCACAGCCTCTCCTGGGGCAGGAGGGCATCACGCAGGTGCTTTCAACCACAGTCTTCTGCATATTACTTGGGGTTCCTTTCTCCTGATCCTGGGACACCCTAAGTCATGATGGGAGCCTGAAGCAGTGCTTACAATTCACATTTCTCTGTGAAATTTGATTTTGGAGGAATAATCTAAAACACTAAAGCCTCACCCATCACCCTCTGTCACTGTGTATCTTGGAATGGAGAATATTCTATATGCTATCAAAAAGCCAGCGTTGGAAGTAGATAAAATCACAGTCAGTGCTAGGTGCAAATACGGTGTTTGGTCTGCAAATGATCTCTGAATGGCCAGCTTGGCCCAGCAACTACACTGGGACTTCTTCCGGCTGTGGGGCAGATTCCTTCTGGAAGCGGGGTGCCCTCGTGCAGAGGCATCCGGGGTGGGCCCAGCTGCCCAGGAGTCTGCAGCATGGAATCCCCAAGGGGTGCCAAGTGTTTGGGCCTCTGGTGCCTTTCCAGTCCCCTCTGTCTAGCACAGGGCCTTGAACCTCCTGAATGCTTTACATTTAATCAAACCTCTCTGCAAGTAAAACAACAGGTTACATGTGACGCTAAGTGAGAAGGAAAGCTGGCAAGCAGTTTCCCCGGCACCAGAGCCAGAATCAGCCCGACGCCTCCCTCTGCCAAGGCCCAAGCCCCTGTCCTGCAGTGGGTCGGCAGCCTTGGGGCTTTGGCGGTGCACTGTGTCCCTTTGGGGTCCACTGTGGCTGGGATAGGAGGCCTGTGTGGCATGGCCCCAGTGTTCCTACAAGAACTGTCACCTATGACTTAGGACTGGACCTCACCCAGGGGTTCACATGCCGGCAGGTGGGAGGCCCACCTGTTCAACCACTGGGCCCCCAGTGAAGGTCTAGTGAATCTGAAGTAGTTAAACACAATCGGAGACTCCTCAGACCCTCTCCTCAGCAAACTGTAACCGAAAGCTACTGCTCCTGAAAGCTCTTTGGTATTTTCCTTCAGAATCAACATCTTCTAAAGAGTTAATTCATCATTGTGAAGAATCAGCCAGCTCGTGCACAGAGCCAAACGCCAGCCTGGTGACAGGATTTAACAGCACGAACCTTGTTACACTCAACCCCCTGACGAGTCTCTAATGGGGCCTGGGGCTGAGGGCCTGGGAAGGGTGTAGAATTAAATGGCTCCTTCCTCAGATAATGGGAAGTGAGTGTTTAATTGAAATGCCAGCGATTATCCACTCTCCTTTAGCGTTTAATCATCTGGGCACTTTCAAAGTGTCATTATAGGCAATCATTTTCCATCACTTATTCTTCCCAAATGTCCCAGCAACATGGCTGCCAGCCCATTTGCTCAGCTGGGCAGCCAGTGCAAAAAGACTCATCGATTCGTGAGACCAAACAGTGACCGAAATTGGAGTAAAACAATTCCCTTTCCATGGTACCAGCGCTGAATAAGAACCTACGAGGAGTCCCTCCATGTGCTGGGGCAGGCGAGCCACGTGCAGCCAGCTACCCGCACAGCACCTGCCGCCCGGCGGCTGGTCCCAGGAGGGGCACACGGACCCGCGCTCAGCACCCCTCTGCCAACGCCATGTCCTCTGTCTTGGTTCATTTCCCCCTTCGCTGCTCAGCATGAGCTGAGGGGTCCTCATCCACACCTGCCCTCCATCCACTCACTCAGCCTTAGGTGCTTCCTATGTGTTCACCACTTCGCTAGGCCCTGGAGAGACCAAAATAAATGATCCACAGTCCTTGTCCTGAGCATCTCAGACTCCAGGGGATATGGACAATAAACTCCGCCTTACTGTGTAAATGCCATCTCTTATGCAAGCCAGACTCTTCAGGCGGGGCATATCACAGGAGTCTAAAGGGAACTTCTGTGTGTGGCTAAAGAATGGCGCTCACTGCCTGTTGAGAACCAGACCCAGCACTAGTGACCTCCCGCGTGGCCACACGCCCTGTCCTAGGGACGCAGACTCCGCTCCGGAGCACTTGCAGGAAACGCAGCTTGCTGGGGGAAGGCTGCACACGCTGAGATCAGTCCTGATATGTAGGGCCACTCAGGGTCCCTGGCCCCTCACCCTGGGCCTGCTCCTTGGTGGAAAGGAGCTTTGCAAAAGCCTTTCACCAGACTGGCCACCAGGTCCTGGAAGGCTTACAGAGCCTCCAGGAATAAACAGTGAGCTGGAAACCAGATTTTGAGTAGATGTACCTGCCCCAGAAGCTAATGCTCTGTGCCTAGCCACATCAGCACAGAGCACAAATGCCCTGACAGCACTCCGCCTCCCATGCTCTCTGTCACCCAGACGGGAAGGCGAGCTTTGCGAGCTCATTGGTCATTCTATGGCACAGACTGGAGACCTATCTGCCGACTGTCTCCAATTTTATGCACTTAGATGCAGAGCATATGCCAGTCATACAGACCATCCGTGGGGGGGCGTCTCCTTTCTGGCAGGTGCTCAATAATGGAATCAAAGCACATCTTTTATGGAAATCAAAGCACACCTTCTGTTTGGCCATCTTCCTCCCAATAGATGTTGTTTTTGCAAAGGAGAAGCACTGCAAAATCTATCTGACTCACTAGGAAGAGTTTCCAAATGATTCCTGTACAGCAGGCACACAGGAGATTAGACTTACGTCTCCAGGTTATTAAACTAAACTCCTGAAATGTTTCAAAATTAAAACTTCAACATTATATCACAAGACTGATGTGGTTAGGTGGCCATGATGTGTGGCTGAGTGAGAAAAACCAGTTGTACAACAGCATGAATTGTTGAACCTGACTGTATAAAACAGACAGTGTGTGTGTGTGTGTGTGTGTGTGTGTGTGTGTGTGTGTGTGTGTGTGTGTGTGTGTGTGTAAGAAACTGGAAAGAAGTTCAGTCAATGCTGAAGGAAGCTGTCTTGGCTGGTGAGATGGGTGGTGGGGAGGGAGAACTTGTGCTCCATGGTCGCAAAGCCTGTAGGGTTTGGGGTCAGGACAACCAGAGTTCAGAGCCCGGTTCCCACAGAACAGACTTGCTCTTTGACAGTTGTGTCTGAGCCCTGATTTTCTCAGATGTAAAATGGAAATAATAACATTCCCTCCATGTAAGCTTATGTTAGGATTACATAAGATGATCACCAACATAGAATAAATACTCAATGACTATCAGGACTTAAAGTTTCTGTTTTTAAATAGATATATGCACGTATCTAGAAAAAGGTTGTTTTCAATCAGCATCATTCAAGACCAGGCCTCGGGTCCTTTTCTCCTAAAGGCAGTGTGATCCTGCGCAGTGTGCCTGACACCAGACCGAGCAGACTGCCTCCCTTCCCAGAGCCTTAACAGTGCACAGACGTTTCCTCCAAGTTCACCACCGGGATGCAGGGAACAGGGTTGGTGCGGCCCCACCTGGGGTTCTAGCGCACCCTCACCCACCCTTTACATGCAGATGCTGCTTGGAGCTGCCAGCCTGAACAGCCAGGTGGGAAGTGGGCTCCAGAAAGCCTCAGCCCACGTACAGCACCACGTTTGACGCCCTTGACAAGGACGGCCGGTTGCAGTGGGATGTGAATCAGGCTGTAAGGACTAATGGAGCTGAGATGCTAAATGCTGGCTGGCATAATGGCTGGTGACAAGGGGGTATTAGCCATGCCCTCTGGCCTTCCTGCCGGCACACAGAGCCTTGTGGCTCCCTGTAGGAATCCTCTGGACTCTTCACACAACTTCAGTGTTTCTGCATGGATGAGAGACATCAGAGGGCACAGTCATCTCCAAACGCCCAGGGAGCATTTTAATCAGGTTTTCCACATTATAAGGCTGGCCTTTCATTTCAGCTCAGTACCCTCTACAGAGCTGAGTTCTGCTCCCCGGTGTGAGCTTCTGCTAGAATGGAGGCTGCTCCCCAGTCTCGGGCGCACACCCACAGCCCAGACACAGGACCTCTCAGCCAGTGTCGCCTTTGCCAGGGTGCTGCCTCCCCACCCCCACCTCTCAGGAAACCCCAGGAGAGTTTTTTTAAGTTCACCTTCTCTTGTTAAAAATTGCATTTAATAGTGAGTTCCCAGTGCAAGCTTCCATTATTACTCAGAAAAATGACACTTCAACCTTCAACCTGTTTTGAAAAGCCTGGTGACCCATTTAGGCCACTATCAAGCAACTTAAGCCAGAAAATAAGAACTGACATTGCAGAGTGGACAGCACATGCCAAGGGTGAGCCATTCCATATTCCACAACTGCATGCTTTATCATGTATGTCTACTGAATATATAGTATACATTTATATTAAAATGTCATTTGTGATTTTATTTAGAAATACACAATAGATACATAATTATCTATTTTGTATACACATTTTACTTTTACATTGTGTACATATTAAGTATGCATAGTTTAAAATCCACGTTGGAATGAGGCCCTGGAGTGTTTCTGTCCACAGCCAGGGGCCAGAAGGCCTCAGTTAGCGAGCAGGGGGCATCTGCTCTGTGGCAGAAATGGCATCTTGAGGGACGGCTCTCCTGCCACCTGATTCATGTCATAGAAGCCGAGAGGAATCAGGATGGAGGGACTTGCAGCCACACCTCCTGTCACAGTCAAAATGAAACAGGCCTCTGTCCCTGGAGGGAAGAGAGGAAGGGGGCTGAAAGCGGGGTGATGTCCAGATGAGGGGGTCTAGGGGCCTGCTGCCGGGGGCCGCGGTGCTTCCAAAACCACAGTTTCCGATGCTCGGCCAGTCCCAGGGCGGCTCCTCCAGGTGCCCTGTCCGCCCGCTCCCGTGAGCCAGCTGTCCCTGCCCAACTCTCACCCAGACCCGGAAAGCGTCCTCAGCTTCCACACCAACACCGAGCCATGGGCACGGAGCACCATCTGCACCAATTCACACTGCCAGTTATTTATAGCTTTTAATAGCAGCCTTAAACGACAGAGAAATTTATCACACGTTACAGTTTTTTGAAGCCACAAAAACCTTCTCTCAGCACTTTTATCTGCACTTGGCCTTCAGACACTTGGGAGCCAAGGTCCTCTGGCTGCAGGTGTCCCTCGGGGCTGGGCCCTTGTCCTCAGGGTCCCCGCAGCTGGTTGCATGGCCCCCTTGCTCACCCAAGCTCCTCTCCTCAGGCAGCTCACAGGCCCCCAGCAAATAAAAGATCATGTTCTAAAATTAAAATCTCCCTAGTGGTCATTTAATACAAGTTCTATTTTTCCCCAACTGTGGGATTGTTCTTCTGAAACACAAGCATTGTCCATGTGCTGACAATTTTTATTTGAATTGGATTTTTTAGTAATAGTTGCACATGGTTCCAAATGTAGAACTACAAAGGGTCACAGTGCAGCTACACCCTGGTCTCATCACCCAGCTGCCTTTTCTGGAGGCCAGCTTCCTAAGTGTCTTTCAAGAGAAATTTTAACAGATATAAGCAAATACCCATACATAACATTTTAAAGAAGGAGAAGAAGATGGCCCTTAGCTTCACTGTCTGGAGAAAAGCAAGGCTGTGTTGCGATCACCACAAAGACTTGATCCAGCCCAAGTTATCTAAGTTTCTATTTACTTTCTTCATATGTGAGAGCTCATTATTTTTATTTTTTCCACTTGTTTTGAGATGCCACCTTATTTGTTATCTCATTAATAATATTCCCAACTTTAGCAGAAATCTCCATTTTCTTTTCTTCCCTTTTTCTCCCTCTGCTCAAACTCCATAGGGTTGTTTCTGAAGTGTGTGGGTCCATACAACCCGCTAACATCAAAGTCACTGAGTTCCAGGAGACCAGGAACAAAACAGAATTCCAACCTCTACCCAAGACAGTGCTAAAGGACACCTACTCAATGAAAAAAGTATGTATATTAATGACAGTGAACCAATCACATCCACAAGGCAACAGGTGACTCTCTGAAGCACAGTGCAGAGCAAAGCCTGTCACCAGAAATGCACACGGCAGGTGTCCTTTTACAGAGAAAGGGCCACATCGATCAGGGATGCACAGCATATAAGCAAGAAGGAATGCTCCTGAAATAAGGGCAGGGGCTTCCCTCTGGGGAGGGGTTGGGGTAAAGGTCCCTCACGGCCAGCAATCTTCTATTTGCTGACCTGGGCAGTAATGACATAGTTTAGTTGTTCACCTTAAAATTATATTTTTCTTAAACAAGTTTTAAAAGAAAAATATCAACATGGACAGAGCATCTGGCCTGAGAGAGCGAATCCATATAACCCACGGAGAAAAGGTGTGAAGGGGCAGGACAAACTCAAGAATCTCTTATAATTTTTGTGAGCCCTTTCAATATTTCGCCTTTGAGGTTCTGGAGTCATAATTCATTTTTTTATTACAGAAAACTTTAATATTGAGTTTCCTCAAGGCTTTTTAGATCAAGAAATCTCAATATTGTATCACTCCTCAGAATCTCAGTATGATTTCCCTTAAGCCAACTGTCATGTTGGAGAATTCAGCCAAACTGCTAATGAAAATGATCCAGATAGGTGTTTGCACTGTCCTTCAAAAGTCAAGTCAAACCATTTCTTTGGGTCATAAAATGGCCACAGCTTTGTTGGGGTACCAGAAGAAACAACTCAGAAAGAATGTGCCCACTTCTCCATGGACTTGTGGGCTCACAGTGCCTGTCTTCCCTGCTCCCGGGCAGGGATTCCCAGACACTCCTGCCCATGCTCAGAGGCGTGGATTTCCTAACAAACCAACCCTGGTGACCCAACAAATAATAATTCTAGAAACACGTGCAGGAATGAAGCAAATTTCGACCAAGTTTGTTGAGCCATGACACCCCCAGCATCCTGTGTCTTGTGACCACTCACAGTGACAACGGAGGAAACCCGGTCACTTTCTTCCAGGTCATGTGGGGAACAGAGGTCAACGGCACTCCACAGGAGGACTTGGTCTCGCCAACATGTGAGCTGGCCGATCCATCACGGCTCTTTTATTTAGATCCAATGAGAGCAGGGTTAAAAAACAAAATAGAATTGCCAGTGGGAGATTCCACCTCCCTCCATTGATTTGCACAATTTGTCTCAGGATCACTGTCATACTGGAGCTATACAATTTCCATTTCGCAACTGACTCCATATGAGAGAAATACAACTACCAGAAGTGCCCTATGGTCGCCTCCATGAAGGTCACTTGTCTCTCAGGGGAAGGACACTGATGCCTCGGCCCCTAGGATTCTGAGCAGCCTCCTGTCCACCACAGAGTCCTCCTCTCCCTCCCTGTGTCCAACTGTCTTTCCCAGTGTGTGAGGAGTTCAGCTTTTTCCTGGGGACAGTGTGGGGAGAGAAGAAGGGTGAGGTGACAGGACTCAACTGGTTTGGAGGCATTCTAGCAAATCTGAATAATTTATTTTGATAAGGAGCTGCATCTTCCACGGTTCACCTCATGGTCAATGGCAGGGGCACACGAGCCGAGCCAGACACATAGCACTCTGGAGCTTCTGATGACACAACGTCCACTTACATCCCATGGACCAGAACAGGTCACATGGCCAAGCCCAGGCCTGCAGGGGAGGGACCTACATTCTGCCCCAAGGGGAGGGGTGTCACTGTGGGTCAGGCACAACAGTTCTTCACTGATTTTTGAGCACCAAACATGTGAATACAATGCAAAATGATTAGAAAATAAAATTGCAAATCCTGCAGGAGGCATCATCCCATGAAATCAATGACAATATGGGCTAATCAGCTCCCGCGGAAGACGATATGAGGAACATATTCAGTCGTCAACTGAAGAGAAAACCAACATGGATCATGCACAAGTGCAAACATGCAGGGGAATTGTTTAAATATCAAAAAGGGGCCTTTGGGAAAATGGATCCACACATTTGCAAAAATTACCTTCTGTATGATCGTGCTTCCAAGTGGGAAGGGAGGGATCATGCTGCATGATATTCTGATTAGAAAACTCACACCAGGAAACCCCACACATGTGGTTTCTCCCTCATTTTTCATAGGGGTCAGTCCCAATTGCAATGAAAACCTAAGTTTGCTAAATATGAGGAAATAATGTATTTTCATATCTTCTGGGTTTATTTTTCAAGATCATGTCCCAAACCAAAACTGCTCATGGTACTAATCTTGAACTTTTGGTGCCCACAGTAAGTGGATTCACTCCAAGTGGGCTGTGAAGACCTGAGCAGGGGCTCCGAGCAGAGGCTCTGGTCGGGGAGCGCAGCTCACATCTCAGCGAGCCTGGGACGGCCCTGCGGCTTCCGGGGTGCCCCTTAGCCTCTCTGTGGCTGGGTTTCCTTGTCCGTCGCCCACTGAAAAGACCAGGTGGGATGATGTATCTGACACAAATGTAACTCCCAGCAAGCAGTAGCTCTCCGTGAATGATAGGTATTATTATCAACATTGTTAGGCCATCCTATTTCTGCACTTAAAATTGTATTTGATCTTTATTACTTTATATATTATTCTAGGTTATCTAATTGTAGTAAAATTCAAGTAACTAAATTAAATGTGCTGATCTAAAAGAGGCTACGTGTTTTGGATGACACGTTCACCTGATCTTCTAGAGTCTATTATATATTACGTAAGCAAAGGAGGGTAAAAACTCAAAAGAATATCATTTTTATGCAAAAAAATTAACATGCATTGAAAGGGTATAATTAACTATACACAAACATTTCCTGTGCTGCTGGGAGTAAAACTCACATGCTCAGGGATAGGTAAGGAGTAGACAGTGCTGTGAAAGACAACACGAGATGCAGGGACTCACAGCTGTAGGTCTGGGTACAGGGCTCTCCCACCCCTCTGTGCACCCATCATCTTCCCTGCCCCCCCCTGGGTGTGTGGGGCAGAGGAGTAATCGCAGGCAGAGAGACACTTGTAAAAAATAAGACAGGAAGAAAGGAAGGAGGGAAGGGGGGAGGAGGAAGTAGCTCACTGCATCTTAAAACTTGCCATTGCAAAGACCTCATGGTATATTCTGTATTTTTCAGCATTTAAAACCAAATAAATTAGCCAAAATGAGAAAACGAGTCATTAGAGCAGGTGACTGTCAACACTTGTCAGGGAGAGAAAATGTGTTTGTGAGTGGTGCCAGCACGTCCAGCCAGGAAAGCACCAAGGAGGTGTCCCTGAACTGAGAAATTAGCACGAGCCATGAAGTGCACAATTCCTGTGTCATGGGAGAAAACCAGCTCTGGGTGGAGGAAGCTGCCTGAACAAAACCCTAGCCACACGGGGGAGCACAGTGTGCATGTGTGTGTGCGTGTGCACGTGCATGCGTGTGCATGTTTCTGATGGACTTCATCTGAGGCACAGAGGTCAGTGTTAATATGGGGTGAGGGCTGGCCTCTCTGTGAATGGGTTGAGGCCTATGCACACCCTCCCTGACAAGTGCACGCTCACACCACCACCCAGAAGCATGGCATCCAGCCCAGGGGTGTGGATGCTCAGATACCCCCAAGTAAACAAGCGACCAAAGGGCTAGGCGGGTGGAGGGCGCTGGGAAAGCATCCCGTCAGACACAATGCTCTGGCGGGAATGTGAAGGGTCAGCTGGAATGGGAACATGGGGAGAACACACCCCAGAGCCGCCGTGCTGGTGGAGAGCCCCCTTCTGCCCCTGCACGGCTGCACACTCAGGACTCAGGCTCTGGAGGTGAGGAACCAGGAAGCACCTAGTACCCACACTGCAGCTCGGGAGGCATGAGCCACCTGCCCTAGTATGGGAGTGAGAGAAGCGTGCCTGCCGAGCACTGAACCAGCAGGGGGCAGGCCAGAGCTCAGACAGAATGACCCAGCAGCTGGGAAGGCAGGGCTGGGAGGGCAGTGGGCTTCAGGTGACGGGAGGAGACCCCTCAGTGCGCCCCAGTTCAAGAGGGTGGGTTGTAGTAGGGCAGCAGCGAGCCGGAGAGGCAGAGCTGTGACACTACTAAATAACGGCGGGGATCTGAGCAGAGTCCTGGTTACAAGGCACCGCGGGCTGTAAGGGTGCATGGGGCAGACCCCTCAGCCCTCCCAACTGGCTCCTGCTGACTTCGGAGACCTATCCTTTCCCTCCCAGCTGAGCTCGTCTGGCCTCCAGTATCAGAACGCCGAGAGCTGCTCCCACACACCCTTCTCTCCTCACCCTGTACCCCTGCCCTGAGACATCTCACCAGCCACCAAGACCCAGTTAGCCTTTAAATGGAGGTGCCTTTCACATTTTACCCCCAGCCATCCCTCCTTGGCAAGCTCAGGGTCTCTGCACGGCCAGGCAGGCTCACCATTTCCACTCAGGTGCCCTAACTCAAATTCAACTCAAGATAAAAGTAATAAACCTCCCCCACTACATGTCATCTTTGGGGGCACCATCAGTGCAGTTCTGCAGCCAATATGGGACCCCTGGGGCCGCTGTCCAGTCCCTCTTCCCCATGAGTCGTTACTCCCTGAGGCTCTCTGGGACGGGCCCACACCTCGCCTCTTCATGGCCATGCCTTTGTCCAGGCCGCCCAGCCCGTCGGGCCTCCTCAGGCTCACCGCCGCACAGTGGCCCCCTGCACACCACCTGGCTCCCTTCTAAGCCATCAGGGCACTGCAACTGTCCCTTCCTCCCAGCGGCCCAGAAGCCCCGCCAACCAGCTTGACTAGCTAGCCCACAGGGACTGTCAAGGTAGGCCCACATTCAAAGACAACTCAATCAGGATTATTTAAACTAAATTGTGAGACTTTTTAAAGACTCTCAGGGAAATGGACGTTTTCTTCCCACCATCTAGGAAAACGAAGCCAGCGCCACCCTCTCTCCAGCAGGAAGGGAGAGCCCACCTGGTAATGGAAGGGACCCCAGGGACCGGAGCCCCAGGTTGCAGGCACAACAAACCAGGTCTCACCGGCTGCAGCCTGGACTGAGCTGCCCCCGAAGTCTGTTTGAACCAATCATCTCAGCAGCCTCCTATCCTGATCCATTTCAATTCAGGTTTTCTGGAAATAAAGGGACAGCAGTTCAGCTGCTTCAGTGGCATGCTCACGAGGGTGTCATTAGCCTCTTGGCAAAACATTCCGGCTGCATCCCAGCACTCACGGTTCTCAGGACAAACCCCTGAGTCCTCCCCACAGCCCCCGAGCCCTGCCGGAGCCAGTCCTGTCTGCCTTCCCAGTCGCCTCTCCCATCCCTCTGCACCTTACTCTCTTCTCTCTGGCCGCGCTGAGCTGACTCCAGGTCTCACATCACACTCCTTCACCCAGTGACATCCCTGTGCTTAGTTCTGTGACTGGGATGCCCCCATCCCCCACCCCTTTCATCTATCTGGCCTTTACTCACCCATCACCCCCAGGCCACGCATCCTTTCCTCCAGGGAGGTGGGCAAAGTCAGATTCCTGTTACATCTTTCATAGGATTGTGGTTCTTCCCTTTGAAACACTTTGCACAGTTGATAATTAGATATTACTTCGGTGTGACTATTTTCTTGCTCGCCCCCTGCACCAGGCAGCGGACCGTGTGAGCGACTGAAGGTATCTGCTGATGCCAACAGCTGCTCCCTCGCTCCTGCCTTGCCAGCACGTGGTAGGTGCCTGGAAACACCTGTTAGGTGGATGGAAGGATGGATGGATGGACAGATGGATGGACAGATGGATGGGCAGATGGAAGGATGGACAGATGAATGGGTGGATAGAAGGATGGATGGTTGACAGACAGATGGACATATGGGCAGATGGATGAGTGGATGGACGGATGGATGGATAAATTGCCGATTAACTCTGGAGGTAGGAGTCCAGAGACGGACAGCGGGAGATGTCTGGCTTGAATTACCAGTTGGAGATGATGTCTTTAACTGAGCTGGAGGAGGAGAAACCTGGTCAAGGAGTTAGTAGCTGATGCTACTATGTAAACAGCAGACAGGAAAAGCAAGGAAAACCAAAGGTTGGAGATCAAAGTTTCTCACCGTCACCAAGTGAAATGCGCTCTGTCACCCGGACAATCCCAACCAGCCCCCATGTCTGTCCACAAATCCCTCGCGCCCTCCAGGTGCACATCTCGAAATGCAGCCCACTTCCTCAGCCTGCCTGCGTCCCGCGGGCACCACCAGACTGGTCGCCATGCCCTCCTCCTTCCTGGCCCCTCATCCAGCCTCAAACTCTCCATTCCATTCTGACCACCAATGATGATACTTCTGTCTTCTGCTTGCATAGCCATGTTTTTATCTAACAAAGATAATGTGAAAATCGAGCATATCCACCAATGAATAGCTAAAAAGAGTGTTTTTGTTCAAGATTGAAAAAGATGAATTGCAAAGCCTTGGCACACTCCAAGCCAAGCGTGACCCCATGGAACTCGAGATGGCATATACTGCAGCATTGAGGGGTGACTTGAAAATAAACTACCAGACCTGATTACAGCCAGTGGTACACACTGTGACTTGATTGAGATAGTTTTATTTCCCTTAGTATCTTTGTAACCTATTGTTTCTGACTATTCGAAAATAGGTCCTTACAAAGACAGATCATTTCAAGTATTCCATACAATGGGAAAAGTGCTTATTCTATGTGAAATTTTCCATTCTAAATATTGTTGAGATTTTTCTGGTGGCTGTTTATCTTGGTTATGGTTGTTTTTAAGTATGAAATACACACAAAATAATCTATGATACACCAGTATAGTTCGTGCTTGTGTTCACTCAATGTAGACATAGAAAGTAGGAGTCTTAACACATTAAAAGAAAAATGGAAATGGGAAAATAGAGAAAGAAAAATGCCTCCAAGTAACTCAACTAACTATAATTAGTCATCATCAAATAATTGCACCAGAATCTCAAATAGTGTACCCTACCCATCTTGGTAAGTTCCCCTTGGAAGCCACACATTTAAACCATGGAGAAAACCTCCAATGAACAGTGGAGATATGGAAAGTGTTTTGCAGTTCTACTTATGGTTGGACACAGAAAGTGGAAAGTGGCCAGGTATGTCGATGAAGCCTCTCCATTCGGCCATTGGAAGGGTGTGGAAATCAGGGCGCACAGAAGGGACTGTGGCAGCTCATGTTGAGCAGTGGGCACGTGAGCAGGATGAGGAGCCGGAAAGGACGGTAGACCCAAAAGATCACATGTCTTTGAGTGGGGCCAACCCATAGCCATGCACCTTCCTTCCTTGGTAGCAACCGTATTTCAGCTGAGCACGTGACATCCAGAAAAGGAGACTCCCAGCCTGCCTTGCAGCTAAGTGGGCCTGAGTGACGCACACGGTGGTCAGTGACCATGGGGCCTCTTTACTGAGGGACCAAACCACCCTGCCCCCCACCCTCCCTGGAATGCTGGAATGCCGGCTCCAGTCTGAGTGGCCCTTCAGACCGAGAGCTGGAAACTATGCATTCAGTTGGTCTGAGCAGAGGAAGCACGTGCCCTGAAGATCATCCTGCCAGTACGGCAGCCCTGGGAGGCTTCCCTACAGATGTGTGTAATACACCAGTGTGTGTGCATGTGTGGGTATGCATGTGTCTGCCACATGTAGCCTCACCCAACCCTGACACATGACCTAAGCACTGGGGGGTGCTTGATTCCTGATGCGCTCGCCCCCCACCCTACGCCTTGTGTTTCTGTCCCTGCTCCAGAGTTTATCTGCAGAATGGCCAGGACTCTGTGCCGTGAGCCCCTCCTCACCCCCAAGCCCTGAGATTTCCAGGATGACAGAGCAACTTGGCAAACAAATGGGCTAAGGCGCACACGTACATAAGAACATGCACACACACACATGGGCATGCATGTCATATACATGATGTGTGAATTATATGTGTATATATAGTGCTCTATACTCCAGTTCATTGTGGACTTTAGTCACCTAATAAGCAAAAAGCTACATAACAAATACTTATGCATTCCAAATGGATTAGATTTCAAACTAACTAATAAATTCTCATTAAGACTCAAAGGCAAATCGTAGTGACCCGAGACCGCTCCAGTTGTAACCAGGACAATATGTTTACAAAGCAAAGGCAGGAGCTTAAAACAACCATATGTGGGCTCAATGTGTATTCTAAAATTGTGAAACAGCCTGCTAGTCAGATGAATTTGGGTGTCTGGAAAGAGAAATATTTAAATTCCTTTCTTATTCTCTGAGTCCTGTGGAATTTTCTTTAACACAGAAAGATTAAAGCAAATGGGAGAGGAGTTTGGTCTAACATGAGTCTGTATTAAATGAGCTGAACACTCAGCCAGGTTCACAAGCTGGCTCCATCTTCTCTGGAAATCGCCAGGATGCCCTTCTTTTATCTACTTGGGACTTACACTAGAAAGGGAACAATAAGGTAAATTTCTTCCTGAATCATCTCAAATCCATCCCAACAGTTTTCAAGCCACTGGGACACTATTGGGAAAGTCCACCTGCCCACACGTTTGCCCCCCAGCTCCCTAAACGGGGCAGGGATGACCTAACATCCTTGATCGATCCTGCAAGTTCACATGAGTCCAGAGGATTCTGAGATCTATTTCTCATGAGGCAACCCTAAATTTACCAGCGATTAAAGAACTCATTACCGACTACAGCCTGGCTGCACCTGCCCCCAGCCTGGACGCACCGTGGAGAGGGAAACACAGTTTGCACCCCTGCAACAAGGCACGGGGCTCAGGAGGCAGGGCCTCTGTCAGTGCAGCGGCAGGGCTGGGAGAGGGCTCCCTTTACCCCACACCTTTCGTCCCAGGCCAGAATGACAAACTGAGGGTGGATCACATATCAAATTTAACAGTGATTCACTTACCGAGAAAACCAAGTAGACTGGTAGGTGACTCCGTTTGTCAAATCCTCGTTGACGTGCACCATAGGCTGTCCGCAGAGACAGAGTTGGCAAGAATCACTGAAAGCATCTGGTGGGGAATCACCTGACTTACAATAAAGAGTACTGTGTGTCTTTATCATTTGTAAGTTCTGTGCCTCATTCTCTTCTCCCAGAAAGATGCACTTATACACACACACACACACACACACACACACACTTTTTCAAGAACCAGTTGCTAAACACTTGCCAGCTCCCCCAGCCCCCCCAGCCCTCTGCCTCGCCTCCTCCTACACGCTCTTTCCTGACCTAAGAATAAGTTCTCTGGTATCAGAGCAGTGAGTGACCCTGAGGTTTCGAGGATTTCAACTGAAGGAGCCATTGTCCTGCCTTGGGAATCTTCCAGAGACAGAAGCATACCTTTTTAACTTTTCTCAAAATGTGCCAGGGGCTGGGAGGCTGGCTGGGTGCCAGCTACACCGCTCTGTTAACATTTCAGAGGAGGGTTATTCCTGCCGTTGTGGATGTATGGCTTTATTGGACGGGATCCTGCCGTGACAAGCAGCTGTGTTTCTCAGTCAGCATCCGGTGCACCCACAGCCAGGCAGTGCCTTCTGTCAAGCCTCTTATCAGGCCGGTCACGGTTCCAGAGCTCGTAGCATCGCTGAAATCCCTCCTTTGGACTTGCCTTCAGGACGGCAAGGCACCTAAGTGACCCAGCCTTACTTCTGCATCTTCACCAAAATTGTATGACCCAATGTTATCATTCACTTTATTTACCCAAAGAGTTCCAAACAACTTCTGCCTGTCTGTGAAGAAAAATCCGGCTTCAGAGTGAAAGTGTGACACCATAGAGGAGGAGGCATGAAATAAGAAACACATTTTACATCTAAGACATATTGTCCAGGCAACTGAGCAGAATAAAACCAATTCTGGAGGGAATTCCAAAAGCACTTGCAAGCATTTCCGAGCGAGGCCATAGTCACCCAGTAAGTGTGGGACCCGGCCAGACACTGAGTGATGGGGGCGCGCTGGTCCCTGGGTGCTGCCGCAGGGGCCAGAGCACTCACTTCAGAGCAGCACCTCTCCACCTGGGCCAGAGGACCCCCCCCAGGCCAGCTTAGCCTGTCAGTTCACCTCGCCAGGCGCTTGAAAGCCCCCGAATCTGTCTCTCAGGGAAAGGAAGGAAGGCGCCTGTGGGGAGTGCTGACTGTGTGCTCCACCCCGGTCCCCCCACTCTCAGCGTGTGACCCTGGGCACCTGACTTAGCCTCTCATGCCTCAGTTCCCTCAGCTGTAAAATGGACGTAGAAACAACAGTAACACCCCCCATGAAGGCCGTGGTCAGGATTAAATCAGTCAAAGGCACAGTCACATGTAGCCCCGTCCCTCAGGGTGGTGGCTGAGCGGGACTGTAGGTGCCTGCCCAGCAGATGTTACTGAACTCGGGGACTCAGCAGACAGAAGGCTGCCATGGTGTCGATGTGCTGTACCCCGTGCTCCGGGGACTGCAGTTCCAGGCGCCTGTGCAAGGCATAGCAGGGGAGCTGGATGAGGACCTGAGCCACAGCCAAGCTCTGAGAGGACATATGTGTGGGGGGGTCCTGACAGCGTGGGCTGCTGCCATGTGCTCCCAGGGGGAGCCCCCAGCCTAGGCCTGTGTGCTGTCCTACCACCTGAGGCTTGTCCATGATGGGCAGTTTGAGCCTTAAGGGCGGAGGGTCTGGGCTGGAAACGTGGATGCCGGTCCCCTTCCGTGGTGCCCCTGTCTCCTCCTGCACTGGGCTGTCCTTCCCTCCAGCCCAGAGCACACAGGCCTGGGAGGAAATGGGGCCTTCCATTTCAGCTCCTCCAGACCCTATGGGCCTCCAGGGATGCCCCAGGGAGAAGACGCCCCGAGCAGAGAGGACACAAGCCGCCAGGCCACATGGTGCTGTCTCTGCCCTGTGCCTCTGCCTCCGGCTCCAGGGTGGGATGGCCAAAGCAGGGCCACGGGGCAGAGCGGAAGGCACATGGACCCCATCGGACACTGGAAGGTCATGCTGTTCCTAAACAGGCTCACACAAACCCCTGGACGAGGACCGTGCCCATCTCAGAGACCGGCCTCCCGGCTGGTGAGTACCCACTCGGGGTCTGAGCTGCGCAGCACCGTGCCAGCCCCTCAGGCGGGACATCTGCAGGGCCCCTGGAGGGAACAGGAAGTCCAAGGACAGATCGCATCTCTTCCAACACCAGAAATTCAAAGTGCCCTTCTCCTAAGAGTTTGTTCTTCTGTTTTCAATTCCAATTAGAATATGACATAGGGAAGGGGATATGTTTGAAAACCATATTTTTCACCAGTTTTCAAGTGGATTTTGGATATGAAAATATCATCCCAATTGCTCTATCCACAGAATGACGTATTACTCAGCCTTAAGAAGGAAGGAAATGACACATGTCACAGCAGGGAAGAGCCTTGGCCATTGTGCTGAGTGACATGAGCCAGACCCAGAAGGACACATGCTGTGCGATTCCCCTCAAGTGAAGGACCTGAAATCCTCGAGACAGAAAGTAGAGGGAAGGTGCCAGGGGCTGGGGAGGGAGCGACAATGCCCTGGGGATGGGCGGAGGGGACGGCAGCATGACCACGTGATGAGCCTAAGGCCCAGACCTGCATGCTTGCAAATGGTTACAATGATCAACCTGAAGTTACATGTGGTTTACCACAATATGAATAAATGCACACATCCATAGTGCATTCTTACACACACACATGTGTACGTGCACACCTCCCCTCCCCCCAGCCGTACTCCCGCTGTCCAGGCCCACGAGTCGCTGCCATCCCAGCCACATCAGGGTTGCCCTCAGCAGGACCACACTGCTGGTCTCCCAGAGCTCTGTTGGCGATCAGAGCTAAGCCTCCGCTGAGCTGATCTGCGTCTCAGCCTGGCTGCATCTGCAGACAATGAGCCACCTCGCCTGCTGACACCGCCCCCCTCTGTCTGTCCTAAAACGAGCTCCCATGCCTCCAGGCCTGCGTTTGCTGCTAGAGCACAATACATTCACGCTCCTGTTTCCATGGCACCAGGCCTGCAGTATTTATTTACATGCATAGACCACGGCACAAAAGATGCGGGGAACTGCAGAAACCATTGGCTCATGTCCCGCAACCTCAGGCTTGAGTTTAGTGCTCAAGGATTGATTAGCATGCAGACCTCTGCTCCCCAGCAACCAGCAGCGGGCATTGTTTTAGGCGCACAGAGATCCGACTTCTGCATGTTTACTTTGGAAACAACAGTTTATCTCATCCATCGAGGGTGAAATTGTGATTTCACCTCCCAAGGTTTTGTCAAAGACCAGAGCGCTTTCCCGCTCGTTCGAGGAGCCGGGGCACCAAGCGGTCCACATACTTTCTAGGCAGGCCAAGCCGGTGTTACTGCTTCTGGGTGGGCGAACGGGGCCACGGCCTGACACAGCCCCCCGGGGACCCCACTGTTGCCGAATAAACCTCGCTCGTTATTTTCATATGTATGGCGTCCCCTTGCTGCTTTCAGAGATGTAGCTGTTCCCAGAATATTGTACTTCTATTTGTCACTTCCTGTGCGGCCTCTGCCCAACCTCCTCACTGCCCTGCCAGCCTCTAGAAAGCTGGAGTGGGAAAACCAAGCTTCACATGTGAACTGTGCTCCCCCAGTTGGCTTGCTCTGCGTGATGGCCCGTCCGTCGGCCCTGACGGTGAGGCATCTGCACCGTGTGCAGCTCTGTGGGGAACACAGACCGGGGGCGACCTGGTCCTGACTGTGGCCCCCGGGAGATGGGCCAGCGGGAGAGCAGAGAGGTGCAGGAGCGGCTGCCAGGCAAGCACCAACATGGCAGGCTCTGCAGGCAGACGTACAATGTGCGGTCCTCAGTAGCAAAGCACCTCCAGGACACGCACGCATCAAGCTGATTTGCAGACGTGGGGGGACAACTGGCTGACTGGAGGCCCCCACAGGGCCAGCGCAAACGTCCCTTGCTGTCCTCAGGCCTGCAGACCCCTCCCATGTGCCCTTGGCTGGGCCAGACCAAAAGGGACTGAAGCTTGGTCAGACAGAAAGAAGTTGCTCTCCTGAGCACATTTTTCAAAAGTGGACATTTTTCCAGAAAATGTTTGGGAGGAAAGGTGTTGGCGTGACCCCGTGGTGGTTACAGTGATGAGAAGCTGGAGGAGGCAGAGCCGGGGTAGTCAGGTTGGGACCCCGAAGGCCCTGCCCCTCTGCCTGGGGACAGCCCTCCTCGGCTCCCTCAGCACGTCCTGGTGGGTGAGCACAGTGAACCCAAGCCCAAGTCTGCTTCCCCCACCCCTCCAGGCAATGAGCCCGACACTGCTGGCAGAGAAAAGGCAGGGCAGAGCTGGATGGGACCGCCTGCTATGAGATCGGGGCTCTCCATCACCAAGCACAGGTCTGCCGGGAGAACCGGGCCCCAGCGGGGCAGGACGCCCCACCTGTCTCTGGGACGAGTCAGGAGCGGGCAGTGAAGCCGGCCTCAACCTTCTCCTGGGGCTGGAGCCCAAGGCACCTGCCGCAGACACCGTGGTGCCTGCAGATCATGGTCCCCGGGCTGCCCCAGTGCCTGCCGGGGTGTCCAGACCCACAGACATGTCCACTGGGCTGTGGCCGTGCACCACTCATCCCTGTGTTCCCGGGAGGAGCAGCCAGGTCCCCAGCGTGAATGAGCTTCATCAAACAGCTCCAAAGGCATATCTGAGGAGCCCCACTAGGGCCAGCAGGATCCCCTGAGCACCCACAGGCCCCTTTCTGGCCTTTCCCCCTTGCTCTTCTTGCACGGCCCACCCCTCACTCCCCAACTTAAGACAGAGCCCCTGCCCTGCCCTGGCCTCGCAGCACAGTCTACAGCTCGCTGGGGGCTCTTCTCAGGAATGCATTCGACGCTTTCACTGGCACTCAGCAAGGTGGGGCTGGTACCAGGCGATGGGCATCTCCCCACTGGAAGCCAGCTTCCCCCACAGCCCAGAGTCCCCACCCTGGGGCCTCCACTCCTGAGGAATGTCACGCCCCCTGGCAAAGCCCTCTCCCGTGCCCAGCTGCCCAGGGTCACCTGGACCCAGTGCCAATGGTGTCCTGTCCTCACAACAGTGTTTCTCGTGCATTTGTTCACTTGCAGGGTGTCCGATGGCATGTCTCTAGACCAGTGGTTCTCCAGCTTGCCTCCACACTGGAAGCCCTGATGGCCCTGGGTGTGCCCTGAAGCTACCACCCCATCTCAGCTTCACCATGTGCAGGTGGCCTCTGAACAGCCTGGGTTTGACCTGCACGGGTCCACTTGCAGCAGATATTTTTCAATTAATATAGGAACATTTTTTGGAGATTTGTGACCATTTGAAAAACATGTTCTTTTCTCCAGCTTACTTTATTGCAAGAATATAATATATGATACACGTAACATATAAAATATGTGTTAATCAACTGTTTATGTCATCAGTAAGACTTCCAGGCAACAGCAGGGGAGTCAGAACTAAACTTGGATTTTTAGCTGCGCAGGAGGTCAGTGCCCCAACCCCTACATTCCTCCAGGGTCGACTGTACTCAAGTTCTGGCTGCTCTGTGGCAGCATCTACATAAGGAAGTTATTCAGAATGTGGCGATGCAGCCCCAGACAGAGGCCCACACCATCCCCTCAAACCCAAGCTAGGCCCTGGGAGCCCCTAGTCAGGGAAGACGAGGCGGCTTAGAGCAAAATGTGGGCTGTCCCTATGCAGGGGCCCCAGCTGCTGAGGGACACCCGCTCCCCCCGGCTTGTTCACAGCCCCTCGCATGTACTCGCAGTGCCTGCACACCCCCTGCTCCAGTGTGCAGCCACAGCCACAACGAGTGGCCTGCTCGGCAAGGCGGAAACACAAAGGCCTGCCCCGCGTCAGGGGCTCTCATGGCAGAAGCCCAGCTTTGCCTGGAGCGGCAAGCAGATCTTTCCCACCATACCAGTGTGTAGGGTGGAGCCCTACCAGACCCCATGCCCCGTCTTCATAACTGAGCGCCCTGAAAATAATCCGGCCCCGGCATGAGCGCCTAGCCATCAGATATTTTGCTGGAGATCCCTTCCGGCCCTGCCTCCTGGAGTACTGCTTTCGTTCAGTCCCGATTACTATGTATGAAAACCTGCCTGCTTGTAAGATTCCAAGACAAGGATGTAAAGGGGCAACAGGGCCGGCCGTGGTGGAGTCTTGCTGGCCAGTGTGGCTGGAGGCTGAAGCCCGTGCCCACAGCGCCTCCTCTGACAGAAGCCATGTCACCACATCGCATGCAGGTGTCATGGGTCACATCGGCATGAATGTGGTGCAATAAACAGAGGATTTTCTAAGTAGTTGAGCTGTGCCAATGCTGCAAAAAGCCAGGCTGCCCAAGGCCCCACAGCAGACCCCAAGGGGGCTGGATGTGAGGCCTCCTGCCTGCCCGCCGCGGCACTCGCTGGCGTTTTAGCCACACTCCCCTTCAAAGCAGGTCCTGGCCTTTCCTCAAGAGGCCCCATCAGATGTGACTTGCTCACTATGCTCTGACACAGACTTTTCCTTGAAACAAAGATTATGGAGAAATTCTAATCCAAGGCAGAAAACCTGCTTATCACAGGTTTGATGAACCAAATCATGTTACCTGTTTATGAGCATCATTGTGCGCATGTGCATGCCCACACACATGCGCGCGCACATACAAGCAAGCATGCACACTCATATGCATGCACATGGACACATGTGTACACACACTCACGTGCACACACATGCACACACACTCTCGCACATGCGCAAAGAAAGCACAGCTGCCCCTGTCAGGAGTCTTTCCTGGCATGTCCTGGCCAAGCCTGGAGTCACCTACACACATTGTCACCTCACTCTCCACCATAAAGAGACAGTAAGTTAGTCTGGCCAGCCAGTGCCATGTGGACTGGAACTGGGAAGAGCAGGGTTAGGGCCCTCAGCCCCTTCTTGGGTAGCTCCAGGGAAAAGTGGCCTGTGTATCTTTTCCAACTGCCCGCATCTTCCCTCTCGTCCCTTAGAAGTTCCCTACTGCAGAGACCCCGCAGCAGGTAACGCTGGAGCACTACAGGAGCCTGGGAGCAGGGGAGGCCACCAAGGGCACCCACATGAGCTGCACCTTCTCGGGCATCGGCGCCCAAACAGGGCTGCCTGCCTCCTGCTCCTGGAAGGGCCCGTGGTGCAGCGGTGGCAGGACCCATGTAACCACATGTCCAGTCCACATGAGGCCCTCACACACACCTTCGAGTTTGTTCAACAACAGGGTGCAGGTGTTTTTGTTCCCGTAGGACAGACACCGCCGCTGCCTTAAGTGGCAGGTTTGGGGACCGGGATCTGGGTGGTAACCCCCTGTGCGTGTGATTTGCTCCCCGCCTAAGGCTCTCCATCCCAGCCCCAGCCAGCTCTCCCTGTCCCTGCAGGGTGACCATCACCAGCCATCCCCACTGGGGACCCCACCACTAGAGCTCCCTTCCAGCACCAATCAAAGGCACTGCAATGCTCCTTGGCATATGAATGGAGGCACCTGCTGGGATATCCACTGCTCCCCAGCCCTTCCCTGAGCCTCTGGCCTCCAGGCGGAGGGGCCGCAGCTGCCCGCCCTGGAGGAGAGCCTTCCTCCCTGGAGGAGAGCCTTCCTCCGCATCCCTGGCCCAGAGCGGGGCTTGCAGGGGCTACGCAGGCACCCAGTCCTGCAGGGCCCAAGAAGACAGTGACTTCGGTTGGATTGTCATGGAGAATAGAAAATGCAGGTTTTGCCACCCCCAGCACCCTCAGATTCAAAGTAAGGAGCATGTTGGAAAGGATTTGGAGGCGTCTGCAGATTCTGGGGCCTAAGGAATTTTCCTATGGATGCGCCCAGTGGGTTTCCCACTTCCTGCCGAAACTCCTGAGGCTGAAGAGTCTCCGTGTCATGTTTTGGGAGAGTAAGAAAACTCATCTTTTGATGTTGCTCCGTGAGGACATATGCTGCGGATTATTTTGAATCAAATGACTGAATGTGCTTTGAAATGAAGTGCCTGCAGGATAACAAATGCCATCACCCTCCCTGGCAAGAGGCCTAGACCTTTCTAACGTTCTGTCAGCATAAAGCCTGTATATTAAAATCAGCAATTGAAAAGTACAGGTAGCTGAGAGTACTGTGAGATTATTTGCCTGTAAACTAAGCCCTCACCACAGTCCTTAACTATCTGCCTTTTGAGAAGCACAGAGAAGAGATGATTCAAAGGGCTGAGGGCTTCGTGGTGGGGGGTCTCTGGATGAGCAGAGGGTGCTCAGAAATGCGCACGACCCCCATGGCCTGGTGTACACACCTCAGGTCTCATCAGCCCTCACCTCCCAGAGGCCCAGTGAACTGACCCCAACTTCAGCTGGAAATTCATCCTTCTTCCATTATGGGAGGATTAGAAAGCCCTCGGTGAGAACTTTGGGGTGCCCAGAGCCCAAGGGGGACCCCGTCAGTCCTGGGCACTCCATCTTTCAGCATAGGGTCTGCTTAGCATGTGACCAGCCACGAAGGCTTTGCCATCGGCCACTCCTTGGTGCAGGCTGGTCACTGGGATGCCAGCTGAATAACCCAGAAATCATTCTCAGTGACTCACGTACCTCCCGTCTGTCTGGGGGGGAGCGGATGCCATGTAAGGGATGCTTCTGCTGCTGTCTGGCACCTTCTGGGGGAGAAGAGCTAAGCGGCCAGTGTAGCTGGCCAGCCAGCCTCCCCTCCACTCCCCCCAGGGCGGCCTGGGCAGCCCACTTCCCTGCTCCATCCCACACGGATCTGCACTCAGACACCAGAGCCAGCATTCCAGGCACAGGCGGCAGAATCCTGAAGCCCGCCAAGCAGGGAGGCCATGATGAAGGGGCCCTCAAGCATTTGCTCCGGAGATAGTGTCTGCACAGAGCCACGCAGGGCCCAGGCAGAGGCAGGGACGGCGATCTTGAAGAACCAGAATCTGGGCCCGGGACCGACCTGAATGACTCGGGCCGGGCCTCTGTAGAACGACGCTACACCGACACTGCGGCGGGCCCGCTAAGAACACCTGTTTCACACAGTGAGGGAGCAGAGGCAGCGCTGTGACCCTGACAGGCCCTCTTGGCACACCATGCCTCGGCCTTCCCCTGAGCTCCAGGCTCCTGGGCGCTGAGTAATAACTTCAAAACGACTGGATGGTCTTCTTAGACCCCCGTGGGGAAGTCCTAGTGACTTGCCAGGGGGAAATGTGGATGTTCACAGACACGTGCAATGACTGCCAAGTTTGTAGCAGGTCAGGTAGACTGGAAAATACCTGGACAGATGCCTGGGGGACCCACAGGCAGCCTGCTCCTGGCTTGGGTGGGGAAGAACCAGAGACGGCCAGTCCTGGAGATGCCAATAGGCTTGACATCACACAACCGAAGCCTGCGTAACAGAAGTGGCAGGAGAAAGGGCTGACCCTCCCAGGCTGGCTCTGAGGACAGCCGGGGACAGCACCCACGGGGAGCAGAAGCTCTGAAGAAGGGCTGTGACAGCCACGGTAAGCCCCACTCCAGGAATGTGACGCCTTTATCTGGGAAGCAACTCTGGCTCCCAGGAATGCGGGGGGCAGGGGTCCAGGAAGAGCCTTGGGAGAACAAGCTACCTGGCTGTGTGCACAGGTCCAAGACTGAGCCCCCAGTGACTTCAGCAGCCCAGAATGAGGGGTGGGAGGGGCAAAGATGTGGGGAGCCCCAGGGAGAAGGGCTGAGCCACCCCAGCAGCAGGCCTGCCTCTGGAGCTGCCATGCCCGGGGCCATGGCCCACACCCTCCTCGAGCACCCACTGTGCACCCAGCTTGGCTCCCCAGGAGCTTTGGGGGGAAAGGAGTGATGCCCACCAGTGACAGAGTGACGTGGGGTCTGCCGGCCAGGAGACAAGCCATGGAAGAGCCTAGGAGAACCCACGCCTCCTTGTGCCCCTCTCCACCACCACCCCCAAACACGTAACCCCTCAGAAATACTTAGAAAGTCACTGGATTTCCTACAGGCCCAAACACAGAGCTCAGGTCCAAGTCGTGGGTTCTCAGAGGAGGGAGCAAGCCCAAGGCTGGAAGACACAGCAGTGCATTCGGGCAGCCTGCGCCATGTGGGACCAACCAGCAGCAGGCAGAGCGAGTCACAAGCAACTCTCCTCGCCGCCATGGTCTGTCTGGCCAGGCTGTGCTCTCACCGGGCTCAGGAGGAGCCAGTCAGGCCCCATGGCACCTCCTCGCCCTGATATTCCTGCGTCTGTGCTGTGAGGCACGTTGCTCCTAAAGGGAAAGATACAAGGCAAATGGGATTTATGAAGGAAAGGGTAGACCGTTGTTCATTTTTCTATTCAGCAGGCTTTCTCGTGGACATGCCTCTGGTCACTTAATGGTCACCAGCCTGCTGCTATAGGCTCTCATTCCCCATTAAACCATCCTAACATTTCATTCCATTTCTTTGAGAGTTTCCTTTTTCCCTTCATTCAGACTCTGATTCAGAGACCTTTTAATCAGAATTCAGAGGATTCCTCTTCTTGATGAGCCTTCCCTCATTGACCCAGTGGCCCCGGGGACCCTCTCTCTCTCTGAGCGTGGCAACCGCTCCTACGACCCCCAAAAGCCTCTGAGTCAGAGACGGTGCCATTCTTACCTGGCAACCGCGTGCAGCCTGCAGCCCCACAGCCAGTGGCGGCCGTGCAGGGCATCCCCTCACAGAGGACACAGCCCCTGCTCTGCAAGGGCCCCGTGAGGCTCTTACAGGTCAGGAGGCCAAGTCTCCCAGGGCCCAGGGAGAGCATGAGCGTTCGCTCCCTCCCTGTCTTGGCATGGGGTGTCCCGGCAACCACAAAAGGCAGGCAGCAGAGTTCCCAAGCAATGTGCTCAGAAATGACGTCCAGGTTCTCCAGGCCACCCTTCCCTTGGAGAAGACCAGGACCTCGCTCAGCCCCAGCGGGGCCCCGAGGGAGGAGCCTGCACCCGAGAACTCCCAGCCACGTGTGCTCAAGTGCAGCCCCAGACTGACCCCTTGGTTGGAAATCAGGAAAAGTCAGTATGAGGCTCCAGGAGCTCTCTCCCCATTAGTGGGGTCACAGCACCATTTCATAGAAGGACATCGAGAATGTGTCCACAGACTGGGATTACCTGTGGGCTCCATTGTTGCTGTCACCAGATGCAGACATTTCTGCAAACCTGCCTTTAACAATCACTTAACCACCCATCAGATATCCTGGGTCCGAAGTGAAAAAAGGCTTCAAATAGGAAATCACTTCTGTGAATTCTGAAGATGGTAGTTTGTTCTGAGTTTGAATGCACACTTCGGTGCAATTCTCTCAGAGGCCCATCTCCCGGCTTTCCACCCTGTCACTTCCCCACATGTCCTGTCAGGTGACAACTGGCTTGTCTGCTCTACATCAGAATTTCCTCTCGGCCTCTATCAGAGCCCTGACTATGTCCAAGCACAGACTCCAGGACCTTCCCACTGTGCGTAGCAGTCCACAACAAGAATATACCATCTGCACCACTCAGGAATATACAATTAAATATGTTTTATTATAAATGCATTTATATTTGGCATTGTGCCTCCTGTGAAGCTCCGCTGAACCCCACCAGCTCTCTCATTCACAACCAGGAATGTGTCCAAGAAATAGTTACCAAAGTTCACAAAGACTTATGTGCAAGGGTATGCACTGAAGCATTTATTTATAATGCAAAAATTGGAAAAAAACAAATGTCAAACAACAAGGGTTTGGTTAATAAATCATGATAGAGCTGTACAACATAGCTATGAAAAGGAATGAAATAGATAAAGCTTCTGGTGTGTAAAGATGCCTAAGACATGTTATTAAGCAAACAAAGGTAACAGATACCTATGCACAACATGGCCCAGTTTTTATGAGGATGAATCCATGCACTTTGCTCGTTTAAAACAGAGAATCAAGCCAGGAAGGATGTTCATCAGGCGCTGACTGGGGCTCTTTCCAAGGAACGTGGCAGGGAAGTGTTATTATGGAAACTTTTATTTCCCAATCTTTTGCCATTTTGCTATTATTTAATTTTTTGTCACTAGACTCTATTTTTTGTACAGATTGGGGGAAGTAATAAAGAAAGGGTTTCCTTAGTGTAAAATTATCTCGATTTGAGTTTTTAGATTGCCTTTTCCCAGTGATCAATTTGCCCTGACACGTCGGTCTCCATCTGATCTGCTTATCCACCTGACTCTTCAGATTACTGTTACACAGCTGAACAATACCAAGTTCTTCCTTCTTTTCTTGGTCTTTTTTGGGGGGTGGGGAGTGTGGGCTGTGAAAGCACTTTGACAAAGGGTTTCTTTCTGTGTTGGCAAAGAATCCATTTTGAATATACATGACAGCATATTTTTATTCATATAATAGCACTCAGAAAATCCGCACTAATTCCATTTATCATAGTATTTATGAACCAGTTATTTTTACTTTGACAGAGAAAACTAACAAGATCATTAAATAACTTCTTAAGAGCCCTCACAGTCCCAGCCCAGCACCCGTCATGTTCTCTGAAAATGCTTGTAATGAATGAACAGGAGAATATTCGAGTGGTTACACCAGGTCAGCTCCAGGTGTTCCTGACGTTTTGAGAAACTGCCAGTGCCCCCAAGTAGCCATCCTAAAATGGCTGGTCACTGTCCCCTCAGCAGAAACCTCTGGCTGGCGGATGGACCCAAGTGTGGTGGTCTTGCTCCCACTGTGGAGGTGCTGTCTTCTTTCTTTTCTCTCTTTCTGGAAGATTTTAAAGACAGCCATTAACCCTGGAGCCTCCGATGCCCTTCCTGCAGGGTTCCTGAGTGGACTCCCCCTTACTCTGGCCCCGTGGGAAGGAGGGAAGGCAACTGAGATGCATGTGGGACACGCAAAGGCGTCAAGCACTTCAGAGTCAGGACTGAATATGATGATGACTGTTTTCCTCTCTTTCCCAGGTGATCAAATCCAGACTTACAGACGCTACAAGTCTGCCATGGTCACATGGCTGCCAGTCCCTGCTGAGCTGACGTTGAACTCAGACGGTCCTTTCTGGGGACGGGCTCTCACCCCGGGCTCCTGAGCATCGGGATAGGGTTCGGGTGGTCAGCCACGGGGAGGAGGACATGATCCTGCTGGACAGGACCTGCCCACAGGGGAGTCGCTACACATCGATCAGGTCCTCTTGGGGGCAAACGTGCCAGGACATGCAGGGGCACACGGGGATATGCTGGGTTGAGGCTGAGAGTCTCAGAAAGGAGTTGAGTGGGCAGCAGACACAAGGTGGGTAAAAGGAGAGAGAGTCCAACCGGGGAGGAAGCAGAAGAGGCCCTGAGGAAGGACAGTGCGGCCTGGGGGCCAGCGGAGCCCCTGGGAAGGAGCCGGCAGCTCAGGGATGTCCTCAGGAGATGCTGCGTGGCAGGTCCAGCCATGGAGTGCAGAGAATGGCTGTGTCTGCTCCCCGCAGAGGGAGGCGCTCACCCACTCGCACCTGCTGCCTGAGTGACAAGTGGAGCAGGTGGGACAGGCTCCACTGTGTGCCGTGCGGCTGGCTGGCTGGCCTCATGCCACAGCCCGGCTGCCTGGTCCCCTCCAGCACAGGCACAGGTGTTGCCCACCCAGGGCTCCACTCCCCGCCAGGGCCTGCCCTCCCCGCCCCGGGTGCGTGAACTGCATCCTTGCCCAGGCATATGGCTGGTGGCGGGCAGACCTGCTCGGGCTCTGCTTTGCAGAGCTCATGCTTTTACCAGTGGCCTTGAGGGCCACCTAGGTTGCGAGGCCCAGCACTACCAAAGCGTCCCCCGTGTGGGGCTCTGAAGCAGCTGCTGGCCTCAGAGCCCCTGTGTGCAGCCTGGTCTCCACATGGAGAACACAGAGGGCAAGTGTGAGCAGTCTGCCCCTGGCTCCAGTGCCCCTGCCACTGCATGTTCACAGGGCCCGATTTTGTTGCCATTTCTATTCCCCCCAGATTGTGTCCCCCTGGGGCTCCCCAGATGGTCAGCCTCCAGGGTTCATCAGAAGCAGCGGGCCTTTGGAAAGCAGCGGGGCCTTTGGAAAGCAGCCCCCACCCCCCCACCGGGCCTCGCCATGGTTCCAGATTCTGGGCACAGGGCAGGTGCCTCTCTGGGAGAGGCTGGGTCCTGCGTGAGGACAGAGTCCCACGAGTGAGCAGTTCCCTCCTGTCCCGGAGCTGGTGTGAGGGCCCCAGGCGGGCAGCTTTCAGCGTCCGACAGCAGGGAACCTGCGCTGGGGGCAGGGCAGAGCCTCAGTCGAGGCTGATCCATAGCCCCAGGGCCCATGCCCACCCGCACTTCCCGTTTCCTGATGTGTGAGGTCATACGTTTCCTTTTTTCTTTTACTGCCAGTTTGAGTCACAGTTTCTGCTTCTTGCAGCAGACGCGCCACCTATTTCCTTTCATGGCTAAAATCCACTTACTTGCAGTCTTAGAACCATGAAATCAAACGTGCTACTGACGGGTGAGACTTCAGGGCTGACCAGTGACCTTCCCTGACCTTCACTGCCCAGGAATCCCCAGGCCCAGAAGCACCTATGGACAGAAAACCTAGGGATGTCTGCTTAAACCCCTACATTTTTCCTTTAAATGTCTTCCTTAAGAACTAATTGCACATTGAAATGTCTCTTAGGCCTATTAAAATATTAAGACAATGATTTGTTTCCATAAACACTGAAACTGGGAGCTCTAAATAACGATTTGTTGGCTAGCAATATGTATGCATCTAACCTAACCTTATAAATATCCCCAAACTGGGGTAAGGTAATAACAAAATACTATAAGCACTCAGAAAAAGAAAAACAATTATATGCAAAGAAATACAAATTAAGGATATCCTGGAGTTCTAAAATACAGCACTGTATTCCAGAATGTAAGGAAACAGCAAACAGAGTTTTAAGGAGGGGCAAAGGGGATCCTCAAACCTCAAAGCCTGTTGAATTTGGATTCCTGTGTAAAGACAGGTTTGTATTTTTACATTCCTGTCCTTTAAATTCTTAATCAAATCTACATTTTAGGTGTCTTTTTTTTTTTTTTAAGGCTTCAGTTAAGAGCAACAGGAATCATGTCAAAACCTTGCAAGAACTTACAAAGTATATACCTTCCTGGAATATTTTACTTGAAAATGCATTTCAGCCAACTGAGATAGGAAAGGTGTAGGGAAAGGAGAATAAATTATGATCTCCATAATCTTTCTCCTAAATCCGCATGTGTGCACACACACACGTGCACACACACTACTCACTTTGTGTCCTGTTTTCTGTGATATACCAAAACACCAAAAACAATAACAGCAAAGGAAATACAGACCACTTCTGGGTTATACTGACATGATGGGGCACAGCAATGTGACACGGGACCATACAGAAAAAAGATGTACTCTGAGAAACAGGCTCTTCTGTTGGGGAACACATTATATCCATGCTTTGCATTCTCAAACTTTTAGTCATTTCCCCCTAATTTAACCACATTTTCTTGCCATAAATAGCATCATTACCTTACATTTTTCCTTAAATCGACTCACTTTTTAACTTAAAAACACAATGTAGCCTTTTTCTTTAGCAAATGTAACTGCCAGTCTGTAGTATTTTCTGCTTCGTATGACACACTAAGATAAATAACTATTGGAAGTATTCATATGTGTGGTACCTAAAGTTATTTCCTAAAATACCAATGACATATATTCTACATTTGGAAACATTTCTTTAGCACTTAATAAATAATATTTATTAAGTTTATTTTCTTTTTATTCGTCATAGATCAAAAAAGAACACAGATGGTTTTAACAATGTGTGGTCTTTGAAATTTGAGGCTTTAAACTAAGAGGCCACGGTCCTTAAGGATTACATAGTAAAACACACACAATACATCAGAACACACAAACTCATACTGAAATACAAGAATAGAGTCTCCCTACAATTCTTAATGTTGCCCTGCTCGAGCTGGGGCATGTCCACAACATGTGTCTGTGGTCCTGGGACCTCCCCACAGTATGTATGTGGCTGTAGGACCCCTCCACAAGGTGTATGTGGCCTTAGAACCACCCCCATAGCATGTCCATATTACTGAGATAGATGGGTGACCCCCAGGGCAGGAATCAGGGCGATGATGTGGACAGTAGATCCCAGCTCACCAAGGGCCTGGGTACAGAGCCAGCCTGGGACATGCTTGGCATGTGGAGACTAACACTGAGTAAAACTTTTATTTTATTTGATGAAGTTTACATGAAATACATGTTATAAAATAAAATAAAAAATGTAAATAAAGACATCAGAGTGAAGGGAAAGAAAAAAAAATAGCCTAATAAAATAAAACCAGAGAGAAGAATAGCAAACAGAAGACATCTAAGTAAGCTTCTACCCTGTTTGTGAAGTTGGGTCAAAAATTTAATTAAGAGCTTCCTAGTAGCCAAAGCAAAAAGGAACACAAAACTGCTCAGGAATATAATTATTAGTTATAAGATTTGTGCTCAATTTTGCTCTAAATACACTTACAAAATCTATCCAGAACATGAAGGTGTTAATAATTGTTTCTAATATTTTTCTCTATATAGTAGGCTTTAGGGTGATTTTTCCCACTTTGTACATTTTTATACTTACTCATAGTATTTATTCTAAATTGTTTTTAAGTCAGTTATACATTCCCACAGTGATAACCACAAGAAGCAGCCACAAAACCTCAATATCAAGATGTCCACTTGCTTTGCCACGAGTCTGGGTTGCCCAGGTAGTTCTGGGGTCAGGGCAAGGGACACATTCGTGTTTCCACGTCAGCAGGATCTGTCAGGCACCCTTACAGGGCTTTGCCGAGCCTGCCCCCTTGTCTGGACCCAGGGCCCGTGAGTGATGTGCAAGCACGCAGGCTGCTCAGGCCAGGCTCAGGAAGGCACCCCCATTCCACAGCAGCAAGTCAGGGCCACCTCAGATTCACGGGGTGTCCTCATCACCTCTCTAACCTGGTAGGAGGACAGCTCTCCCTGCTCCACCCCTTTTAAAACACAGAACCTTGCATGTCCATCCAATTAAAATAATCTGAGAAGATACCTCATAGTCAAATGTGTACTTCTGTTAAGCAAAAGATGGTCATTATACCAGTGGGACAGCAATCAGTAAAGAGGTAGCCTGGCTAAATTACAGTGTTTAGAAGGAAACAAAACAAAAGCCATAAAAGGACTTTGGTAACAAAGTAAAACCATAAAAGATCTTTGGTAAAATCATTCTGAGTCATGCACAGCAGCCTGGCCCAGGATTCCCTGAGCCCTCTTCTCCACTCTACCTTCACCCAGGTAGTAGGGGAAGGCAAGCCTCACCTGAGCTTGCAGGGCAGGACCCCTGCTTAGAAGGGGGATGCACTCTGTCAGTGCAGCACAGTGCCCCAGAGCCCTGTGGGAGCCAGCTCATGCACTGCATTCAGCCAGGGGCCCGTCACAGCAGAGCAGACAGTCTAGCCAGGCAACAGGTAAACAGGTCACATTGTGGAGCATGTATGCATGCACCTGCGGGCTCCAGTTCCTAATGGGGCAGGCCAAGGACAGAGGACAGTGGAAAGTGGTGCAGAGAAAGAGAAGACCCAGCAGAGGGAATAGGGAGGGAGAGCCTTTGTATCTCACTCACAGTGAGAGTTCCCTCTAGGCACCCACTACCATATATCTGATACTAATCCTTCTCTTACTTTGAGTTATAAAATTCCTATAAGTAAGAGCAGAAATGTGCCCTCCATGAAGCTGCATTTCTCAGCTCCTGGAGTAAGGATGGCCAAGAGCTATAAGAAGCTGTTGGGTGGGGCTTCCAGGAAAGCTGTCTAAAGGGGGCTGATTCAGTTAGATGGAATGCAAACATGATGGCCACTACTATACAGTCATTTTGCAACCATAAGGAAATTTGAGCAAAAAGACCAAAAAGGTCTTGATTCCTGATAATGGGGGAAGAGGAGTGTAACAAACCAAATCTAGACAGCCTACTTCCAGATTTATTTATGTAAAAGAAAAACCTTTGTCTGAAGTCTCTCTTATATGCATTTTCTGATACATGCATCTTAACTTAATCTTAGGGGATACAGCTAAAAAACCCTACTAAAAAGTTAGCTATAGTTTATGGTCAACTGATATTTGACAAGGGAGCCAAGAACACTCAATGGAGAAAAGACAGTCTTTTCAATAAATGGTGCTGATAATTGGATATTCATGTGTAAGAGAATGAAACTGGATCCGTATCTTACACCACTCACAAAAATGTATTCAAAAGGGATTAAAGACTTAAATGTAAGACCTGAAACCTTAGAACTCCTAGAAGAAAAAATAGGAATAAAGCTTCTTGACATGGGTCTTGGCAGTGAGTCTTTGGGTATGACACCTAAAGCATAAACAACAAAATCAAAAGTAAGCAAGAGGGACAGCATAAACTAAAAAGCTTCTGCACAGCAAAGGACACCACCAAAAAGTGAAAAGGCAACCTACAGAAAAATATCTGCAAGCCACCTATCTGATAAGGGCTAATGTCTAAACTATATAAAGAGCTCATACAACTCAATAGCAAAAACAAATAACCCAATTCAAAGATGGGCAAAGGACCTGAACAGACATTTTTCCAGAGAAGAAATATGAATGACCAGCAGGTACATGAAGAGATTCTCAACATCACTAGTCATTAGGGAAATGCAAATTAAAGCCAGGGAGTTATCACCTCACACCTATTAGAATGGCCATTGTCAAAAAGACAAGAAATGACAAATGGTGGCGAGGATGCGGAGAAAAGGGAAACTTGTGCACTGCTGGTGGGAATGTAAATCAGTGCAACTACCATGGAAACAGTATGGAGGATCCTCAAAAAATGACAAATAGAACTACCACATGACCCAGCAATTCCACTCCTGGGAATATATCCACAGGAAATGAAAAGAGTAACTCAAAAAGACATGTGCGTCCCCACGTTCATAGCAGCATTTTTTACAACAGCCAACACACACACACACACAGACACACACAGACACACACACACACACACACACACACACACACACACACACACACACACAGTGGAATATTGCCTGGCCATAAAAAGTGAGGAAATTGCACCATTTGTGACAACATGGATGGACCTTGAGGGCATTATGCTGAGTGAAATGAGTCAGACAGTGCATAATCTCACTTATATGTGGAATCTTAAAAATTTTTAAAGGTACAAACTTCCAGTTTTAAGATAAATAAGTCCTAGGGATGTAACATACAACCTGACCACCAGCTCACACTGCTGTGTGGAGGGCAGGGAAGTTGTTAGAGAGTAAATCCTTACAGTCATCATCATAAAGGAAAATGTTTCTTCTTTTTTCTTTCTCTTCTTTTTATTGTATGTAAAAGAGAAGACGGCTGTCAGCTGAACATATTGTGGTGATCATCTTACAAAACCAAGCCACCATGCTGAGCTCCCGGAATGTATACAGTGATGTATGTCAATTACTTCTCAGTAAAACTGGGGGAAAATTAAAATAAACTTAAAAGTGAAGAGCTAGCTAGTTCTAATCTGATTACTGTTGCTCCACTTGCCTGTTTTCCTCTCCCTGAATTCCCAGTATTTACACTTTGCACTAAATAATTTAGCCCTGAATTATATGTATATTTATTATTTATTAACTAAGTACATGATAGATTTTTCCTGTCTTGCCAGGGGTGACAAGCTCTGTGCACATGCTCATTTCCGGGAGCCGGTGCCACGCCAGCCCACGGACACAGTGGCCCTGTCTCCTTGCCGGGCTCTTCATCCCAGGACAAAGGGCCTATTTCCCGGTGCTCTGTGAGCAGAGCAGAGGTGTGCCACCAAGGTGGCAGAAGGGAGGTGCGGGTGCAGGTGGGTGGCTCCCTGGCAGGCAGCTGCTAGGAGGTCTGCTCCCTGGGCCTTCGGCCGCCCCTGCCCCTCAGGGCCCCAGTTTTGCTCTGAGGAGGAAATGCCCTGACAAGCTTTTCACTTGAGGGGAGAAAGGTTAAACTAATTTCTATTGTATTCTTTTTCATTTCACCAGAAGTGGACACAAAGCCAGTTCCACAGGCCCTCATGACAGAGGCCTGCGGCTCCAGGGAGCAAGAGGAGAGACCACTACCCTGGCCTGTCACGGAGCCACAGCCATGAGAGCAGGCCCCGGTCCCCCAGATGCCCTCGCCTGCACCTCCCACCCCACAGCACCTGGGCCCGAGCACCACCCAAAAGCCCACCACTGTCCACTGGGGGTGGGCTCTGAGCCAAGGGCAGGCTGCTCACCCCCTGGCCAGCAGATCAGCCCCTGGAGGGAGAGCCTGAGAGGCCATCCGGGCCCCCGCCCGCTCCAGTTGTCGTGTGAGTTTCTTTTGACAAGAAAATGAGTTCATGTATCATATGTGTATGACAACTGGAGTGTGGGCTCGCTCCCCTGCTGAGGCCATCCTTCTCATGTTTGGTGTGCACAGCAGACTTCTGCATACACTTACATATATGTATCACAAGCCCACAAAATGAATCATATTATTTATTTTTTTTTAAATCCACATGTGCTGGAAATAGATTCAGACTATATACATTGCTCTGTAAACTATTTTATTTATTTAAAAAATATATATTGAGATTGTTCCATATCATAACAATTTAGATTGTTTCTAATTTTTACTACCCAAAATAATTTTTTAAAAACCCATCAATTAATAGCCCTGTACATATTTCACAGCACACATATGGTATTATTTTTTGTCTATGTCAGATACCCAGAAGAGTGATTTCTGGCTCATACAGTATATCTAATAAAGGAATTGCACTTATAATTTTAAAACTTACCACAGAGAAAGCTCCAGGCCCTGGTGGCTTTACCAGAGAATCCTACCAAACATTTAAAGAAGTTAACACTAAACTTAACTCTCCCAGACACAGAAAAAGAGCAAATTATGAGACTATGAATTATGAGGCTAGCACAATCATTAGACTAGAAATCTCATAAAGATATTGCAAGAAGGAAAATAACAGGGCAATCTTTCTTAAAAAGATAGATTTTTTAAAAAAGTGAATTGAATCCAGTGACATTAAAAAAAAAGAAAAATACACAGCAACCAAATTAAATTTCTACCAGGAACTCAAGGTTGACATAACATTTGAAAATCAATCAATGTAATTCAACCCATTAATAGACTAAAAGAAGAAAAGGTATAGAGTCATCCTCAAAAAATGCAAGAAAAAGGATTTCATAAAATTCAACAAAAATTTATAGTTTAAATTTTTTAGGAAACTAGAAATGAAAGGGAAATGTCCATAATCCAATAAAAGGTTTCTAATCCAAAGGAAAGAAAAGAAAATTGTAAACCCAAATGCCATACATAACAGCAAAACATTGAAACTTACCCTGAGGTTGGAAATGTGATGAGGATGCTGTCACCACTTCTAGCCAACATTGTCCTGGAAACGCTTCCAGTTCTGCAGAAAATCAACCATGAGGATGAGAAAGTAAGAAATAAAACTCGGGGTGTTTGCAGATGACATAATTGTATATTTAGGATATATGAGGAATAAATGTAACAAAATATGTATAAGAACTCTACAAAGCAGACCTCAAAATGGCACTGAGATAGAGATCTAAATAAACTCTGGTTTCACTGAGTTATGGATGTAGGGGTCTGTGCAGTGGTGGGAGAGGGGTGTTCCTATTATCCCAGAACTCAGTGGCTTAAAACAACAAGCCTTTAGTCTCACCTGCTGTGGCAGAGGCTGCAGTCCTAGGCTCGGCCATGCTGGGAAATTCAAGGCTGAGAGCCGGTGCTGGCTGTCGGCGGCCCAAACCTCAGTTCTCCTTGGGCTTCTCACAGTTTGCTTGAAGAGGGCGCATGCAAGCCTGGGGCAACAGACTTGCCAAGCACAGCCTCGAAGTTACCCAGGCTCCCTGGAGCAGCATTCTGCTGTTCAGAGCAAGTCGCAGATTTCTACACTTTCTTGCATGTATGTTATGCTCAATACAATTAACATTTTTGAAAAAAATTTTAAGCAACAAACATTTTGTGTCATTGAACTTTTCCATCCTTTATTTACTTGTCTTTTCAGATCTTGCCTAAAAAGTCCTTTCCTACCCCTGAACACTGAAATGAGTTCTCATTTGTTTTCATAAATTAGTTCTAGAATTTTTTTATAAGTCATTCCTTACCTGAAAGTTATTTTTGTAAGTACCATGAACTTTTATACTGTGAGATCTAACTTTTTTCCCCATAAAAAGGTAAACAATTGTTTCTACTGTTTATAACCTGCAATTTTCCTTTCTAATTTGAAATGAATTTGGACTTTCCATCCTGCACCATTTACACAGTTTTCTCATTCCTGTACCATACTGACCCGAATAACCACACGCTGTGTTTGGACATGTGGTGGGGCCAATTTTCCCTCTTAGCTCTTTCTCTCAGCAGCTCTTGCGATGTAAGTATACCTTGTTAAAATCTTTGGTTTTACTGGTCTTAAACTTGTATTCAGCAATGACACCATACAATAATCACCCATCGTGTAATCTACCTGTAGTTTATATATACTTTACCTTCAGAGAGAAACTCCTGTGAAGTGTTTTCAGATCCACAATCTTATTTGATTTTTCATAAGCAGTTCATTATCAGTTACAATCCTCATTTTTACCAATGGGAAGACATAAAAAGGGATGCATGAGTTGCCTTTGGTCTTATGAATAAACTACCCAGCGGCAGAAGACAGAAGGGCTCTGGCTGTGGGACATTCGGGAGCAGCTCCACCCTTCCCTGCCATCGTCACATGCCGGTCCCCATAGCTGAGCTCTGACCCAGCAATCCATCAGAGTCAGGCCCCAGCATCCAACTGTCTCTGTTTGGGTATACGTGCTTCACTGTGCATCCCACTGCTCTCTGGGCAGAACACCCAGTACAGAACCAGCCCAGAGCCCAAGTTGCCATTCTCATCACTCTGTGGGGAGCTGCCCAGTCCTGTGGATAGGATCCAGCCCCGGCCAGCCTTCTTCAGAGTCCTGTGAAGCACAGGTCAGTTTACATTGTGGGCTATTGAGCCTCTAGGCAAGTTGCTAAGCCATTTAAAATCTGTCTCCAGAGGAGATGCAGAGTGAAAATCCAGGGTGATAGGCAGAGAAAATTGCAATCTTGCTTGCCAATTCTCTTCTCATTTGCAAATATATGAGTAAGAAGCCTAAGCCATCTGGGCCAGTTTTATTAAGCCAGCCTCATAGAGACCCTCATCTTAGACCAGAAATGGGAGATTCCAAATTTCACAGCTGTTTGCTTAGGTAGAATTTACCTTAAATTCAAAAGAAGAAAGTAAATCCTGGCTTAGGGATTACAACCCTCCAGGACACTTTCCCAGTTGTGACAAGATGGGGCATTACTGACCTGATAATACCAAAATCCCAGACGTTATTATTGGAGGCTGACACCGTTTAGCCCAGGGCAGGTTGTTGGCATGGTGGCTGAGAGTGAAAACTCCCCTCCCCTCCATAGTAGTCTTCAGTGTTTAGATCTTTTTAAAAAATTAACTTCCAGAACATATTTTTAGAATGGTGACTGACTACAAATGGACGTTGAATAAGCCATACAAGACTGGGAGGCAACATTCAGAAACTCAGCACCCCACAATCCCTGCGCTTGCCAGCAGGATGGGATGGGGGCCTGACCGAGGAGATAGGGCACAGGAAGGGGCCCTGTATGCCTTTTCAAGCTTGTCCTCTCTGTCCTTCTTCAAAGAAGATAGGAAGCAAAACAATCAAAAATGTTTCTCACATATTAGGTTGCAAAGTTCATGCATTTGGTAAATAACTTCCAAGCACTTGCTGTGGGTCCGGAGACACACAGACACAGAGCAGCCGACCTGTCAGGCAGACAGGCCAAGGGGCCAACACGGTCCCGAGGACCTGCACCCGTGGTGGGCTCCCCCGTGGGCGTTCCTTCCTCCAGGCCCCCACTCCATTCCTGACTGACACCAGCAGCTCTTCCAAGGCGTGGAGCCACAGGCCGCTTGGTTTGTTCTGCCGCAACCCTGAGCCAGCTCTGCAGCCGTCTGGGCTTCTGCGCGTCCTCATGCGGATGGACCTCAGCCAGCCAGCTCCGTCCTTGCCACATGGCCAAGCTTTCCCTGTGCCAGGGGCCAGCTTGGAGTGTCTTCAAAGCCTGGTCTGTCCTCTCACCCATCAGCTTGCTTCCAGCTGTAAAAGCGCAGCCATCATTGGCAGGGGCTGCATTTGTGCCCCAGAGGCCCAGACCTAATGGACATGATCTCAATCACCATTCGCTCAGCATGATAAAACTAGGTAGTGTGTGCACCTTGCAGAAGGGGAAACTGAGTTCAGGGGCATGGAGTAACACACATGTGTGTGCACGCACCTGTTCACCTCTTCTGGGCTGCCCAGTGATGCCCCTTCAGAAGAGTGCCCCCACTGCAAGTTGACCTATCACCCATATGCCCTGTGCCCCCACTTTCTGCACCAAACATCGGCAGGCACAGCCCAAGCCAGACCCACCGTGGGGCGCCCTGCCCTGTGTCCTCCCTGGGTGCCGGTCCCCAGGAGGCAGAGCCTGACGGAGGCCTGAGCAGGGGAGACAGGCCCCGCCTGCCCGAGCCACAGTTCCTCCTGTGCAGGCTCCCCTCCGAGGCACTGGGGCAGCTGCCCAGGATAGCAGGGGACCCACCTGGACAGCAGGGTGAGAGCAGCGGGCAGGGAGCAGGAGAGGAGTCGAGTGCAGCCCCCGGGCCACCGGCACAGACCCCGGCCGCCCCATGATGTCCTTGGTCCCAGGACACCAGGTCGTCCGGCCCCTCCCCTGGGCTCCATGAACCAACACACTACACTGAACGGACAATTTCTCTTTTGCTCTTCTTCATCAGACTTTCGGAAATAATTCAGCCAGTCCTGTGACTGGTGCAGGATGAGACCTGCTAACATACCACGTGATCTCTCAGGCCGGTGGGGCCGCCGTCCCACAGTGGCCGCTATCCTGCCGTGCAGGGGACAGCTGTGGGGACAAGTTGCCCCCGCCGCCTGGCCCTGGTCCCTCTGTGTGGAGAGATGGACACAGGGTGCCCCCCAAAGGCACAGCCTCTGCGTCTGCTGACCCTGCCTCGTGGTGCTCCTCGGGGTCCTACATGACATCTTCACGCTAGGCCCCTCTCCCATGGCCTCGGGGCTCCCCCAGGAATTATCATCTGATCACGGACAAGTCTCACCCGGACCTCCTTCCTGGGGCACAGGCGCTCGCCTGCCCGCCATCCTCCCACGTGCCATCACCACAAAACAGCCCCGTTATAACTACACACTGCACACACCTGCCCTGCTCCTCCTGCCCCCGTGTCAGATGTGCATTTTCCCCCTTTCCTACCTGGCCACCTGGGCCACCTGCTCTGACAGCCCTCCCCTTCACGGGGACACACCTGCATGGGGCAAGGGCTCAAGTGCGCGTTCCTGGCAGGGGCCTCGGTCATTCTGATAAGCAAGCTGCAGCACAGTGTGCCTGCTCTTGAGCCCAGAGCCAGGCCAGGTGCAACCTACTCCCCCGCACAGGACCTGTGGGGTGGGGACTTTCACAGTGAGGGTCCCCCGCCTGGCATCTGACTCCCTTATTGTCTTCCCTCTGGGCCCCGTTCTTCTCTGTGTTTGGACAAATGTGGGCTTTCTGACCAAACATTTTATTTCAAACAATGGCCTAAATTCATCCTGGGAGACCAACACTCAAACTACTGTTCCCCTCTGTCCCAGCCCCACTGTGTACTTCCTGCAGGAAAGTGAGGGCCCTGAGGGCTGTTTAAATCCCGGCCCCAGTGACCCACCAGCCAAACAAAGCTGACCTCCTGCCGTGCCCCGAGCTCCATGCCCCTTGGCGACCTGGGCTCAATTACTGCCTTTTTCAAGGGCTGCTCCCCAGCCAGCCCAGCCTGTGGGTGCAGCCGTCTTCTCCCAGGATGTAGCTGCAGCTTGGATCCCAGGAACACGAACATAAACCACAAGGAACCCAAGGCAGGCCGGAAACCCTGCGCGGCCTGGGGGGCCTGCGTCCTCTCTGGAGGCCTGAGCCACAGCATGGGCCTCGACAATCGAGCCAAACACTCCCCTTTTGCTGAGGGGGTGTCCTCGTTTCCTCTCTCTCTGAAGTCTCGGTCCCTCTGTAACTCTTAGATTCCTGAAATCCACATCTACTCACTAAGACACTTGGAATAAGTAAAAGATACAGTATAAGAATAAGTTTGTAATAAGTATAAGATCAGAAAATGTATAAGGACCCGAACGTTTCCATCATAAGGAGGTCACATTGCCAACAATGCCAGACGATGTGAAGGAATAAGGGAAGTATTCTCGCCCTGCACCTGCGGGTGGGCAGGCATGCATCCTGCCCTTTGCTGGCCCTGATGCCTGGATGACAAGTGTCACATGCCTTTAGTGTACTAATAAGTGTTTCTATTTGGGGACCAATATTTCATAGAAAAGGAGACAGTGTTTGGAAGTGAGTAAATATTCTCCTTACCTTCTTATAATAATTTAATTTCATAATTTTACGAGCCATTCTTACTTCATGGTGCTGCTTCATGCCTTTGTAGAAGGGCATCAATCCCAACCTTCTCAGCAAAGAACAGGCATTTCTAGAGGAGATTGTAGATGACAAAAATGAAAAAAAAAAACAAGATATATCCTTTCTGAGGAAAATGGCCTTTGAAACTTTCACAATGCATAGAAAGAAAATACAAAATTGCGGGTATCTTCTTCCTCTATAACAAAAGATGATACCAACCTTGAGCAATTAACAACTCCCACCATCTCCCATGCCACTTTATAGTCAGCAAAGGAGAGGAAATAGAGAGCAGTGTTTGGAGCCCTCCCATGTTCCGGACTCTTCCTGCCACCTCTGCATCTTTGCAAGGATTGTGATGCTGATGTCACTTACACCATTTGCCATAAAGCACCTGGGCCTCAGAGGGATGAGACCAGTTGTCCGAGGTTAACGCCGCTAACAGAGCACGAGATCTGGGTGAGGCCCAGGGGTTCCCCAGAAGTGTGGCTTCTCCCCAACCCCAGGGCTTCGTTGGAATCTCTAGGATCAGTTGTGAATCTGAGATAAAGAGCTCAGTGGAACGGAGCCAGTGCCCAGGGCTGACTGACACACAGAGAAATCAGTAAGTAGGCCGAGTCCCCCTGGGCGGCTGTGCACACTGAGGCCCACATGCACACTCCCTGGAATGCACCCAAAGGTTGCCCGGGGCAAGGGAGGTCAGACTGTCAGCAGCAACTCGATGGAGCCTGAGGGCCCCTCCCTGACCCTACAAAACAGGGCGGGCAGCACCCTGTGTCCCCAGCAGCCTGCCAGCACTCTTCTTGCGCTCTTCTTTCTTGCGAGGTACAAAGCCCCAGGCAACCCTGCGGCTGCCAGGGGCCATTTTGCAGATGGGAAAACAGAGGCTTTGAAGAGCTAAGTGACCAGGCTTGCGCTTTGCAGCAAGAAACAGGCAAAGCAGGGATTCAACCCAGGCCAGGTGATCCTGGAGCCATGCTCTGAACTCATTGCTGCACAGCCTGCCTGCTCAGCGGACATGCTGGGAAGGAAGGCCTGTCAGCTGGTGTCTGATGTGGAGGACGACCTTTCCATGGTCTGAGGAGGGAAGCCAACGTCCTGTCACGCCTTCCTGTCCCCCGGGATTCTCTGACCTACTCGTGGAGATGTTCTGTGCTCCCAAAGCCCAGCTGCCCGGCGCTGTGGTCTGGTCCCCTCGCTGCTGGGCCCCCTGACCCTGCCTGCAGCCCCTGCGCCCTGCCGGCCCAGCCCAGTTCTCACAGCTCAGCCCTGCTGCAGCCCGAGCCAGAGGCCTGTCTCAGGCCCTGATGGAACTGCTGCTTCATGAATTCAATTCAGAGGGCTGAAGAAATATTTAGCCTGCTTCCCGTTGGGTGGGGCCCATGGTCCACACACAATGGGAACAGGGCAGGGCCCGTGAGGCCCCCTGGGGCAGGCAGAGCGGAAACAGAGTCAGCGCCACAGGCCAGCCAGCGAGGGCCCTTCCCAGCTGGCAGCTGGCAGTGTCTGTGGGGCCTCTCCTGCTCACCTGCCCCGTTGAGCTCAGGGCAGAAGGCTGGGAGCCTGTGCACAACCCTGGAGCTGGTTAGCATATGGTGGCAGATCCCAAGGCACGTCCTGGGCACAGGGTCTGCCCCGCATCCTCATCCCCAAGCAGCTCCAGCCTCCTGGGCTTGGGCCACCGCTAAACCCCTGGTCCCTCCCACTGCCCCAGCCTCGGGGAACCACGCTGACAGGCCCCTGGCCCACGGAGGCCCTAGAGCCTGTTGCCTCTAATGTGTGCACACAGTTCCCCCTCTGGGGCCCAGCCCAGAACACACCCCACTGTTCACAAAGCTGGGAACCACTCCTGGTCAGAGCAGCTGTGTGTTGGTGTCCATGTTGGACTAGAAATTTCTCCAGAATAAGGACTAGGTAATACTCACTCCTGCCCACCCAGAACCTACTTGCACACCTCTAAGGGTTGTGGTATGCAGTCAGTCCATGTTTGTTGGATGAGTAAATGACACCACTGCCTCCTGGGACTGGGCACAGAACCAGCCTGCCTATCTTCTCTTTAACCTGAGAGAATGCTGAATGAGGCTCCCTGCGGGGCTTCTCCCGCCAGTCCATGCGTCTCCCCCCACTGTGACGGGCCCTTCTGTTATCCTGTGTGTGTGAACGCTATGTGTGTGTGAGCACTGTGTGTGTGTTATCCTGTGTGTGTGAGTGCTGCACTGCGGTATGAGTGTATATTGCATGTACAAGTGCCACATCATGTTCCCCTCTGTGCCTGTCCTATCAAGTCCCCTAACTGGCACCCCTCTGTGTTAATTTTGCCTTCCTTGGCCTCTCAGCTACACCACACATCCGGCCTTTAGCTTCCCACAGTGCTCTAGAGTCACCCATTCAAGAGCAGGGACAGTTCTACAGAGTACCACTCTGTGTGCATGTGTCACCACACCCTTTTCCATTTCTCAGTTAGAGGACATTTGGTTGTTTCCAGTTCGAGCTGTTTTGCACATTCTTGAAGAGAGTCTTTTGATGGGCATATATTTTCATTTCTCTCAGGTAAATATCTATGGGTAGAACTGCTAGATCACAGGAAAGGTGTGTGTTTAACTCAAATTGAAACCACAAGAGCTTTCCAAGGTGGCTGACCCACTTCACAGTCCCATCAATGTATTGGCAATGCCAACAGGTGTGCAGTATATTTCATTAGGCCCTGCTTTGCATTCTACAAAGACCCGTAAGATGAGCACATTTTCATGCTCAGCACTGTGTATACTTTTCAAGTCTTTGTTCATTTTACCTTGGGTTGTTCCTCTTTTCTTTGATTTCTAGGAGTATTTTTCTGAACACAAGCCTTCTTACAAGCAGCAAATATTTTCTCCCAGGCTATGGTTTGCCTGTTCATTTTCTTAACCTGTCCTTGATGAACAGAAATTTTACTTTTCAAGAATTTCAATTTGTCATGATTTTCTTTTATAGTTCATGTTTTGTGTCTTTGCCAAGAAATCTTTGCCTACCTCAAAGTCTTGCAGATTTTCCTCCTGTATTTTCTTCTAGAAACAATATCGTTCTGAAATTCATATTTAAGTCTATGCTCCATTTAAATTAATTGATTGTATATAGACAGAAAAGGGTCAATATTCCTTTTATTTCCATATAGATATGTACTTGTTCCAACATTTGTTTTTAAAAAACCTTGTTTTATCCATTTGGTTGACTTGGCACTAGCTGAAAATCAATTCACCTTATAAGGTATGTGTCTGTTTATTTTGTCCCATGATCTATATATGCGTGTTTGTGCCAATACCAAACTGCCTTGACAAGTGCAGCTTTAAAGTAAGTTGTGATTCACATAGTGTAAACCCCCAACTTTGTTCTTTTCCAAAAACGTTTTGACTATTCTAGGTCCTCTGAGTCTCCAAATAGCATTTAGAATCATATTCCAATGTCTACAAAAAACCTGCTGGAATATTGATAAGATTGCATTGGATCTGTATCAACTTGGGAAAACTGATATCTTAACAATATTAACCCCCCAAACCATGAACAGGATATAATCTCTCCACTTGCTTAGATCTTCATTAATGCATATTAGCAATGTGATCTACTTTACAGTGCAAAGATCTTACATTTATTAGATTTATTGCTAGATACTTCATGACTTTGATGCTATTTTAAATGATAGGATTATTTGGTGGCTGTTTTTTTCTCCAGTCATTCATCGCTAGTATATGGAAATGCCATTGATTTTCATTTTTTGCTTTATATCCTTTGACTTTACTAAATTCCTGTATTCCAGAAGGCTGTTTTGTATATTCCATAGGATTTTCTACCTGTGTCATCAGTGCCCTTTGTAAATAATGACAGTTTTTTCTCACTTCTGAACTTTATGACACTTTTTTTTTAATTGCCTTATTGAACCATCTGGAACCTCTAACAAAATATTGACTAGAAGTGGTGAAGGCACCCTTGCTCCCATTGTCAGGAGAGAATGATTATTATTTCACAGGGAGGATGTTCATTGCAGAGTTTGCATAGATTCTCTCTATCACCCCGTGGAAGTTTTCTCCTGTTCCAAGATGGCCAAACATTTTTATCATGAAGTGTGTTGAATGCTTTTCCACATCTATGATAAGACCATTTTGTTTCTCTATTACATTGTGTTAATGTATTTCCTCTATTCCAAGCAAAACTGTATTATTCTGGTTCTCAAAGAGCCAAGATAGGCTTTGGGAAAATTTGCATCTCTGATCTAAATTCTTGTTAGAAACATGTTCTTTAAGGAGCAAAGCTAACACACATCTCCCGTAAGGTTTGACCATCATCATACTCTGGTCTACCCTTAACTGCTGACTACATTTCTTCCAAATTGAGGTGAATTAAGGCAGTGTTAAGGGGAGAATAAAGATCTCTCTTCTTTTCACTGAAAGAGCTTGGGGTCAGGAACATAGGAGTCATTTTATCCAGCACATTCTCTAAAGTGCACTTGATTATAAGCTCTGTGAGAGCAGACACATCTTTTATAATTTATGTATCTTGTCCGCCAGGGTGTCCCCTGGACTTAAAATCATGCTTGGCTCATTGTCTTGTTCAATACTTGTTGAATAAGTTCAGGAGTGAATGAATGAATGGATGGGTGCAGAAATAAGTGAAAAAGTGAATGAAAGATCGAATGAGTGAGATGTGAATTTGCAAGTGGACACAGGCACTGACCTGAAAGGATCTGGGAACTGTAGGTGTGTGGGGGTAGGAGAGCTGTTCTCATGGCTAGACGCAGGACAAGAAAAGTAGCCATCCAAAGGACTTCTGTTACTTTCTTTGGTTTTGCAGTGCCCTTATTTTCATTATTTCCAGTTCATCCCATCTGTTTGTAGCCTTAAAAGTAAAAATTCAAATGTCCTTATCACCATCGACAGCAAGGAAAAGGGGAAACTGCCCTATTTCACACCGTAAAGACCCACTGACAAAATGCTTCCCGTCCCTATAATCTCAGGCTGCTCTGGTCTGGAGGTCTCAGTTCCAGAGGGAGGAGTGCTCCCACTAGGAGACAGCGAGAGCTCCGCTGACCCGGATGTTAAGGCTGCTTCCCAGGCATGTGGACTCCTTGTGCCTCTGAGCCAACAGGCACAGAGGGAGCTCCTGAGCTGCTGGGGTGCCTGATCTGGACCCCCAGGGAGTGCTGGACAGTTGCTCCTCCGTGGGGGAGCAGCACAGCATGTGTGGAATACAGGAGATCCCTAGGGCATTTGTTGGCGCTACCATGTCCTGAAAATCAATGGCTAACAGCAACAAACCCAAGACCGGCAGGGCTCCTGACGGCCCAGATCCTTCGGGAACGGACCAGGGAGAGAACTGTGAGGGGCTGAGGGCAAATGAAATACGGAACGAGCAGGAAGAAGTACTTATAAATGCCACCTATGATCTCATGGCCAGTTACAGAGGAGGACATAATCGCCGTATTTGTGCTTGTTTGGTTATGAATGTGTTTGTATATGTAGGGAGCAGATATTTCTGTTTTTCTGCCTCAGTTTCTCTTTTATCATCTGACATAAGATGAATCAACAGCAGTTAACTTCATGTCACAGTAAAGACACAGGATCCCAAGAGAAGCTTGAACACCACTCAGGGAGTTTGCTCCTCTCCCAGAGAAGGGTTAGCACATTTCCAGTTGTACGTAGGATAGATGTGTCATGCTGGGTAAAGCATGGCTTTGTTATCGTCTTTATTTGGAGACTAAGTCTGGACTAAGGGGATGCAGGTGACCACGGTTGTGGCCACTGTGTGGTTTCACTGCCAGCCAGGTGAGGCCATGGTCCTTGGGTTATTCAAAACTCACCAAGGTGACTCAGAGGAGGCAGCCAATGTGATTGAACTTCATCATCCATTGACTTTAAGGAAGGAAGATCGTCCTAGATGATCTGGCTGGGCCGGTCTGTTGAAAGGCCGTACGAGAAGGGCTGAGGCCCTCAGATGAGAAGGATCTCGGCCTCCCGCCAGAGTCCCTCACCTGCTCTGAGGGTGCAGCTTGCCCTTCCTCATGGCCTGCCCTAGATTTCAGATGTGCCCAGGCCCCTCGGGCACACAGGCCAACTCCTTGCATCTAATCACTTAATGTTTGTTCCCTCCTGGTCTGCTTGTCTGACTAAACCCTGACTGACACTGCTGTGGGTGCCCAGAGAGCTGCAGACACAGGCCGGGAACCAGTACAGAGAGGAGGCTGCCGAGCCCCATTTCACAGCTGAGAAGTACTTGTCAATGGCAGAGCAGAGAGGTTGCCCAGCAGCAGAACAGCCTCAAAAGGACCTTAAACATCCCCGCGATGGAAGAGTGTGTGGTCCATAGCCCCGGGCTCTGAGGAGGGAAGACACTCAGGTAATGATGGTTGCCATGGTGATTGCTAGTACTGCTCTCCATACTTGTTCCATACATGGGGAAACCCCAGACCAGCACCTGTGAACCTCAAAGTCCATGGGCAGTGGTAGGAAATCACTGTGGTCTCCTAAATCACCCACAATCACACACACACACTGCAGGAGAAAGGAGTCTTGCATAAGCAGTTTCAAAGTAAGCCCCTAACCTTATCCCCTCAGCAGCCTAAATGTGGCCAAAGGCTTCTGAAGCTGCTCCTACTTAAAAGCAAATTTCAAAGCCACCAATATCCAGGGATGGGTTTCCAGAAGTCCCTGAAATCTCCGGATTTGCATGCAGAATTTAGTGTGAGTGCATACACACTCCACATGGACAGAAATGTCCCTTTCTCTGGGCACAGGTCATATAACTCATCAAATACTCAAACTAGTCTCTGAAGCTTCCCCAGGCGTCAAGAGGAAAGTGAAAGGTAAGAACTGCTGTTGTTTGTTGTTGGAGGGAACACGGTTCACTCAGTTCTCTACTCACAGCCTCACCCTCCAAAGCAGAATACAGTTACCACTTCAGGCACCAGTTTCCAGGCAGGTTTAGAATTCCATGCTCATTGTGAAACCCCAAATTCTTTGCATCCTGACAGTTACTTTAGATCATAGACTGTTATTCTGCAATCGTTGTTATTTGAAGCCAGCACTGTGTCCAAGAAAGACACTCTTTGGTTGGGGGTGGTGAGCCTGTGTTAGGCATGGCCACACGGTCTTGATGAATCCTGAGACATGTCTCACATATGAGAAAATGGAAGCACAGGAAAGTTACATAATCTACCCCAGGTCACATGGCAGGCCATGGGTCTGGGATTCCAAGCCCAGTCTGTTAGATCCCAGAGATTAGGGAGATAATAGTCCAGCCTTCTCATTTTAGAAATGAAAAAGCTGACGGCCAGAAATGACATATCCACAGACAGGCAATGACGGGACAGGGCTAGATGAGAGCCTCCAGGCCAGCCTTCCCTGCCCAGGCTGCCTCTCCACGCTGTGTGTGGAGCAAGTCTGTGCTGGCCTATGTGAAGATGCGGACATTTGAAAAGTAAATTCCAGACATTCTTCAGGATTCCCACTGCCTCTCCTTATCAGAGGGCTTGTTGAGGCCACCCTTATCTCTTCTTTAAGTACCAGTGACAGAAGTCTTCCATCATCCCTGTCTTCAATCCATGGAGAGAATCACGTGGACCTCTGTGACATCTCAGATAAGAAAGGACAAGGGTACAGAATTACTCATTTCCCCCCAACCATGGGCAACTGTAATGTAAATGCATATATCCAGATCCTATAGAATGGTAATAACAGGTATTCAAATCTTAGATAATATATGAATATATATATACACATACATATATGTATTTCAGGTAAAATACATATACTTAGATAACTTTTATATTTAAATCTTAAAGACAATGATGTCCCAGGACAGTGGTCTAGCTGAGCCATTGTGTGGCTAAGTTAGAGCCCCATCCCTGCCAAGGATCATTTCTCCCAAGCGTAATTGTCAAATAGTGCTGTAGGAAGGATTCTCAACTAGTTGCCAAGAAACTGGCGTTCTAGCCCCAGCCTCACTCTTAAATGCCGGCAGGACTGTGGACAAGCCATTCTGCTCAAGGCCCTAGGGTCACATCTGTTAAATAAGGCTGAGCTCAGGGGTCAAGGTAGGAATTCTATCAGCCTGCTAGCCTGACAATATTTTTAAATTATGAAATTTCATTTAAAAACTCAAATATGTGGCTTCTCTTTCTTTAAAAAAAAAAGGTCTGGCACACAGACCCTTCCTTCCTGCTCTCCTGGCCGGTGGGGTCCAGCCCCCTGCCTCACCGGCCCCACGTCGCACTCCCTGGGTGCCCCGCAGGTAGTACAGTCTGCCCCCCACCCCCGGTGGGCACGATGATCCCAGCCAGAGCTGCCTTTTCACGACTCTGATTCTAAAGCAGACGGCCAAGGGCCCCTGGCAGTGTCGGTCCCCTGTTGAGGAAAATGCTCCCTTGGCTTGGGAGAAGGAGAGTTTCCTGCTAAAAGGAGAAACTCCACGTGCAGAGAAAACATGTGCCCTGTCTTTTCCACAAGGAATTCAACCATAAAAATGTCTGGATGTGCTAAAAAGTCTGGACTAAACCATGGAAATAAACCCAGGAATTTCTTGAATGACACCAAGCAGGAGGCCGTCATTTAGGGCTTGCATTCCTATGTGCTTTCCGGCTGCCAGGCACCAGAAGCAATCTCCCCTTGCGGGTCTGGCTGCGGCGAGGGGTCGGAGCGGCACCCGGAATGCATGCCATTCTCTGCTCTCCCTGCGTGGCTGTCTCTGCCCGGCCTCACCCCTTGCAAGCCCTCGGCTCTGTGCTCTGGGTGGAGTGTATTCTGGGAAGGCCGCCAGGCCTCCTTTTCAAAACTGGCCCAGGTTGGTGGGTTGGAAAGATGACAGAGCTGTTTTAACCTGATATTTTGTGAAGTGACTCCTGGTTGTTTAGAATATTTTAATGATTAGATTTTACAAGACCTGTGTTCTAGGGCTCTTTCAGTGAAGAACAGCACTTCCCCTGGACCATCCCCTCACGGCTGATCTGGCTGGTGGACTTCCTCCTCAGGTGGAATTCCTGAGAGCCCATGATACTACATCCATCCACCAAAGTCCTTGATCCCTTTTGAGATTGCTTTGCAAACTTTGACTCTTCAAGAGCCAGTTCTTTGATGTCTACTGTTTACCACGAACTGTGCCTGGGACCCACACAGCAACCCCAGGAAGCCATGCGGTCCCCGGTGGGTGCAGTGGGCACCGGGCTCTGTGCCTGCTCCAGCCTGGAGCTGATTGGACCCCATTTCCCTGGAAGGGCTTGGGGAGCCTGATCGCAGAGTGCAGCACAGTGACAAAGATGAGTCTAACCTGGTGTTTGGTGCTTGGCCTAAAGTGCGTTCATGCTCTCCAATTAGATGCATTATTGATGGGCATGTTGTAAATTTTTAAACAAAATAAATAATGTATTTAGGACAGTGTCAGTTTATGACTGCTTACCAGTTGGATGGTTTAACTGTACCAGAACAACATGAAAATACTTGCTTCGAATTAACACAGTAAAGAGACAACAAATTCTGGTCTTTTGACACATCTTACTGTGTCATGTGTTATTGTTTCAAGTAGTGTCCCTGCTGTGGAAGGAGGGGAAGAGGGAAGCAGAAGGAAGGAGTTAGGGAGGGAAGGACGGAGGAGATCCCACACTCAGACTTGGTGGTGATGCACCCATCCGTGTGCGTGTGTTACAGACACCGAAGTGTGTGTGCAGCCGAGTGAGTGCAGAGGGCCTGGATTGTGGTCACAAAGGAGAGAGGGCATGACTGTCATTCCGGAGAAGCTCCCGTGCACCAGGTGGAGGACACCGTGCACCTGGGCCTGGACTGCGCAGACCCAAGGCCAGGGCAGAGAGACCCTGCTCGGCCTTCTGCTCTGTATGCAGAGCCCCAGGAATCAAACCAAACTTAGAGCGCACATGCGGCAGGAGCTCAGTCATTATTTTCTGAACTTGCTAATATAATTTGATTTAATTTAATTCACTGATCACTGATGACGCAGCCAGCAGTGGGCTGGGCTCTGGGTACATGGCAGACCCAGCACAGTAGGCTCTGTGCTCCCGGAGGAGATGGTCTGCCTTGTGCCACCCCGAGAGGCAGCTCTGTTCCTGGGACTTTCCATGCGCCCCTCCGCCAAACCATGACGGCTAGGGGTCCCCGTCTGAGAGTCCACAGCCTGGCACTGAGGCTGAGATTTCAGTGGGACAGATGTGTCCCAGGGATTTCTGACTCAAAGCCTCCCAGGGGGCACGGAGCCCTGACCTGCAAGCTTCCCTCTGGAGCAAGATGCATTCAGTCCCTGAGCTGTGGGCTTGCAAGTGTGTGAATCGCGCCCCGAGCAGTGGCTGCCATGTGTCTGTGCTCAGCTCCAGTCATGCCCTCAGTCCTGGGCACAAGCTATTCACTCAGTCCCCATTTCAGAGCTGGGCCACCTAGATAACAGGTTTGGCCAACTTATGCGAGGGTACAGGGAGCAGAACTGGCCCCCCCAACACCCCCACTGAGTCACTGCTGGGGCCAGTGGTGACCGGCCACACCCAGACAGTAATTGCCTGGCAGGAAAGGCCTCCTTCCACTGGACAGACCAGTTGTTTTTAGGGCCATGGGAAGGAACGCCCGCTGGTGTACTTGACTACCTGAGCAGGCCGGGGGCGAGGCTTGGCTGGCCGGTCACAACGTGCTCAGGCAGCACCTTCTGTGGCCCTGGGAGGCACATGCACACAGAAGGATGGTAAAGGCCGGACACTGGCCACACAGGCAGGGAGGGAGAACTGGGTTCTTGGGCAGGATTCAAAGGCCACTGTAAACCTCCTGAGATTTGTGCAAAATTATATGTTTTTGAGTTTGTGTGTGTTTTTCTGGAGAGGTTCTGTAGCCTTGCAGATTTTCAAAGGGCTTTGCTGTCCCAGAAGGGGAAGAGCCGCAGTTACGGGACATTTCCTTAGGTCTTATGCAACAGGGACATTTTAAAGATGTAGGTGACTCATGTTCTTAACTGTGACACCACTTCAAAGGGCACTTCTAACAGTGCTCTGGGAAGAGCAGGGCTGAGGCCAGTGTGGCACCTGTGTAGGCAGAAGTTTGTTTTTAGGGGTTGGTCTTGTCTTCTAGACTTTTGAAGGAAGAGAAGTTCACTATTTAAAACACAGAATTGATGGCGTAAAAAGCCAGATGGTTCAGTTTTACACTCACCTTAGGATTCCAAGTTCACTAAAGTTTCTATTTAAAATGTCCATCACATTTCATAATTATGAGTTCTCCTGGATTCGGATGCACACATATGCCTGTACGGAATTTGCACATTCCACCACATTTATGTGAAATGCCACTTTCATGACCTGTAAATCATACTGACTCTGCAAATCATACCACCTGCCCTGTGGGAGTGGCTGTGAGACGAGACGGGACTGGGCAAGGGCAGGAGCCCAGCACAGGGCACAGCGGAGTCAGAAAGGCCGCTTGCCTGGTTTTCCTGCTGAAGCGCGAATTGCAAAACACCTGTGCTTGGGTGGGCCTTCCATCAAGAGCCCACCCCCATGTGCCCTCACTCTCAGTGCCCCAGCTGGGGAGACTCAGGGCAAAGAGCCAGCAGCTTGGGGCCCCTGCCCAGGTGCTCCACCCAGGTGCCCACAGACTCGCCCTTCCGAAAGTGATTCGACAAGGTCCACACCTCCTCGTGCTGTCTGAGTCCCGGGGGGAGAAAGGACTTCACCTGGTGTCTGTCTCGCGGTGTGTGCAGGAGAGGCTGACGTCACCACTTCAGAAGTGACACAAGCCATCAAGGCTGGCCTGAGCTCTGAGCTTCTCAAACGGACCAACTGGACCCACTCAGGGTCCCCGGCCCCACAGCTTCCGGAAGGACCTGCGAGCCCCCGTGGGACAAGAGGACCAGGATGGCACAGCCTGTGGCCAAAGGCAAGGGATGTAAGCGTGCAGAGGTTCGCTGCAAGGGTGGGGCTCCATGGGCGCAGGATTCCAGGTGCTTCCTCTGAGCCCCTGACAGAGATGCCAGGGCCCAGAGAACAAATCAGGGTTGTCCTCCGGATTCCCCTGCCCCTCCCCCTCCCTCCTCCCCCGCATCCACCGCTTCCCGCCCTCCTCCACGCTCCTCCCGCATGTACATCCTGTCCTGGCTCCACCCTAGGTCCTGGTCCTGTTCTGACCCTCTGTGGTCCCCACACCCCCACCCCCTCCCCTCCTCTCTCTCCATGAAGTAGCACAGAACCAGGTTTGAGCCTCAGCGACCCAGAAGGGCTGATCCTCTTACGAGGTGGTGCAAAGACCTGGTTTCTCTTACAAACGCTCCAATTTCAGATCCGAACTAACTCTGTCTGCCTTAACCACCACTGTGGAGAGAACAGCTCCTTTTTCTGGGAAGGGGGCTTAGAAATTACATTCAGAATCTGAAAGCAGGAAGGGGTTTTCAAAATCCTCTATATCTGTAGTTTCCAACCGTTTTGGCTTCCCAGAGTCTGCGATTTTGATCAAAGCTCCATGTCTACTCGGCAGGACCAGATGGCAGAGAGGTCCAGGCCCCGTCAGTTCGCGCGTACCGCCCTTGGATTTGCAGAACCCCAGGGCATGCACAGCCCTGAGACCCTAGACCACGAGTAGCCAGCCGCTGCTGGGACAGCTGATGACCTCAGGCCTGTCACCTCCCTCTCGGGACTGTGGCCTCATCTGCAAACAAGGGAAGTGTCCTACCTGGACTCCAGGCCCTTTATGCCCAGGTTGGTGTGGAATGCCGGTGTCACACACACCTGCCAGCTGGAAGGAACAGGGTCAGACCAGGTCTGGGGCAGCAGCTGGCCTGTATGCCCAGGCTGCCGTGGGACTTCGGGACGTGCAGGCTGGCAACGCAGCCAGCATGAGTGCCCCAGCCTGCCCGCCTTCAGCCAGGCCTTCCCCTGGGGTGGAGAACAGGGAGCTCCTTCACATCTTTTCAGACTTAGGAGCTGAAATTAGGCAGCAGTGGATGAACTTACGGACCATCAGGCAGCAAGCTGACAGGTTATTTCTGGAGTGGGAGACGAAACGGAACCAGCACTGACAGGCCCTGGCTGCCGTGTGCACCCCACGGGGACTGTGACACACATTGCGACCCCAGGACATCTGGCCCATGGGGGAGAGTGGCCCTGTGAGGTCTGGCTTTGCTGGGAGCAGAGCTTCCCAGGCCAGGTGCCCATGTCTGAGAAGCCTGGGGTGGACTCCATCTTCCCCACCCGTGCAGGGATGGGGAGCTGGAGCCCTGGCATCTGAGGTGCGGCCAGGTGCTGACTCAGCCTTCCCTGCACCCTCACCCGGCTCAGCCTGCGTTCCTGTGTGCTCCACAGAGGTATGGTGGTGCCACGTGCCCAAGGGAGGCCTCTTCCCTCCCTGGGCTGCCGTCCACTCCAGGCCCGGGAGCTGAAGCTGACCCTGATCGTCCAGACCTCACCCCTCTGCACTGCCCCCTTCCTTCTCACCTGCCTTCTGGACATTTCCAGGTGCCACGGTCCCTCCGTGTGCAGCTAAGCAGGAAGCAGGCACAGCCTGTACATACAGCAAAACTCACAGAGGAGGAAGCACCCTCATCTGCAAATGGATTTACTGGGGGATTGAAAGTGCTCTCCTGGGATGCCCCCACTTGGGGCTGAGCTTGCACCTTCCTCTGAAGCAGAGCAGGAAAGGAAGAGCATGGAGGCTGTGGGTGCCCATCAGCCCAAAACAGTGGGTGCTTGCTGGAGGCAGGAACAGGAATAGGGGAAGGGGAAGGTGCCCTGTCCTACACACTGCTTCTCTGGCCCACGCCGTCTCCTTCTGTCATGTGTGCCAGCCGCAAGAGCACCAGCATGTTCTCGTTAAGCAAGGGCTCACGGCCAAGCCCAGAATGGGACACTCAGCTCCTGCCCTAAACACAGGCGCCTTATGTTTTGTTAAGACTGTCCTCCCATGTCGCCACTGTGGCCAGACAAGGGGCCTCTGAGTGGGCACCACATTCACACTCTTACCAGGGCACACTCTGAGGCATGTGACAGACAGTCTGAAGACCCTAACCAGAGGGACACAGTCTAGAAAACAGGATGGCCTCCCAGATGCACCTCATCCCCAGGGACACAGGCAAGACAGGAGGCCATTCCTGCCCCTGCACGCCCACCAGACCTTGTTCTGACCCAGCAGCCCTAAAGCAGGCTGTGTGTCCTGCCTCGGGGAGTTTCATCCAACGCAGAGGCCAAGCCACCCCAGGGTTCTCCCTGGAGTGCAGCCCACCCCGGGCCCCAGAGGCTGTGCTCAACTGCCTCATCTGACCTGCATCCAGACCCAGCCCAGGCCCTTTGGGGTGAATGTCTGGGTTGAGTTCTGCTGTCCCACAAGTTTTATTGCTGAATATAAGTAGTTGAGCTGCACTTTATATAGTGATTAAGAAAAAAGTTCAAGCAAGACCAAAACCCATCTCAAGAATTGACAATAATAAAAGGGGCTTGTACTCTGGGCTGGGCATCACCAGCAGTCAGAGGGGAGCCACCCTGCCAGCAATTACGGCAGCAGATTAACCACCCAGCCTCACCATACCCGGAATTTCAAGGAGAGCATGAATCATGGAACGTGAAGGCTCAGAAGAGACCTCAGAAAATCAGATAGTGTCTCAGTGTCTCTCAAATTTCATCTGCTCTGGACCCCAGGAATCGTGGTGGGGCAGATTCCAAGCCAGCAGGTTGGGGGTGGGGGGTCCCTGAGCCTCTGCACCTCCAACACAATCCCAGCAGTGCTGGTGCCTGCGCTGCAGGGCCCGGGCTGAGACAGGGGCCTTCGAGAGCCCAAGGCTCTCAGCGTAGGACTGAGGACTCACTGATCTGTGCCTTCAGACTTGAGGGCCCCGGGGGAACATGCCGCATTCACACAAGTCCTCATAGCGGCTCCCTGTATTTGCAGCCTCGAGCCATCATAACACCAGCATAGACAGGGCAAACTTTTGGATTCATGGCCGAAAATGTTGAATTTTTTTAAATGACTTTAGGGGTTGTATTTATATATTTGTTTACAACTTTAAAGTAAAACTCAGGTACATGCCCAGAAGAGCTTTTTCTCCCTTCGAAAAGTATCAACAGAACGCTTAGGACAAATAAAGCACTTCACTGGGCGAGCCTATGAAGAGGTAGAAGGGGCTGTGCAGTGCGGGCCTCGGAGGAGCTGGGCACCTGTGCTTGGCCAAGCTCACCTCGCCTGTAGAATTTACATCGAGTGCAGCTTTCCACAAGTTGCTGGGTACTCGTGAGTTAATACAAGGTGTCACACACTTAATAGACACATCCATGTAGACACAGCTATGCAGACTGGAAGAGAGCAAAGCAGAAAAGGTCTTGCCTTCATATTGGGCAACAGGATTGCCACTCGCCTGGGAAGGACTCAACTTCCCTTGATCAAAGGCAGTGTGGCCTGTCCAAGGCACCCCAGGCTTGGACAGAACGTGGCCTGGAGGAGACCAGGCTGCCGTGGCATTCTGTGGCCAACCCAGAGAATGGCATTTGCTCCCATAGGTCTCCAGCGCCCCAACTCATCCTAGAAAGAATATCAGTCACTAACAAATTTTCAGAACCACTGAGGGTAGGTGTAAGCCCTCTTGGGGATCCCCTGAATTATTCATTCATCGGCAAACATTTGTTCAATCAGCCACTCTGTGCAAAGCACTCTCGTGAGTAACGCACACTCCTTTCTCTCAAGAAATGTATCATTTAGGGGAGACAAGCAGGTTAATTATAGAGGCTTTAATAAACACACAGGCAGATGGAGATGCTGGCAGGCAGCACTTACCCCTGTTCAGCATGTCAGGGAGGAGCTGGCATCTGAACTAGGCTTCAAAGGATCCCACAGGCCAGAAGATCACAAGAAGCATGACCCAGATCATGAGCTCTTAATTAATCCTTAACCTTTTGTTTCGCTAGATGATACTTTACATTGCTCAAATATTAAAATGATATTTAACGATGTGTACAGCATGACGCCTGGCCCACCTTACCCCTGTGTCCAATTTCCTCATCCCTGTAACTAACCCTCTGAATTAGGTTTCTGCTTATCCCTCTGTGGTTCTTTATGTAAAAAAGCAAATGCTGATATATTCTTATCCTGCCTCCTTAGACACAGTCTGGTTTTTGCCTTTTGGCTCAGTGTCATATTCTGCAAACCCCCCCATGCCGGTGCGTAGACGTGTTCCCATTTTCTTATAGCTCATGTCATTCAAGCAGCCTCAGACAGTTTTACATCTGGGTCATTTCCAACTGTTTGCTCTTACAAGTTATGCCACAGTGAGCGCCATTGCACGTAAGTCATTCTGCAGGTGCGTGTGTTGGTGAGACTAACAGAACCAGGGGCACTGGCCAGGACACGTGCCTCTGTAATTCAGACAGCCGAGCTGGACCCCCTCCACAGGCGCTGTGCCGTGTGCGTGTCTGCTGAGGAGCAGTGAAGCATCAGCCTTCCACAGCCTCTCTGACAAAGAGTGTCTCAACCTCTGGATTGTTTGCTCAGCTAATGGGTAAGAAATGGAATCTCAGCTTAGTTTCGATTGCAGTTCTCTTCCTGGGAATGACAAGTGAAACTTAAATGTGTTCTTAGAAGAAAGCTCATCAGTCTCTCATTCAGGACCCACCTGCACAGCCGACATCAGTCCCAGGAAGTCGGCAGTGAGGTCAGAGACAAACACATCCTGCTTTCTGACTCTGGGTCGCTTCCTCTGTGAGTAAAGTGAAACATCTAGGTTAGAGAAGGCCTGTTCTGAGTGCCGGGGTGTATGTACCTCATGCTCAGGACGTCGCAGAGTGCAGCAGGAAGTCTTTGCTGATCTAAAGTCTCCTGCAGTCGGGCTTCTGGAGGGGACTGTTTCGCAGGCCCCCAGAGGGTGTCAGGAGAGGCGGCCAGACCTCTCGGCGGCTCTCTGGCTCTGGGTCTCTCTCATCTGAGGCTGGGTCGTAAGGGCCACTGAGGCGCCCAGGCAGCCCCAGGAGGCCCATTCACCCCCCCACCCCCCATTTAACGGACCTGAAACCTGAGCCACCAGCTCAGGCTCTGAGGTCTTTCGCATGTGACTGTGGCCAAGGGACGGCGCCAGAGGCCATCTCCGATGGTGGAGGGCGGGTGCTGCACCGGAGGTACATAATCACTTTTAAAGGAATCGAGCGGTGCCAATGGGACTTGGCAATTGGGATTTGGACAGAACAGGTGCAATGGCATACCTGAGCCACGTGTGCCACACAGCCCAGCAGCAGCTTGGGCCTGTCTGTAGCCACGTGCTGTGCTCTGCTGTGCCCAGAGGCTGCTGCTGGCCAGCTGCTTCCACCTCCACCTGCCCCTGGGAACCAAGCACCCATTTGCACAAACCCAGCTTATTGCCTTCAGCGAACCCTCAGAGGACAGAGCACATGGGACACTCCCTAAGTATCTGGCCCAGTAATCACTCACTGTGCACCAGTGAGTGACAGACACAAACAGAAGGCCAAGGAGTCCCTGCCCATATCTGCAGCCTCTGCCCCCTCCCGCTTCCTCATGCCCTCTGGGACCATCCCCCCTGCCTGGAACAAAACCTTTCCAGAAAAAATAACATTTGGCTTGAATGACTGGGAACCAATGTCCAAACTACCCAACCCCCGCCCCCCCCCAGAACCAAGCAGTCCATGCAGGGCAGGAAGGCAGCAGAGAGCGGTTCTGGGGTGCGTTCTCTCACAGCTCCCCCACCAGGCATGGGACACCCCACCTTGGAAAGTCCCTTCCTCCCCACCTCCCTGTCTGAGCAGATAGGAAAGAGAGACACACAGGCGCAAGCAGGCTCAGCTCCCGTTCCAGCACCAGCCACGCTTACCGGTCAAGAGACACTGGCAGAGAGGCCTCCTCCATCTCTTTCTCCACCTGCAAAATTAAGGGTCATCCTTGACTGAGACTCCCCTGCTCCCGAGCCTCCAGACAGCCCCATGCCACCCACTCTCACGCCCCACCGACCCCACAGTTCTGGAAGGCTCTCCAGACTCACATGGCCAAACTCACACCTGAGCTGTGGGGCAACCCTGGTCGCATGGGGCAGAGCAGGAAGGAGACCTGCTGGCAGGCCCTGACCCTGCAGTGAAGGTGAAGGCGGTGAGTCCAGGGCCACACACTCCATGCAGAGGCATTCACGAGTGTCTGCAGGAGGTGAGGGGACCAGTGAAGAGCAGACAGGAGCTGAGCAGGCAGAGCCTGCCGGCCAGCAAGACACAGAGCCCAGGAGCCAAAGTCAGCCCCAGTGGGAGAAGCAGCTGAGGGTTTCTAAAGACCCATTCATGCGCCGCCAGAGAGCACAGGGCTCTGCGGGCTTCCTGTCAGCCTGGAAGTGCCAAGGTCAAAGGTGAGGATTATTTTGAAAACTATGAAAACTTTTGGCTCCGCCCTGGTTTCCCAGCCCACGGTCCGGAGTCCACGCAATCTGCACCCTGAATGGTGCTGCACAATTTCTCTCCTGCCCACTGGGCTAAGAAGCCAAGTACTTGGAACCTTATGCCACATAGTTAATGACGATAATTATGATGATCGTGAATATACAGCCGACACTGACCCAAGCACTCTTCATGAAGTAGCTCATTGAACCTCACAACAGCCCTGTTTTCATTCTCACCATGCCGCTGAGAAGACTGGGCAGTGAAGGAGTCCCCCAAAGCCACCCGGTGGGTGTGCTGGCTGCTGGGATTTGGACCAAGGCCGTGGACTTCACAGGGTTCCACGTGGTTCCTTCGCTCTTAACCATCATGAAAACTGCCCTCTTACCCACACCACCAGGTTAGAGGGTAGAGCTATGCATTCTGAGTCCATCCATCTGCCCTTCTGCCCTTGCATCTGTCCATTTGTCATCCATCCATCAATCTACCCATCCATTCATTCATCTATGCATCCATCCACCCATCCATCCATCCATTCATCCATCCAACAACTTAGAGATTACTAACAAGTCTGTGGGTCACTGATTAGACAGCAGTGCAAACAAGATGGCAAAGGAAAGAACAGATGGAGACACACACTGTTACTGGTACTCTACACGTTAGCCTACATGCACAAGAGAAAACGAGGCTGGAAGGCTGAGGTCTGCCTGGCACCCTTCTGCTCCCCTGAGGAACACTCCCCTAGATGACTTCATGCTGACTTCACTATTGACCCTTCTCTAGGCCCATAAGAATCCTCACCCTACCTCTGACCACCACACTTCACACCAACCTTACATTCCCCCAGGGAAGCCTTTCTTCCCATTCCCCAAATTTCACTTCATTCTGGACAATGCTGCATTTTTGCCAAGGCATATGTTTCATTTACAGAACGAAACCAGTTGGGTTTTCTGTGATAACTTACCTGGACCAGAGTGACATAAGGAGTTGATTGTATTGCATGGTGAAATTCTAACCAAACACATCCAGTCTTCTGCAATCCTGGCAGTGCGCTTTATGGCAAGTGACAGCACACTCCTGGACAGGCTGTGTTGTGAATATAGGGTGAACTATGAGCTATTTCTCAGTCATGTTACCACCAGCGTAAATTCAAATGTCAGCACAAAAGTTCTTGCCAGGAGACAGTGTGAGCGCCAGTACGTAACACAGTCTTTGTGTTTCCATCTGGTGCAAAGGAAAGGAAAACAGCTTTGATCAATAGATCATGAGCATGGTTGGTGGGGTTTTTCAGTACAGCCAGTAAACACAATCTTAAAGTTGAGTTCTATAAATATACTCACTTTCATTTCTTTTTATTGAACTTAATCTACCTTAAGCTTCTGTAAAGTTGCTACCCGCAGGACATAGTTGAAGACAAAAATATAGAATGAAAGGAATAAAAAGCAATCTTGATTTTCACTTGGATTTTACAACAAAGACACAATTTGCAGCATCCATGTCTGTTAAACACCTGAGAATCCTCATCCTCCCACAGGTGGAGGCTTGCTCAGCAACACAGCCTTCTGAATAGCAACCGGTGTTTATTCAGTGCCTCCACAGTCACACTGCTTACCAGCACCCAGGAGCTCTGCTTCTCTACCCGGCATGGGGACAGCCTCCCTGACCCACTGTGCTGGGCTGGTCATGTGGCACAATCTGGGCAGGCAGTGTTCTCTCTGCACAGAGTGCTGAGCCAGGGGTGACTCTGCACCCTCACATCCCTTGCCCTTGGCCACAGGCTGTGCCAGCCCTGGACCCAGAACAAGGACACCACGATCCCAGGGACCTGGCAGTCGATGTCCACAAGAGCTGCGATGCTGGGGCTGTCAATCGTCACCCTCATAAAGTGTCCCTCCGTGCTGGACCCACTCCAAAACCTCTACTGCAGCATTCCGCTGCCCTCAGAGGCATCTATTGAGGCTGGTTCTGTGGCTGCCAGTGAGCAAGTGCAGGCACTGGGGTGCAGAGCAGAAAGCAACATCAGGTAGAACTAATCTCATGGCACCTCACACCACATACTTTCAATAAATCAAAGCATTTCATAAAAATCAGATTCCACTTTTGTGGCCTTAAATATTCATTTTATATTCACAATTGTGGATAACAACAGTTGCAAGATGATTTTCCCTACTTCTTGATGGTGGAAGGATGTCAAAAATGGGAAAAGGATACAGCCTGAGCATCCTCACCAACGGGGTGGCACCCTTCCCTTGGCCCCAAGTAGTCACAGCTGGTGTTGGAGCCCCGAGGGTAATAACAGCGTTCCCTTCACTGCTCAGTGTCAGCCACGAGGGGCTGGGCACCCAGGTGCCTTCCTTGCCAGGCCCCAGCTGCCAGCATAGTGTAATATCAGGGGGTTCAAACTGTGCCCCTGGAAATCTGCGTATTTCCAGGAGAAGCCACAGGGGACAAGGAGTGGGAGCCCCCTGGTGCAGAATGAGCCTGAGCTTTGGAGTCGCACAAAATAGCTTTGTGCCCCCACTTTGCGCTCCAAGCTCTGTGACCTTGGGCAGGTTGTCTAACTTCTCTGTTGCTTTAGCTTTTCGGGTGTAAAATAAAATATTAAAATAACAACACCTACCTGGCAAGGCTGAGAAACAACTCCAACCCCAAGTGAACTGTGAGGGTTGGAACAGGGGCTGTGGACAGATAGATGGACGGGACTGGGAAGCACCATCATCCTGGAAAAGGTAGCGCCTGCCCTGTGGGCTGAAGAATGGTTAGGAGGCAGCTAAGGGCACCTCTCCGTGCAGAGGAGCGTGACCAGTTGTTCGGCTTGTCGAGCTTTGGCCTACTTCTCCTGTTTTCCTCACTCAGCTTCAGGAGGAGAGTGGAAAGGAGTGTTTTCCTGGCAGAATGGATTTCTGATGGGACATGCTTTGAGCTCTGGCAAAACTCCTGGTTGGTTTTTGCTCTATCTCAACAGATTTTGATTCTACTTTAGTTAGCTCAAAGGTAGATATCTTCAAAGAAATTCTCTGGCCCAAGATATTTGATCTAATCATAAAATCAGTCCCTCAGAAAAAACCCTGTACTCCAGGCTCCCCTCCAGGCTCCAAGCCACCGTGGAAGTGCCCAGGACCAAGAACAGGATGTAAAAATGCACCTTGGCCTCAATTAAGATGCATGATTTGTGCATGAAGATGGAGCCAAATGGAATCGGAATTTTCCATCAGCCTTTCCATGAGGGCAGGACATCTGCACAGATCCCAGCCCTGGGGTCAGGACGATTCCAGGAGGAGAACAGAGCTCAGGTTGGGAGTGGACCTTCCTGATGCCCAGACCTCAGTCCCCGAGGGGGTTTCTAAGCACAGCACAGGGGCCTCAAGTGCAGCCTGAAACCTGGGACTCCCTGAGGGGCCCCAACTCTCTCTTTGCTTCTCCAGGGGCACAACACCCAAGCCACAGTACAAGTTTGGGGCCCTGGCGTGCCACTGTCACAGAGCCATCAGACATGGACAGGCGATCCACGAAGCAGCCTGAAAATGCACCCAGTTCTGCCTCTGTGAAGGTGACAGTGTCACAAGTTCCTCCCTAAGTGCATGGCTGTCCTGTCTCCCACGTGCGTGGCCATCCACACTGGCAGGGTCCGATGACAATTGACATTTCACCTACTTAGCTTAACTGTGTTTGGTGACCAGGTCCATTTCCCCCTGGGAGCCCACATGGTAGTCTGCACCTAAGATCTGCACCACACCCCAGGTAAGCCCTCTCCCCCAGGACCTGGCTTTGTCTGGCAGCTCTGAGGTAGTGTGGACCACGTGAATGCACTCCACGGCCGATGCTGACAGCATCCTCACCCCACCTGAGACCAACTGGCCTGTACCGGCAGCTTTCCTCCCAAGCCCTCAGTCCTCATCTGTAAACTGGAAATAACAACCCTTCCCCCCAGTGTTCTTGGGACATATAGACTTAAAGTGGCACCCAGTAGCCAGTAGGCGTTTTATTTGTTGCCATTATTAGGACTTGCTGGCCAATGTTTTTTCCACTTGGATTTCTGATGACTGTGCATCAGCTGGCTTGTAAGGCCCAGACTGCCTTCGGTTCTGCGGGTTGTTATAAGGGCAGGTGGGGGCCAGAAATGGCTCCAGACTCTTGCCCACCTGTCAGTCTCCCTCCCAAGGCTGGTGTGTGGCATGGCCCGTGGAGAGGCGAGCGCTTCAGGGAGAGCCAGAGAGCAAAGGGCCAACTCTAGTGACTAGCCCTCTACTCTCAATCTGACTGGCTGGTTTGTCACCAGCCAGCTGAGCCCCTAAATCCCAGCAACTCATCCCGGGACAGACAGCCTCCCCCATAGACAGACCACACCTCTGACCTGGGCATGCATCCTGGTCCGACGATGCGGCAGGGTCGGCACCATCCGTGCAGAAAAGACCACATAGAGCCCCTTCCGTGGCACACCTCAGCCACATCTCCCTGGCCTTCTCTCCAAAGTGGTCACTCATAGCTGTGTTTGGAAAGGCCTCTCAGCCACCCAGCATGCCATGCAGGGCTGTGTGAGGGCTGCCTGGGTGGGCCCTTGGGTGAGCTTGCCCCACCCTTGGCAAGGCCAGCGCAGCAGAAATGCTGGCCCTGCCCTCTGCCCCCACCCAGGGCCTCACTGAACAAACTCTCAGGGCTGCTGGTCTCTCTCGTCCAGCAAAACAACCTAAAAATGCACATTCGATTTTTCCAAGTTCCTTTCTTGTCTTCCTCAGGTTAAGTTATGACTCTGTAATCAGGACTTAGGTGCACTTGGAACGACCCTAAGGGAGACTTTGCTGCTGTCCTTTTTTGTAAAATGGGCTTATTTTTCAAGAGATAACATCTCAGTTCTCTGCCACCTCTATGATAGTGAGAATAACAAGATAAAGTTTTAGTTAGCTTTGTATGAGGACCAACTTTAAGCTGAAGAAACAGAACAGATGACTAAATATAGACTAGAGAAATACAGAAATATGCTCATTTTGAACATCCGGGCCGTAAGATAAGAAATACGTCTGGCATGGCTTCCCTACACAACATTATTCCTGAAGATGCCAGAGACTTATTCTCCTCTATTTTGATGAAACGTTTTGCCCTAAGAAAGCCTTGACTTTTTTCGTCCGATAACCACACCGAAGACCCACAGGCAGCTCTTGTCTCCCTCACCAAGCCTCACGAGACAGAGAGGAAGCGAGGGAGAGGGTACCTGCTTCGCCACCACCACAGTCAGGGAGGTCAGCCTGACATGAACAGAAGGCGCCCGCGGCCTGCAGTGCGGAAGCAAGTCTAGGGAAGCAGCCACCCGGGAAGCAGGCGGCACCTTGGGAAGGGCCGCAGAGCCCGGGCTCCGCCTGCGTGGGGTGGTGTGCAGTGCCTCCCTTCCTCCCGGTCTAGGAGAAAAGCTAGTGAGGAGCCACAGAGCTGAAGGCCTGCCCGGGGCAGCGGTGTCCAGTGGGAAGTGGAATCGCCCAAAAGTCATCCCTAGAGTGGACAGGGTTGCTGGCACGTGGAGCTGATGGCTCCTCAATCCCATTAACCAAACACTTGACACCCGGTGCCTTCCCCAAAAGGTAGGGGCTGTCACGTGAGTCATGTGTGTGAGCATGAGGAGCAGCCCCATGTCATCCTGGACACCAGTCCCACACCCAGAGTGCCCCACGGAGGGACAGCCACAGCCTCCTGGCCACACTGCCTTGCCTGTGCTGCGCCTGCTCCCATGGGACCTGACAAGCAGCTGTCCTTCACCCACCGGACCCTCCAGGGCTCTGGCCTGGGACTGGCAGGACTTCGCTGTGCTCCCCCTTCCTCTGAAGCCTCACTGTGTCCCTCTTCTGTGCCACATCTTGCCTCCCGTGGTGGGGCAGCACTGGTGTCCTCACCCTGACACCTCCCCACGGCCCCACCCATTGAATGCTGCCCTGCAGCCCCACCATGCCCAGCTTTATCGTGTTGCCCCTCCTGCCGGGGCCCCACTGCTCTGCATGGCTGCTGGAGACCGCCTCCAAGCAGCCCTGTTCCCCTTCCCATGGCAGGCGGGCGGCATCTGTCCTCAAGCCTGCAGCCCCTCCTAGCCCACCCACCACCCCAGCACCCCCTCCATACTCACCCCAGAGGCCAAGGGGCCAGATCCAGCTTCTAAGAATTGTTTCTTCTCTGCCTTCCCAGCCCGGTCCTACTCTCAGCCTCCAAACTACCCTCAGTGACCTGGGGTCCTTTCTGCAGCTCCTGCTACTGCTCAAAAGCCCATCCCCCAGCTCAAATCTCAGGCAGGCCTTTGCTCTTCCCTCTGACCCCTAAAATCTGAACGCTGCCATGAGACCTCCCCCTCAAGGCCCTGACCATCTCAGACCAAATGACTTCTCCCTCCTCATGACCCCGGTGCTGTTTCTGAGCTGTACTACTAATCTGGAGCCCTCGCTGGCCTGGGCTTCACACAAGAGAGGGCGAGCATCTTCAGAGAGAGGAAGACATGCCCTGTAAGTTACTTCAAACCAGCTTTCCTGGTCCCAGCCAGTTTAGCCACCCAGTGCAGTGGGGAAGAATCAGAAAGCTAGCAAGTGCACAAATCAGTATATAACTCTATACTTAATGGTAAAATATATCCCTTTTATTCTCTAATTTACATAATTGCCACATAAACACACATTTATACATACCTGTTGAGCAAGTCATATGAACTATGGCCCAGATTATTTATTTGGTCATTCTAATAATCCAAACATCAGCAGACATCTAAAAGTTGGCATGACTTTTACTTGACCTAGTTCCTACCAGATGTGTCCACTTCCTGACAAGCCATGCCTGCACATGGATGACTCCAAAACTCTCCCAGCTTCCTTAGTAATTACATAGCCATCAGGCAATTTGAGTCTCGACAGAGAAGTTCTTGTAACATCTTTGATGTTGTTCACGGTACAGAAACCTATCAGCATTTGCTGCATGAACATTGATTACGCATAAGCATCCAGTCCTAGAAATGCTGACATTTTTCATGTCCAATATCTCTGCTATTAAACTAAATCATGAAAATTGGTTATTGGGTTGTCATATTGAATTACCTGGCTGAATTTTCTGTATCCACAGAGCCTCATATGTCATTTGACCTAGTTTCAGAATACCAAAAATGTAAATACCTTAACACTACATTCTGTAATTTCACTTTTTAGAATTAAGCCGCAAGTACATTTTCACAGAATTTATTAGCCAAACTGGTAGTTTCCCCTCTTGGAATAGTGGCTTTATATTTTCATTTCAAATTTCTTATCTTACTTCTTCCCTTGAATGCCATCTTCTACTTTTCCTTCATAGTTTCATCTGTTTTGTATTTTTATTCACTCCAGACAAGCTTGTGGAGCATCTCCTGGTGTGAGGTATGGTTCCAGGCACATGGGGTACATCAGCGATCAAATTCAACAATGATAATATCAAAAACCTTGCCCTGAAGGGGCTTACAGTGCAGAGGAAAGAAAATGCATTAAAAAAAAGCAACACAGAAGATGGTGTGTGCTCAACGGAGGTAGGCACTATAAAAACCTAGAGTGAGGTGAGGGTTCAGGAGTTCTGGGGGATAGTGGGGTAGCCCAGAAAGTTTAAATAGAATCATCAGGGTAGGTCTCACCTACACGAATACGTGCAAAAGCTTCTTCACCTTGCTTCAATAACTGAAATATGTCTTCTTTACAGGGCTAAAAAAACTCCTGACATCTCATTGGAGAGTGGCATTTATTAAAGCCAATCTTCAAATGTTTAACACAGTTCTTATTAGAGACACTGAACATACCTTGATCCAGTTTGTGATGCTCACTCTAACACGTCTACTCATCAGCCTCAAATAGCCTTCTAGTTTTCATGATTTCCACTCCTACCTGTTCAGATGTACTATTTAATTCTCTCTGCTGTTTCCTTGGTGTATGAAACAAATATAAAGCCTTTTGGGAAGAAATCTAAGGTCATCAGTTCAGGTATTTCATTATATGATCCAGGTATAATTGAATGTGGTCATTAACCAATCTAAATTAAAATATCTGGAGGTTTTTATGAAAATTTGCAGAAATGACACATTTTCTCCCTACAATTAATCATGATTAAACTAAGCTACAGCGTAATTGTAATTAGATGGGCACTGTTCATACAACCCAGTGTGCTTCATACTGAAAGATTTCCCATTGAAATCATTTTCCTCAAGCACTAATAATAATGACAGTGTGTAGCTCTTCCAGACCTACAAAATCAACCAAACCATTCAACTATCTTCAGTTCTGTGCTTTGCACTTCAACTAAATTATCACAATATTCTTCAGTGAAAGAGATGTAGCCCCACTAGTAATGACTAAAATGTTGTTGCCTTGGTTTCTGTTTTTTTTCAAACGTTGTTACATTTTAACAGACACATTTTTTTCAATTAGCATCACAAATCTAGATGACAATGACCTGCTTACATCAACGCCATTCTTTTTTGGAAGTTCTAGTAAATATTCATGTCTGAAATACCTGATTACTTCTAGCCACAGAGTAGGTGGCATTAAAGATTATGACAGTACTTTCTAAATGCTTTCCATTTGCTTTATCAACATGGTTTAGTATGATTTTTCATAAGTTTTCTTCTACTTTTCCTTCATAGTTTCATCTGTTTTGTATTTTTATTCACTCCAGACAAGCTTGTGGAGCATCTCCTGGTGTGAGGTATGGTTCCAGGCACACGGGGTACATGAGCGATCAAATTCAACAATGATAATATCAAAAACCTTGCCCTGAAGGGGCTTACAGTGCAGAGGAAAGAAAATGCATTAAAACAAAGCAAAACAGAAGATGGTGAATGTTTTGAATGTTTACTGCATAAAACTGAATTAAGGTATTCTTTTTACATTTTGCTTCATTAATTATAGTCAATGTTTTTTATGTAAACATGAGCCTTTAGCAGAAAGTGATTATCCTTGCACCAAAGTCTGTAGATAATTAACATTTTCAATTTTTCATGTTATAAATGTTGGTGCCATTTGCATGTAGCATTTATATTCATATCTTTATATCCACTCATATTTTGTTGAAATAATCCAATTATTTTTAATTCCAGGAATGCAGCTTTTGTAATGCATTACTGGCCTAATACCAAGTCCTGTTCCAAGCTAGTCTGGTAGTTACACTATTTCAGAAGAGTTTCCAAGCAGCACATCTTATTAACATTTTTTCTTCCTTTATTCCCCTGGAAATTCAGAAGATGCCTGCTTATATTTAAAGGGAGCCTTAACACCCTTGTCCAGAGTGGTGTTCGTTTGTAATATTTCATTATAAATCCTGCAGTGCTACTCATGTAAGAAAAGGTGTCCCACAGCAGTAACCCCGAAGGTTCCTCGCAAAACAGTAAGACAGGAAGCCTCTTTCTCCCTGGCAGTCATAATGGTCTCTAACAATTAGCGTGGCCTGACCAGTTTACACTGAATTTGTACATGAAATAGTTTCACTATTACATTTACCAGCCACGGAGGAGATGCCTCCTATTGTCACTAACGACTTCCTGACAGCATGTGGCTGCACGGCCGCGGGGACGACGCTGGGCTGATGGAAGAGAACTGAATGACCGTCGTCCAGGCCGGTCCTCTCTAACATGCCGCCGGCTTTCTCACCCGGCTGAAGGAGCGTGGAGCCAGTCCCCGCAGCCCCGGGTCTAGGGCAGAGCCGCGCACACGCGGGTGCACAGTGCCTCTGCAGGCCTGCGCCCGGGCTGCATGTGCGCCTCTCTGGCAGCACCTGCCATCGTGTCCCTGGAGCCCTGGGCTATTTCTGTCACCACCGCATCTTAGGGACTAGAACACGGGGATTCTCAAGCCCGTTTACCCGCCTCCTTCTCTGAAAGTTCTGAGGGTTGAGCGAGAGCCCTGAGCAAAGGGCCTGGTTGCATGGGATGCGCCAGCCGTTACGGCGGGATCCAGTCCTCCGCGGAGCACTCGGATTCTCCCCCAGGCCTGGGTCCTCAGCGGCACCGTCGGGCGCCCACCCCGCATTGCCGGGGTGCACACCTCAGGACCGGGCGGCCTTCGCTATTTCACTCCATTGATCTATCCGCTATTTCACTCCATTGATCTATCCTTTAAAGACCTGACTTCAGTTCATTTTCTACCAACGGGGGTCTAATAATCCAATTCAAGTAGTTTTTAATCAATGTTCTGTTTCTCCTCTTTCTTCGGCTGCTTCCAAGTGGACGATTTCCCAGCATCCACACAGAAAGGCCTCCAGGAAAATAAATAATAAAGCCATTATCAGTTAATTTTGTAGAGTGCTGACTAATATTGCCGTATGATTGATGAGGACTACAATTATTACACAGATTCGGGATTTCTTGCAGTCCCTGTGTTGTCAAAATATTCTGATGCACGGTATCCAAGCCACGCTATTTCTTTCTCCAAGTATTTAGTTCCTGGTTAGCCCATGAATGGAGGCTGAGATAGTTTTGTTTACAGTGGATTAGGAAAGTCTTTGTAGAGAAATACGGAGAATAGGATTTTCTAACCTGGAGAGGATTCTTAGTAGAAGTGGAGGAGTTGCTATAACCAGCAGGCTTGTTGAAGACACGTGGAGATCCGGGCATCCACCTGCCTGCACCCCACCTCCTTCTGCACAGCCCCCACCCCACCCCACCTGCTGCCCAGGATCTTTTCTCTGTCCCTCCCTGGTCCGGCCCCTCCATAGCTCAGAAGGGGATGGAGGTGAGTAATTACTGGTCATGCCAGGTCACCAACCCGTTTGTCGGTTCTGGAGACAGCTCTGCGCCACCTCGTCCCAGCATGGGTGACGCCAGAGCTGTGGTCTCCTGCTCGGCCACTTCCCTCGCCTCAAACATGCCACCTGTCTCGCCCGTTCCCCCATGTGTCTCCACAGCCCGTCACTCCACACCCCCACCCCCAGACAAACATGAGCCTGGAGTACGGCCTGTCAGTCACCACCCAACACTCCCCTTGTCACCAGCGAGGGGAGAGCCTGTGAACCCCTTGCAGATGCACACATCACCTCACAACAGCCAGCCCCTGCTCAGGCTCAGGGCGCTGAAGCAGGTGGCAGGCTCCAGGCTGCTTGACCCAACTCTGGCTGTGACCCCTGACCCAGGCCTCTGGCCTTCTGCAGAGCCAGCCAGGGCTCCTCCTAAACCCCTCCCCAGTCACCCCAGGCCTGGGGGCAACAAGTGCTCTAGACAGTGCAGCCGGCCTTGACTTAAAAGAGCTTGTAGAAAATGAAATTAAGTAGAAAAATATAAGCAGTAAATGTGACACTAAAAGCAAACAGGAAATGTTTAGTACCAAACGGGTGGCTCTTCGTGTCGTTGAACAAGGAAGAAGCTGAAGTGCCCAGAGATGGTGTTGGGGAGAGGACGGCTCCTGAAGGGCCTGCCATGACAGGTGGGTCCCTCTGGTTCAGTGACAGGCAGGCTGAAAGGGCGGGTTTCTGGCAGGAAGCATGTCACCGCCCCGGCCCCGCAGCGCTCGGGTCTGAGTCTCCACTCCAGGCTGTCGTCTGTCCCGCCTAAAGGTCCCCTAAGATTTGCTCTAGCCTCCCCAGCCAAGCTCACAGGATCGCCTTACAAATACAGGCATGAACAGATCTTGAAATATGCACCTCCTCCTCCTCAGCCAGGTGGCAGTGCACACCCAGAGGCAGCGAGGGGCCTGTCCTTGCCCACAGCTGCCGTGAGAGGGGACAGAGCCGGGGCTGCAGCAAGGACTCCATGTGGGACCACAAGTCGCTCCAGTGCCCTCCAAACTCCAGGCAAGCTCCAGGAAGACACACCTGAAGGGTGCAGTGGTTTAACTGGGTTCAGACCAAAGGACAACTCAGGATACAAAACTGGTCACAAGTTTAGTCACAAAGGCCAGCCTCTGCCCTGCGCCATCGCCCCTCTGCCCAGGGCTTCCCAGGGCTCACACTGCTCTGCAGCCCACTGACCTCCTGATGGGCCCACTTCCCAGGCCCCCCAGCCCCCCAGGGGGCCTTCCAGATGCAAGACTGGCTGAGGGCCTTCACCGCGCCTCCACGCTGATCTGCAGCAGGGCCTCCCGCGGGCAGGTGTTGATATGCACGTGGGATTCTGGACACCCTACACAGGCCTCATTTGCGGGACCCAAGGCCTCTGCGTAGCCCACACCAGGGCCTCTCAACTCCAGGTATAGTCCCTCCAGAGCAGCCTGGCCCTTTACCTGTGGCCATGGCAAACAGCCCTGATGACACAGCCTGACCGCAGAAGTGCATGCATTCCTGCTCAGTTCATGAACAATGAGGACATGAATTCACGATCCAGGTAATTAATAACTGGTAACGTGGACCAGATGAGCCCTAGGTCACAAAGTGTAAGGAGGAATCAGGCGAGAGGAAGAAGGCCTCGGTGACTCTTAAAATTCTCCCTGTGCCCACCCGCCCCCAAATCAGGCCAGTGGTCCAGGTCCCCTGCGGACAGTCAGCTGGGCCAGGACTAGGAGCGTGCTTGCCACACCCAGCTTTGTGTCATGCGTGGCCAAATGAGACTGGAGATTAAGGCTGGTAATGACCCTCTCAGGGAGCTATGCCTTCCTGTTTGTTTGCTGTAAAGAAATGAGAGGCTACCGAGGGCTCACAGCACCCGAACACAAGCCTTCCAGTGCCTGGCAGCGGGTGAGGTCCTGGCGGGCTCTTTCTCCTCTCCCCCAGGTGCCATCACCACCTAGGGCCTTGGGCACTCCTGTCTTCCCACCAGAGGCTCCCTCCATGATGCTCCAGCCTTCTTTAGGTCTTGAGAGGCAGAGGAAAATCCTTGCATTTTGTCCCGAGTGGCCTCCTACTCTCGGGGGAGAGAATTCAAAAGACAGGCCAGGTCTCTGAGTCTAAGTCTCAATAGTGGTGAGCATGCCACTTCCAGACCCTCACTCACTTTCATGCCTGCAGATGGAAGAGGCTCGCACTGGAGCCAGGTGGGTGTTACCTGGACTCCAGGTCTTCCCTGGGCCAACACACCATCACCCAGCCTGCACAACACCCAGGTTGAAGGATTAGGGACCTCAGCCACCACAGTTCATATAACGGGGAGACTCGGGCATCAGAGACCCAGACCATGCCAGTGCCGCCCCACTCTGTGCCCACTTGGTGACCAGCTGCACAAAGCTCTTGTCCTGGCCGGTTGGCCAGATGTAGGAGGAGATCCGTGGATTGTTCCAGCAAACAGCTCTGCACCTTCACGCAGTGGCGCTCTCGTTAAATGCTTGGCAGGAGAATGAAGAGAAGAATGGCTGAATCGCTGAGTGTGTAGCCGGCCTGAGGACTGCGCTGGCTCAGCCAACCAGGTCTGGCAAATCCCACCACAGGAAGAAAAGTTTCTCAGGGGACAGGTCCCTGTTTCAACCCTCCCTGACACTAGGAAATGACAAAAGCGAAAATTGCTGCCAGGTCACTGAAGGGCACGGGATGGGCAGTGAGCTCGTGTGCTGACCTCCCCAGCGAGGTGCACTCTCTTTGCAGCTCCACAGGCGAGGAAACGGGGCACAGAGACGGTAACAGCTTAGGTTAAACAGCCGTGCCAGGGAGGAGCTGAGGCTTCAGAGTCTGACTCCACACTCTAGACTCACAGTTCTGGTGCAGCCGCACCTCTGGCCTCACCTGACCCTGGTGGCCTGGGCTGCGCTTGGCCTTCAGGGTGTCCCGGAGTGGAGGTGGCAGCCGCTGATGCTGCAGCCTTTCAGGAGTGACCCCACTTTCAGAACCCTGCCGTCTGTCCTCTCGGACATCTCCCACAACTTCCCTGATTACAGGAAGGGTCCCAGCTTTTTCTTTTGTGACTCAGCTTTGCATTCATCAAGATTCCCCAAGAAGCAGACCAGTAGGACGCTCACTCATAGAGAGAGAGGGCATGAGGGCCCGGCCCATGTGGCCAGGGGCTGGGTACTGGCAGGCCCGGCCTGGTGCGCTGGGAGGCCGCCTGGAGGCAGGCTCCTTCTCCTGGACACTCAGTCTTTGCCAGGAAGGCCTCCCACTGACTGAGTGGTGCCCACCACATGGACCTGCTTTGCTCAAAGCCTACTGACTCCCACACAAAACATCCACAGCAGCACCCAGACAGGTGTGTGGACCAACACCGGTCACCACAGCCCACCACGCTGAGCCGTGCAATTAACCATCTCAGAGCTCCTGCTGTCCCTCCCTCTGTCTGGCATCTCCTTCTCCAGCTTTAGCACCTCTGCCTTCAAAAGGGCCTTACCTCCTGCCTTCTTCTCCGTTGGCCTCTGTCTGCACACTAATGTCCACCTCACACTTTCCAAGAACTTCTGAGAAACCCCGTAGCTATCTTCCCTGCCCCTCGTCTTCCCCACACAGGCCTTCCCGCATGGACATTCCCTCCATCAAAAACCCACAAGCCTTCCTTGAACCCCAAGCAGTTCTCCAAAGCACATGGCTCAGGACCCATTTACATACTTAAAAATCATCAAGGAACCCAAAGAACATCTGTGTATGTGGGTTACCTCTTCAATACGCACTGTACTAGAAATTAGAACTGAGAATTTTTCAAAATATTTATTAATTCCTTCAAAAGGAACAATAACCTTCATATTAACACAAATAACATATTTTTATGAGAAATAACTGTATTTTCCAAAACAAAAAAAAACTGAGAGAAGTACAAAAAGTACCTATTTGCAAAAAAAGTTCATTGAGTTTTAAAGATCTTCCAAATGTTGACACATTTCATAGAATATTAAAAAGTCACCTTTGTTACCATAACCACTAATCTCATCAAAAAAGTCTTTAAATACTGAGAAATTGTCAAGCTCGTGGTGGTGGAATATGTTTTCCAAAATTCCAATCCTCACACAAAACCTACAGTTCTGTTACTGCCAAGAAATACTGTCAGCTATTGCTCTCAGACAAGCCCACTTGATTCATTTCCTAGAAGAGTGCCCACAGTATTCTGGCCTTTCTTCTTTCCAGTAAAGGTGAGGCTTCACAGGGACGTGGCTCGTTCAGCTGGCAAAGGTCCTGCAGACATTTATCCTCCCACCTGGACTTTCAGCAGAAGGGCCTTACACGTACTTCCTATGTCCTTACACAGACAGTTTTAAGATATGTATGGACTCAGTGATTGAGACTTAACATAGCTAATAATTTTTACTGCTTCATACTTTTAAGTGAAACTGACCATATTTCCACAATTGCTTTGTGTGAAAATCCAGTGACCACTCAACCAGTTGGAGCCCTGTCCCAACTTGTGCTAAGGCATCAGTGCAACTAACGACAGAAACAAAGGAAAATAACATTTTCAGCTTTATTACAGAGTTTCATGTCCAGCTTTATATTCACACATAGCATCATTACAAAAATTGTTTTGATGTTGCAGACCCCTGGAAGTACATTAGGGATCACCAGGGATGCACAGACCACACTCCAAGAACCCCTGGCCCTTAGTGTCACAATCCACCCCTCACCTGGGCCCCCAGGGCCCTTCACAACCCAGCTCCACTCTGGCCACTCCATCTTCACTCTTACGTAACCTGAGCATTCTGATTCTAGACTGAACTAAAAAAAAAAAAAGTTTGTGTCAGGGAGACCTGTATTGTAACACTCACTCTGTTACGATCTTTGTCACCTGGTGAAATAGCAAGACTTTATCCACTACAGTTTTTCTCATAAGTAAAATGGGGTGAAAGTACTTACCTTATCAGATACTTGTGAAAATCAAGTGAAGTGGGGGTAAAGCACCCATCATTAAATATCTGTTCCCTTCTTTGCCATGGCTGCAAAGGACTGCAGTTCCCTAAAAGCTCCAATGCCCATGAATCAAGCTTATTCGGTTCATTTTCCTTGTAGGAGGCCGCACCCTCCAAATTACACTGGAAACTACCTCCCTCTCCAAAGGCCTGCTGACTTTATTCTCTCTTCTTTGAACACTTAAGGCCGGTGTATTCTGAATTATTCATGTCTAAATTAGCCACAGACTTGTTCTTTAACTATTTCACAACTGTACCTTCTCCCTACACTGAATGTAAGCTTCCAGAGGGCAAACTATTTAAAAATGTTCCTAACTCCTCAGCATCAATGATCTATTACTGCAAAACAGATTACCCCAAAAATGCAGTGGCTTAAAAACAGCAATGATCATCATGCCTTCTGTGTCTGTGACCAGGAATGTGGAGGGAGCACAGCAGGCTGGCCTGTCCCTGCCCCTTGACATCTGGCCTGGAATCATTGGAAGGCACTTCCATTGCCATGTCTGTCTGGGGCTCTGGGGTCAGCAGGGGCCTAGAGGACTGAGGGCCAGACACACACACATGCCTCCCTGTGCGGCCTGGGCCTCCCCGCAACATGGTGGCCGGTTCCTAGGGCAAGGGTCCTGGCGCAGCAAGCCCATGGGAGGCTTCTGCTCCTGGTGACCTTGCCTCCAAACTCACACGGCCTTCCTCCCACCAGTGGTCAGCCCCCAGGGATTCAGAGGGAGAAGATGCTGACGCCCTCCTGAGGGAGGAATGTCAGGTCCTGGCGATTCCAGGGAGAGCATGTGGGGTAATGCCAGGAGGTGGATACAGTTGTCTTCAAAGGTACTGTTGGCCATGCCCCAGCGAAGGTGCACATGCATCGAGAAATGAACAAGTGGAGAGCATTTGCTCAGCTGCAAGTGGGTCACGGCATAGCCCCCCACCGCACTGAATTCTGCTCTCTGTTTTGCTCACCTGATGCCACCCCACCAAATGGCAAGTTCCTTGAAGACAGAAACTGTGTTGGATCCTCAGAGATTGACTTGGTGCCTGGTAGGCAACAGCTGTGCTCAGCTAGGGGGAGGCAGGCAGGGAGGCAGCAGGGAGGGCTTCCAGGCTGCTCTGAGCCCTGAGGTTCAGTATGTCGGGGATTCTGGTTTCAAGAACCCGCAGCTCTCGTGTGGGAGAACTGCACGTCGCTCTGGGATGGAAATGAAACATGTATTAATCCATTGCCTTATTCTCTCCCCAAGGCCAGGAGCCACCTTTGCCTGAAGGGGAAAAAAGAGCCAGTTGTTCAAGAAGTTCATGTTTGGACACATTTTGTAAATTCAGAAGGACACCCCTGAATGTTCTTTTTCAAATCAAAAAGAAGCCACTGTACCAAACAGAAATTTTACCTGCTTTTTCCTTTTATACACCAGGGAATTTTTGTCCCTTTGAAAGAAATAATTCATTGAGATCTCTATTATACTCTTCCTTTGAAAACAGAATGTAGAGAATAGTTCACAGATTCATGTGTTTTTAAATGTTAACATTGGGTCAGAAAGGAGAGCTTTCTGGTTTTGAAAATTAAACTTACCTTTTTAAAATAGGTGACAGAACATAAGAGTTAAATCCAATAAGAAGTCTGAAGATGTACATAAAATCTGATAATGAAAATCAGCTTTTTAACTACTCAAACATAATGAAAGTGGCAAATACTTCCAAATTAGTCCTGAGCTGGGGATTCTACCAAATTATCCTCTTGATATCTCTACATGACAAAATAATTGTTTTTAGATGAACAGGCTTTTCTCTCTAATACCCTCTTCTTGCCAGGTCTGTGCTCAGGGCTGCCTTCTCAGCGACGACAGCCCCTGGGCAGAGAGGACACCTGCCCAGGGGCGGAGCCTTTGCCAGAGCATCACCAGTGCACCTGATCTCCCATGGGATGTCCATCTGTAAGGGCAAAGCTTCTTCACAATTTCCTCTTACCTTGAGGAGTCCCAGGTGAAGCTATAATGGCCCGTTGAAATAATCCACATACCTGTGGATCTAATGCTTAAACTTCACCCATTCCATACCATTGCTTGAATTTTCATCATTTTTTAAATCGATAAAAATTTTCCAAGTGAAAACTGGAAGTTAAATTCAATTCCAAAGTTTGCCTTACTAATTTAACAATATTTTTCATATAATAAATATTGAGTTCTTAAGAATTTTGTCTGCTGTAAAAAATGTTAAATGGGAAAAGGCAATAAATTCACAATTTCTCTAATCAACTTACAGTTATTTATAAATTATTTTTAAATAATCATGTTCTCCTCTATCAAAATCCAACCCATCATTTAAACCCTGAATACTTGAGACTTGTGTACACAAGTCCAGCCTGTTGTAATGTCCTCACCCCCTGTGTCCTAATTGCATGTACCTCTCATATGCATTGATTCCTAAACCACTTGTCTTGCTTCTTAACAGAGCTGCTGGTGAAGCCCAAGAGCTCAGGTGCAGAGCCGTGACCCTTACTGATCCAGCACATTGCAGAGCTGGTGCTCAGGAAGCGCTCGGGGCGAATTCCTCACAGGACCTGCTCTGTGAGCCGTGACTTACAAACTCACAGGTTCCTGAGATGCTAGTGGCCTCACTTCCGGGTAGCATATGTTCAATATCAAAGAAACACATACTAGGGGGCTATTCTGAGTGGGAATCCACCAGTGTGCAAAGTGCTCACGGGGGTGATGCTGATCAAGGGCTGCGGGCACCAGCTGGCATTCTGCGCTTGGATAGAAACATGTTTGTTCAAACAGCAGCAGAAGCACAGAACCCAAGAATGGACTAACAGTTACCAAAGGGAAAGGGACTGAGGAGGACGGGTGAGAAGGGAGGGATAAGGGTGGGAAAAAAGAAAGGGGGCATTACGATTAACATGTATAGTGTGGGGGGGCACAGGGAGGGCTGTGCAACACAGAGAAGACACGTAGTGATTTTAGAGCATTTTACTACACTGATGGACAGTGACTGTGAATGGGTATGTGGGGGGGACTTGGTGAAGGGGGGAGACTAGTAAACATAATGTCCTTCATGTAATTGTAGATTAATGATACCAAAATAAAACTAATAAAAAATAAAAATAAAAAAAAGAAACATGCTTGTTCATCGGTGCCCTTGCAGGGAGGCAGCGATCGCCTGTCCTGGTGGGCTCACTCCTTTACCTGCAGGCCAGCTGGTTGGCTTTTCCCCACCACCCGCTCCGGCCTCCTTCCCCATGAAACAGCCTCTGATCTTGAATTCAATGGCTCTTGCCTGTTCTCAGCTGGAGATTCATATTAACACAGTCTTCTTGATGCTAAAATAAACTTGTGTTTTCAAAACAAAGTGGAAAATAAGAATTTGTGACATGGTACATCATTGACCCATCTTAGGAATTATCAGGATAATTGTACTTCTTTGCACGCATGCATACTTGTCTACCCATTGCTACAATCTGTATACAGTCCGCTTGTCCTTCTAGACTGCAACCTCTGTGAGGACAGAGCCTGTCTCCGTGTATCAGGCATCGTCCCAGAGTAGCTGCTACACTGCGGCCACCAATGGGTTGTGCTCAGTGGGGCATTTAACTTAAGTCTATTCATAACTTTGTTCTCTTTGCATGGAAATGTAATGTTATTGTTTCATATTTACCTCTAAAATAATGTGCTGTGAAGGAAGAAATCAAGATAAGCCAAGAAGACACACTGCTTGGAACTTCGGCACCAGCTATCAACTCACCTTCCAACCATCCTGCCAGGAAACAGGCTCCAAGACAGGTGTGAGCTGAGGCCCCCAAGCAGCTGGGTCACAGAGCTGTGCCGGAGCCAACTCTTGCTGCCATCATGTGCGACAGCATGTTTGTTTCTTATATACTTTAAGCATATTTTATCTAGCCCCTCGAATATACTGCATCTGGCATTTTTGGTCTCCTGATTGCTCATAACCTGTAAATGTGAAGGTTGGATGTGCTTCTTGCTGATGGAAGCTGGGGGCCAGTGATCTGGCACCCTCGTGGCCCAGGAGACCACCCTCCCACAGGAAACCCAGCAGTCCCAGAGGGTCCCCGTGGGATAAGGGCTGGGCACTGGGGCCTAGAGCAGCAGGCTGCTGTCCCCAGGGCAAAGCTGGCCGTCCTGATGTGACTGCAGCCCTGCTGGGGCCAAATCAGCTGGGGCGGGACTGCGGGCAGGCAGCACAGGCCTTCCTGCCGGGCCTGAGGTGGGAAGGTCAAGGGCTGCCAAGTGGAGGGCAGAGGGTGCCCCTTGGAGTCAGGCCTTTTCACCCACACACACGCCACAGGGCCCGAGGGGACCCTCAATGTCTCCCCCGAATGAACAAGTCTCAGTCCAGTGCTGCCTCTGCATCCCTGAAGTAAGGAGCTTCAGCGAGACAGCTTTCCCGACTGTAAAAATGGCTTAATTTGAGACCCTTTTTTCCCCAACTTTGACACATGAGTAAAGCAAATTGTAATCAAGCCTCATTGATTCAGAATTATAGGAGTAAGACCCCTGTAACTCATTAAAAATCTGAATTATAAAATATTTTAAGAGAAATGCGAGTTTATTATTTGTAAACTCAATAACCAGTATGAAGATGTAAGTGAATAAAAGTAAACTGAGTTACAGAGAAGGACGTGTGTGTATACGTTCCAGACTGAGAAATCCACGTCTCAGCAGCCTGGCCCTACGATGTAGTTCTGACCTCGGTGCTGAAGGCATTCCTCATGCCTTTGCTGGGTGTTTATTCCTGCAGTTTCCATGTCGTCTCGCCAACGAGATATTAAGTCCCCAAATCCTGGGCATATGCATTAGGGACTGCGAGGAGGCCCATCCAGTGCTGTCAGCACATGTAGCCCTTGACACCCCTGACTGACTGTACTGGGGAAATGCCCCAGGACAGAGACCATGTGTTCCTGCGCCCCATGCCGTCTGCGTGGTCCAGGCGCCCGTGCAGATCCTGTGGGGTGCTCAATGAGCGTTCGCTGGATTGAGGCCCCAGTCATGGAGGCAGGTCGCACCCCAATGCACCTCTCCCTCCCTGGGTGACAGTGTCCTATGCACAGGGAATGGGCATGACCCCCAGTCACTCATTCCCCCTTAGCCCCTGAAACCCATCAACAGGGGCAGGGCTTCCAACAAAAGGGGGTCCAGCAGCAGGCTCCAGAGCTGAGGGGTCTCCAGCAGGACACTGCGGCATCTGCCAGCAGCCATGCGGAGAAAGGGGCGCCATACTGATGAGATGTCCAATACCCAATGGATGCATCTGTGTGGGTCTGTGTGGGGACAGGCTGACATTTTTCTGATCAGCTGGAATAAAGCATAGTGCTTAGAGCTGGCCTATAAGAAAGATGATAAATGAATCCTTTTTTAAAAAATCTCACTAGTTATGAAAATTTAAAGCTGAATATGGTTTGGAGCCTATCTTCTTTCTGTGCAGTCCACAGATTGCACTTTGACAGTGTTTGAGGCTGAACTAAAGGCGGCTGGGGTCTAGCGGCCCTACGTGCTGCGTTTGTTTCTCTTTCTGGAAGTACGTCTGGGCATGCTCCCCGTTAGTGCAGTTTCCCTGACTCGGGCCTGGGCAACCTTCAGCTGACACCTGCTGGCCCCCCAGCCCAGGGTGATGAGCCGACCCAACACAGACTCCACAGTGCAAACGAGCAGGGCTCTGAGACCTCGGGCATGTGCAGCCCTGTAACATCCCTGTTTGCAGCCCCGACCAGGCTGCAGCCCTCCCACGATGATGCCTGAAGCAGCTTTTGACAAGGACATACCCAAAGTCCTCCAACCTTTCAGCATCTTAGAATTTCAAAAGAGCTGCATTGTTGAGGTTTCAGTTCAAATCCCAAAAGATCCATCCAGTCAGAGGTCAGCAGCCTCTCTGGGGCTCTGCCTGGGCTTCTCCAGCACATGGGGCAGCCCCGTGCCGTGCTGGCCTCCCTCCCCAGCTTAGGTCGTTCACTTAGGGCTTATCTTCAGTGCCCTTCCGACACCACCCCCACATGCAGGGCCATCCTGAAGCCTGGGGTCTGGGTGGCACTCCCTGCCAATCTCCATCACCACGTCCTTTTTATTTTCCATTGCAAAGATTAAAACTCAATGTTTTACATTTATTTGGGATTGATCTTTGTCTCCCTCATCAACCCTAACGTGCCAGGAGGGCCAGAACAGGGTGTCCTCATGCTGTCCTGACACAGTCGCTGCTCCACAAACATTGGTTGATGAATGAATTGTAGCGACAGAAGCCCAGGGAAAGGAAACCCCTCCACTGTCTTCTGTGTTCAACACCTGGAGCAAATTTCCTGGGTTTCCGCACAGGCATGCATGCTCACAGCTTCCTAAGAAACCTGTTTTGCAGGTGCAGAGGCTCCATGGTAACCTGCAGACTTCTCTCGTGTGTATGGGACTGGCCCTTATCCTTGCCACACTGAGCTGCTACTGAAGCAGCTTTAGGGCACCTATGGCCCACAGGTGCTCCATGTGAGGCCGGGTGGACAACCCCAGTCTTGGGAGGCCGCAGACCAGGGAAAACTCTGAGGTCACAGCCCAGGAAGAGATGATTCTGCACTGAGAACACATGGACCAAGTTAATGCGTGGTTCCCCATTACCAGGGAAAAACAATGTGTTCTGTGATGTGGTCCCAGGCTGTGCTGCATGAGAAAGTGACCCTTGTTGGACAACAATGAAAGTGAAGACATTTAATTAATCCATTCTGGGAAAACTCCAGAAATTCCTGAAGAACACAGACCCTGACTAAAATTCTATAGGTTGCTCTTTATTTTTCAAATGGCTACAGTATGGTGGGGATAAATAACATAAAACAGTGCTAATAACTGTTGACCTGAGTGTGAATCAATGGTTTAGATGTCCACAAAGAACCACCACCATTCAGAGGGGCTTGGACATTTCTGCAACAGTTGCCGTGACATAAACTGTCGTTGCCTTTTTAATGAGAGTATTGACGGCTGTTGCTGGTTTAGCAGCAGAACAGGGGGCTAAGGGTTGGCTGAAATGGTCTCTGACGTCTTCTAGGCTGCACTGTCCTGCGATGCTAAGTTGGTGGAAAGATTCTGGAGCATTCCTGATGGCAGCCACGAGGCGTGTGCAGGCCGATGAAGCAGGAACGAGGTAGCCATGGAGGTGAGGGGTGAACTTCCCTGCCGTCGTGTTGCCGCATGCCTCCCGCTTGGCCTCGGTTCTAGATTCGATCCCCTGGGTCCAGGTCCACCGAGCCGGCCGAGTGCTCACCCCAGCCGGGCTGGTCACTCTGTGCTCTGTGCCTGAGGGTGAAACGGAAACGGACTCCAATGATGGTGAAATGGGACAGGGTCGGAATCCTCGATCAGTAGGGGGAACACACGGGCACTCCGAAAAGGGCATAGTACAGCCTGCTGCCTGCCCCCACCCCAGTGGGAAGCCATGAAGAACATGAGACTGGCTGAGAAGTAAAACGATCATATTAACTGATAAAGAGGGAAAATTTTCTGCATTTAATGTTATGTGATTTTTACCATCAAAGTGAAATAGAGCTCAAAACGCTCATTGTGTTTCTGATAGGGAGGTGTCCGTTTGAGTCAAGTTCTGAGTATATGCCGTGGGGGCACTTATTTACCCTTCACCCTTTGCTCTGCCAAATGGTCAGCAGGTGAATTTGTTTTTAGGGAAAAATGACTCCAATCTACAGCTAGCCTTTTCCATCTCTGGAAGGTGCTGCCTCAAGCTCTGTCCCACTTCCTGGCAATTTGAACTCCAGCGGTGACCTTTGCTCTTTTGAAATCTTTTCTGACAGGCAGGGGGATTTCTTAGCCACACGGAGGGAAGGGAAAGCCGAGTCAGACACATGGTAACAAAGGGACACGGCTGGCTGCTCCCCGGATCTCACTCTGCTTGGGCCCCCAGCACTCGGACCCCACCCAGCAGCTCCACCAGGGCCTCGCTGCCAGAAGGCAGTCCCGCATGGGCAGCCAGGGCCAGCGCCGGCGTGCCAGCTACGCCGAGCCAGCAGGTGTCTCCTTATCAGCATCACTGCGGGCCTGGCTTGGCTTCGTTTAAGAATTCTCAGCATCCAGTTACCGGAGAAATAGAGAAAATAAACAGCGTGCCGAAGGTCATGGCAACACCGTGTAGGAGCTGCCACCAGACCAGCAACCTGGTTCCCAGCCCAGCACTGTTGGTGAGCCGGGTCATGTCTCTGTGAATCATGCACCGCGCTAGGCTCAGCACCGGGCGAGGGGCACTGAGGACCGAGGACAGGCGGCATGGGGAGGGTCCCAAAACATTACAGCAGAGACCAGAAAATAAACCTGCCGGGAACGATAGGGAGACACGTCCACGACCCGGAAAACGGTTACGCCGGAGCCGGAGAAGACCCCTTGGGAAGAGAGGGCATCCGGCCACGTTGCCCTCGCTGAAAGCATCGGGTGTCGGGGCAGGGTTCCGGCCGCAATCATTTTCCTGTAATACTCCTGCTTCACAGAGGAAAATTATAGGGTGAAATTACTAAGATTGGGTATATATGCCTTTAAAGCAGCTGAATTATTTAGTAACAAATTGAACCAAGTTTAAACGTATTCAAGTCGGCGAATAATTGCATCAACCTGGTTTCTTGCCTGAAAACAATCATTCTCGTCCATTGTCCCCCTGAAAAATTTTCAAACGGGGCATTGGCTAGTTCAGGAAATCCCAGAGGCTCCACACAGCTGGCCGGCAGCCTCTGGGCACTCGCCCTGCAGCTCTGGGGAATGTGGGGCTCCCCTGGCACCGGCTCCCGTATCCCAGCCCGGAGCGCAGCAGGGCCCTCCCGACGCCCAGGCCCGCACCGCGCCTGCGCACGCTGCTGCTTTAAGGGCCTCCGACACTCTCTTTGGTCGGCTCTATTGGTAAGTGAGCTGGGTCATACAGTTAATTTTTCTAAATAATGGAAGTTTACTCCCTTAAGGACTAAACTTTTTTAAACCATTTGAGATAGTTTGTAATATATGAAAAAATTTTTTGCATTTTTTAACAGTTAACAATTTAACCTTTTTGTGTGGGTGTGACTCGGTGCCATTGTTAAGAAAGTAAATTTTTGGACAATTATGTCATGTAGAGCCATTCATTTATAGGGGGTTCTTCGTACCTACATTCACTGGCTCCAGACCTCAATTATTTTAATCTCTTGTTTTTTGGGGTTTTTTTCACTATTTATAATTTTCTTCTTTTTCTTTATATTTATTGATGTATTTTCCCTTAGTAAACTTCAAATCTTATCATGTAAGCTAAGAAACATGTGGTTAAGTAATCAAAGTGAACAAAAACTTCAGGGCAGAGAATCGTGGATAAGGAGACTAGAGAAAATACCCAAACAGGCATTTGCTGCCGTAGTTAGTGATGGAGCGACCCTCCCAGGCTCAGAGGGAGCGCAGAAGGGTCTCTGCAGCCTCGGACTCTGACCTCCCCTCTGACTGCCCTGCCACCATGACCGACGTATTTTGTTATGTCACATTCATGATCTTTAGACTCTGCTTTCCCAGCTCCGCTGCCTTTACCGACAAGCTTCCTGATGAATGGGCTACTTCCTCTTCCTCTTCCTCTTCCTCACTTCCCACTCACACATCAGAAAGCTGAAACTTGACTCCCCGCCTCCACCAGCAGAGAAATAACATTCACGAGGCTGACACCAGTCCTGCTAATTACCCACAGCTTCAGAATGGACAAGTCCAGCCAGCACTGTTCTCTTCCCTCCAGGCGGACACAGGTGACCGCGCCAGCCGTCCTCTTCCTGCTTCTGTGAAAATGTCCCCTCCAGGACTGCTTGCTCCCGTCCTGTCACCCTCTTTGTGGACTTTTCTTACCTCCACCCCTTGAAGGTGGATCCGCCAGGGATTCATCAGCACCCTCATTCCACTCCACACTCGAATGTGGGTCCTGCGGCACCCAGGGCTACAAAGCCTCTGTGCCTCCCCACCTCTGGCACCTTGCTCTCTGCTCAGCACCTTAGGGAAATCAGCCCAGCGGCAAAAGCAGCAGAGCTCCTGAACATGCTCCTGGCCTGCCTCACATTGCCTTTGTGCCCAAGGTTTACTGCCAGGCTGGCCGGGCCTGGGGAGCTGGGAGGGAGTCAGCCCCAACTATCCTGGAGACCCTGTCCTCAGGATACTGTCCTCGGGATACTGTCAGGATGCAGGGCCCAGCAACTGATGCAGGGTGAGGACAGCCAGCTGGGGCCCAAGTGGGACCAGAGCACCAGGCAGCTACAGGGCTGCCTGACCGGACAGCTCGCCACCCACCAGCCCGGTGCGCTGGGGAAGCACGCGGCGCCCACCTGAGCTCACCCAGGCAGGCCACTTGTCACCATGGGCCCCCCTCCAGGGCCTCCTGCCTGCCTGAGGCCCGGCAGCAGATGAGAGAGCCAAGCAAACATTCCATTTTGTGTCCCTGTTGATTATTCCCCAGAAGAAGCCATAACCATCCCAAATGGGCACAGGTACAGGGAGGAGGGCTTAGGTGGGGAAATTGCCACAGACCAGAAGAACCTCAGATCTTCTCTTCTCTAACCAACTTAAAGCCACACCCAACCACAAATCACCTGGGAGCAAGAGCAGCGTGAGAGAAATCTACAACACTTCACTGGGCCACTTTTCAGTGAAACTAACCATCAGGAACGTACTGGTTTCCATGCTTTCCTCTGTTTTGACAAAGAAGTGCTATTTCCTGCAGTTTAATATTTCATGATATCCCTGTGAGATTTTTACAGGAAGCTTCGGTAAGAAGAAACTTAAGCGTTGTCAACTCTTGCTGGGGTAGTAATGTGACCGTCTATGATCAATATCCAAATTGGCAGGCATCCAGCCGGTGAGAGAGAACATGAAAGTCGGGAGGATTCTACCCTTTCTTTGAATAGAAGTGAGAAACAATATGAGTGAGTCTGAGCGGATGCATAATCACTAATCCTCGGTCATGGATCTGTAACACAGCCAGCCTGACAAGCCCATTTCTCTCAGTGAATGAACTTTTATTTTTGTTTTCACTATCTATTCATAGTTGATTGTTCCACTTCCTGGAAACCACAATAAGAAAACACACTAAGAAGGATCCCTAAGCGATGGACATTCCTTCGTAGCATCTTTTTCTTATAAACATGGGCTCCAATGTACAAGGTGTACTTTTGACATAACATTTTAAATGTGCACCAGTGCCAGATACTGGGAAATTGGAAGGTTTAGTGTACCATTTGGAAGCACCTGAATAGCTGTTTTGAGCTGAGAGATAAATGCCAGAAAACGCACTTACTTTTCATCTGGCTCTTTGTCCAGCAGGTATCACCAGAATGTGGGATTTGAATAGAATTAAGAGTATCAACTGAAACCTGATAAAAAGCAATGAATGGTTGACAAATATCAGAAAGGAAGAAAGCACATTTTTGAAGGACTGGCATTTGCCAAGGTGATCTCACACCTCCTACATCCCTCACAGTAATGCTGAAGGTGGGTGTCAGTGACAGGAGCGCATGAGGCTCCTCCCTCTTGCAAGCCAACAGCAATCAGCCTGGCACAGTGTCATGGATGCTGGCAGAGGACACGAGTCTCCTAGCTCAGAGATGAAGGGCTTCCTTGCTCCTTGACAGCAAGCAGCAGTTTCACATGACCCTGTCCCCCTTGCTACTCTCTTGTCCCATGGGGGTGACAGAATGTCTCAGGGGATACTGTACGTATGGTGGGCTTGTGTCACAGCTGACCAGCTCAAAGCTTAGGAACCCCCAAACTTCTATATGATTTGCAAACAAATCTGCCCTTTACCCCAGAGGGAGATGTTACCTTTATTACACAGGGCAGCAAACAAAGCTGCCACTTGCAGATTGGAAAGAGGAAGACACTCTCCATCTCCCGAGGTGGTTTGCTGTACGCCTGTCCTGGGAAAGGCAGTCGCAACAAAAGCTGTCAATGCTGCTGAAAGCAATAGAAGCTGGAGAAATGATGTCCCAGCAGTGGGCAATAGTGTTACATATTTGTGAGTTAAACACTTGAAAAGTCAACCAACCTGCTCAAGACCATAAAGCTCATCAAGCTAAAGAATCAGGACAGAAATCAAGGTGGGTCTGATTCCAGAGCTCATCTCTGCCATACAGGTGGATAGCATTCTTCCACATAAGAGCATAATTAATCAACAAACTCCCGGATTTACCATCCTGGCACCTTGAATGTTTAGAATTCCAATGACAGATCTATTATCATCAGTTCTTCCAACTGTGTTTCCTTGTCTAGCATTATTAATCTGTAAGCTGGCAGGAGAATGAGATCATAGCATTTACAGGGTACAGCTTGGGCACGCAAGGCAAGGCAGGGACCGCTTCTGTCCCCTGACCCATCGCCTTTTCAGACCAGAGGGCCTCCAATGCTGCAGCATAGGGCACCTAAATTTGGGCACACTGTGCAATTTTTTTTCTTCTAGAGCCAATAATACCATAGTCATAAATTTTGATAATTTGGCAATCCAATTTTAAAAATCCAGTTTCTGAACAAACTTTGTAAGTTATTATAATGTGTGCATTTCTGCAGGGATTTCTTATCAGGAAACACTTTATTTCAAACATTGCATTTAAACTTAAAAAGATGATAGTTCATTTTCAGACAAGGAAAAAGATCTTATGCAATTGAAATGTGTGGTTTTAGTCCCAGTGTTGATAACTGATTTACTTCTAAAATGCTTATGCTACATATGTATGCCCATTTCTTTAAAAAAAAAAAAAGAAGCAAAATTACCAAAGTTAAATGTCTTAAAAAGGATCAGAACAAAAAAAGTAGCCAGATTTTTCCTAAGCCTAACCACCTCAAAAGTGAGTCTGCAACAGGAAACCGCTCTAACCAAGCACATGACATTTATTATATATGCCATGATTTGGGTTCCAGATAAGCAGAATCTTCCTCTCCAGCTTTATGGAGGTGTAATTAATGTGTAATAAACTACACATTATAAAGGGTAAAACCTGTTGAATTTTCAAATATGTACACACCAATGAAAATAGCACCACAATCAAGGTCCTGCCTCCTATCCTCCCCTCCCCACACGAATGTTTTACAGTATTTTTTTCCAGACTTCAATAAAATCTTGACATTGCATAAAAACTCACATATAAAGTTTCCAAATTAAAGCTTCTTAGATCAGCTATGACGTTTTACATTTTTTAATTAGTACAGAAAAGCACAATGTTATACTCTATTTCTAAATAATGTGCTTCAGTTTAATGATTATATCCTACACAAATAATTTATACTCTTAAATTTAATAATTGGGAACAATTTTTTCATTGACTAAGAATGATTTATACACAAATATACACAAATAATTTATACTCTTAAATTTTAAAACTGGGAATAATTTTTCATTGATTAAGAATGAATTATAGAAATACTAATTGTGCCACAATATTATCCTTGATTTTTCTCCTTTCAGCAAAACGAACTAAGATGAAAATGTTTTAATTTTTGAAATTCATCATAAATATGAACTAATGGGTTCAGGGCTTTTTTTGGGGGGTGAAGAAAAATATCCTAAAATTTTATAGTGATGATGATTGCATAGCTCCATGAATATACTAAAAGCCACTGATTTATATTACTTTAAAGGTGAATTTTATGGGGGTTGAATTATATCTTAATAAAGCTGTTATTCTAAAAAGTTGTTGAACTTCCTGAAATAATACCAATAAAGCCCATCGTCCAGTCTAAGAATTTGAGTCTCTTTTTTTATCAGATACTCACATTTCCCATTATTTCATGGCCTCCTTACATGCTAGTAAATAAAGTAAAAAACTGACAACCCCCAAGGCACAAATCAATACCAATAATGAAATGAGAGGCATTACTACAGATACTATATACATGAGAGTGATTTTAAGAAGATATTATGAACAGCTTCATGTAAATAAATTTGAAATTTTAGACGAACATAATTTCAGAAAAATAAAGCTTTCTAATGCTGACACAAGAAGAAGTAGAAAATTTGAATAGCTCTATAATTATTAAAAGAATTGCATTTGTACTTAAACTCCCCCTGTCCTTACTACCCTTCATTCCCCCCAAAAAACCTCTAGGTCCTAGTAAATCCCATCAACTGTTTTAGGGGATAGGAATGCTCAGAGAAGAGAAAAAAGCTAACACTTCCCAATAATTTTATGAGACCAGCATAACTTTGACATCAAAAGCTAACAAGAACAGTATAAGAAACAAAAATGATGGGCCAATCTTCCTCATGCATATGAACACAAAATTTATAAATAAAATATTAGCAAATTAAATATATCACTGCATAAAAAGGGTAAAAAGAAATCACAAAATTTTGGGCTCATTTCTGGGAGTAGCATGTTAACAATATACAAAAAAAAAAGAAAAATTATGTAATCATAGAATTAACAAAGAAAAAGTATGTGGGAAATGTAACTCTATTTATGATTTAAAAGGAAAAACTTTTAGCAACTAGGAATAGAGTGGTACTCCATTATGATAAAGGGTATTTTTTTTTAAGGTAGGAATAGAGTGGAACATCACTATTATGGTAAAGGGTATTTTTTTAAAAACATACTGAGCAGTGAAATGTTGACACCTTTCCATCTAAGATTAGGAAGTAAACAAGAATTTTGATATCACCACCTTTCTTCAGCATCACAGTGGCAAGTCCTAGGCAGGGCAATAAAAGTGTAGGGGTAGGAGGAGAGCCAAGGAAGCTGCCATTACTTACAGACGAGACGATTGTGTATACGGACAGCACAAATCATTAGAAAAAATAAGTGAGTTTGGCAAATAAGTGACTTGTTAAACACAAAGTCACTATTTTAAAAATCACACCATCAACAAACAGTTGGAAAGTGAAATATTAAGATGTTTACAATGGTGCAAAAATATCGAGGACTAAATTTTTTAAAAGATGCACATGGACTACACAGAGAAGCTATCTATACCACATTCATGAGAGAAACTGAAGATGATCTAATGAAATGGGGAGGTAGGAGGTTACACTGTGTTCATGGATTAAAATTGTTTCTATTTATAAATATATCAGTTCTCCCCAAATTGATCTACAAATTCAATGCCATCCCAGCAAAAATCCCAACTGGTTCTGATTCTAAAACTTAGATGGAAGCAAAGGATCGAGAAGGATCAAGATGATCTGTAATAAGAAGAACAGAGTGGAAGGCTTTTGTCTCCCAGATATCAGACTGAGTTATAAAGTTGCAGCAATTTAGGCAGTTTTTGGGCAATGATAGGCAAATAGACCAAAGAAAGAAAATTATTAGTTCAGAGACAGACTGACACACATATGGACACTTGATTTATGGCAAAGGTGGCTGCAGGGCAGAGCAGCTGCAGGATTCTTTTTTCAATAAGTGATGCCCAGAAAAATGGGATATAAACATGGAAAAGTATGAAACTTAACTCCTACCCTGAAAATATACACAAAAATGAATTCCAAGTCTACCATTTATCTAATATGAAGGGTAAAACAATAAAACTTTGAGAAGATCATACAAGAGGTAACCTTTATGATTTGGGGCTACAGACAATTTCTCAAATAAGGCATAAAAGAGTGCTAACCATAAAGGGAAAGCTGGGTACATTAGAATATATTAAAATTAAAAAGTACTCAAAAATTAAGAATAGAAGATAATACTCAGAGAGTGAAAAGGCAAACCACAGGGTGGTGAAGGGCTTATTTAACAGATGCAAAGCTTACATCCAGAATATATCAATAGACACACCAGTAGAAAAATAAACAAGAGACTTAAAAAGGTACTTCACAGATGAGAACATGCAATGGTGGATAAACATGTGAGAACAGGGCTGATTTCTCAAGCAGTGAGAATTAATGCAGTAACGCACCGCTCGTAGACACCAGAGTGGTTTATGACTGACGAGAATGGCAGCTGATGCCCTGTTACCTTGTTGCCCTACTGTTGTTAATGCACATGATTCAAAAACTGACTTTATCTACCAAATGAGCATATGTGTGCCCCATGACCAGTAGTTCCACTCCTAGATATGCACCCAAGTGACACATTTATTCAGGCTGCGCATAAAGACACCTACCAAACTATTCAGAGCAGCACTATCCTTAACAGTTAAAAAATGGCAATAACCCAAATGTTCACTAGAAGCAAATGACAGCAGGGTGTACACAGGACTGTGCACAGCAGTTGATCTGGAAGATCTGCCACAGGCCACTGAAAGGTGGACCTTTCACACACACACATGCATGCACACACACACAGGTTCACAGACACATGCAAACATGCTTGTACACACAGGGCACTCACACACATGCGCACACACAGACACAAGTGTGCACACACACGTGCACACACACAACTTTGAGCAAGAGAAACCTAACAGAAACAAAATAAATTCTATGATTCTGTTTTTATAAACTTCAGAAACAAGATAAATTAATCTGTGATATTAGAAGTCAGCATAGTGTTTAACTTGGACAAGAAATGGAGAGTCATCGAGAGACGTAAGTGGGGCTTCTGGGATGTTACGGATATTCTGTTTATTGTTGCTTTGCTCTGGTGTGTTCATTTTGAGGTGACTGAGCTGTATGCTTATGCATGTCAACTATAAAAGTTAAAAATAATAATATGATCTTATGTTATTAAGAGAAAAAAGAGTGATGTAGCAAGTATTATGTGAGTTTGGAGGAGAGAATCTTATCAACTTGGATAGCTGGCCTGGCCTCCTGGAAAGGAAGTGACGTAGGAAACGGGACACAGAGCGGCCACATGCCGCCACACTGCTCGCTCCCTGAGAGCAGGTGCCCAGAGGAGTGCGGTCCAGGTTGTCACTTGCATATGGTGGAATGCCTGCTGTGTGCTCTCTGCCCTTCCACCTGGGCCGGCTGAGAGCATATTCATTCATCTTGTGCTTTTCCCAAATATATGTAGAACTGATTTCATAGTTATTGTCTGTTTCAATGTAAGAAACTCCAATTGTAAGCTAAAAAATAATAATTCAGATTTTGCCCCTAGAGCTGTTTCCCCAGGCAACCTAGTTTGCGATTAATCTTTTGATGCCAGTACCATACACATGAAATCCCCCAAAACATGTCTGGGGACTTGCATGTAGCCAAGTTGCTGGATCTTTTAGAATGAGTTATAATTATATATATCCCCCAATACTGGATTCTAGTTTTCCAGCAGAGAACTTTGAGAATCTCATTCTGGATTAAAGTGCTTTCTTCTAGGCTAATTATCATTGCTCTCCGAGAAAAGCTGTGAAATCCGTTGTCTTTTTGGTTTCAGCAAGACAAGTATAGTTAAATCAAGTTTTAACTTTTTTTTTTTTTTTTTTTTTTTTTTGAGAGGGCATCTCTCATATTTATTGATCAAATGGTTGTTAACAACAATAAAATTCAGTATAGGGGGGTCAATGCTCAATGTACAATCATTAATCCATCTCAAGCCTAATTCTCGTCAGTCTCCAATCTTCTGAAGCATAACGAACAAGTTCTTACATGGTGAACGAATTCTTACAGAGTGAATAAATTCTTACATGGTGAACAGTACAAGGGCAGTCATCACAGAAACTTTCGGTTTTGATCATGCAATATGACCTATAAACCATCAGGTCAAATATGAATATTCATTTGATTTTTGTACTTGATTTATATGTTGATCCCACATTTCTCCTATTATTATTATTATTTTTATTTTTAATAAAATGCTGAAGTGGTAGGTAGATGCAAGATAAAGGTAGAAAACATAGTTTAGTGCTGTAAGAAGGCAAATGTAGATGATCAGATGATCAGGTGTGTGCCTATGGACTAAGTATTAATCCAGGCTAGACAAGGGCAGCAAGACATCCACGGATGCAGAAGATTTCTCTCAAAGCAGGGGGGGTGAGGTTCTGAGCCTCACCTCTGTTGATCCCCAAATTCTCACCTGATGGCCCCCCTGCGACTGTGCCTGTCTTAGGTTGTTCCTCCCTTGAGGAATCTTACCCGTCTCTGGCTAACCAGTCATCTTCCGGGGCCATACAGGGAAATGTAAAGTTGGTAAGTGAGAGAGAAGCCATATTGTTTGCAAAGGTTAGCTTTTTACTTCTTTGTAGATTTATGCCCTGTGGCTTCTATGCCCAGCACTTGTCTCGAGGTATCTTTACCACCTGGAGGAATTATGATACTCGGTAAATTCGATATGAGGCACGAATTCTATTTAAAGTTTGTAATTAGGAAGGAAGAAGAAAAGCTATAGATGTAGCATATGAAGGAAACTTGGGAGGATTGATTATTTCTTTGACATATCTTCTTGTAGAGTACCTTAAGTATGTATAGGTTTTAAACTACTAACTAATTTGCACACACATATTGACATAATAGGAATACGGTGACATAAACAAAGCAAATCTATAATTACCAGCCATCTCCAGTGAAGCCAAGAAAACCATTTAGGCACCCTAGGCATTTGTGAAGATTTATCTATGATATGATGGATATTTTCCAACTGTACTTGAACCATCAGACAAATTAAAGCAGCCCATTTCTGGGATCTGTTCACATCCCATATGTTCTTTTAACCATAGATAGTCTATAGTCATGAGATTTTGGGGTGCTACAAGTTTTAACTTTTAAGAGTTGGATACTTTCCTTTTACTTCTGTAACTTAGTATCTGTTTATTAGCTGATACTATTCATCCAAGATTTAAAATTAGTATTTCGTCATGTGTTACATCTCATTTTGATTTTTCAACAGCTTAAAAATATAGAAGACATTCATTCTTTCCTGGGCCATACAGAAATGGAAGGCAGAGTGGATCTGACCCACAGGTTGTAGTTTGCAGACCCCTGGCTTAAAGTATTAGCATTTGTTCTCATTAATCCATAGTCTAAGTGATCTCACAAATAGGGGCAGCTTATGAGAACATAGATTTATGGTGTAGAGAATTGTACAAGAATAAATGTATCTAGAATGTGCCTTTTAAAGATGGCATTCACCCTGCTTTGCTGATCTTCCTAATTGCCTTGCAGCAAATAAGCCAAATTGTTAAACTAAAAAAATATATGTATTTTGGTATCAGCCCTTCAACTGGCATCTGCCAGACTTTTGTGATCAGGTGGGCCAGGGGTGGGCTGGAGAAAGAGGTGGGCAGTGGAAAGCTGGTGAACCCCAGGCATGCAAGTCAGCTGGAAAGGAGGCCCAGTTGTTTGGGGCAGGACATATGTCCACTTTTTTTCTCCCACATATAGAATGTAGAGTTTAAAAATTTACAATATGTGAGGTACCACGTTCATTATAGACAGTGTTGCAATGAACATAATTATAAAAATGAAACATAGCCTAACAACAACACAGTAGGTATTTATGACAGCATTCTATTGCTGAAACCCTCCCAAGGCTTTAGGGGCTTGCTGCAAAGTTCTAAACAAATGGAATTTCTAATGTTGTGGCTTTTAATAATTAAAATATGCACAAAAAGTTAAAATTTAATGATTTTTCTTTCTTTCCACATACATAAGTGTGAATACTTCAAAACTGTTTCACTCACATTCAAGTCTATTTAAAAAAAATTTTCTGGACTTCCTCTCTCTCATGTACATTTTTAACTCCTGCAGCACCAATGGTCAAGTTAGGAGACATTTCTATATGCATGGATGTCTGGAGAGTATGTTCATGTGCCTTACTGTAACTTGAACCCTATAGCGGCTCCATAAGATGGGCAGTTCTAGTAATTGCCATCATGTTTATTTGTTGCTTGAGGAAACTGAGTCTCATGCTGCTACCAGGACCCATTCATGGTCCTTGATTGGTCTAAGACTCTCCAACTTGGGAACCTGCCTCTTTCCGCAGTGCTATTTCTTGTTCTGACACCTCTGAGAATGTGCACAAAATTTATTCCTATGCTAGTTGGAAACAGTCTGATCTAGTGTGATTCCAGATGGGTGACATTGGAAAAGTCATAGTCTCAAGGTCAAAAAAGACTGACAAGTTCACCTAAACCAGTGATTATCAGACTGACTACCAGAATCACTCAGGCAGACATCAAATATAGATTCCTGGACTCGCCTGGGATTCTGATTCTGTGTGTGATTGGGCTGAGGGAACCTGTAAGTTTACAAACCCTCTAGCATGTGAACAGACTTGATACCTGATGACTTTAAGGAGTTATTGCTCATTTTCAAAGTATGATAATTTTAGGAAAATATATGTTTTTAAGAGTCCTTACCTTCTAAAGATACATCTGAAACACAAATGATATGTCTGATTTTTGTTTTACAATAATCTGGGGATAAGGGAGGGGGTAGAGGATGTATGAAGCAGGTCTGTGATCACAGCTGGGAGAGGGGAAGGGCCCAGGGCTTTATGTGATTATGCCTGTGTATATCATTTAAAGTTTTCTACAATAAAAAAGTTACCCAAAAAATGCATCCCTAGGGAATTCTTTCAAATTGTGTTTTCTTTAGGTAAATTCCCAGAGGTGGAATTACCGGGTCATGTGGTATTTCTTGAGGACCCTCCACACTGTTTTCCACGGTAGCTGCAACAGTTACATTCCCACCAGCAGTGCATGAGGCTCCCTTTTCTCCACATCCTCACCAGCACTTGTCATTTCTTGTCTTGTTGATACTAGCCATTCTGACTGGTGCGAGGTGACAGCTTATTGTGGTTTTTATTTGCATTTCCCTGATGATTGGTGGTGTGGAGCATCTTTTCATGAGCCAGATGGCCACATGCATGTCTTTGGAAGGTCCATTTTTTAATTGTGTTATTTGGTTTTTGTGGTGTTGAGTTGTATGAATTTTTTATATATTTTGGATATTAGTCTTATCAGATATATCATTTGCAAATATAATCTCTTACATGGTAGGTTTCCTGTTCATTCTGTTGATAGTGTCCTTTATTGTACAGAAGCTGTTTATTTGATGTCATCCCACTTGATTAGTTTCCTTGCCTGGGGAGATGTATCCAGAAAAAAATTACTAATGCCAATGTTCATGAGTTCACTGCCTATGTTTTCTCCTAAGAGTTTTATGGTTTCATGTCTTATATTTGGGTCTTTAATTCATTTTGAGTTCATTTTTATGTATAGTGTTAGACTGTGATCCAGTTTCATTTTTTCCACATAGCTGTCCAGTTTCCCTGACGCCATTTACTGAAGAGACTTTTCTCCATTGTATATTCCTACCTCCTTTTTCATATAAAAATTGATCACATATGCATGGGTTTATTCTGGGCTGTCTGTTCTGTTCCATTGATCTATTGGTCTGTTCTTGTGCCAGTACCATATTAATCACTATAGCTTTGTAATATCATTTGAAATCAGGGGATGCGATACCCCTAGCTTTGTTCTTCAAGATTGCTTTGCCTATTCAGGGTCTTTTGTGTTTCGTATGAATTTTAGGATTATTTGCTCTAGGTCTGTTTAGAATGCCATTTGTATTTTGATAGAGATTGCATTGAATCTCTAGATTGCTTTGAAGAGCATAGCTATTTCAACAATATTAATTCTTCCTATCCATGAGCATAGAGTAACTTCCCCTTTACTTGTGTCTTCTTCAGTTTCTTTCATTAATGTCTTAGAGTTTTCAGATATGGATTTTTCATCTGCTTAGTTAAATTAATGCCTAGGAATTTTATTCTTTTTGATGCAGTTGTAAATGGCATTGATTTCTTAATTTCTCTTTCTGTTAGTTCATTATTTGTATGTAGAAATGCAACAGATTTCTATATATTGATTTTGTATCCTGCAACTTCACTGAATTTATTCATCAGTTATAATAGCTTTTTTGTTGGTGTTTAGTGTCTTTTATATCTGGCATCACATCATCTGCAAATAGTGACTATTTTACTTCTTCTTTACTAATATGAATACCTTTTCTTTCTTTTTCTTGTTTGATTGCTCTGGCTAGGACTTCCAGTACTATGTTGAATAGAGTGTTAAGAGTAGGCATCTTTGTCTTATTCCCGATCATAGAGGAAAAGCTTTCATCTTTTTGCCATTGAGTATGATGTTAGCTGTGGGCTTCTCATATATGGCCTTTATTGTGTTGAGGTATATTCCTTCTATTTCCACTTTGTTGAGAGTTTTTATCATGAATGGGTGCTCAATTTTGCCAAACATTTTTTCAGCATCTATTGAGATGATCATATGGCTTTTATCCTTTCTTTTGTTAATGTGGTGTATCACACTGATTGATGTGTGGATATCAAACCATCCTTGCATCCCTGGAATAAATCCTATTTGGTCATGGTGAACATGCATGATCCTTTTAATGTAACTTAATTTGGTTTGCAAATATTTTGTTGAGAATTTTGCATGTATGTTCATCAGGGATATTGGTCTGTAGTTTTCTTTTCTTTTCTTTTCTTTTTGCAGTGTCTTTGTCTGATTTTGGTACTACAGTGGTGCTGACCTTATACAATGAATTTGGAAGCTTTCTTTCCTCCACAATTGTTTGGAATTGCTTGAGAAAAATAGGTACTAACTCTTCTTTAAATGTTAGGTAAAATTCTCCCTTGAAGCCTTCTGGTCCTGGACTTTTATTTGTTGGGAATTTTTTGATTACCACTTCAATTTCATTACTAGTAATTGGTCTATTCAGATTTTCTACTTCTTTCTTGTTTAGTCTTGGGAGATTGCATGTTGCTAGGAATTTGTCCAATTCTTCGTGGCTGTCCAATTTTTTGGCATATAATTTTTCAGAATAATATCTTATAGTTGTATTTCTGTGTTGTCAGTTGTAACTTCTTTCATTTCTGAGTTTATTATATGAGTATTCTACCTTTTTTTCTAAATGAATCTAGCTAAAAGGCTTATCAGTTTTTTCAAAGAACCAGCTCTTAGTTTCACTCATCTTTTGAATTTATTTTTAGTCTCTATTTCATTTATTTCTTTTCTGATCTCTATATTTCCTTCCTTCTACTAACTTTGGGCTTTTTCTTTTTCTAGTTCCTTTAGGTGTGGGGTTAGTTTGCTTATTTGAGATTTTTCTTTTTCTTTTTTGAGGTAGGCCTCCAACTCTATAAAACTCTCACTTAGAACTGCTTTTGCCACATTCATAGATTTTGAATTGTTGTTATTGTTGTTTTTATTTTCATTATTCTCCAAGTATTGTTTATTTCCTCTTTGATTTCTTCACTGACCCATTCATTGTTGTTTAGTAGCATGCTTCTTAGCCTCCATGTATCTGTGCTTTTTTTCCCAGTAATTGACTTCCAGTTTCATACTATTGGGGTCAGAAAAGATGCTTGCTGTGATTTTAAACTTCTTAAATGTTTTAAAACTTCTTTTTGTGGGCTAACATGTGATCCATCCCTCTCTCTCTTTTTAAAACTAAATCAACAACACTGACCTAGCTAGCCATAGGCTAGGCTAAGGAAAAGTTTGGATATTTAACTTTCTAGATTAATTAACTAGATTAATTTTCATATGCATAGGCTACTGTGGAGGTACTCTGCCCCAGAAATGTTGCCATTTGTGACTTTATTATATCCTTTTAATTTTTGTTTGAAGACCGCCCAGTGAATTGATATCTCTGTAAAAGGGCTTACGATTTGTACAAATATTGGATTGAAATATTTCAAAATTTGATTAATTTATTGCAATATAAAATTTATTGGTAGCTAGAAAATTAAATGACCTATAGGTCATTAAATATAGTTGATATAGTTAAATATAGTTGATACCTTTGTCTCTTTGTTCTTATGTGATGGATTAAGCTTTTAATCTTTTTCCTGTTATTTTCCATTTCCCAGAGCCAAAAATAGGTTTATTATATTTGGTTAGAACCTGGTTTTCATATTTCAAACAAAATTTTTTTTAATGTTCAAAGTTCAATTAGAAATTTAAAACGTTATTATTTATGTGTTCTCAAATATTTATTCCCATTACATTATACTTTAAGATTTCAGTTAGATTTTAGAAATAAATATTTAGAAACATTTGTGTATCAGTGAAGTTTAAATAGGAGCCCTTACATTTTAAATGGATAGCTAAAAATACTTTAAAAAACCTAAAAGTTAAATATAAAGTGGAAAATAAATTTGAAAAAATGGGCTCACAGATAAAGCAAAAAGGTTTTTCAACCTCACCCTCTGTAGCTTTGTTTGGCTTCAATCTAGTCTTCCATCCTTCATCTCAGTTTCTGTGCTATAAGGTGTGGTTAATAATAAATCCCACATGATTGTATTTCCAAACAGCATTTCTTGAATAGGACTTAAATACTATTTCTTAAATTGAACAGAACTCAGCAGTACACTGAAAATAGAAGATGAACATTATGTCTGCTTATTAGTCTTATAATGTATTATCAAAATTAACATATGGCTCTGCATATTATGTTGGAGTCCTGAACAATGACAGTGGAAGACTTTGGCCTGAAAATGTTCATGGCCTAAATATATACTAGTTCCAAGAGTCTTCATGATTTGAGAATCACAGGTATTCTATGGAATTTCGGCTGGTTTTAAACATTTGTCAACAAATGTTGGTTGGGACAGCCTATGAATTGTAGTTTGGATATCACTATACCACTCACACAATACAAACAGGGATATTTAATGAGAGTTAGAAAACAATAATAATTACACTGACTTACAACATCCTATATGCATTGTACTGTAGGCATTTTACATATGCCATATATTTTTTTATTATTAAAAAAACACTGCAAGGAGCCCATACTTATTTTCTGAATTTTCTTGTTAGCAATACTACATATAACTACTTTGGACACCAGCAATCTAATTTCCAGCTTTGCAAACTAATTCTTTACTCCAAGAGCCAAATCATTCTTGGTAATAGCATCATCAGGAATAAAGCTCTTTCTATTAGAACTCAGCTGACACTGTGGCTGATGACCCACGTGACATATGTGGACCCAAGCTAGACAGTTTCCAGCTGTATGGACACCATGATTCTCACACCACCACCACCACAACAAAAAACAAAAAAAACATCTTGAGTCTAAAAAGCAGCACGGGAACTTAAAGGCATAAAGGAACAGAATGCCAGAACATGCAGAAGCCATTCATACACATACGCTTTTTTGCAGGTCACCATACTTTAATTTTGAGAAAGAAGACTAGAGATCTGTTGAAGAATTCATTCCCCCATGGCACTGGTTCAACACCTCAGGCTTCTTTACTGAAAAGCCTCCTTATGAGGCTGCCCTATACCAGTGCAGCTGAGAAGAAAGCTGAAGGCCAGCCCAGCAGGGATGACAGAATTCTTTTCTTCCCTACAAAAGAAGGAATCCAATTGGTAGAGAGGAAAATTATCTCCACACTGGAGAAGACAAAGCGGTGACAAAAATAAATAGGCTTTGTCAAATAGAGCTCACTATTTTCATTACTCAGCTCTGGTATTTCAAAGACGATAGCTTTTTATTACAGCACATCACAGATAATGTGAGACTGGATGAGCACTGCATGGGGAATGTAGTTTCCTGTCAGGTATTCTGCAGCCAGAATTTTTTTTGGGGGGATGGGACAATTAAAAAGAAAACATTTAATTAAACAAACATCCCTGAAATTCACAAAACTTGCTCTTTAGGTTAATTTTAGGCCCCCCCCCCATCCACTGGGACGCATAGAGGCCTTAACATCGTGTTGCCGTAGCCTTTTCCCCCAGCAGTGAGGCCCACAGACGACTCCCCCGCCCTGCTACTACTTATTATTTTAACCGTGTAAAAAAAATCCTTTATCTACGTCTTTGGAGCGTTTGCAGGCAAAATTTGAAAGAGATGCGTTTTCTCAGCCGCTGCACACAAAGGGAGCGGGGCGCTGCGAGTTCGCACGGAATGAGCAATTTGGGACGGTAGTGCGGGGACCAGGGCGGCAGGCCGGAGCCTCCAGGCACCAGAGGGGTCCTCGGGCGAGGCGGCGGGAGGCACGGAACGCAGTAACGTATCCTCGAGAGAAAGCCGCTGGCGAGGCCGCCTGCGTGGGCTCCGGAGCACACACGGAGTCACCGCGGGACTCCGCGCGGCGAGCACACGCGCGTGGACAGGGCCCGGTCGGCCCGCGCGCGTCCGCACCTGCCGGCGCGCACCTGACCGCTTGGCCCCGCCCATCGCGCGCCCCGGCCCCGCCCCCGCCGCCCGCCGGCGCAGCAGCACCTCGCGGAGGCCGGCCGAGGTGCGGCGGGCGCGCGGGGGCGGGCACGCGGCGCGGGGGCGCGCACGGCGGGCGGGGCGGCAGCGGGCGCACACCGGCTGGCGGGGCGGACGCGGGGCGGGCGGCTGAGGCGGCGCGAGCGGCGGGCGCGGGGCTGCAGGGCCGGGGCCGCAGCGGGAGCGGAGGGGGGCACGCCGCGCAGCCGGCGCCGGGCCCGGACCTGAGGCGCGCGGCTCCACGCCCGGGCGACGCCGCGGCGGCGCGGGCCGAGGAGCGCGGCCGGGATGTCGGCGGGCGGCCGCGACGAGGAGCGGCGGAAGCTGGCCGACATCATCCACCACTGGAACGCCAACCGGCTGGACCTGTTCGAGATCAGCCAGCCCACCGAGGTGAGCGCGGGGCCGGCCCCCGCCCCTCGGACCCCCGCCCGGGGCGGTGCGCGATCACCTGTGTGCGGGGCCTGGGCCCGGGGGCGGGGTCCGCCCCGCTTCGGGGTCGCGGCCGGGCCGGGGGTCACGTGCCGGCGGGGTGGTCGCGGGCCGGAGCCGGGGGCGGGGCCTCGGGCCGGGCCGCCGACGGGGTCCCGGGTGTGAGGTGAGGGTCGGGAGCGGGGTCGCGACCGGGGGTCGGGGCTTCCAGCGCCGGCGGCGGCCATAGGCCGCTCGGGGTCGGGGTCGCTGGCCGGGCCGGGGCGTGGCTGCGGGCGGGGTCCCGGGGCGGGGGTGGGGCCGCGAGCGAGGCTGCGGGCGCGGCGGGCCAGGGTCTTCGCCGCGAGGCCGTGCGGAGCAAGGCGGCCGTGCCGGACCCGCCCTCTGCGCGGGTCCGCGCGCGCCTGGCTGTGGGTGACTCGGACCTTTGTCACCCTGTCGAGCATGTGACCGGCGGTGTTTTGCTTCAGGCGTGAAAACTTGGGGGTTGCCAACGGCGAGTGTAGAGTAAATACCAGGAAAGTAGTTGTATTTGCGCGCATTTGCTGATAACGCAGCCCGGTATTGAGCCCTGGTGCAAAGGCAGGTTCACCCTGGGCACCGTCGCTGCGGGTGGAGGGACAGCGCCCTCCCCCGCCGGGCTGTCCGCGCGTCCGGGGTCTGGGTGGGGCTGGGGGCCGGGGAGGGGCGAGGCCCTGGGGCCAGGGGCGGGAGGCGGGGGGCGGCCAGTGCTGGGCGTGCTCCCGCGCGAAGGAGGAAATCACACTAGCTGGCCCAGGACAATGGTAGTTGTTTATAGCGTAGCTGCAGTAGGAGTCCCAGCAGTTTTACAAAGCAGTGTTGAGTCCAGCTTCTCTGGGACAGGAGAGGTTATGCGGGAACAGGTAGAGGGTGAAGAGTCAGGCCGCAAGGGTTTCCCAGCCGGCAGCGTGTAGGCTTGGATTTCATTCTTGTAGTTGCTGCGCAAACTTTTAACAAGAAGTGCACCTTACACAGGATTGTGCCCCTAGAAAATTATTTTAATAATACCTGTTTGTTATTCTAATTGGTAACTGAAAGTTAACATTTACTCAAACAGCAGCTTTTAGGTGCCAATCATGTTTAGTAAAACATTCTCATGAAATTGAATCCCTTATCATTAAGCCCCAGTTCATATTTTTTAATAAAGTTGAGTTTTACTTACCCTTCTTGGTTTTGCCTTCGTGGGTAGAGCCACCCCTCTTAATCCTTAGCTGAATGCTAATATAAACTTAGTAGGTTCAGGTGCCCAAATTGATCACTGATGGGTTAAGTTACTCTTGATTCACAACTCATTTCTCAAATGACTTTGAGTTAAGTGCTAGTAGTTGTCTTCTTTCGGACTTACTGGCATACTTTTGAAAGGTGATATGCAATACTTTAGCTTTCAAGATTATGTTGTCTTTCAGAATTAGTTCATTTTTACTGTCTCTGGCTAAGAAAATTCACATGTAAAATATTATCTTGGTACGTAGTTTTTTTTTAATTGAAATAGATCTACTTATGATTTTTGTTTTGTCTTGAGAGATTTCCTAAGTCTGGTTGTAAAAAGGAGTATTTTCTCAGTTCAGTGCTAATAGATCACTGAATTTATTTTTTGGGATTTTAGATTGAGTTGGCATTTTAAAAAATCCTAAATCAGAAACATTGTAGTTAGTTGATTTCATTAAAGTTCATTTCTAAGTACTCAATTGAAATTCTCTATTTTCTTAGAGATATGAGTCGCTGTTAAAGTTAAAACTGGCCTGTCATTTGGAGAGCTACATTTTTCAGTTATTCAGCCTGTGTAAAGTTGCTGTGTACATGTGCTGAAGCAAAGCAAAGGTTGAAGGATCCTTTTTTGAAAATGATTATGAATTTCCTCAGTAGTTCCTCCCCTCACTTACACCTTAACATATCTGTTTTTAGAAATGATTCTGTATGGGAAAGTTTTTCATGAATGAACTACTTTCTTAAAATGTCCTATGTAATTTTTCTTAGTTTTTTAATTATGTAGCACCTACTTCACACTTTGTATTTTGTTTTCTGGAGAAGCTTTGCATACTATTAAATTTATTCTGGTCTTGAAAGTTAAGCTTCACATTTAACATGTTATGTCTTTGATCATGATGTAGGTAACCTTATCTAATAATAATACTCTAATATTTCAAGGCTTTGATTTCAATCTGCTGTATCTAAACTGTCTAAAGTTTTTTACCAATTAATGATGCATTTTTACTCTTATTTGGCCAGCACAAATCATGCTACTTAGTTTTCTACACGAATGTAAGCCTTAAAGTGGCCTTTATGTTCAGTAAATGTTGAGCTAATTTACTATAGAATATGATTTGTATGAATATGATTTAAGACATTCATATATTTGTATAATCTTTATGTAGTATATGAGGGTATAATTGTGGTTTAATTTTCCTTTGTTTCCTTTTTGGATGGAGTACAGTGACGAGTATCTATTGTCAAGTTTTATGACTCCATTAGTCATCTGATTGGTGGATTCAGGCAGCCTTGATAACCTCTAATAATTCTGTGGTTTCTATATTTAGGAAGATGAACTTGGCTTTTTGGATTACATTTACTTTTTTTAGGAAAATTAGAGTACGTTTTAAAGTCAACCTGGTTTAGTGTGCTTTTTCCTTCATATTCTCATTTGTGTATAAAAGGAGGGCTTTCAAAGAAACAAGTTGTGTTTTATCGTTGCATATTTTCAGCTCTTTTCCCACTTGGATCCTGTATCCTTTTGGAGTTTTAAAATAAGTAGATCCTCCAAACTTAATGTATCTTACCATCAGGAGATTGATGTAAAGCTGAATTAATATCTTGATTAGTGTGGAAACCTACAGCTCATAATGAAAGCTTCTTAAAGCTGGCTAGTTCTGTCCTTTTATTTTTTTTAATGTTAAGGTTTAATTTCTTTTAAGAGTTTTCTATTAGGGCAGAGTCCTCGTTGCTAATCTTCACGTACCATTACCTCCCCACAGGAAGGCTTCTCTGATTACCCAATGGTTTCCCTGTTTTTTGGTGATCTATGTTTAATTTATCCCAGTTTTTTCATTACAGCCATTGGTTTGTGTGTCTTCTCTGTGATTACACGAGGGCAAGACCTTAGAGTTTTATTTTCTTAAACATTAATTCTTAGGTCTGCTCGTGGTAGGTGCTCAGTAAACATTTTGTGGAAAGAACATTGTATATGGCTTCCTTTATAGATACTCTTAGTCCTGACAAAATACGGGATGCGCATTTACTTTGTGAAATTATCTGTTAGGCTATTAAAGATTGGTATTACCACGTCTTACTCTTTGGCAGAAGTGCAAAAACTATGCTTGGCAGTTAATCACTTTGCTTCATGAGATACTTAAAGTTATTTCTTTTGTTTATTATTTACTGTATTCATTGCTTGCTTTTTACATTGATGGGAAAGAGTCACCTAGGATCTGTGTGTGCATTCTCACCTTTATTAAAGATGAGTATGTTTTGATACTCTAATTAATCTTGAGAGTAATGTGGTGATTCACTTTACCCAGAGGCATGTATAAAAAATAACTTCTGGTTTGTCAGCAGAGGTGGGGTAGGAAGTCCTTAGGTGAAGGGGTAGTAAGTGCATATTTATAGCTAAATCTATATTGCAGACTAATGCTTAGGTTGTAACTGCTTTATCATGCAACTTAACTATACTTGAAACTGGTTTTGAAAACAACAGCCGTATTAGTAAACATTGGTACTCAGAAGATCTCTGTGGTGACTCAGGTATCCTGAGCTGGGCAGCAGGCATTGCCACTCCTTTGATAACTTGAACCTCAATGGTTATAACCTCTTTTTCATCTTTGTTTAATTTCTTGTAATAACTGGGTAACATTTGTGTTCCACAGGTGTGAGCTTGTGAGTCTGGGGTGGAGTCCTTGTCATCGTTTATTATCTTAAGTTGAACCTGCATCCAGACTAGCTTCAATCTGTTGTCTTCCTGCCAGTGAACAATGATTTTACTTTTTATGCCATTTGTAGACTTAGTGGAATGTAAATGTTGTAACTATAGGCCTTTCTGGAACTATCAAATTTTAATTGTGGTAAATAGAGTAGCAGAAGTGGGTCTTTCATATTCTTGAAAAAATATAGTAAGTCACACAGGGTGTGGTACCAAATTGGTGGGAAGCTTAAGAAAAAAGGTTTAGGGTTATGTCAGTAAGGATTTAACTGAGCAATGGTAGTGTGTATAGCATTATTACTAGGTCTTGGCTGTTATTCAGTGGCATGGGTTGTTAATTTGCTTATAGTTTCACCAGACTTGAATTTTGGTGTAATGTCAGAAAACGCTAGCAAGTAATATAGCAAGTATTTTGATATAAACCTGTTTTCCTTATTATAACTGTAAAATGGATATGTAGTATTAATGGAGCATTAAACTGACCTCTTAATTAAAAATAATTTTCTGGTTAGGTAGAATCGATTGATTTTTGTTCAAAAGTTTGCTATTTCTATTAATCTCCTGGCTGATTGTATTTAGGACATACTCATTCACCTTAAAGATGCCTAGAATGAGGATGAAAATTTGCTTGACACATTTGCATTTACAAGTGGCACCTCACAGTGTGCCAGATCCCACAGACCCATTAACCAGTTCTGGTGTGACCCCAGGCTGTGGTGAACACTGAGTGCAGGGCCTGAAAATGCAGGGGTGGGCTTCTAGTTGGTCTGCCCACATGTGTGAGCGGGCATGTTGTCAAAGCTGGGCCATCTTTATGCATGAGCAGAAGCTGTTTCTTAACATTTCTGTTCATATATTGGGGGCTAAATAAAGCAGGCTGAAAGCTAGTGAGGAGGATGTCTGCCTAGCCCAAGTAATCTGGTTGAGGTTTTGTTCTAGCAGCAAAATAATGTATATAAAACTTCATTCATTTTGGCATATGCGATGAACCAAAACCGTATTATAATTTAATTAAGAAAGTGAATGTATTTTATGAGGTGGAGGCAAACACACGTGGAAGTAGTTCATCTATAAACCAAGGATTGATTTTCCCAGTGTAAGTTGATTTCAAAAGACAAGGGTAACTTGGAGTTTTGTACTCCCAAGTTTACAAGTGTGTGTCATGAATGAAACTGTTTAGAGGAACTGAGATCAGATCGTTTACTGTGACTGGAATGTAGCCAAAATTTCTGTACTTGTACTCAAAAAAAACTTACTGTTAAAGAAAATTAAATCGTGTGGCTTGTAGAAAATAGGCCGTGTGTCTTGCCAATGGGTTTCAGCCCCAGGCAAGTTCACTATGGATTCAGTGTGACCAAAGAAATGACAGTAGAATGTTCTTAAGGTGAAAGGGTCATACCCAACTCTTTTCCATGGTGGCAAGTCAGTCCCCAAAATCTCGTCCACTCAGAGCAAGTCTGCATGCAGCAAGCCGGTCTCTGCCTCGGGGCCCCTCTGCCCACACAGCTGTCCTCTGGGCCTCTCTGCCCTCACAGCTGTCCTCTGGGCCTCAGCACTGCCACCACTCCAGCCTCTGCTCTGCTCTCCTTCAGCCTTGCAGCCGTGCCACTGTTGCCCAGAGCATTGTGCAGAGCTCTTTATATAGAGTCAATAACGATGCATTGCCCACATATGTAGTGAGCTAGCTAACTAGGGCCAGGTAAGAATCCTGGCTGCAGGAACCTTCATTTTATCCACAATGTGAAGACAAACTTCTGTTGCACTTGTTTGCATTGCTCTTTTGAGGTTGAATATACACAGCACGCTTTGCTCTGTAAATGCTGTCACTGCACTTAGTTGGAGTGGCCTTATGGAACACTTCCGTGAGTAATGATTATATGAGGACAACAGGCATAAACTGGGATTGTCTCCGTTAACTCTAGGTGTGAACAAGGTGAATTCGTTTTAACTTTTTCCAGTTCCTGAGGTGTCAAACTTCTAAGTTGACCTGGGCAGATGGGACAAGACCATTTCACAGTCATCTTCATCCTGGTAGGGCAGAGGGACACCGAAGCAGACACTGCACTGTGGGGTCTGGCCCTGCCCCTGCCTGCAGTGTGAGCAGGGTAATGGGCTCTTCCTCCAGAGGCAGTCCTGCTTGCTCCTAAAGCTCCCTGAGAGTTGTGTCTTGTACCAGAAGAGAGTTTGACCCCCAAAATTAAGACTGAAAAAAATGCTCACGTGCTGCTGTCAGGTAGTTTGTTGGTCAGAGCCATCTGTGTGGCCTGGTTGATTGAGAATCATAGCTCAGAGTTCTGTCCTGGCTTGATTTCATGCATGTTCTGTTAAAGGAAAATCAGACTTTGCTCTTTGCAAATTTAAACTGCTCGTTCCTCCCAAGAATATACTTTCTCTTTACCCTTGTTTGCTAATAGTGGTACTTTCCGTGATGACCTACTTACTATTTCTATTTCCTGATTTTTACAGGAGAACCAACAAAGTTCCTGTCTTAAAATTTCTTCTCGTGTACTTAAAATTTCTTCTTTGGTACTGAGACTTGAGGTGGCCAGTTTCCTACTCTCTTGCTTTAACTAATTCCATAGGTTCAGTAGAGAATAGAAACGAGAGCAACTGTGTGATGACTGTTGGACACAAATATCTAACCATTCTTAAAATGTGCAACTTCCCTACATATATATGCCAGTATAAGATCTATACATCAGGCAGATGTCTTTCAGATATGTTATTTTTAGATAGGTGTTGATATAATGACGTGGGTAAATTTCAGAGTGCCCTGGACTTCTAGAACACTGCTTACAAAATGTAACATGATTTCATGTGAGTATACAATGCCCCATGATTTTACATGAACCCTTTAATGAGTTCTTAGGTTACATTACATTTTTCACAATAACGAATTTTTGTGTTGGCAAAAACTTGGGGTAATTATTAAAAGATGTTGATAATAAAAGTAAGAATCAGTTACATGAATGCTTTTAATTTGAGCCTAAGTTCTTTATTTTCATTTGTGCTAATTCTCCTTTGGAAGATTCTTTTAAATATTTTTCATAGTCTGTTACAGACCACCTGCTTGTCTGTCTTGCACTTTGAATGACTCTTTTACCCAGGCATGGTTTTATGCCATCATGCACTGGCCGATTGGAAAATACTGGTTCACTGAGTTAAGTGGATTTCCCAAATGTTGACAAATTTCTTTAAACAACTGTCAGAATACCCTATTTGTTCATATCACCACCAGTCAGAAAAATCTTGAGTATTGGGAAGCTCTCAAGTGCACAGTGGTGGATACAAGTTTTCAAAACATTGAATTTCCTATCAAAACTCAAATTTTATCATTGGCAGCACTGGCTGACTTCACTCAGTCCTGAGAAAATGCCTGCCAAAACACAGCCCCAAGCAGCCGCAGCGTACCATTCACTCAGGTGAAAATGGTGCTCCTGGAAGAGAGTGGCACACTCGTTCACAGCTTCTGCAGGGGCCCCGGCACTTTCTGTGGGGAGACCCATCAGGCTTTCCCTCTGGCCCAGGTAGAAGTTCTTTCTGTTATGTCCCATCTGGGCACACAGGCTATTGAACAAACATGGACTCAGGAGTCAGAATTCAAGAAAATTAATCACTTTTCTGTCTCATCAAAGACATTCTTAGCAACTGGCCTTTTTTAAAAGGAGTGCATAGCAGTGAAAAATATGTGACTGTTAATATCTGATGCTACTGCCTAGATGCTCTACTCCATTTACCCGTCAGCGCCTCAGACCAGAGCACACCTGCCGACAGCGAGAGAGAGGCTGACGCTGAGTATCAGAATGACAGGAGTTTCTGCCTCAGGTGGACCCCAGGGATTCCTGGACTAGAGTTTGTGGGCTGCTTCCCAAGAATATTTAGTGATGGGTTTTAAGAATTTTGGTTTGGGCCAATTTTTAAAATACATTCTAAGGTAGATATTAAGTTCTATATTCATAGTATTTTCCCAAGTAGGGCTACAAAATTAACATGTAACATTTAAAATGTGAATATAGGGTTCATTATGACAAAAGGTAGATCTCAACATATCTTAATTCGTCATTTTGTGTATTATGTATTGCTTATTTTCTATATTTATAAATCCAATTTTAATTTTCACTTACCAGTAATAAGATGCAGGCATTTACGTTTTCCTTAAGTGAGGAATGCTGGCCACACCTAGCTAACATGGTGGTCCACAGAGTTTTATTACTGTAGTTCACTGAGGATGTGAGCAGGCCATTCTGCCCATGGGTTGATTTCTCATTCATAGAACAGTCATATCTAATGTATGCAAAGTAATGAGGTAGGTGCAGGTGTTGTTTGATGTGGACTTTGTCTCCTGGTACAGCTCTGTGCTTTCTGTCTCCCCTTCCCAAACGTCAGCTCTGAGTCATGCCAACCATTGACCATGCCAGGATGTCTCTCTACTGTTGCTAGTTGTATTTTCCCTTAGCTTTAGTATATTTCCCAAGATGGATAGAAAGATAAATGCACAAGCACAGATACATGTTTTCATGAATTCACATAATATTTATATTTCATATGTATATATATTTATATTCCAAAACTTGCCATGCACAAAACCATTTTTCTTCAAAATAATGTGAATATATTACTTTTTAAAATGCGTGTGGTAAACACAAAATACACAATATCTATGCTTCAGATTAGCAGTATATGATTATTTACTCAGTGATAAATTTCTTTGTAGCAAATGTATTATTAATTCACTGCTAGGTGTAAGATATTTTGAAATTTTGGTTACCACTTCCTTTTTATAGATAGCATTAGTAAATTATTTTGCTAATATACTATTTTTAATCACTTAGTGAAACCTGTTTATTAGTAATCATTGTGTTAATTTGAGTAATAAAGTACAGATAAGAAATCTTAATTGCTGGATAAATTAATTTTGTAAATCAGCTAAACTTTTGCTTCTAGAGGCAGAGGATACCAAGAGTACCATGGACAGTGTTTTTACCACATTTAATGTTCAGAACCTTGAATATTTAAAAATGTGTTTTTAATTTAAGTTTGGCAAAGGTGGCCTTGTTGAGTTCATGTACGGTTAATGTGTTTTTATGCCAAACTTGGTGATTTCAGTTTTAAAAATAATTTTTTTATTACCTTCATGAAATTGTTAATTGGGGAATTGATACTTGGGGTATATCAAGAACAGTAAATCTGGAAAAGCATTAAAAATTTTTATGATGTTATTTCACAATTTATTTTTAAAGTATGTTCTTGAAAATGTAGTTACATAGGAAGGAGTTAATGCATTTATAGGCATACCTCAGAGAGATTTCAGGTCTGGTTTCAGACCACAGCAATAAGGCAAAAATCACAATGATGCATGTCAAACGAGTTCTTTTCCCAGTGTGTGTGAAAGTCATGTTTACTCTGTACCATGACATAGTAATGCAGTAGCATTATGCCTATAATAAAAGCAGTGTACACACCTTAATTAAAAAATACCTTATTGCTAAAAAATGCTAACCATCATCTGAGCTTTCAGCAAGTCATAATCTTTTTGCCGGTGGAGGAACTTGCCTACATGTTTACGGCTGCTGACTGATGAGGGTGGTGGCTGCTGAAGGCTGAGGTAGCTGTGGCAGTTCCTTGAAGTAAGACAGCAGTGACGTGTGCTACACTGATTGGCTCTTGCTTTCGTGAATGATTTCTCTGTAGCATGTGATGCTGTTTTGACAGCCTTTTACATATAGTCGAATTTCTTTAAAATTTGGAGTCAGTCCTCTCAAACCTGCTGCTCCTTAATCAACTAAGTTTATATAATATTCTGAGTTCTTCGTGGTCATTTCAGCATCTTCATAGCATCTTCACCAGGAGCAGATTCCAACTCGAGAAACCACTTTCTTTATTCCTCCATGAGAAGGACCTTCTAATCCAGTCAAGTTTTACCATGAGACGCAGCAATTCAGTCCTGTCTTCAGGCTGCACTTATAATTCTAGTTCTCTTGCTGTCACCTCAACGCCTGCACTGACTTCCTCCCATGGAGTCTGGGACCTCAGAGTCCTCCAGGGGGCTGGAGTCAATGAGACATTGATTCTCCCAGACTCCTGTGAGTGTTGATATTTCTACCTTTTCCCATGAATCACCGATGTTCTTAATGGCATCTAGAATTTTGAATCCTTTCCAGAAGGTTTTCAATATACTTTGCACAGATCCACCAGAGGAATCACTGTCTATGGCAGTGATGGCCTTATGAACTGTGTTTCTTAAAGAAAAAGACTTGAACCTTGAAATCACTCCTTGGTTCACGGGCTGCAGAATGGATGTTGTGTGAGCAGGCATGAAAACATGAATCTCGTCCATCCCCATCAGAGCTCTTGGGTAACCAGGTGCCTTGTCAGTGAGCAGTCATATTTTGAAAGGTGTTTTTTTTCTGAGCGGTAGGTCTCAACAGTGGGCTTAAAATATTCAGTAAACCATGTTGGTCATCCAGGCTTTGTTTTTCCATTTCTAGAGCACAGGCAGAGTACACTTAGTGTAATTCTTAAAACCCAAGGATTTTCGGAATGCCCAGTGAGTGCTGGCTTCAACCTAAAGTCCCAAGCCGCACTTGCCCCCAACGAGAGCCAGCCTGTCCTTGGAAGCTGTGGGGCCGGGCACTGACTCTCCTCTGCAGCTGTGGAGGTCCTGGATGGCATCTTCTCCCCACAGAAGGCCATTCTGTCTGCCTGGGAAACCTGCTGGGTGGCACAGCCGCCTTCACGGGGCCCCTCAGCGGGGCCTTGGGACACCTGCTGCGGCTCCCCCACCAGCTCCTGCGGCCTCACCTGCACTCGGATGCCATGGAGACCCCCTTTCCTGGAGCCTCAGAGCCAGCCTCTGCCGGCCTCAGACTTTCTCCTACAGCTTCCTCCCCTCTCGCAGCCTTTGCTGCCTTGCAGAGCTGGGGCCTTGCTCCGGGTGAGGCTTTGGCTTCAGGGGGTGCTGCGGCTGGGTTGATCTTCCACCCAGACCACCAAGGCTTGGTCCTCGCCAGCACAGGGCTGCCTCACCTCCCTGTCACTCACCGGAGGAGCACATAAATTTCCTTCCAGACCTTCACCCTGGCTGGCTGGCGGGCGCAGGAGGCCCAGCTTTAGGCCCGTCTTGGCTGTGATGCGCCTTCCTCACTCATCCTCATCACTTGCAGCTTTTGGTTGAAATGAGAGAGGTGTGCATCTCCCTCTCACTTGAGCAGTTAGAGGGTATTGTAGGGTTATTCACTGGCCTGATTCCAGTATTGTTGTGTCTTAGAGAGCAGGGAGGCCTCAGGAGAGGGGGACACTAGGGAACAGCTGGTTGGTGGGGTGGTCAGAATATACACAAGATTTATTAAGTTCACCGTTGTATCTGGGCACCCCCAAAAATACAGAAATTGCTGATCACAGATCATCATAAATATAATTGTGAAAAAGTTTGAAATACTGTATTGCCAAAATGTGAAATCAGCAAATGTTGGAAAAATTGTGCTGATGGACTTGACTTGCTCAAGGCATGGTTACCACATACCTTCAGCTATAAAGGAGCAATGTCACTGGGAAGTGGAATAAAATGGAGCCTTCATTGTAGTAAGATTATACATTAAATTTTTTCTGTTTTGAAAGTAATGTGCTTATTTTAGACTATTTGGAAAATGTGTGATGTGTGCCTGTATGTTTAGTTGTGTCTTATTCGTTATTTGCATTTTTAGCCAGTAGTGAGTCATGTTTCTTAACCAGCTGTGTGTCCATCAGGAGTCTGGTTAGTGACAGCCTGCAAGTCGTTCTCATGGTGAACGTGGTCGTCACCTCGTGAGCACTTACCGCCCATGTACCTGTGCATGCTCGGCGGCGCCCTTGGCCCTTCCAGCAGCCCTGGGGAGTGGGCGCTGCTGCAGTGAGGAAACCAGGGCTCAGGGTGGCCAGTGCGTGCTCAGGGGGATGCAGTAGTAGTAAGGTGCGAAGCAGTGGTTTGAACCCAGTCTGAGTCTAGAAGCTTCTCATAACCACTGTGTTTGTAGAATTAGAAGTTTAAGATCACTGTAATGAAAGCAGTGTTTAGAAGTTTTATGGGAAAATAATTTATAAATAGTATAATTTAGAGCTTGGTTTTAAGAAGCTTAGGCATAACAGTGACATCTTTCCTGTTTTATTTATATTGTATATTATGTGCATATATGCTGTGTACATCTAATATATACATATATACATGGGTGTGCCGAGTGTCGTCCTGACTTGTTAAAGCCCCATTACAGCTTCCATCTTTGGGACAGATGATTCTATTTTGTATCAGGGTGGCACATGCCATACTTCATGTTTTAACTGTAATGCAGACTGGAATCCCTTGTATCTTGAAGAGCAACCAAGAATTAGAGTGAGTGAGGGGTGCGAGGGAATATGATGGCTTCACACATAGTTTTGCTATGCTTCAGGGAAAGAAGGTAGGCAGTCTGCCTGTGGCTCCGGCCCAGATGTGTTGTAACCCCTCTTCTGGCGGTGTGGCTGTGATCCAGGGTTGGTAGGACAGGTCTGCATCTACCCAGATGTTTTTGCTTTGTCCCTTTCCCTCTTAGCATGCTTCCTCTGTTGGCGTGGCCCCAGCCCTTTCCTGGTCTGTGCTTAAAATTAGACAACAAAGTAGACTTGTTGGCCCTCATCATTGCTAGGGCTTAGCTACTTAAATTTCATGAAGTTCTGTTTGCATGTTAACTAGCGATTTTCCCCCAAGTAACTTGAATTTCAACAGAGTCTTTCAGAGACAATCCAGTGATTGTCACTAACAATTCTGACATTGATCTATTGAGCAAATGTTTGCCATTCCCAGACCAGAAGGGGAAGTGTCAGATGAAGCAGCAGGTTTGGAGAACAGCGTCGTGGACCTTAGATCATACAAACTCACTTCTTTGGTCATGAGCCTGTTTTCTCTTGTAAGAAAGAGTGTAAAGCGTGGGGGAAGTTTCTCGATGGGAAGTGTACTTTCTTTAATGAGTCAAGGACTCTGAATAATGGATTACAAGAACCTCCTATCAGCATACAGTTTGTGTCAACAGCAAACAAGGTGTCCTCCTAACCTGTTGTCACTGGGTAACAAGGTGCTGTAGCCTCACCTTCTCACCTGTCATATTTTACTTACTTGTATTAGTTTGGCGAAGTGTTTGCTTGTCGATTTTTGTGGCTCATATTCTAGCATAAAATATCATTCAACTTTAAAAGGTTGCTGTTTCTTGTTGCCTCTCATGGCCCCTAAATCACCAAATGCTGCTTGTCTGACTTGTATACTTCAAAACAAGTTTCTGATGTACCAGGAGTGTTTACATTCATCAGTACAATGACAGTTTTAGACATTTTGTCTTGAGTGTGTAATTCCACATGTAATTTGTCATCTTAATTGTTGAGAAACTTCGCAGATTTTTCATTAATAAAGTGATAATTTTGTTTTGTTTCTGCCTCTGAGCAACAGTTTGGAACTAGCGAGGCTTCTGTATTACGGGCTGCTTGGTATGAAAAACTGATTCTGTTAAGTGTTTGTTTTAGTTTCTTAGCCCTGTTACAACTATGGGCGCTTGAACATTTCTCTTGGTTCATCTCAGCCAGTGTTCATTCGTTCAGAGCAGTGTTCACTGGGGACCTACTGTGTGTTGGCTTTGTTAGGGCCTAGGTCTACCCTGAAAGGTTGCAGTAATCAGCTCTCTCAGGGAAGGATGTGAACAGACACCCCCCCCAGCCCCGCCAGGACAGCTTGGGCAGTAATAGCACTGACACAGTGGGGCTTGAGGCCAAGCTCTACCCCTCCCACTCATTGTATGTGGCCCTGTCTCCATTTCCAAGGCCACTCATTCAATTGTCACTGTGTAAGTGCTGAGCTGGCAAAGCTTACTGAGCACAGGGTCCTTTCCTCAAGTAGCTCCCTATTTTACAATGCAAGAATACGGTAAATGCTCTGGATGGTGGGGAACAGGGACGTCTGTGTAGACTGTTGAGATGAATTTTTAGACGATAAGGAATTTTCTGGAATTTTCTTTGTGGATATCCTGGAGTGCATCCCCAGTAGAGAGCATCATTCATTCAGCAAATATGTATTCATCTAGTACCTGTCGTGCAGAGGTGAGCAAGAGGAACATTTGTCAGGAATGCCATTGGTGGAAGATTATGTACCAGTGAACAAGAATAGCGTATTCAGAGCTGGGAAGAGGGGAGTCCAGGGGAGCACTGGGCAGCGTACCTATCCTAGGTTGGCAGTCCAGCCAAGCGTGACCAAGTGCACTTCGGGAACGCGTGCTGTGACTCCTGAAGAATTTGTAGGGAAGAACAGGAGAAGAGGTGGAGAACTCACTTCGAGGTATTCAGTCGGGTTGGAATTTGTGTGTGTGCCGTGAACACGGAGGCATGTCTGCGACCTGCAGGTCATACTGTTTCTAGTCAGTGCTCTTCCCAGTGGGGGATTGTGGTTCCCTGCCTTGAGCCTTAAGCACGAGACTGGCCTTGGCTGACACATCCAAGCCACTGCTGCAAGTCCTCTGCCATGGGCCTGTCATCGCTCTTCTCTCTCCATGCACTAGTGCCTGAGGCTCTGGCTGATCTTACTACGTTGGTGTGAGAATGAAGCCTGGAGGAGAGCTCAGCTGACCATAGAGTGGAATGTTGTTATGAGGAGGAAATGAAACTTTGTGGAAAGCCACTGAGATCTTGGGTTTTCATGGCCTGACCTAGTGACTGAAATACTGTGTGTCTGTGTGTCTGTCATAGAACTGTGCATCCTAGTCTCTGGGCCCAAGAGCCATTTGCTGTAAAACTGGTGGTGGTAACCAGGGCCAGTTTCTAATGAGCCTGTGAGCCAAGTGAAGAATGTTCCAGATGAAGGAACACAGCGAGGTTTGCAGCTTAGTGTGACCTAAGCAGGCTTGGAGGCGCGAGGTGCGAGGTGCCTGGGTTATTTGGCACTGTCTCTGGTAGGAGGCCTGCCCTAAGGTAGAGGAGTTCGCCTGGAAGAGGTGGACGTTCAGGGGGTATGACTGGGACTTGGAGATGAGAGTGAGGAAGGCCGCCCAGTAACCCCAGGCTTATCCTTGGCTGCCTAGGGGGGTGGCGGGAGCCTCCACCAGACTGGGGAAAACTGCAAGTCGTGGATGAGATAAGGGTGGGGAAATTGAACGTCTTGGAGACACGTAGTATTTGAGGCGCTTGTGAACTTGAAGGTGGAGGTTCCCTACTTAGGAGAAATAGGAATGGGATGGAGGGTGCCCGTCTGTGTAGGTGGGAGGCAGCCCAAGGCTTAGGTGAAACTCAGAAAGGGTTGTGCAAAGAGACAAGCCAGGGCAGAAGGCATGAGGCCAGCCGACAGGTGGGTGGAAGAGGAGGAACTGGCCGAGCATAGGACAGGGAACCGCCATCGAAATCTAATGAAGGAAGAAATCTCACTGCTGTCAAGTCAAGAGGAGGGCTTACACAGTCTCATCTGCTCAGCTTCCCCTCTGTGATCTGACACCTCATCAAAACCCTGCCTTTCTTGCTTCCTGTCGTATTACCCCCACCTAAGCTGTTTTTCTTGAGAGTGTGGCTAAATTGGCTAAAATCTGTTGACTCTGTTTTGCTCATCTCTCGGCAGTGTGTTTTAATGTTGTGCTCTATACTCTACTTATTTTCTCAATTTAAAAAAGGCCTGTAATTAAGTAGGGGTCCTGAGATCAAGAAGGCAGATTGGTGTTCACAGTAGCTGATAAAACACACTTACTTACATTTATTGACTTCAAACTATGCATGCTCATTTAGGTACCAAAAAACTTCACTGGCGTTTATGGGTCCCAGGATCCTCTGCAGGGGAGAATTAATGGAAGGCCTTATTTCCTGGTGGCTGCTTTGTACTTGACCATGTCATCATGTCATCATCTTTGCTCCTTTACAGGGACGCCTTCCCTGGGGCTCCATCCCTCTGTGCTGTGAGCTAGTCACTGCTGTCATCACGGAAGCTGGACTCTGTATTTTCTCTGTCAGGCGCTCTAGGTGACAGCCTACGTTACTCCAAAGACCCAGTATTGCTTTTGAGCCTTAGGCTGACAGTCGACGAACATTCCTCAGGACATGCTGGCTTTGGTTGCCTTTCAGCCCCCTCCGTTGTGATCGTCTGCCACCTCCAGTGATGTTTTCACACACATGAACTCAGGCATCTACCACTGTCTGTAAATAAATTCCAAAAAGCAATGCACGACTATGTTTGATATTGGTGGCTGATCTTGGAGGAGAGGAATTTAGGAAATGGACTAGATAACAAATAGTAGTAGCATAAGAGAGGAGAGAAAAACTGAATTCTAGGGATCCAGTAGGAATTAAGTGACCTTGGGCAGTTGGCTTAGAGTGAAGGTTTGAGTAGAGATAACTTGAGATTCTCTCTCAAATTAGCCTCTGTGAAAAATACCAGGCCTTCTCATCAGAAACTTGGTCTCTGCTTCCAGCCCATTCTGTACTGAAACTGAAATGTCTGCTGACTTTTCTCCAAACTACCCCCATCCAAGGCGCTAGATGCCAGAATGTCACCTTCGCAGTTTCCAACCCCTCTCCCCCAATTTGGGAGGTGGAGTTGCTTCAGGGAAACCTGCATAAAACCTTCTTACTCTTAAGAATTAGGTACAAAGCTTCATAGATCCGTTTCTTCCCCAAGATGAAGAATGAGTCATTGACACCCAAGTACATCTCCGAACACTTGTGCTCACACATTGTATGTGCTCTAAGGACAGGGAGCAGGCTGCATGTGGCTCAGTCTTTGCGTTTTGAGTCTCCAGAGGAGGCGTGATACACTCAGTAGATGATTGAAGAATACATACATTAAGAAATTGATGAACGTGGATTAGTAAGGACATGCCTGTTACATACAAACTTGATAGGGTAAATTTGAAGCCTTTCAAATTTGAGGCTTCGAAAGCCTGGCCCTACTCTTCTGGGCTGTGTATGTTTCTTGAGAAATAAGTCACTCATCTTACAGCAGAAGTATATTAAGTCTGTGTAGCTCCTTGCAGGTGTGAATGACCTGCTAGCACACTGGGAGAGGGGCAGCCCTGTTCTGGACACCCGCTGCTGCTCACCTCGTGCTGTGGTTTGTTCACGTACGTGGAGCCTTTATGTCAGAATCTTGGCATCTGGCTCATTTACAGAGAAACACCTACCAGGGATAGTGGTGTTGAAGAATAAAGTAAGTTTTTTCAGGTGAGTCATAACTGACCTATTTTTATTTGAAAGGACACAAAAGACAAGTTTTATCACAGGTGATACGGACAACCTGTTTTACCAAGATTTTTGTGGATGAAGAATTAGTTCATGGCTTTTGGATGGAGCCTATAAGATATGTTGGAGGTCTTCTTTCTCATCCCTGCTGTCCAGAGACTCCCACTGTTATGAGTGACAGTATCTCCTCCAATTTTATTCTGTACACTCAGAAATGAATGCGTGTGTGTATTTGTAATTTATTTTACAAAATGGAATCATATATATACTTTTGTACCATTTCTGGTTTACTCAAGAATTTCTTATGTGTATTTGTATGTAACAAAAACTTATGTATGTATATAAAATCTTATTTTTAATAGCTATATAATATCCCACATACCAGTCATTTCCGTAACTGTTATTCACAAACACTTTGACTGTATCTCCAAAATACACAAAAAAATAGATTTCTAGAAGTGAAATTTGAGTCAAAAGATTTTACATACTGAAAATTTAAATGGGCTCTACCAAATTACTTTAAAATGCTGTTCAGTTTATATCCCCACTCTTGTGGGCATGTTCATTTAGCTTATACCTTACCTTCCTGTTTCTGTTCATGATTACCGTGTTTATCAGACTTGGTGTAGCCTTTTTTTTTTAAATTAGGCTCAAACCTATTAAACTTACTGCTAGACTTTATAGTATAACAAGGAGGCTTGCCTATATAGATTGGTTTGTTTCTGATGTCTTTAAATGCTGACTAGTTTGGATATTTTGCTTTAAGTCTGTAATTTTCAGTTTGACATTAAAAACTAAATTAATTATAACATTTTTATTTCTGCATTGAGAAGATTCTCAAACTATAGGGATATATTTTTCTTTATTAGTAATAAATGTACTTAAACAAAACTCTTCCAAAAACTAGAGTGTGAGTTTTTAGAATTCAAAAATAAGCAATGAGCTTCATCTAGAAATTAGTCTTATTGTTCGTTGTAAACAGGTAAGGTTTTCTGACTTAGAATTTCCTTCTAATTCACTTGATATTTGTTGTAGTGATAAGATGTGTGTTTTTAAAAACATGTCATTTTACAAATGTCACAGTAAAGAAAAGTTATAGGTTAAAAAAGGATGATTAACATTAAAAAAGAAGCAGTTTTATCCTCTGGTGTTATCTTACTGGGTCTTCTACTTGATTTGGGGAGAGGTGGAGATTCGAGTGCCTCGTAAGCGGCATTTCAGGGGAATGGCTCATTATAAAGGCATAATTGGAACTGGAGGTAGTGTAAACCAAACTGTTCACATGCTCTGCCCTGATTCTGCCTTGGGACAACAGTGATTGGAGTCTGGCCGATTAGTCCTTGGGGGCCTGTCACCGGAGCGGAGTATGGTGATCTTCTGCTGTCAATTAAAGTCTTTTAATTTTAAAGACTCAAGTTAAATTTTAGAGCTATCCCATTGCTTTTTCCCCAAAGGGGCCCAGCCCTTGACTTCACCCAGACCTCTCGTCCAAGTCACCAGGGGCCTTCATGCTGCTGAGTCCAGTTTCCATTTCTTAACCTTCTGATACACAGCAGCAGAGGGTCTCATCCTCTAGGAAATGATTTCTCCGCCAGGCGGGGCCTGCTCACCTTTGAGTGGAGTGGACTCCAGCGTTTGACCGCCAGCCTCCTCTGCTCCACACCTCCTCCTAGGTGGAGTCTTTGCCTCTCCTGATGTAAAGTGCTGATGTCCCAAATTTATATATCTCAAGCGTTGGTCATTGCCCTGAACCTAACATGTCCAGAGCTGGTCTCTGGTCTCCCAGCGGTCCACTGCCATCTGCTTCTCCTGCAGCCTGCCATCTGAGTCAGCATCTGGCAAGTCCATTTTATCATAGTTGCTTATGCCCACCACACCTTGCAGTCAGTCATTCTTCACTCCTTCCTTCCTTTCAGGCCTCCCATCTCATCTACAAGCAAATTCTGGTAGCTGTACCTGCAAGATAGTTTTGTAGTCTAACCAGTCTCTGTCTCCACTTCCTGCTACTGCGTACTCCACGTTCCCACCCCTTACCTGGACTGTTGCTGTAACCTCTTACCTAGCCTCTTTTTCCCTTTTCGTTTGTTCTCACCATCTACCTTTGCCCCACTCTGTTTCCCACACAGAGAAAAGCTTCTCAACCTGAAGTTAAACAGTATAGTCTTCTGTTCTGACTCTCCTAGAGCTTTTATATTACTCAGAGTGTATCTCGGCCTCCGAAGCCCAGAGCAATGCCCTTTTCCCAGGAAGTCTAATGGTATTTACCGCCTCATTTTGCTCTAGCCACGGTGCTCTCGCTCTTTCTCAGATGTGCCAAGCAGGCTTCTGCGTTGGGGGTCTTTGCCCTCGGCCCCCTGCTTGTGCTGCTTGTCCCTGTAGTCAGGCTTTGCCCAAGTGTTCCCTCCCACCTAACCCCCAGTGACTGTTGGTCCCTCTGTTCTACTTAATTCTTGTGTTGCTCCATCTGTCATTCATGTGTCTCCTGCTAGATTGTATTCCATGAACATAGAGGCTATTTTGTTCGTAATATTTTCCCATTGTCCAGAGTTAGGAAGAGGAGGATGGGGATGGGAAGATGGTGGTGGTGATGGGGAGGATCATGGGGAGGATAGTGATGGGAGGAAGGTGACGGTGATGGGGAGGATCATGGGGAGGATGGTGATGATGATTTAACTGTCAATGAAAACCATTCTGTCTCCTGGTCTTAATGTCTTTCTCTGGTTACTAAATAGCAGTTTTCAGTTCCTTTTAAATCATTTATTAGAGCTTGTTATTTCCATATTACTGAATGTTTAAATTTTTAATAAAATTCAAAAGCATTACTGTGAAGTGAGCTTTATCTTTGAACTAATTTGTGTCTAGCTTTGGAGATAGGACCTCTGCTGGTGATTTTGTGTTTTTTGCCTGTGGAGACAGTTTTCTCCCTTTCTTTGCCTTCTGTTCATACTGGAAAGTGTCCTCAAGAACTCTGATCACTTCCTAGTGGGTTTATGCCCCCTACAGCCTGCAGCCTTGGACGCTCTTTATTTCCTGTGGCCACGGCATGCCAGATGCCTGAGCTCCTCTCTTGCTGGCACATTTTCTTACTGCTTTCTTGAGGTTATTAGTAACTGTCACATCTCTTTGGTGACATACTATTACGTGCATAGCCATGGTTTAGGCCCTACAGCCAGTCTGTCCCTTCATTTAATTCCCAGTCAGCAAGGGATACATTATCATTGTCTGTGTTTTGCTTGAATGAGGCCCAGAGAGTTTAAGGAATTAATACATAGACATAACAGAAGGGCTTCTCTGCCCTTGCTTCTCCTGTTCTGCCTCCCCAGAGGTAACTTCTGGCTTGAAGGTGGCAGGTAATAGTTGACTTGCTTAACCTCCTCTAGCTCTCTGTCGTCCACGGAAGCCAGTCTGTCTAAGCTCTCTAGGGATGATGCAGTTGTTTGCATTTTTCCACTTTTACAAGTGAGGATTTAATGAACACCCTTTGTTCTTGTTTCTTTCTGTACTAATAAAAGTTTTCAGGATGGGTTCCTAGAGGTTAAATTTCTTGGTCATAGGCCATACAACGTGCGTCTCTGGTTCTGCCAAATTGACCTTCTAGATGGTTGTACCCATTTACATTCCAAACTTCAGAATTGACCACATCCTCAGTATATTCAGCTTTTTTTTTTAACAAGCTGGAATGTATGGAATTGTTATTATTTATATTACCCTGATTCCAGTGAGCGAACATGTTTTCTTAGGTTTATGGTCATTCTGATTTTCTCTTTTAATTGTCGTATATTTTGCCTGTATTTTTTCCAATAACCTGTTTGTCTTTTTCTAGTTGATTTATAGGAATTCTTTATAAATTGTGAATACTAATCTTTTGTATATTATATATTTTGAAAATGCTTTTTTGTTTCTGGGTTTTTGGGTTTTCACTTTATAATGTCTTTGTCGCATAGATTTTAAAACTTCTGAGATGTATTCGGGTTCATCATTCTTTAAGTTTTATGCTTTTTTATAGTGGAGTGGTGACTGGCTGTTTAGTCTGCCATGTCACTGGAACTGGGGGTACAGTCTTATTTTTATGCAACAGAGTAAGAGGCAGTGTCAGTTAGTGGTTACAAGCATGACCCTTGTTTCTAGGGTCATTGCCTGAGCACTCTGGCCCCTGGGTATTAGCTATGTGATTCTGTGCTGTAACTTGGTCTTTCCTGGGCTCTAAGACAGGAAAGTAATAGTACCTACGTCCTAGGGTGGTGGGTAGAGCTGAAGTAGATAATGCATGGAAAGCACGTAGCATGCTGGCTCAATCAAGGTAGGTCCCTTCTTTCTGTACTGAGAAAATTATTTAGGATGGGTACCTAGGTATGTTAGATGCTCTTGCTGTTTATAGCGTGTTGTCATCCTGGCTCTGTTCTGTGTTTCTTTTCCCCCCTTTTTTGTGTTCTTCTCTGCCAGAACATTTTCCTTGTTCATCTCAGGGTAGACATTGAGCTCTATCCGCTTAACACCCTGCATTGGTTGATATCATTTGCTGGTGAGTGGAGGTTTCTGATAACTTGGTAAGGCTTAGTATTGCATGTTTTAGGTTGACTGCACAACAGATCTTAAATTGAAAAAAAAAAAAAGCACCCTTATTTATTTCTCTGTTTTTTTATTTCATGTGCAATTATATCTACAGATGGTAGGTAGTATCTTCTTCAAAAAGATACTTAACTGAGATTTCATAAATAGAGTATATGTGTAAAAACAAAATCAGTGATTCTGAGGTTTTCGTTTAATGGAACCTAACACTTACTAGTCATATTTCTGTGTTTTTGTCTTTGAGTTCATGCTGTTTACCCTAAAAGTAGAATAGCTATTTTACCAGCAAAAATGGGTTTATTCAAGACTAGTAGAGTTTTGTATTTCCGAACAAGCAGATTAAGGCAAAACCATGGGCAAGTCTGGAGAACCAGAGAGAACCGCTCTTGTGGAGGAAAGGGCAAGTTGGCCATGCTGTTTTAAGCACAGCACCCATGCAGGCGCCCGGGGAGCCCCTGTAGCGTAGCTTCCGTTGGCTGAGTTGTGACTGCCTCACACTCACCGTGTCTGTCTGGGCTGTTGGGAGTAGGATGCTGAAACCTTCCTTCCTCCTGCTAGTAGAGAGTAGCTGAGACTATAAGGCGCCATCTCCCATGGGTCAGACTGAGGAGGAGGGCCAGGCAGGAGAGCTTCCCCTGCAGGCCTCCCGATGCCCTGTCTGTGACGTTTCCCTCTACCCATTTTCAGAATGCCTATAATGTATCCCATTAACTATCTAAAGAATATATTCCGGATGTACTTGTTTTAAGTCTATGTCTGTATATGTTAGCTTTGGATGTTTATTTAACAGTGTGGAAGGTTCTCAAACAGGAGTGGAAAGTGTCACTCAAGGACCACAATGTTTGAGTGACTCCTTCGCAGTGAGGGAGCCTGGGGGTCGGTCGGACAGGAGCTGCTCCCATCTGTGTCACTCTGCCCCCTGCATAGAGGTTTTGCATTCCCTTCCTGAATTAGTGCTGTCAAGGATCCTCTTACAACGTGTCTCCTTTCTAGAGTCACTATGCTAATCCATGCAGTTGACCTTTTTGCTCTCCTGTGGGCTGGCACCAAGTGGCATTCCAGCCTGCTGTGGTCATCTGATGACGCCCACTGAGACAGGAAGTACAGTCAGCAGGTACTGGGTGACACCAGAAATGCAGCTCAAGACCTTGTGGTACCAAGGTAGAGAGGGTCAAGTACTTGGGCCAAAGCCTGCCTTGTGAGATCATGGCCATAAAGCAGCAATGTTCATGCCACTGTTGTATCCTTTATCCAGAAATTATTTTATTCTACTCTGTTTCCACCTTGGACTTGGCCCCCCTCTGGTGTCTTGTGTAAGGCTTGAGAGGCCTTAAGAACTGTGAGAATTAAAAAAACTGCCTGTTTTAAAATGTATGTTTGCTAATGAGGTACCACAATAAAAATTTGAAGATATTTTCAATTTAAACAAGTTGCCTGACCTTTTTAAAAACTGAAATAGGTTGAGTACTGTAAATTCGCTTTTTAGTATGCTAAAAAGATAGTGTTGGAAGCATTCTTATTGTAAGAAGCCTTCAAATTGGTCACCATAGTTTATTTACTTTGATGTGAAAGTTAACTGTGAAAACAGTAAATGGTAGTTAATTTGCATGGTGCATAACCTTGCTAAAATTTAGAAACTTCCTAACATTTCACAGAAGTAAGAAGCTCAGTTCAGATTTAAGAAGCAGGTTATAAAAACAAAGTTTCATTTTATCCTGGATTATCTTTTGGATATTTTAATTCTGAGGCTGAGTTCAGGAACATGGTTTTCTTTGAACAAGAAGACATTTCCCAATCTTACATATGTTGTTTTGGTGACAGATTATTGGAAATGATTTGAACTTTTGGACATTGTATTTCAAAATAGAATTTTAAATGTAGACTGTGATACTACTTTTTTCTACAAAGCTTAGTGTTCTGCATTTTTCACATGCAGACGTTTAATATACGCTCATTGCTTTTTGCTGTTGTGTCTTGTTTCGCTAGAGGTGGAACTGTGTGACTGGGGCCTGGGTGAGTGAGGGCACGTGGGGATGGGCAGGCAGGGAGTGACTGGTCACCACATGCCTTCCTCCTGTGGCAGCTGCTTCTGTGCACCATGAGCGCTGGAGTGCCCACACAACCCTGGGAAGAAGCTAGTGGCCTCATCATTTCACAGGCAGGAAATGAGAGGCTACAGTGTCTTGCTCAGAGCTGTGAGAATCACACTCACTGGTCCAAATTCATTAAGTAGACGAGGAGACAAAGAGAACAGTGGAGCGAGGCTTTAATGATGGTCTTGCAAGATCGGGTGTCTGGTGGGCAGGCACACACCTGGGGAGTTTGGCACCAATAATTTATCTCCTAGTACGCGAGTCCCTCCCCTGGTTCCTCATTGGCTGAGTACTACAGGGTTCACATTCTTTCCCGGACGTCATCTAAGCCAGTTATATCTTTCCTTTACATTTGTCTTAATTTTATTGGTAGGTTTAAAAAACTCAAACAGGTATTGCCAGGCCCTTATCAATTCCCCCACCCCCACTCTCAGCCCTAGCAGCTTCCACCACGTGACCCTTTGTTAATACCTTACTGTTAAAGTGTTTAAACATCCTAGTGGGAATAAGTCACATTTAGGTTTTATACTCTTTCCTAACAGAGCCACATGTAAGGGAAATCCTGAGATTCTAGCTGGTGGCCCCCAAGGCTCTGCCTGACTTTCTCACTTCACCACACGTGGTGCTTGCCCAGTGTGAGCAAAAGATGTTTGGCCTCAAGAGGGTAGTTAATGCATTACCTGTTTATGGAATCAGATTCCTTGAATTTTTTTCTAGAACATCAGTATTTTTATGAAAATAGGTTTATTTTATATTCAATAATAGTTTATAGTTATCTTATTTACATATTATATTTTTAATAAAAATTTCAGACATAGATGAAACTCACATGCATTCCCCAAACTTCAGAATTTTCAAATGTCACTCTTCATTATTTTTGTTTTTTAGCTGTACTTTCTCAAAGCAGATGCTAAAATTAACATGTTTTTCTTCTCCACTTTGGGGTGCATCTCAGAAAATCTACCATAATGTAGTATTCCTATCAGTGGAGTTAACCATACTCCTTAATTATTGTCTAGTATCTAGCCCATACTCAGATTTCCCTGTCTCTCTCAGAAATGTGTTTTTACACTTAATTTATTTGAATCAGGATACAAAGTCTACACATTACATTCAGTACTCATGTCTCTTTTAATCTAGAGCATTCTAAACCCCTGTCCCAGCCCTCTTTTTATTTCATGTCATGGATTTGCTGAAAAAACTGTCTTAATTTTCTGATAGAATGCCCCCATCCTGGGCTTGCCTTTTTCCCCCTGGGGTGATGATGGTTCACCTTGCTTCTGAGCCTTAAAAGCTCGATTGGCTTCCATTGTGTGTGACAAAGAATGCTTCCTATGTAGGCTGTGCCTGTGCTGTGGCATCTCAAGAGGGGTGTAGGAGGGGAGCTGTGGCAGCCTGCACCCCCCGGTGGACAGCCCCCGCCAGCTTCCACCTGCTGGTGTTCACATCATGGGTCTTTGCCTGAATCAAGCAGGGGTTTCAAAATGGTGATTTCCTGATTCTGTCATCTCTTTCACATTCATTGGCTGGAATTATTCTTTTAAAAACAGAAACAGGCTTTCTTCATCCAAGCTGTAGGAAAACAGAATGAGTTTTGAATCCCTTTGCTTTAATGCTTATTTGCAGGCTGAGGAGGTGGTGCGCCAGTCGCCTGCACTGGGGGCTGTGACTCTCTTTCTGGTTTGGGCTCCCCCATTCTCCTTCCTCGTCGCCCTAAAGTTGTGGTCATCATCCTTGTTGGTGATCAGATTGTCCCAGATTTGGCCAGGAACACCTTTTGGTTGGCTAGACGGTTCTTTCGAATGAACCAGTTTTTGAGAATTTGTTTTGAGAATCTTGTTTTCTGGCGTAACAAGATGTCCCAAACTCATATTGTCCATTTTCTTTTTCTTTTTATTGAAATATAGTTGAAATACATTATATTGGTTTCAGGTGTACAACATAGTAATTAACAGTTAACAACATAGTAAAACACAATTATATATTAACTGATCACCACAATAAGTGTAGTTACCAACTGTCACCGTGCAAAGTTATTACAGTATTATTGACTGTATTCCCTTTACTGTACTTTCATCCCCATAACTTATAGTTGGAAGTTTGTCCCTCTTTATACCCTTCACCCATTATTTTCACCCATAACACACCTACCTCCCCCGTGACAACCACCAGTCTGTTCTCTGTGTCTGTGAGTCTGTTTGTTCTGTTGTTAATTTGTTTATTTTTTAGATAGCACATATAAGTGAAATCATATGGTATTTGTCTTTTTCTGTCTGACTTGTTTCACCTAATACCCTCTAGGTCCCATGCTGTTGCAAATGTCAGGAGTTCCTTTTTATGGCTGAGTAATATCCCATTGTGTATAGGTAACTTCTTAAGCCATTCAACCATCAGTGGACAGTTAGATTGCTTCCCTAACTTGTATATTATAAATAATGATGCAGTAAATAGGTGTGCTTTTATCTTTCAAATCCGTGATTTTGTTTTCTTTGGGTAAATTCTCAGATGTGGAATTACTGGGTCATGTGGTATTTTTCTTTTTAATTTTTTTGAGGAACTGCCATACTGATTTCCATAGTGGCTTCACCAGTTAACATCCTCACCAACAGTGTAGGAGGACTCCCTTTTCTCTACATCCATGTCAGCACTTGTTATCTCTTGTCTTGACACTAGCCATTCTGACTGGTGTGAGATGATAGCTCACTATGGTTTGGATTTGTATTTCCCAGGTGATTAGCGATGTAAAGCATCTTTTCATGTTCTTGTTGGCCATCTGAATGACTTGTTTGGAAAAATGCCTATTCACATCCTCTGCCTGTGTTTGAATTGGATTATTTTTTTGGTGTTGAGTGGTATGAGGTTTTTTTTACATATATATTTTGGATATTAGTCTTTATCAGATACGTCATTTGCAAATATATTTTCTCACACAAGAGGTTGCCTTTTTATTTCATTTGTGGTGTCCTTTGCTGTGTGAAGTGTTTTATTTGATGTCCCATTTGATTAGTTTTGCTTTGCCTGGGGAGATGTATTCAGAAGAAAATTATTAATACTAATGTTGAAGAAACTGCCTAAGTTTTCTTCCAGGTGTTTTATGATTTCGGGCCTTATATTTAGGTGTTAATCTATTTAGAGTTTATTTTCATGTATGGTGTTAGATAGTGACCCCATTTCATTCTCTTGCATGTAGCTGTCCTGTTTCTCCACACCATTTATTAAAGAGACTGTTCTTTCCCATTATATATTTTTGCCTCCTTTGTTATATAAAAATTGACCAAATAAGTGTGGGTTTATTTCTGGGCTCTGTATTCTGTTCTTGTGCCAGTACCACACTGCTTTGATTACTGTAGCTTTTAGTGTAGTTTGAAATCAGGGCGTGAGATACCCCCTGCTTTGTTCTTCAAGATTGCATGGACTACTCAGATTCTCTTGAGGTGAGTGCATTTTCTGTCCTGTACCTGGATTCGGCCATTTCTCCAAGGAGCCCTGGTTGCCTTGAGTGGAGAATAGTGTTTAGAGACCACAGTCAAGGTGCTAGAGGTGCTTATTTTTTACCAGCTTGTCTTTTGCTTTCAAGGCTTTTTCAGTGGAAAGAGAAGATATTTTTGTGGACAGAACACCATGAGTTACTACTGATGTTTCCAGTTAAGATTTGGCCTTACAGTATTTTTACTTCATTTCTTTAATTTTTAAATCTCTTTGTCTTATGCTAAAATCTTGTTTTGAACTACGTTAACACAATTGCGTGTTTGCTTCATTCTCTATTATGTACGTAATACCAATATTACTACTAACAGTAGGACTTCTGAATGAAGATTAATATTTCTTTGTGGGATATGTGCAGATGTCTGGGGATGTTTTTGGTTGTGACTGCTGGCATCTGGCATAAAGAGGCCAGGGGTCTTGCAGTCATCCACATCAAAGAATTGTCCAGGCCAGAATGGCATAATGCTGAGGTCGAGAAGACCTTTCCTCAATCTAAACTGGCTTGACTGTGACCCATAGTAAGAAAAGAATTGCATTTTACATTGGAGCCCAGGATATACAGGAGTAAGTGGAATCAAACTTTCATGAGCTGGTTCTCATCCTGTTGCCTTGCCCAGAGTACATTGTACTAAAAAAAACCTAGTCTGGTCTATTCTATGCCACTGATAAAGGAAAAAATGGATCATTCATAAGCCATGGTTCAAATATAGGTCTCAGTGATATCAATGGGTAAAATTAAGCTCAGTTGGTAAAGCTATATGAGTTTTGCTTTTATATAAACAATACTTCTAGCTATTAAGCTGTACAAGGAAAGGATGTGTTGCTTGGCTAGTTCTTAAGTAGATAATGTTGGCATTATAGCTGAGGCATTGAGAAAAATATGTTGACTCACTGCTTTTCACAGCAAGCCATGTTTTCTGGCAGGGAATTGTTTTATAATGTTTAGGTGTTCGGGTACTGGATGGATTTTTGTTAGAATTCATGAAAGGAGAAATCTGCTTGTGGTATGTGTGTGTGCATTCCTGCACTTTATCAGTTGTTCAGAAAAGTTTTTCCTGCCACCTGAAAGAGTAATTTTTTCCCATTTTCAGGGAACTTGGCCTTCTGTAGCATTGAACTACATCAAGATGTTATAGTAGTTGGCTTACACTGAATGAGTATGGGTTACGGTGCGTTAGAGATCATGTCTTTAATTTCAGACAATATTTAATGCATTTGTGTGCATTATATGTTATATATTATAAGGTACTGTAGTTTAGTGTTCTTAGAAAAAAACAGGGTTTGTCGGAGCCCTGCCCATCAGGCTGTGGAATGGGAGGGTGGGGAGGAAGGTCCCTTGGGAATGAGTGCCCTGGAAGAGTTGCTGTCAGCCCAGTGGAGATATTTTAAGTGGTTACAATTTTAAGCTTTCAGGAGTACTAATCATCTTGTAAAAATTTTTAGATAACAAGTATTCAGTAGTAGTAGTGTTTAAGAAATAATGTTTATACAGGTAAGATTTCAAAATCACCCATTCAATATTTCTTCCATCCTCTACCTAAAATGTTAACACTCAGATGTTACCACTGTTTTTAACAGAGTGAGTCAAATGGACATTGCCCAGCTGTTTGTTTTCTGTTCTAGTAACTTGTAAAAGAGTGTGTTTGTGTGTGTGTGTCAGAGACCCAGCTGTATTTTTCCCTAACATTTTGCACATATTTTGGAGGCCAACAGCATTAGGAATCAGTTGTGTGTATGTGTAATAAAGTGTTGCAGTCTGTCAGTTGCGATTCCCTTCCTGGGCAGTTGGAGTGATGATTACCTGTTTGAAGTTAGCACTGTTTTGCTGCAGGCTAGGAAATGCATTGCCAGTAAATCTGAACATGGTGAGAGGAGAGGCGAATGGAACATGGCTGACCTGTTTAAGCTTTAGAACAAATGGTTCTGATTAACTTGAGCAAAAGCAATCTCGCAGGGCTGCCCTGTGAGTTTCTGCTGGGTTGGATAAGAGGCCAGTTGATGATCAATTCCATTAATTATGAGATACACAAATCTCCATCTTTAATTCTTTGCAGACATTCTATTGTTACAGACATTTAATTTTGCTTTAGAGTTGTCATTAAATCAACCCCAAGAAGTACTATATTTCTGTTGTAATAACATTGGTGACTGTGCCTTTCAGGGAAAAGTTTGGTAAAGGTAAATATATACTTTTAGGGAAAAAAAGCTTGTTCTCCTGTTAGAAAAAAATAACCATGAAGGAAAGGAAACAAGTGGTTGTCATACTGTCTTTCCTTCCCTTTGAATTAGACTTGGAATAGCATGGAGCTCACTGTCTGCTGATCAGAGTGACAGGGCACTGTTAGCCTCCAAGATGCATCTGCCAGCTGGTGTACCAACAAAAATGGGTTTATTTGGGAACAAAGAGTTGCAGTTTGGGACAAAAGGCTACAACAAACCTGTAATGGAGCCCAGCGAACAAAAGACAGGAATGTTATTTTTTGGAGAAGAAGGAGGAAGTTGGGAGGAATTGTTTGAATGCAAGTCCACTGGAAAAGCATGAGTCTAGGGTGTTGGGTTCCTGTTGGCTGAGGGGCGCAGCTGGTGGATTTCTTGTAGGAGGGGCAGCGCCCATCTGTCCCTGGCAGGGCCTGTGATGGCGTTTCCTTGCTGTTGGTGGTCTCCTGTGGCTTGTGACCAGCCTCTTCCCCTTCTGCCTGGCTCTACTGCAGTGAGGTTCCCTGTATTGATTTTCTCAGCAGGTACTGGGTTACCTGATGAAAACACACACCTGAAAATGCACTGCTAGCAAGTAGGCACCTTAGGTATTGGAGGCTCTACAAGACATTTTTATGGCAAATACTCCTCTTGGTGATGTGTATAACCAACACTAAGGAGGGAGGCTTCTTTTTCCCCTAAGGAGACATTTGTCTTTGTAAAACTGTTAACTGTATGGGCTACATTATTAAAGGGATTTTAGCCCTGCCATTGAGATTCAGAGCTGTTCACATCAGATTTAAAGTTTTGTTTTCCAGAATTCTTATTAGTTGAGAACAGAACACAAGTGGGAGAATTGTACAGTATATCGCTGTTGGAAGTTTTGACTCGTTTGCTTTTCTTTTTATGTGGGAAGCATTATATGGTCTGAGGGAGGAGCTAGGCTAATGAATAGCAGGCTTCCTCACTCGGAAGAGCTCAGTTGGGTAGAAGAGACAGAGGCAGTACACGTGGGCTGTGGAGCACTGGCAGTAAGCAGGTGACTGCAAGGTGCTTCGTGCAGTTCACCAACTCCTCAGAACAACTTGCTGTTCTCACTTAATGATTGAGGGAATTGGAGCTCATGTGGATATTAATTAACCCACTTAAAGGTGCAGCAGTTAAGTTGAACGCCAGCTCGTTTCCGTCCTGCCTTTTTTTCCGTCCTCCAGTTTTTCCCTTTAGCCGTGTCATGGACAGGGCTGTAGACAAGCAGATAGTATTGATCAGGCACTGTGTGGAGTCGAGCCTGGCCTCTGATCCCACCTCGAGCTTCAGTAATCCTGTATCCAAGTGGCCGGTTCTGTCTATGGGTGACGGTGGCAAGTCACTGACTCCCTGAGCTTCGCATTTTTCTCTTACTCATCTGTTTGTTTCTTCTGGAGCTCTCTACCTGTTGTAAAGAATAGAAAAAAGCATCCAGCTCCCTTCTGATGATGAAGCTGCAGCAGAGCGTGACAATGTAAGAGAGCGCTTCTGGGCAGCCCGCCTGCCCCGCTGCTTGTAGCCCATGCCCACGTCTTTGGGCTGCTGCCCCCAGTGGGAGGGTGACATCATTTAACTCTTAGTTTGGGGCATTAAATGCTGGACGTTCAGTATCTGGCACATGGTCGCTCTTAATATATGTTGTTATTGTTAATACTGTTGGTTGGGTTACCACGCCCAGTTTTTAGGCTCAGGAACTTGATTTTATGTCTTATCCAGTTTAATAAAATTCTGTGAATTTATTCACACCATTCAAACTTACGGTTTGCTGGGTAATTGAATGGAATGAATCTATTAATTTATTAAGGAAATGTTCTAGGAAAGTATACCCAGGCATTCCTGTGTGGTGCTCAGGTAACCAGGCACACCAAATTAACAGTGCTAATGAAGCCAAAGCAAAGCTAGTTTTTTTTTAGGCAGCTTTATTTAGGCGTGAGAGAGCCTGGCATATTGTTTCTTAGGACAGAAACATCACCTGTCTGTAGACGGAGCGGCTGCTTATCGGCGACACCCTCAGCCTGCCCTTCCACTTGCTCCCTTGTCCCCGTTTATCTCAGCGTTTTGGGTCAGATCAGTAGCAGACCCGTTATAACGGAGATGGTACACGTGCAGCCCTTTTTACCCATGAGGGCAGTGATCGGCACGTGAGGTCTTCGTGAGGATGATCAGGGCTGTCACGCTCGCCTTTCCGTGCTGTCCTCCACCCGCCCATTTTTTATCCTTCCCTTTGATTCCTGGCCGGGATGGCCGGACGACGCTCCCCGAGCCGGGCCTGCTGCATGCCCAGCCAACGGCCGCTCTCCCGGGTCCCGAGGGGCCGGAGCGGCGCAGATCCTGATGGACGTGAGGTGTGACCCTGGGATACAGATATGACTGTTGATCTCAAAATAAAACTGCCAGGTGTTTCACCTGCAGAAGTGGCTTTACTCCAGAACAGCCGAAAATGACAGTTTAGGACCCGCGGCGAAGTCCAGACCGGACTGAAGGCTGTTACTGGGGGAGGGCCGAGGGGGAGAGCGTTGTAAGCAGAAAGCCCATTGGAGGAGAGAGGAACACCGCATGTCGTGGCCTTCCATTGGTCTCGTTGACTGCGCTGGGGTGGCGGTGCAGCTGCGCGTCCCTGCAGGGGCCGGGTCTGTGGTCCTGGGGGCGCTCGCGGTGCACCGAGGGCGGCGGGGAGAGCTTCCCAGGGATCTCCGCGTGTCAGGGAGATTTCCCTTCAGTAAGGATCACGACTCCCATGATAAAAACTTACATTATAGTAACTAAATTTATGGAGTACCTTTTGTTTACTGAAGTGCTGACTTTGGAGCCTGTGGGGAGGGAGGGGATAAGAAGGGGAAACCTGGAATGATTAGCAGCCTGGGGCCGGTGTTAGGGGTGAAGGAGAGCCCCGGCGGCGGTGGTGCACGGGAAGTGTTCCTTAGCACCTCCTGGCGCTTAGGAAACGTTAGCCGCCCTCAGCATCAATGGACACTGTATGCATACTTACGGTCTAGGATCATCTTCCACAGGCACTGATACTTATGCAGGTTTTAGGGTTGCAGACTAATGTAGAGATGGAAACATTTCAAAGAATATCAGCTTAACTTTACTTACTTGGCCCAGCCAGGGTAAAGAGCCATTTCATAAAATTCTGAGAGATCAGAGCAGACCCCTACTAATACCACTCCCATTTGGCTGACTCCTTCAACTTTTTCAGATATCAGCCCCATAACTGTGGCACCCCTTCCATAGAATCTGGTTCAGTGGTAATTGTAGCATTTCATATTTTTCCCTGGGGCAGTGAGAAATGGGAAGACAGTACTGCCTAGTGGCCAGAGTCTGGGCAAGCATAGTAAAAGGTTGCCCAGTAAAGCATAGAAATGTGCCTTATTACCTTGTTTTCTAGTTTAAAGAGAATAGTTTATACAGTTAACCCTATTCTAATATCTCATTTTCCATGCTTTTCTTCAAATAAATACTTGTTAGATCATAATTACCAGTGAAGAATAGGTTGGGGAAAAGTTGAGAAGAGCTTGCCTGTGATGGCTGTGAGCAGCATGGGGAAGATTTGACCTCATAGAGGATGGAGAGCTGTCATAGAGCGCGAAGCTAAGGATGGCATGATCTGACCTACTTGTAACAAGATGATGGATTCTGAATGTATTTTGTACAGGGAATGACTTTAGTTGTATGAGGTATGGAGGCTGCCCCTCATGGAGCAGCTGGGCCTTTACTGTGTTCCAGGGGTAGTGTTCCTTGAGATTTTATTGGGAGCCGTGCCTTTTTCTGTGTTCAAGGAAATAATCGGGTACAGGAACTCTGGACCTCACCCCTCACATCCCCAGATAAACTGTTTACCCACCAAATAAAAGAGGTGCTTCCCAACCTGTAGGATATGACCCTCTAGGTCTTACGGTTATAGTAAAGAGTCCCGAAACTTGTGAGTTTCACCTAAGTAAACTACTTTAATTGATTAAAAGGACAAAAAGGAAATAATGGGAAAGAGCATCCCACAGGTTCCTGGTCTTCAGCCTACCTTACAGTGAATACTCCTTTGGCTGGACTTGCATTCTATTTTTCTCTAGAAGTAAGGTTTCGAGAAAAGTCTAAGTTAAGTTTGTTGATTTGGGGCAAGTAGTTCATATTAAAAATGAGTTGCAATTATATTGTGCAGAAGTTAAGAGTTTGCATTTGTTCATATTCACAGGAGGATTGGGTCTGACTTCCTCCCTTCTTCATTTAGGCTCTAAAGCCTCAGGCCCGATGGGACCTCAGAAGCAGACAGGCATGGGCTGTTGAGCTCAGTGGAGCTGGGTTTTAATTCTAGACTTGCCACTTAAGTGCTTGAGCAAAATACTCAAACTTTGTGAGTTTTAATGACCAAATCTTGAAAATAATGTTTAATAATAGTATCTGTTCACTTGTGTTGGTATAAAGATGTAATAAAATAGTGCATGTCCAGGTGTGCCTGGCACTTGAGAAGACTTAATAAGTGTTAGCTGTTACTAGTATCAGCTCGTCCATGGCCATTACCTTGCACACATGACAAGGCAAAGAGAAATTGTAAATAACTTGTCCCAAGTCACATAACTAAATTGAAAGCTAAAATCCCAGGTCTCTTAGTGTCTCTCTCAGATATTTATGATAATGAAATATTTTTAAAAGGTGGTAAATACTCTTTTTCATTTATTATTGTTACAAACGCTTGTCCAAAAATGTATCATTTTGTTTTATTTCAGGATTTGGAGTTCCATGGAGTGATGAGATTTTATTTTCAAGATAAAGCTGCTGGAAACTTTGCAACAAAATGTATTCGGGTCTCTAGCACTGCCACCACTCAAGATGTAATTGAAACACTAGCAGAGAAATTCCGACCTGACATGCGAATGTTATCATCTCCCAAGTACTCTCTCTATGAAGTGCATGTCAGTGGAGGTCAGTGTATACAGAGACTTGTGAGAGGCGTGTCCTGGTGTTGCACATGGAGAACTTAGGGTGCTTGTCCCCAGGGCATCTTACAGCCCTGCTTTACTGCTCTCTCTCGGTGGGCTGGGGGTGGAGCTGACAACATGGCAAACCTTTTGCACTTCTGGGAAATGTTCTTAAAAGTCCCTAGCACGTAACATTTATCAACATTTATTGGAAGTCAGAATGAATATATTAATTTTACATGTGCTTATTTCACCAAAGGTAAGTAGCACCTGCATTTCATAGTTATCCAACCAAATTGGGCGTCTCACACACTGGTGATGTAGTTGCTGCTTGCTTCTGGAGAAGTATTTCATGTAGCTCGTATGTATAGATTGTAATGTTGCAATTGGCTGTAACCCAGTTGATGACCCTGTAAGTATAAATAATCAAACTTGTGATATTTTTTGTAACATGGAACAGTATATTTTCATTGTTCTTTGGAAACTCTTAATAGTAATTTCTCCGTTTTAATATTTGAAATTTCTAAAAATATCTTACCTCTGTACTGCAAATGACAATATAAGTTGGGCTGATTAGAAATACAGAAATTTAGAAAATTTTCTATGAGTGTTTTGGAAATACTGAGTTACCTGTAAAAACACAAACCCCAAGTTTCAATTACTGTAGCAAGTACAGTATTCATCTAGCACATACAATTTGAATACCAGTTAAATGTCATCCACAAACCCTTTTTGAATGTAATTTATTTTTCTTGACTTCAAAATTAAAGCTCTCTTTGTACATTTGATATTGAGCTAAAATTTTTATAATGTGCAGAATTTGGACATGATCACAGCACACGTCTCTCCCCCATCGTATCTAATGTGGCCATGTTCGTTTCTTGCTCTTTAAGGTCATGAGGTTGTCATGCACATGAATGATATAGCAAAAGTGAATTTGGCAGTAGAGGTCAGCTTCACTTCTGGATGGCTTTTCTGAGATTGAATTTTTCCTTGACCTCAGAATCTTTAGAAATAGGTGATAGAGAGGAAGAAGGCTTTTTTCTTCTGTCTGCATTTTCTGATCATTTGAACACCACCATATGAAGCCTTTGGAATTGTAAGATTGGAATTTGAGATCTAAAAATAGAATGTTTTTTTAAAGGACCTTCTTCCTTTTAATTTTCTTTATTAACTTGAGAGGGGGTGAAAGCACAATGAAGGTTTATAAAGAAAGAGGAAGTGGTGATTCCCCCACTTGGTCCCGCCCCCCCAGGACCAACTGGGACCAGCTGGTGGCCTCTCCCCCGCTGCTCAGGGCAGCAGGTCCCACCAGTGTCACACGTGTGGAGAAAGCCCTTGCACAGACAGATCATGGAGCCCTTAGTATGTCCTGTTTTCTTTTTTTATCCCCTACCACCACCAACGAAATACCTGGTGGTTCATCTTACCGGGTAGGTTCAGACAAGTTAATAATAATAAGTGCTTATGTGCTAATGACTTCGTGGGTGTTTGAAAAAGTAGTGCACATGAAATGAAGGAAAAGTAAGCTTCATCCTTCATGGCAGTTATGCCCTGATGGGGGGTGTGTACTTCTTGGGCCCTGCCCAGCCTGTGGACTGGGGACAGCACCTCACCTCCTATCCACATGGCTTTTGGGGGAGTGCTTGTTGTCATTTATGGCACCATGGAAAGCCTGGCCTGGCCCCTGTGTGCCTCCAGCAGAAAGTGATGTGTGCAGGCCGGTGCGCCTGGGACTACCAGCACTGTCGTCATGCTGTGTTGGCAGGTGCAGGTTGTTCCCTTGGAAATCTAAAGTGCTGCTCGGCCAGTGTGCCAGCTGCCTGGCTCACATTGATGGACCATGGCTCTAGCGGGCTACGTTTTCGGCCCCAGCCCATTCTTCGACCACCAGGGAAACTCAGCATTCTCATTTTTGTATATTAGGATTTTGTATGAAATCAACTGGGAAAAAATAAGGATTCTGCTATTTTAAGAAAAGGTGTAAGAACCTCTAAAGCAGAAGGTATCTTCAAGCTATACAGCTGTAGTGGGGCCCTAACAAGCTCACATTCAGTAGTTAGGCACATGTACTTTAGAATATCTGACCCTTGCTTTTGTTTTACTTTTAGGGTTTTGACTTAATTGTTCTTAATATTAGTTCTCTAACAAGTACACTATGAAGAATTTGGATCAAGTACCAATTTTGCGACAAGAACAACTTGGTAATTTTGGTTTGCAGCAGGAATTTCAAACTTACTGGTCCAATACCTAGTTTACTACTCTGATTTTTTCCTTTTACACTGTTTCGTTGATAAAGTAATCATTTACAATTTGTTATTCCTGCCTTCTGATGATTAGCATCACTGTTTACATGTGATGCTCACTGAGAGCCTCTATAAGCCTCTATAAGTTGGTCCTGACCCTGTCTTCCGTATCACAGTGGTTCTTCAGCTGCTCACCCTACATACAGTTACCTGGATAATCTTTGCCAGAACTCTAGGCTTTCAGGAGGCTCCCTGATGAGGCTGTGTGGGGCTCTCAGAGAGTCCCTCAGCGGATCACCACATTCCTGCCAGTGTGCCAGAGGCTTCCTAGATCCCTAACGAGGAAGGAGGAATACCCTGGACTTAGCATTTCAGCATAACCAGCAGGTGGTAGCTGCTTCATGGTGGAGGGGATGTGATGTGAAGGTTGAGGGTGGTGAACTTGGAGGTGAGGATCAGTACAGAGACAGGAAGAGGGATGCAGCAGTGATTTCCAAGGCTGGTTCATGGTAGCAATATAATACTGATATGAGAAGAAAAATCTCATGAGTCAGTGGAGCTTCTGGGTTACGTTAACACTATTACCTTATTTTCTAGTTGCATTTTAGATAGTTTGATTTACAGAAGTAGTCTTATAGCAAGCCCTGTGTGTGTTTCTAGTCTGTGTATATTTCTCTTATTTCCTAATTAGATTCTGAATGTGCGAGGAAATCGTCCCTGGTCAGGGTCTGGCACTGGATACATGATAGTATACATAGAGTAGCAACACAATATTGAACCAGTTATTAAAACTGTCACCTAACATTTTGAATTACAGTTGGTCCTTGAACAATGTAGGGGTTAAGGGTGCTGACCCCTATATGTTCTAAAATCTGCATTAACTTTTGATTCCTGAGAACCTGATAGCCTGTTGTTGACCAGAGGCCTAAATGATAACAAAAGCAGTTGATGGATGCATATAAAGTAAGCTAGAAAAAAGAAAATGCTTTTTCAAATTGTAACAGATCTCCAAAGAATTTTCCAATATATTTATTGAAAAAAAATCTGTGTGTAAGTGGATGTATGCAGTTCAAACCTATGTTGTTCAAGGTCAACTGTGCATTTTGATGTCAGTAAGTACCTGAGGTGATGTGCTTCAATAAGACTGAATGTGTGTCAGAATGTTGTGTTATTAGCTGGTGCCAAAAAACCATAGCTTAATTTCTTTTCGTTTCATGATTTGAAGAAGAAAGAAGATTGGATATAGATGAGAAACCCCTAGTCGTACAGTTGAATTGGAACAAAGATGATCGAGAGGGCAGGTTTGTCCTGAAGAACGAGAATGATGCCATACCTCCTAAGGTAGGTGCCCTGGTGTCCTCCCTGCGCTGTCCTGCGGGCCTGCTGGGTAGTTACGCCGCATGCTGGTGGGGGCGCTGTGGGGTCCGTTCTGTTCCGCTGCTCTTCCTAAGCCCCTCATGTCCCCACCTCCCAGGAAATACCGTGAGGGTAGTGCTGCTGCTCCCAGCCACACCCTTCACCTCATGGGAAAATCCCAGCTGCTGCTCCTGCTGTTTAAGAAGAGTTATATAAGCTTTCGTCACTAAGAGATTTAATCAGCTCATCAGCTCCAGTTTTTTTTTCTCAAACATAAAGTTAGAATATGTTTCAATAAGAATCAGAAGGGAAGATAAAACTTAAACAGCCTATTATGTGTGAGCTTTCAGATACAACTTAAAATTTCTTTTCTCATATGTGTAAGGCTAGAAATCAGTAAACTTTCTTGGGTTTCTTTGATGCTGTAATGATGATTCTGAAACCTTTTGAGGTGGTCAGATGCTTGTTGTAACTCTGGAATACTGTGAATTACACTGTAATTCTGTGGTAAGTGCATTTTAGCTGTAATTCTGTGGTAAGGGCATTTTAGCGGTAGGATTTACTATTGACAAGTGATAGCAAGTGCGAGGTTAATATTTTGCAAAAAACCTCCTGTTTGACTTTCCCAGCAGACTGGGAAGAGACTGCCATTAATCACTTTGGCAGCAGGGAACATTATGTTTGTGTGGCCACAGCGGTCCCTGTGGACAAGTGTGGATGTACAAGATGCATTCTGGCTCTAGTAATTTGTTGTATTTGCAGCAAATACACAGTGAAAGTGGACGTCTTTTTTTTTAGCAGTCCGCATTTCATTTCTGTACCGTGATTTTCAGCGAGGTGCCTTTCTGAGGTCCACAGGTCCGTGTCATTGTGCGTTGGAGCGCGACGCCACGTCAGGGTGCTGCTGAAGAGGCCAGGAATGGGAATGGAGGCGTTCATTTACAAGGCAGAAGGTGGCGCTTTCCCAGAAAGAGCCAGTCTTCTTTTCCCTGATTCTTTACATCAGCCTGTTAAGTTGTATAAAAAGTAATTGGTGTCACCATTTAGCAGACCATGTTATAAGTTAAGAATGAGCAAGCAAATAGGATGTGGAAATAAGAAGTTTCGCACACATACAGGTATTACAGCTTTGCTTCATGAAAGCTAATTTATTGTGACTGTTCTTCACATTTCTATTGAGGTTAAAGAAAACATAAAATTATTTAAATGCTTAGTTATTTCCTTATTTTCATTAGGTCCTTTTATCAACTTACTTTATGTAAATTATTTGGATTTTCATTTCTTGGAAGTCAGACTTTGTGACTCCCACTCAGTGTCCTTACTGGCTTTGGCTCTTTGGATTCCGCTGGCTTGTTAGTCTGGAATTGAGGTTAGATCACACGCCGTGAATGCACAGACCTTGAGTGTAACGCTCGTCAGGCTTTGATGAGCACACGCACATGCCATTGCCAGTTGAGACACAGAGTGTCTCCGTTGCCCAGACCTCCCGGGGGCAGCTGTCTTTTTGGCTGTCACGTGTGAGGTGAGGTCAGCTGGCCGTAGACAGCCTTGTGATGCTGGGTGCTGGCCGTGTTGTGATAATGTTACTTTTATCAGAAGGTTCAAAGTAATGGGCCTGAAAAGCAGGAAAAAGAAGGCGTTATCCAGAATTTTAAGCGAACACTCTCAAAGAAAGAAAAGAAGGAAAAGAAGAAGAGAGAAAAAGAAGCGACGAGGCAGGCGGCTGATAAGGATGGTGGCCCTCATCTCCCTGGCGGCGACACGTGAGTCAGCCCACTATGCCCCGTCCTCATGTCCAGGCCAAATGGTGTGACACAGCACTTCACTAAATTGCCAGCTAAATTGTGGAGAGAGGGGTGTCAGTAGGTTCCTGTTAGTCTGGCCCTTCTTGTGCTGAGGGAAGCAGCAGTCTGACCTCAGCCAGGCTGGTTGCTGACAATACCTGTCTCTCCAGACTTGGTGATCTGAGATGAGCAAGCCAGTGAGCACTGTGGTGTCGACACTGTCCCCATCGTCACTGGCCTCTCCTTCCACTTACGTTCTCTGGCTCCAGGGCCACAGTGGTTTCTCAGGCACCTCAAATGTGCTGAACACCTGCTCAGAGGTGGGCAAGACCATGAGGAAAGCAGGGGCCTATTTAAAGCTCACTCCAGCCCCACCACCTCCACTCTCTTCCCACCAGCCCCGTCATACATGAACTTTCCTCTCTAAAGATATTTGAGCTTCTGGCCACAGAGCCCGGGGAATAAGGGAAATGGTATACTTCGTTTTAACAGAAAAGAGCCATTGGAAGAACCCAGCCCCCCTCGCGTGGGGTCTCCAGTCTTGGTCAGCCCATCAGTTTGCAGGCTCTTACACTCCCTCCTGGCCTCCCCTCTGCCTTGGTGCCCACCGCACGGTCTCCACACGAGTAATCGGTGTTCATGTTAGAAAGTCGGGAACATATAGATTTGTCAGATGGGGAAAAGGAGTGGCCTGGCATCGCAGGAACCCAAAGAGAGCCGTTTGTTTTTGCTAAACAAATTTGTGCAGTTCATCTGTTTATGTGGACAGTTTTAAAACAAACGTAATCACAGCCTGTTAAAAATAAAACTTTGCATAAGAGATTTTCCCACTAAAATATTTACATCAATACATATTCACAAATATATATATGTTTTCACAAAGAAAATATATTAAGTGATTTAAATGATTAGGCAGGATTCTGTAATTGTTTTTCCATAATTTATGTAACTGGCCCCTTTTATGTGCTTCAGGTAATTTGTAGGTTTTTGGGTATTATAGGTAATATTCCAGTGAACATCCTGTTCATCTCTAGGGACTCATCTCATTTATCCCTTAGGAATATGCTAGAAGAATGGCTGCTGACAGTTTGGGATACCTACATCGCCAGATTGCCCCTAGAAGGTCTCCCACAGCCCACAGGCAGGCCTTTTTCCTCATACCTTAAGGACTGTTGGGTTTCACAGAACAATATGCTGTCTCTACAGTATACAGTATCTTTAATAAATTTATTTTGTCAGTAGCAACGTAGGTATCTTTCTACACATTCAAGCCTTTTTTCCATCAAAAAATGCAAATTGATTCTTAGTGTTCTGTAGTAATAACAATTTGTCAGTGAATGATAGAGTGGAATTTGAGCCCATTATGGATTATGTCAAAGTAGATTTAGATACTAATTTGTGACGCAGTGATGCCTATATGATGAACATGAACTCTTGAGTATAGTTACATAGTAAGGCTCTGATTAGATGGTTACACAAGAGAAAGAACTTGCATATATATATTGCTCATATATGAAAAATGTCAAAGAAAATGAGTTTAAAACAACTCTTGTGTACTGTTTTATCAACTTAGTGTGTTAAGAAAATGAACTACTTAAAATGAGTTAAGTTGTTCAATTTAAAAACTTTTAAAATTATTTTTATGATTAAAAATGACATCTTTGAAGTGTATATACCAAATTTTAGTCAAGTTTATCAGTCTTACCATAACACTGTTTTCAACCCATTATTCTAAATAATTGACTCCTTGTTATTAGAACTGTTGATGTGTTTCCATTTGAAAATTTAGCTTCAAGAAAGTGAACATTGGTAAATCTTTTTTTTGTTAAAAAAACATCTTCAGGGGTTACTGTAATTTTAAGACAGATTTTTACTACAATAAAGTATGTTCAATCCTTCAATTATTGTGGTTGGAAGGTCACGTCACTCATTGGGCCTGTTTACAGGTAACACTGGAAGTACTGAAATGTGTAATTTAAATGTTTTTCTTTAAGGTTTATTAATGAATGATTCTATTATAAATTATATAAACTCACTATAAAATTTAATGATAAATTTCTGTTTAGTTCAGAGTATTACTTTGCATTGAGAGAAAGTTCATCTTTATGCATGGTAAATACATATATGGCAGCCCATTCGGGTGCAGATGTAGCCAGATGACAGCTGCTGCTCTGGTTTCTGTGATGACAATACAACTGTTTCTGATAAAAAATTTAAAAACTTGTTGATTTTTCACAGTGAGAATTCTCGACTGGCTGCTGAGGTTTACAAAGACATGCCTGAAACCAGCTTCACCCGAACGATCTCCAACCCTGAGGTGGTCATGAAACGGCGGAGGCAGCAGAAGCTGGAGAAGAGGATGCAAGAGTTTCGGAGCTCCGACGGGCGGCCTGATTCAGGTACAGGCACGGGTGTTACTTGCTGGCACCTGCTTGTGTGCATGATGCCTGCAGAAGTCGCAGGGCAGGGCCACATGGCCTGCTAGCCACACTGTGCCCCACGTGGATCTGGGGCAGCATCGCTTTGCCTTAGTGGAAGAACTTGTCCACACCGGAGCTGTTGTAGTGACAGAGTTTTCCCCAGTGTGACTTTTCTTTTTTATTTAATTCTGGATATTTTTAAATACATAAGAGAGAAAGATGTAATGAGCTCCCCATGTGTTTATCATCAAACTTCCGTTTCACACCTGCTTCGCACATCCTGTCCCCATTTCCAAGCTATGTTATTTTGAAGCAAATCCCTAATTTATCATTATTTCCTCATACATATTTTGATACCTTTTCCTGAAAGGTAAAGATTCTTAAGAAACAAAACTGACCACAGCATCATTGTCACATACAAAAGAATTGACAGTAATTTCTTAGTGTTATCAGCTGCTTGCTTGTAGTTCAGATTGTCCTGCTGGCCTCCTATGATGCCTCAGTTGAGTTGGTCCAGGTAGAGCCGGCACCACAGTCGGTTAATAGGTCTTGTATGTCTCATTCTAAATCCCTTTTCCTCTCTTCCTCCACCTCCCAGTTTGCATATCTGTGGTCAGACTGTGGCCTGTAGTGCCGCCTTCTAGTTTTCCTCCTGTTTCCCGTGTCCTCAATTAGGTACAATACAGGTTAGGTTTTGAGGGGGGTGGGATAAGTACATGGGACAGAAGTACTTAACTTTAGTATCATCAAAGAGTGAGCAGTATTTATAAACATTTTTTGATAATGTATGGATTTAAAAATTCTCATCGTTTTTGCATTTATTGACTGTCCTTATGGATTCTTGGATTGTCACTTGGAGCTGTCGGGGTCTTGTCCAGCTGGCGCCTGAGTCTGACATGGCCCCAGTGATCTTGGCAAGCTTCCCTGTGTAGCAGTGTCTAGCCAGACTCCCATGTGCTTTGCCTGCCCCAGACCTGTCCTTACTGGTCAATCTCTGCTTCAGATTAAGCCTATTTAGTGGACACAGATGGGAAATGACGTTTTTTCACTACTTGGATTTTAGAAAATCTTATCTTTCCTCTTAACAATAAAATTCTTCTCTCCTAAGAACAATAGAATCATTATTTGCTTTTCCCTAAAAGACATAGGAATATCAAAATGAAAATACTTTTAATAACAATATGATACTGAAAACATTTTAGGCTTTTTGTAAAATTCGTTTGTGAATATATTCTCAAGGGTATGTTTGCCAAATTACTGTATCTTGAAGTCATAGAATTTATTCCTTCCAGTGTGGTTACCTAGCCACATTGATTTATCCTTAGGTTTGTTTTATTGTGCTTTTGCTTTTAGAGGTTTGCTTCTTTAAAATTTAATGTCATTTAATAGTTTCTTATTCACATCTACAAAACGGTGTATTTACAGAAGTCCAGCTTTGGTCCCTGTCAGTCCCTTAAATTAAATGACAGCATGCTGTGATATATACTTCTCCACATTTACTTTTATCAACTTTCCAGCATTTCCTGGAGATAACATTATTTCTGAGGGAAACAGATTGCAGAGTACACATGACCTTACTATTTGAGCTATAAATTGGTTTTGTATATTTATAGCTATTCAACATAAAACTTTTTTTTAATAATTTTTTTTTTTTTTTTTTTTTTTGCTGTCATTAATGTACAATTACATGAACAACATTATGGTTACTAGACTCCCTCTGTTATCAAGTCCACACCACATACTCTATTGCAGTCACTGTCCGTCAGCATAGTAAGATGCTATAGGATCACTACTTGTCTTCTCTGTGTTGTACAGCCTTCCCCGTGTCCCCCACCTACATTATATGTGCTAATCGTAATGCCCCTTTTTCCCCCTTACTGCCCTCTTCCCACCCATTCCTCCCCTATCCCTTTCCCTTTGGTAACTGTCAGTCCATTCTTGGGTTCTGTGAGTCTGCTGCTGTTTTGTTCCTTCAGTTTTTTCTTTGTTCTTATACTCCACAGATGAGTGAAATCATTTGATACTTGTCTTTCTCTGCCTGGTGTATTTCACTGAGCATAATATCCTCTAGCTCCATCCGTGTTGTTGCACATGGTAGGATTTGTTTTCTTCTTATGGCTGAATAATATTCCATTATGTATATGTACCGCATCTTTATCCATTCATCTACTGATGGACGCTTAGTTTGTTAACATTTCTTGACTATTGTAAATAGTGCTGCAATAAACATAGGGGTGCATATGTCTTTTTCAAACTGGGCTCCTGCATTCTTAGGGGAAATTCCTAGGAGTGGAATTCCTGGGTCAAATGGTATTTCTATTTTGAGTTTTTTGAGGAACCTCCATACTGCTTTCCACAATGGTTGAACTAATTTACCTTCCCACCAGCAGTGTAAGAGGGTTCCCCTTTCTCCACATCCTCACCAACATTTGCTGTTGTTTTTCAATGGTCTTTTCGATGTTGGTCATTCTAACTGGCATGAAGTGATATCTCATTGTGGTTTTAATTTGCATTTCTCTGATGATTAGGGATGTGGAGCATCTTTTCATATGCCTATTGGCCATCTAATTTCTTCTTTGGAGAATTGTCTGTTCAGCTCCTCTGCCCATTTTTTAATTGGCTTATTTGCTTTTTGTTTGTTGAGATGCGTGAGCTCTTTATGTAATTTGGATGTCAACCCCTTATCAGATATGTCATTTATGAATATATTTTCCCATACTGTAGGATGTCTTTTTGTTCTACTGATGGTGTCCTAAAACTTTTATTTGTAAATAGCCTGTATTTTAGCAAAGAAAATGCTTATTATAAAATTTCAAGTTAGTTATAAAGTAGTTTTACTTGTTAAAAATAGTAGTATAATCATCTGAGTTTCAAAAAAAATTGTATTTGAGAGCTATATCACTGATCCAGCCTTTCATAAAAATGTCTAACCTGATAGGTCATCATCTCTGTAGTTCTTGCATAACGTCACATCCAGGTGTTGTTTATGCATGGGTTGCCACCCTGTCACATCCCGTACACCTGTGAGCTTACTTCCTGGTTTTAAGGTCTCGAATGTTAGGACTGGCAGCATCCTCATTTGTGACAGGTCTGGCTGGAGAGGACTGCCTAACTGGGGACCCTTTCTCCTGACTCCAAGCCCGAGTCAGAGGATTGCCATCCCCATCCAGGTTATTTTTATAACTGTGATCCAGAATACGCCTGTGGGAGCAGGACAGAGCTGGCAAAGGGAGTCTGTGTCTGCACTCTAGCTGTGTTCACGGGACCAGCGTGGCTCTCTATTCTGTCTCTTCTCCGTTTGTGAGGTGGTCTATGGACGATGATTCTAAAATCGTGATCGCTTGGTGCTGCCCCATGACAGAGGTCGCTGGTAATTCCATTCCTTCTGAGTGAATGGAGCCCTGTGTCCCCATGGTGGAGGCTGGCCCTGGGATGCTTTGCCACCCCAACATCCATGTTTATTGTGACCCTTAGTGCTCTTGTGACAGAGCCTTAATCCTGTGTTTTAATGGAATTGCAGTATCAGTAATTCAAGAAAACCAGGAGAGTTAAGAATTTACTAGTTCCATAGATCATTTAATATTTATTTAGATTATAATTGATTTGATTAATACAATTAATATAATTTAGACTATTTTTGAGGCCCAAATTCTTGTTCAATCAAGGATTTGGAATGAATTCTAAATATATGACCTAAAAAATAGAGAAAAAGAAAATGAGGGGAAGGGAGAGAAGATCAAAAGATGAAGAAGAAAGGTAGTAGAAATTTTCAGAATGACAAAGGAAAGCTCAGTGACATCCACCCCACGTTCATCCACCCAAGCCTCTACAGGGACCTTGTGTGCATAGGAGGAGGCTGGACATCATTACTGAAATGGCGCTCCCCTCAGAGATTCCTTGAGGGACGTTCAAGTGTTGACTCGGTGGTGCGATATTGCAATGAAGATCGCTGGCTTAGACTGTCAGTTCAGACTGTCAGTTTTTGTTAAAAACTTAAAAATCTTTGTAAGAAATAGATTTGTAATGTGGATTAAGATGGAACATTTGTATGTACCAGTAACAATAAGGTGGGGAAGTCACACATCACTTCAGGCTATGTCCACAGAGACTCCTGTTTATTTTCCTCCATCAGTAGGGGTACTTTGATTGAAAAATTTAATATGATCTGTTAATAACCTGCTAAAGAGTTTTAAGCTGGGGATTTAGAAAGTTTTTAATTTGGCCTAATTTTCAGATCTGAAGCAATGACTTTGGAAGCAGAGTAGAGAAGTAGAGTGGCTGGAGCGGATGCAGGTGGACTGTTAGGGGAGCTGTGCCGCTGAGTAAGGAGTAGGTCCCTGAGCTCCGCCTCGGCCGTGGGGCTGTGAGCTCCGGAGGGTGCAAGGGACGTGGAAGAGGGAAAGACACCAGGAACCGGAGACAGCTGCCTGTGATGGGGTCTCCCAGGACGAATCTGTCCTCCTTATGGGTAGGCGTCGATCACCCATGGGGTGAGAGCCTTTGGGAGTGGGAGGCAGGTGTGTGTGCATGTGGCATGGAAGTGCTGGCGTGGCAGGAGACACCTTTTGAACTGGTCCTCAGTGACCCTAGAGTCCTGGTCAGCAGTAGGTGGAGATAAGACTTGGGAGTGATCTGTACTAGGGAAGCAATATCACTGGGTGCATAGATGAGTTTTTTTTAGTAGAATACAAAGAACAAAAATTTAACAGAAGGTCATTTTTACGAGGAGTTGGCAAAGAAAATAGAAAAAACATCCCAGAGAATTATGGAAGGGAAACAGCAGAACACCCAAGAAACAGAGCTTTCCCGTTGAAGGGGTATTGGGAGCTGAAGAACATTTTTCTGTATAGACTCCCAGGAAACCCCAAAAAACTAGACATTGTTCAGAAAATGGCTGTTCATGGTTAACATTAAGGAAGCCAAATAGATTAAGTTCCAGTGCTTTGTTTTTCATAAATACCTTAGGGAAATATATCCTTACTACCTCCTGTGAGGTTGGTGAGGACATGGACCAGGACGCAGTCCGTCTGCAAGTGGCAGCTGAGCCTCGTTTCCCTGTCTGGGAGGCCTGAGGGGTGGTGCCCCAACCCTGATGGTACAACTGCTCTGTATCTAACTTTCCAGCCAATCAGACGTGGCAGGTGACAGGCATTGACCCTGGACTGTGTAAAGCATTTCTAACACTCAGATGCACTCACTCATAATGCCTTCAAAGCACACGGGCACAGAAGTGTGTAAATGGCTCAGTTGATGGTTTATGGCACAGACACTATGCCACCGGTTATGGCCATGCATTTTCTTAGCAAGCCCTTCGTTAACACTGCGAGCCTTCCCTGGGAGTCTGTCCTACTGCCTCAGCTTCTCCTGGGCCGTCTGGGGAGCGGCAGAGCGCTGTGACAGGGACCCTGCAGTCCGGGGGCCTTTCACCTGGGCCTGCACGTCAGCTTGCTCATCTGCAGACAGTCCTGCCTTCATCTGATTGCTGAGTTGCACTTAAGCAACAGATTTTAGTGCACAGTAGGAAGTTTTAAGTTTACCTTCTCTCCCTTCCTCAATAAATCTCTGTCATGACGGTACACAAATGTTCTGTAACATTCAGATGGATGATAAACGTAATTCTATCCAGTAGCTAAATTTATTTGGCCACATAAGTATGAATTTTACACCTACCTCACGATGTGTCCTTTAGAAGTATGGCTCAAAATTACATTATCTGGGAGAACTGTACTGAATTTTTTTAATGGCTTTCTGATAAACCCTGTCCTTATATTTTTTCAGACCAAATAGTCTTTCATCCACCCGTGGTCTGTAACTTCGGGATTGCAAAGTAATTGTATGTTTCACAGATGTAAATTTTATTTGAAAAATTTTTGCCCATTTGCATCTAGTAGCTATCTGGATTGGGAGACAAGTCCATCTCTTAGCTTTCAAACCAGATGGTCCCGTTTGCTCCTTGGTGTCTCGTGTGTGAAGCACATAGCGTTGCTCAGTCTTTAAGATGCTTTCACTCATCTTCTTACGCATGTTTTTTTCTTGTAAATCACATCAAAACCGTATTTGGAAGTGTAGTTACACAAGGAGGGAGGGCATTTGGTGTGAGGGACAGGGCTGTGCATTGGCCACCTGTGCTCGGCCCTCTCGGCAGCCTTTCCTTACCCAAAAGCAGGGTCCTTTTTGAAAAGCCCAGTGGCGTTTTTCTCACCACACTGCATACGAGTGCTGTATGCATGCTCTTACCATCTCCCTCACATGCCTGCACACAGAGCGTAAAGCCTTCCAGAGGCGCCTGCTTCAATGGGAAGAAAGCCCAGACCCAGGACCAGGGTCCTGGGAGTCCTGCAGGATCTGGGATCTGTCTGACTGTACATCAGCTGTCCCTCAGCCCGGTCGTATGCCTGTGGCTTGGTCCCTCTGCCCACAGAGCCCTCCAGGATTGTGCTGCTGCCCCATCTCACTGCCCGAGGATCACGGCAGATCGCAAAGTTACAGAGAGGCCTTTCCTGGTCACCAAGTCTAGGAAGCTCTCGGCTCTCCCACGGCTGTGCTACCATCTTAAACTATTAGTTTGTTTTCTCACTAGTCTTCTTCCCTGCACCCCTCTCCCCCAACTAGAACATGAGCTGTTTGACAACAAGGACATCAGCCTGTTCATTGCTGTGTCCTCAGCATACAGGCAGCAGGGCCCTCGATCTGAGCAAGCTCATCTCTGGCAGTGTGCTCACCTGACTCCGTGCCTGTGCCAGCAGGTCCTTATTCTAGTACAGGTGCAGACTAGCTGATTCCTCAAAAGTCCAGCATTGTTTTACTGTGAGTCAAGTTGTCCATGTGCAATTTGTGCCAGACTTGTTGAAAAAGAAGATAGGAGGAATATAGCTAGAACAACTGTGTAGAATTAAAAAGAGGAAGGATTCCTGGAAATTTAGAACTTGCTTCACAAGATCCACAGATCTTTGAGTCAAGCCCTTTGAATTTACAGTAATGTAGGAAGCTCACCCAGAGTCGTGCATAGTAGAGGGGGATGGGGCCTTACGATCCTCCCCTGGGACTCTTTCATCCACACTTAAGATTTTAGGGTTTACCAATCTTAAATATTAAGTAGAAAGCAAATTATGACACCAAAAGAAACAATAATATATGTAGAATTCCATTAAAAGAAATGTGCAAACAAAAAAGGAAACCTCAGCCTGTGCAGAGTGCTCTGTTCTACTTGGTTTTTTTGCTCCCACTTGACTTCACAGCTACACATTACTTCTGGTTTTCAGGACCTGAGGGTAAAATAGAGCCTAGGGCTTTGGGGGCAAATGCCTGAGGAAACATCTTCAGACCCCCATACCTCAGGTGTGGTTTCTCATTCAGTGTTTTAAAATTAGTAGTTTTAATAGTTAACTTTGATTTGGGTTTTTAGTTCAAGTTTCAGATTGATGATCAGGAAGCAGAGTGTGTGGGGAGAATGGGGTCTAACAGCGTCGGGAAGGAAACGGGAGCAAGGCAGTGTGTCACACAGCGTCGGTCATGCAGCGAGGGGGCACTAGGTGAGCAGGTTTCTGCTGGTGCCTGTGCCCAGCTGGATGTGAACGTAGGTTCTCATACAGGTTCCATCTGCCTCACTGCAGCTGGAGCGCAGGTGCCCTTTGTTTAGAAAAGTTCGCTCTGTTACTGGAATAAATAAAATTGTGCTCAAAGATATCAAAATTTTTTTTCAGGTGGAACGTTGAGAATTTATGCAGATAGTTTAAAACCAAATATTCCCTACAAGACAATCCTGCTGTCTACTACAGATCCTGCAGACTTTGCTGTGGCTGAAGCCTTAGAGAAGTACGGGCTGGAGAAAGAGAACCCTAAGGATTACTGCATCGCCCGGGTAAGTAGCCCTCAGGTCAGTGCCTCCCAGAACTGCACGTGCTGGGGCTCTGCATCCACGTGGAATGTGCTCTCTGAATGTAGCTAAACCCAGGCTGGTTTCCTTCCTACCGTGTCACTTAGAGCCTGGCCAATGGAAGCCATGTGTTATATGTACATGACAGCAGCATTCTCCCTTCCACTGCCAGAGTGGTATGTGTTCCCATGACAAAGCAAACAGTGTCTGAAAAGGTAGGTGAGGAAGATGAAAATTGCCCAGTCTTCTGATACCAAAGGATGACCTGCTGATGCTTGGATATGTATCTTCCCAACTCTTGATCATAGTAAAATCTGCATTAATGGTGTTTTTCTTATGGTTTTAACTAAGACACATCGTGAAGATTCAGCTTTTAAATACATTTTAGTTTGGTCCTCATAATCGATCAGCATTTGATTACTGTTGTTTAGTAGTCAGCCATGATTTCTTAGAGATAAAAAACTTATCTTTGACCCTAGTACTCAAGACGTACCAATGAAATTTTGTGCCTCAGAATTTATTTTAAAATCAAGCAGGTTTCTTCTTGGGAGACAAACACCTTGGAAAGTTCTCACCTTTCAGTCAGTCACAAGTTTGTATGAACTTCTTTAAAAACCATGGTTTCTGTATCAAAATCTCATTAGCAGATTTTTTAAAAAAGATGTCCTCCTTTCTGTCACTTTAGCAATTGATTACTAATAAATAAAACAATGTGGATGTTAGTTCTCCCCCGCTAGGATTACAAGGAACGTTACAGCACTGACTGGGTCTGAAGCCTGCGGTAGCCAGTTCCGGCCAGCGCACCACATGTCCCTCCCCTTCAGGCGTTCCCTTCAGCCTCTCTGCAGCCCAGCCCTTTCTGCAGCATCCTTCCCCATCAGTGTAGATGGATCACATTCTGGGGTTTGCATAAATGGCATCATAGAGTACATGCTCTTTCTTTTGGCGCCTGGTTCCTTTATTCAGCACGACTTCAAAAATCGTCCCTGGTTGTGTGTGTCAGTAGTTGCTCCCTTGGTGCTGAGTTGCTCCCTTGGTGCTGAGTAGCATCTACTATACAGATGGACCATGTTTTGTTCCTGCCTCACCCTGTGGGTTGACATTTGAGCTATTGCAGTTTTCAGCTCTCAGGAAAGATGCTAAAGGCTTGCATGTACAGGTCGCCCTACAAACATGTTTTTTCTTGGCCCAGGTGATTATATGAGAAACATGCGAGGGTCCAATTGCTCTTCTTCCTCACCCATGCTTGGCATGGCTGGTTATGTTAGATGTTAGCCATTCTGACAGGGTGTAGTGGCATCGCACTCTGGAAGGATTTTGGATTCTCCTTATGATCTGTGTGTTTATGTCAAGTCCTTTGTGGGACACAGTGTTTTTTTCAGTCTGTGGCTTGGTTGGCCTTTTCATATTCAAAGACTAAAAAGTGTTTAATTTCACTGAAGTCCAACTTACTAATTGTTTTTAACATTCCAAGCTTTTTGTACTGCACATAAGAATTTGGCTCATCTGAGGTTACAAATGCTTTCTCTTATGTTTTATTGCAGAAGTTTCATAGCTTTTGAGTTTTACGTTTAGGTCTATAGGGGCCATTTCTTTACTGTCTGTGTGTGGTGTGCCCTTAGGGTCAGCGCTCGTTCTCCTTGCAGATATCCAGGTGGTCCAGCTCCGTTAGTCAGGCTCTTTTTTCTCCCACTGACTGCTGCGGCCATCCCAGGAAGAAGCATGTGCTGCCTCTCTACGCAAGAATGCTTAAGAATGAGGGGCTTTAGTGTATCCTGAGTCAGCAGTGGAAGTTGGGCTGAAAACAAACTGGGTTGCAAGTTTTCCTGAGAAGTGGTTTCCACCAGATTCCCTTCGCCCTCCAAACCTGCATGCCATCTCTCCATCTGAAGGCTGCAGTGAAACTGGTTGGTGGTGGGGGGTGCGATGGAGCTCAGTCTTGGGAGTAGCAGGCAGAGGCAGGGGGTGGCAGGGTCTTTGCTGAAAACAGGAGAATGCAGTAGAAGGCTACACCCAGAATACTGACAAGCCATCACGTTGAAGAATTTCTCCCAAGATGCATTTTCTGGCCAAGAGGAGAGATCTATATAGAAACTGCCCTTGGAGAGTTGTGGCCCAGCGCCACACTTGGACACCTCACAGCATGATCCTTGCCTCTACGTCAGCCCTTTTCCTCTGTCTTCGTTGTGCCTCACTGTTGGATGGGAATGCATGGCTCAGGCTCACCAGATAATTGGAAAATGTCTTTACAATGAAAGACAGACCAACACAAACAGATGAATGAACCTGGTCTTACTTCATAGCCACAATGCAGAAAGCAGAAGGAAGTGTTAAAAAGAACTCTGAAGTGAGGGAGAATAGTGAGCATGTCCGTGAAATAAGACCAAAGTGCCGTAAAGGGGACACGGAGGGAAGGAGCACCTGGGATGTAAAAAATATAAGGAAACAAGAAATGGGGGGAAGCCTACTTCACTGGTTTCTTAAATAAGTGCAGTGCCATTCCCAGTGGAAACAAAGGAATGTTTCCTTTAAGAATCTTTTTATTTGGAATGTCAGTGGAGAGATGAAGAATAGCACTAAGGAGATCTGCCAGAGTACAGAACAAAAAGAAAAGAAGACACAAGAGAAAGGGTGGTTCTGCTTTCAGTACAGAGTATCTGACATTTCCCTGAAGGAGGACCAGGCCGAGAAAGCAAGGGACGTGGGAAGAGTGACCAGGAAGTGATGGGAGAAGGTGGCCCGGGGCCAGAGGGCTGAGCTGTTTGGTTGAATGGGACGGTGACTTTGAAAGACACCAACCAGGGCATTTTATTTTGAAATTGCAGAAAACTAGAGAAAAAAGAATGTTTCCAAAGAAAAAATTCAAGTCACATCTAAAGAATTGGGGAGTGAGATTGGCAGCAGTCATTTCAACAGGACCTGTGGGCTCTGGGATAGAGCGGAGCGACGCTCTCTAATGCAGTGAAATGGTGTCCGATCCAGGCTGTCATCAAGTGCTAGGTGGCTGGAACAAAGACGTTTCAACACATACAAGGCAAAAATTTGCCACCCATGCCTCCTTTCTCAAAAATTGGAGCATGTTCTCCAGCAAAATGGTGGGGTAGGCTAAGAAGGGGGAAGGTGGAGGAGTGGAGGATCCCAGAATAGAATGTAGCACAAGACAGGTTGTCCCAAGGGTGATGAGGAAAGAGGGCCTGGAAGGGGGGCAGTACCAGGCAGGATCCGCTTTGAAGCGATAGTGGCTGAGATCGAAAGCATTTGGAGTATGGCGGTAACGTTAGTCAACGTCATCTGAAATAAACAGATAGCCAGTAGCTTCCTGGGTGTGTTTCTATAAGGACTTTTTCTTCAGTACTGTGTGTTACAGGGTAGGTTATACAGGCCAAACCTTAATCACTAAAGGAATGCTTATGGCATTGAAATCCTGTTGCTGTGAAACGTGAATTAAATTTGTTGTGGTTGACTTGGAAATGTATGCATTTTATAAAATAACCTACTTTTGGAAAATAATCACTGTAAAACTAAACAACAAAACTCTTGACCATAGAAAAAGATAAATGCATCGGAAGGTGGCTACCAGTATACCAGTTGCCTAATGTGCAGGGACAGAAACTCAGTGAAGTATACAATCCTGTACATGAGATAAATACATGAGGGTGACTGCTGACAGCGCTGTCATGCAAACGGTTACCTCACAGTGGTCTGCTTTCTTCCTTACGCTTTTGTATATCTGAATTTGTATGGTGAATCTATATTATTCGGAATTGGGAAAAATACAGCAAAGCTTGTTTCATTGTGGGGTGAGGGGAAATAGATGGTCATGGGAGTCTGTCTTCTTGTGTGCCTTCTCACTAGTTGGGTCTTACTAGGAAAGAGTAAGAAATAGTGTTGAGAAATTAGAAAAATGAAAACAATGCTTGCAGAAATAAAAAAAATTTATACTTGATTTCTGAATTATAGATAAATTCAGTGTCAAATTCTGCCATACTTTGGGGGTGGTGCTTGGAAGGGTAAGGTTGGGAGGATAGACAGTCCGGATAATCATGCATTCTGTCTGAAGGAAAGATACTTGAGGTACAGGCATCTGGGTGCATTTTCCTCCTAGCAGTCACGGATGGAGCAGAGGAGAACCCTGTTGTAATCTTGGACTGGTGAGACAATTGCTTTTCTCTTCAGGAGAAATACACAGCAAGGATGACTGTACGTATGGGAAATGCAGTTATCCCTGTAGGTAATTGGGTCCATGGTAATGGTCGGTCTTGATAGGCATTCCTTGTATTCTTGGTTAGTAACTGCTGTAAAAGTGTTCTTAGAATAAAATCAGGGCAGTGTGTAAATAGGCTTTGCCCTGCCGAGCAGGAGGCCTGCCCTCCCCCAGCTGCGCTCAGCAGGCTCTGAGCCCGAAGCAGGCACTCACCTGCCAGTGCCTGACAGGTGGGGTTGCTCAGGTATTTGCCAGGGAATGTTTCTGTTTAAGTGTATAGAAATTATTAAATAATAATCACGTTCATAATGTTGGTTATGAAACATTTGAACTTGGAAACATTTTTTTCCTTTCATCAATTTCTGCCTTATTTTTATGTATGAAATTCAAAAAGTGAAAGAACATTAGTCAGGGTCATGAAGATATAAAAGCCTACTTTGGGATTTTATTGATAGTCCCTTTTGAGGTTATTTGATGATTTCTTTTGAGGGTCTTGTAGTTTTGGTTTTTGCTTATGTCTGTGTAGATTTTCTTCTGTAAGCTTAGGCAGTACAGATGAAGCAGATTTTTGTTTTAATGTTGAGTTAGAAATTCTCTCCTTGTCTTGTCATCTCATAGATAACATAATATGTAGCTCTCTGTATCCATTCATTCATCTACTACTTTATTTAATTGGGTATTCGGTAAATATTTAATTTCCTCTTACTTGTTAGATGCTATGCTGGGTACAAACAGAAGAGCCACCTTCAGATAAGCTTATAATGAAGGGACTTGGGCCAGGAATAAGAAGTACAAACAGGAGCTGGTAGATGAGAGAAGAGGTCAGAGAAGACTGCTGGGGTTGTACTGGAGTGGAAAAGTGTATTAGCCAGACGTGAACGGAGCGGGGCAGCGTTGTTTGGCACTGGGGTAGTGGAGGCATGAACTCTGTGGCCTAATCTAAGAGCTCTGAGTAGCTCTGTGTGGTGGACCTAAAAGGCCACACGACAGAGGTTGAGCCCAAAGAGGTGAGTGAGAGTCAGCCCTGCGATGTGGGGTAAAGCTGGAGGCATTGAATGCAGTGTGAAGATGCTGTGAAGAAACATTGATTGATTACTTTAGCATTAGGGTGTATTACAAGAAGTTTGTGTTTTAAGGTAATTTTAAGCTGTGTTGGGAAGAAATAGTGTTCTGTAAAGGAGTCTTATGCATTTGGCATGTGAGCGTGATGATGAACTTGGGTGGTAAGGTCTCTGAAGATGACATAACTCTTTAACTGTAGGTTGACAATAATGTTCAGGTCCTAGTGATGACTTGCCTCTCAGATTTCCCACAGTTGTGTTGTGATTCATGTTAAAGGCAAAATGAAGGGGGAGCAAACATCCAGCAGGGTATATGGATGACCAGGCTCACTCCCCTGTGTGACTAGGGGCTTTCTTGGATGATTAAGAAAATGGCTTGGCTACCAGAAAACAGTAAGAAGTAATACAGCTTTTATGAATTTTTAAGAGTACCATGAACATGGTACCTTAAATCAGATGCTTCAGAACATGTGTTGAGTGAATATCCCTGTTACATATCTAAATAGTCTAATTAAAACTTAATCATGAAAACAAAATACAAAAGAAAGAAGTGATTCTGTTTTGTTATATGATGGTTCCCCCAAGAGATCTCCCATGAGATGAAACTACCATATGAAAACAGCCATTTGAGCATGAAAAGGTGGGTCAGGAACTAGAGAAATTGAGATTTGCAATAATGAAGTTTTCTTTCCTTAAGAAATTATAAGTTAACCGTTGTCCTCCCATATGAAAGTTTGTTTTAAAAAACTACTCAGAGTAGTTCTTTTTGGGGGTTGGAGAGGCAGATGAATAAAAATGGTCCCATCAGCTAACTAAGCATTTTATTGGAAACGATTTTCCATCACTCTTGTTGACTGTATAAGGGAGAATTGTTTATGGTGTTTGATTGGTTTGATTCTGCAGTGACTTTTCATTTATTTACAGTGAGCTCTTTCTTTTAAATACCTGCTATAATTTACATTTTAGGTATCCTCACAGTCTATTGTTTTTCTTTTCAGGTTATGCTTCCTCCTGGAGCCCAGCATTCCGATGAGAAAGGTGCTAAAGAGCTCGTCCTTGATGATGATGAGTGTCCTTTACAAATCTTCAGGGAGTGGCCGAGCGATAAAGGTAAAGAATGATTTTATTTGTCAGAGAATGAGTCCTACGATAGGGTAACTTTCTACCTGATGTTACCAGTAGTTTACCTTAGCAGAAGACGTCGGGGAGTGTGCACAGCAAGGTCTCTACCCGTGCGCTCTGTGCTGCTCAGTTTTCTGCCTTCCTCGGCTTGCTGGATGGTTCCTTGGTGGGCCCCTGTCCACCGTGTGAGTCTGCTGTGCGGACCCGGAGCAGACGGACTGTCACACCCTGGTGGGAGGCCTGGGTCTAGAAGAGGCTGGTCTCAGCTGTGGGTCAGGAAGTGGGGTCCTTTCTGTGCTGACGAGATGAACTGGGTGGTGTTGGGACAGATTTTTTTAAATTAGGGAAAGTAACCCACAGCCCTAAAGATTGTTCAGTAATCTAGTCATTTCAGCTAGTGAATTCAGCCTTTTACTCTTCAAACGATTTCCCCCAATTATTTCAAAGTAGTGAAGACTTAAAAGCTGTGTTTTTATGAAATACAGTTTTCTTGCTTTTAACTTCACATTATAAGCTAACTGTTGCTCAGTAGAGGGTCTTTGCATTAATAAAGACATACAAATTTATTGCCAATGAATCCTATCAATACTGGAATATAGATTGGGAGTTTTAAGTAAACTTGCTTAGTATTTCTTCTAGACTGTATAAACTTCATAAAAGTGAAGTTGCTTTGAATTCTGAGTTAATTCAATTGAATTAAATAAAAATCAAGTGAACTGAAAATATATTTGTGTACATTTGTTATATATGTATGAATTTATTGATCATAGGGTTATTTATCAATATAATTCTTAAACTGATGTTTTTCAAGAATGTAGTATGCTAGGGTAGTTAATTTAAAATAATCTTTGGAAGTTGCTTATTAGAGTTTTTCAGAACACATCAAGAAATTAATATTTTCTCTTTGAGTAGAAGTAAATTGGGTAAGATTTTGCTCAGATATTCCTGGGGAGATGTTATTAATTATTCAGTTACATTTTCTTGATAAATCTTTGAACAGATGACTGCCAGTCAGCTGGTCATCTTCACTAACTTAAGTCTGGTTGATAATTTCCAATGTCACTGTTCTAGGGATCTTAGTCTTTCAGTTGAAGAGGAGGCCACTGGACTATATCCCAAAGAAAACTAAGAGACACAGTGATGGGAAGCTGGTGAGGGGGAAGGAGAGAGCAGAGGGCTCTGGCTGCGGCTCTGTACTTCCGCCTGAAAAGCTGCCCTATCTGGTAGAGTTAAGCCCAGGTGAGAAATGTGACGAATAGTAATGCTTTTTAATGAATTTTATTTAAGTAGCTTTTCTGTTGGCTGACAACCTTTTTAACTTTTATTTTTTACTGAAGTATAGTTGACATAAAATATTATATTGGTTTCAGGTACACATACTGATTTGACAATTACATACATTGCAAAATGCTCACTGTGATAAATGTAGTTACCACCTGTCACCACGCAAAGAAATTACTGAGGATCTTTTTCAGACTATTAAAAAATAAAACCTTATGGTCATGGGATATATACTTTCATGCATAAAAATTAAGTTCTCATGGGCAAAAAATGAATATTGAAAACAATTTTAAAATAGTGAATATAGAGAGCCTAAAGAGAGGTTTAAATGATCTATCCCCTTTTTAAAAATTTGAGAATCACCTTGTAAAATATTTAATCTACTAAAAAAAAATGAGAACCTGATGTATTCTTCTCTTAGGGCAGATTTAATAAAGGCAAATGACTTTGGTTGTAACTAACCAATGCATAGATGTGGGACTGGCGGTCTAGCAGTTTTATTGCACATCTGGGCACATCGATAGAGGAGCAATGGCCTGACTGATGCATCAGAGCTTTGTGTTTATCATACTATTGTCTAATGTAGGAAAAACATCTGAAAAGAACAGCAGTACGTCTAAGAACTCCACCTGTGAGAAGAATACTTGTTTGGTTTTAAAATTACAAGTTTATTTTCATGTTCATCCTCAGAATATTTTGTTTGTAGAGCTCTCTTAAGCTAAAGCTGTTGTTGTAAGTTAGCCATTGAGTAGATAAATACATTGACATTCTTAAAGAAATGTTTTATAAGCACATCCCTGTGTAGTGCATATGTTTGCATATATATGTGATGTAATTGTGAAATACTTGCTAAATTTAGCAAAACTACATCATTTATTATTTATTTGGTTAAAACAGTGGTATGTGACCTGTATTATAAAACGCTCTGAGGAACTGAGTGTTGCACCCTCCACCCAGAACTACTTTGAAATAAACCTGTTAATAAGTGGAGAAAAAATTAACTGAAAACCAAACTGATTATTAGATAATTCATGGTTCCTGTGGCAGGAATTGTGCTCCTCTTTGATTCTTAAATGTCTACTCACAGGTTGTAACTAACCAATGCATAGATGTGGGACTGGCAGTCCAGCAGTTTTATGGTGCATCTGGGCACATCAATAGAGGCGTGATGGCCTGACTGATGCACCAGAGCTTCTAGCTGGAAGCAGTGTGCCGCAGGTAGCACACATTACAGTCAGTTAGGTTTGAGGATTCAAAACATGGCTTAGCTGTTTGTCAGGAAAGCGTCCCCTCAGCTCTGTTGGGAGATTCTGGCTTCTCACAGGTCTGGGAGTCTGACCCAGGATCACCGTGTGTATGGAGAGGGGGAGTGTGGGCACTTGGTGCTCTGAAGCGGGTGCCTGCTGCTGTGAGACACACATTTGTTTTTGAACCTAAACGTTTTTAGCATCTTTGGGCACTGGGTCTGCTCTTTAAAATTTTGCATTATGTGTTTGAAACTAATAATTGTTTTCTCCAAACTGAAAGTTTTGAGTATTATTAGCCCAAAGAGAATTGATAAGTAACAATTGATATGGAATAATTTAGAAATGAATAATGGCGAGTTGATTTGTGTGGGCAGTAGAGGCAGGTGTTCATTCATCATTCAACAAGTATTACTGGCTATTTGTGTGTCAGACATTGTTGTGGGCCTTGCAGACAGAATACCAGCAGAGCTGGTTAAACCCCTGACCCTGACAGTTCCCCTGCCCAGGACCTTACATTCTAGGGAGAATTGTTCTTACGACTGCTTGTGTCATCTTACAGTGTCCCGGGTAATGAAGTGTACAGATTGGGGAAGATGACAGACCCGAGATAAACATTAGTTCTATACGACTTTCCCCACATACTGGCAGCAGCATGTTTCTACATGCTTGTTAATACATTTCCTCCCTGTGTTGCTCTCTGCTGTCTTGATCACCATTTACTGAGCTGCTCACTTAGGCGAAGCAGCGGGTACCTAGGTGAGTGAGAGGGCTCATTCCCCCAAGTGAGCACGTGTTCGGATCAGGATCCACCACAATGAACCCCAGGGACTCTGCAGTATAACTTCCTGAGTACTTTGGGCTGCCTGCCAGTCTTACTCATTTCACAAGTATCTGAAATTCCAGCTGCTCCCCCTGTCTTAGGGGTGAGCAGGTAGGTCGTGGTGGGCCTGAATGCTTGGCCTCTGTCTCACGCTGCGTCATACTGTCTTTTTAAGTTTTCATTATTACAAGTAGAGAGAGTCAGCATGCCGAATGAAATTGATTCACTTTCCACGTAAAGGAAGTGATGTTTGTAAATGCTGATTTGCTGTGACTGGATCCGTCCTGTTTGCAGTGGGCAGGACGTCAGCACACATGTATCCTCACAGCTGGGCTGAGGCCCTGCAGTGGTGGGTGGAGGGTTTTGGGGTGAGGGTGTGTGCTTACACTGTGATTTGGAGGAATGGGGAGTAAAAAGCCACTTGCTTCTTTGCTTTGGATTTAAATGTGTTCTTTCAACAGAAGGAGTCAGCCAGGTGGAGTGGTAGTCTCCTGTGTGATTAACTAACTGTTGCCTCCTGCTGCTCGGTGACTCACCTGTCGTCTTGGTGTTTCCCTTAAGTCTGCACTGGTTCTAAAAGATACTGCCTGGAGCACTGTTGTCTTGTCCTCACAGCTCTGAAAGCTGATGGGACGGAATGTACTTCTCACCCTCTGAAGTTGTCTCACTGCAGCTCACCCTCTCCTGTCTCTCCTCCTTCCTCTTCCACGTGTTCTGCATGGCCTCTGTCCCGCTGACGCTGCCTTCACCTGGGTCCTGTGCATGTGTGTAGCCCCAGGGAGAAGGGATCACTTTGCCTACTACAACTATCACACTTACGAAGGTAATGCTGCGCTTCATACTCCTTTTTTTAACGAGGGCACTAACAGAATGTCAGGGCAAAGTAGTTAGCTGACCACATAGTTGATGCGTTAGCTTTTGAGTTGATACAAATAACTTACTCTAAGAAATTTAATGTACTTTCATTCTGTTTGTATCTAGTAAGTGTTCCATATCCAGATTTCATTTCATTTAATGGAAGCTAATTTTGCAAAAAATGTCCAGTTCTTTTATTTGGGTTAAGTCTTAAGTGAGAAATGGACTAGGATGAGAGTGGTGTTCCCATCTCCCCTCCCCCTGCTGCCAAAAGGAGTTCAGAGTGGGGGAGGAGGAGGCAGGCACAGAGGAAAAGAAAGGAAGAGAACATGGGGAGGGAGGGAGTAGGAAAGAGATGGGACTGAGACTGTGAGGCAGGGGGCGTCTCCGCTGTCTCTGTCCAGCCCTGGTGGGCAATGGGGAGCAAGTGTTCCTTCCTCGGGCCGCGTGTCTGACGATCCTTAGGAGGCTAAAGAGGAAAAGGATCGGCCACACGCTTGGGATGCTCGCTCTTTACGGTCTGACTTGTAGGGAACTCACTTACATTATTGTCAGGTTTCAGATGCTTAGCATTTGCCGTGTTTTCCTGGTTTAAATTCATTTCTTCTTGTTAGCAAAGATGTATTTCCTTACTTGAAATATGTTTTTAGAATTTCATGCGTCTCAGTCATTATTGTCTTAAATAGTACATCTAGTTGGTTTTACGGAAATATGTTTTTGTTGTTGTATTTTTACATGTTATTTTTTTGCATGTTGAATCTAACAAGTACTTCCTGTGCTACATAAAGTTCAGTCACCTTTTAACATCTTGTATTGGTTTGTTGAATTTTCTCCAAACTGATCATACAGATTTTCATTGGATATTAATTAACCAAACTGGGGTTTCTTTTTTAAAAAATATATAAATAAGTGATGTTTACCAACTGTTTTGATATTTGTATATGCATAGAGTCAAAGACAAGTTTTGGTTATTTTTATTCCTGAAAAGATTCTTTAACATTTTCATGTCTTCCTTAAGGTGACACCATAAAATAATGGGACAGGAGGGAGAAGATGTATTTCCTTTTCACCTGGTGTACAAAACATGAGTACAATAAATCCATCAGCTTTCACCCAGAGTAGCCTCAGCCCGTGTGCTGATACTCTCTGAGGATTAGCATTTTAGTTCCAGTGGAGCCAGTGAAAACGTGCTCCACGTTGTGTTTCAGTGAGCTTCTGAAGGTTTTGGATAGACTCTTAACCTCCTGTATTGGTTCATTAAAATGTAAGCTCCATGGAGGTGTAAGTTGATGTCTACTTTCTAACTGCCACTTGGACTCTAGCACCCGCACAGTGCCCAGGGCGCAGCTTTCAGTGGGTGAGGCCTGGACCATCCCTGTGGTGTCACCCACCCTGCCCTGCCCCCACATGCTGTGGCAGAAAGGTTTCTTCTGGGCCCCAGCTTGAAGGCAGAAGCCGCATTTGGTGTATATTGTGGAGTAAACACAAAAGTACCCTTTAAAAATATGTTCTTAGGCTGTGTTCATAATGGTCTATTTCCCTTAATACTTACTAATAAATATTACTATTTATATTTATTAATAAATCTACTAATAAAAACACTTTGTCATCCATGTCAGGAAAAGAATTTAAAAAAGATCAAGAAGCAGAACAGTGTGAATAGTGATTTAGGGATGCCAGGGTTGGCGAATAAGCCCCAGCAACCCAAGTGAGTTTGAATTTCAGGTAAAACACCAGTTCGTTAGTGTAAACATGTCCCAAATACTGAATGTTTAAACTAGTGCTGTGCATTTCATTGGACAGCCCTAAATAATATTCTAATGTTTGTGCCTAAAAAAGGAGGAAGAGGAATATAGATTGATGGTTTGTCTGCATAAGTGGACTTTGAACCGTGGTTCTGGGGAGAGGTGGTGGGAGCTAGGGAAGAACAGGTTCTGCCACTGTGTGCTGGTCGTGCCTTTCAAATTTTGAACCACATGGAATATATTACATGTTTTTAAGAGAAGAAGGCTGAAGTGCCGTGGAGGGCAGCAGGGTCAGCTGTCTCTGCTCCGAGCATGCTCGCTCTCTATAGTTGTGGGAGGGGAGTGAAGAGGTCGCGAACCCGTGGGCAGGTGGCAGGAGGGGGCCGTGGGTAGGATACCCGTGGAGGAGGGAGTTTGTTTGGGCAACAGTGTCCCGTCCGTTCCTGCCTGTGTGGACGATGGCCCTGTTGTGAGGGGGACAGGCTCTCTGGGAAGAAAGGGCCCTTTGAGCACCGTCTGCCTTGCCTCCCTTCTCTCCCTTCTCCCTAAACTCCAGCCAGCACCCTCTTACCTACCGAGTCCTGTGCCACCATTCAGAATCTCTAAAGGCTTTATCTCCTTTTTCTGTTGTTACTGTAAGTAGTAGGAAGAGGGCCTGGAAAAGGTTTATTCCCAGTTGACTGTGGCTAGGTGTCCCTGAGAGTGAGGTGAGAGGGCGTTTCTGCCCCTGCCCCCGCACTCCTGACTCTATGGATGTGGAGAAGCATGAACACGCATCTGTGAGCTCCCACCATACCTGTCAGAGCATTCAAAGTTGAGAAGAGTATTAACATGAATTTTTCTCTCCGTCTAAGCAGACATATTTTTCATGTTCTTGCAGGTTTCAACTTTGTATTGAAATAATTGTTTTGATCACTTCTGCTTTACTTATAATTCATTTGTGTAATTTCTGTGTCACCATATCATAGTATACTGTTTTCTTCATTTTAAGTCAGTAACTATTTACTGTTAATATGTTAAATCTTTACTGAATGCATACTGTGGATCAGGTGCTGTGCAAGGTGCCAGAATAAAGACCTTTTTAAAACCTAGTCACCAAGGAGCTAGGAGAGGGGAGAGGCAAGTGAATAGAGATCATGGAAAAACGTGGCTGGTGGCGTTGGGAGAAAGTCCTTGTGCTATGGAGGAGGAGGGGACAGTACTTCCCAGCAGCCATGGTCAGCAGGACTGCCCGAGGTGTTTGACTGAGCCAGACGGCCGCATTCCTCAGGGTTGGACTCTGGTCCAGAGGGAACTGCCCGTTCTCGACAGGAGGGCCCCACGTGGCTCTGCTGCCTCATTGGGCTCAATACTCGGAGTTGACAGTAAAACTGTTCAGTAAATGCTTCAGTTGACACCATGTGCAACGGCTGCGAAGCTGTGTGGATGATGAGCCAATTTTTTATGCATATTAGACATTGGCATCTCTTCTTACCTCCCCTCAGATTTCCAGATTTCTGAAATGTTTCAGAAATAGCAAGTGTTACTAGAATGCTGTTTGTACACTCTAGGGTAGCGACCGTTCCAACAGAACTTGCCTGTCATGGTGTCTTGTCTGTGAGCTGAGACCGCACTATAGCCAAGAGAGTTAAGTGGTCCAAAACCCTGCGTGCACTCCAGATATTTGGCTTCTGAAGCTCTCGTAGCTTATATTCCGATCCCAGTAACTGGATTCTAGTGGGCAGGTCACAGCTGATCTGGAGGTTATGAAGGCACTAGTGCAGTGGACCAGGGAGACTCTGCTCGGCCTATAGGGCAGACTTTGCATGACTGTGCACCACCCAGGCTGACCGTCACGGCCCTGAGGCTCCGGTCTCTGAGGTGTGCCTCCTCGTACGTCAACAGCGACTCTGAAGTCAGCGAGTCTTCTGCTGACACCGTCCTGTATTGGATGGAAGATAGTAGGTGAGAAAGGCACAAATGCACGGGAGAAATGGTACGGATGTCTAGGCAGTGGTTCTTCCTCCCTGCCTTCCCCAGCACCCCAGTTGTGGAGATTCAGGCACAGGGCTCTTAGACACCCCAGCAGTTCATAGAGGGGTGAAATGATATAAAACCTGGACACGTAGCCCCCTTTCTGGCCTGCACCTTGCTTTTGTAGTCCACAGAGGTGAGCACTTTCAGCAGTACTCCTGACTGGACCTTCATGTCATTAATGGATGTCAGGGTGTCAGAGATGATAGAAGACATGTGCTGGGGCCTCAGACCGGGGATTTGGGTTTAGAAGGTCACCCCCGTGAGCTGTGAGCTTGTATCTAAAAGCCTCCGTCGGTGAGTCAGCTGCCCCCGTCAGCCAGTAGGCGCTGTGGGCATGTAGACAGCAGGTCTGCTGTGAGGTCTGGTCTGAGGGAAAGGAAGGTCCACGTGGTTTGATTATCTGCATTTGCTGAATGAATTGACAAAAATCCAAGGCTTTGTGGTGGAAGAAATTTCTTTGTAGGTGGTAAGAAAATGTTGGTATGAATTACATTATTAATTTTATTATACAGAAGTTGTATATCATAAACAGAAGCTGGTGTGGTTATATCTTAATTTGAGTTTTCTGTATCCAGATAGTTAAATTGTGTGTATGAACTTGGAGAGTTCTTTGGAAAGCAGTCCTGCGAATCAGGATTTGTAGTGTCATCCCTGAGATACCTTTTGTCTGCTTGCCTTGATTGCTTGTTTGTTTCCAGTAGCATGACAAGAACACCAGACTTTTCAAATGAAGCTCTGCTCCTTCTCTTCTCGCAGACGGTTCTGACTCCAGAGATAAGCCCAAGCTTTACCGCCTTCAGCTAAGTGTCACTGAGGTCGGGACAGAGAAGTCCGACGACGGCTCCATCCAGGTGCGTGATCGCGCGGCAGCTCAAAGCTTCCCTTGTAGCTCACGCTGCGGCAGGTGATCACACATGGTGCAGAGCCTGCCACGAGTTGGCGAATGAATGAATGGCTGAAAGACTTTGTATTTTAATAACTTGTTTACTGTGTCATTTTTCTTTGCCTCAGCGTGAAAAGAGCAGGGTGTGAGTTTGTGTCCATGCCCCACCTCTGGCAGCTTGGAGTGGTGATGCCTCCCTCTGAGACCAGGGGCTTTTCTCTAAAAGATAGTGATAACTTCATAGGTCTGTTTGAGGGTTAAGGGAAATAATAAAGTGCCTATCACTGGGCCCTGACGCACACAGTACTAGGCATTCAATATATTAGAGTTAAAATGTTAGCCAAATACCGCTCTTAAGTACTCGATTCAAAGAGCGTAACATGCTCCTTGGAGAGGGGTGATCAGGTTCCTCGGCTGACTGAAGCTGGACTCAGGGAGGTTGCCCATCCTCCATATTCTCATTTTCCGGCTGGGAGGTGATGGGTCAGGTCATTTTGACTTTCTAACATCCCTTCTTAGCACAGCAGTAAAACAGATACATATAGGAATTTGTACTCCTAATGATCTATATGGCTGTACCCATTAATTGTATAATAAATGCTTAAGATGACATGCTTTTCGATGCAATTACAATAGATCTTAAGTTACTGGATGCTAAAAGTATGTTCTTTTGACACTTTTTTGACAATTTTTAATTTTTATGCTATTGGAGGGAAATCACCTAAAAGACACCAAAAATCCAGAGCTTACTAGATTACATTTATTACAAAAGGGGAACCCATGGTTCTAAAATGCTGTTTTTAAATACTAGGTATTTTATGATAGGCATCTCTCTGATTTCCTTTTATTTTCAGTTGTTTGGTTCAGGAATTCAGCCCCATCACTGTGACCTCACCAACATGGATGGTGTTGTCACCGTCACTCCAAGAAGCATGGATGCCGAGACGCACGTGGAAGGGCAGCGCATCTCAGAGACGACCATGCTGCAGAGCGGGATGAAGGTGCAGTTCGGGGCGTCACACGTGTTCAAGTTCGTGGATCCCAGCCAGGACCACATGCTCGCCAAGAGATCTGTGGATGGAGGCTTGACGGTGAAGGGTCCCAGACATAAGCCTGGGTAATAATTACACATCGACCTCAAGGGGTTTAGAGTGTTTTGGTTATGTTTAAACAATCTGAATTAGGCAGAGATCGTGTTATTTTTATTTTGTTTTAATTTTTAAAAATCCCAGGAGGGTTTGCAGTTCTGATTCTTGACGTGGGTTGGTTTCAGAGAGAAGAAGAAAGATCCAGGGGGCTTGCCTTCATCTTAAATGTGGAAGTTGTGGCTGGATCTTAAATTGTTCTCAGTCTGGTTTTCAGCTGTGCTGTGTGTGTGCTTTTGTGATGAACTACGGGGTTCTGTGTCGCTGAAGTCTGTGCTGAGGCTCTTGCAGTACACCCCAGGGTAATGAAGTGCGTCAGCATCTTTAGGAAATTCAAAATATTTTAGCCCCACCTAGTGTCTTTCTGAGGACGTGCAGTGGGGGCCCATCACCTGGCAGCAAAAATCCTACCTATCCAGTAAAGCTTGTGAGATGGGGAGAGCAGCCTCCTTTTTTGGTAATTTAGGAAAAAGCAAGTACTGTGGGTCTTCTCTTAACACGTCTGGCAGGTGATGAGGTGTGGGCTTCAAAGACTCTTCCTTTGTGCTTGAAAGCAACTGCAGGGCGCGGGTTCCACCAGCACATGGGGGGCCTTTTCTGCCATGCCCCATCGTTGTTTGTGTCCATGACCTCTTTGGCTAGCCTCCCAGAGCTTACACTTTGGGCCAGATGTGGAATTTCACTTTCTTCATATTGTATTGGTAGAAACTCTGCTTCAATTGATTGTTTCTGATGGGTCATCGATGAACTCTGCTGCTGTTCATTCTGTGTGCATTGAGTCCTGGCAAAGGAAAAGGGAGATGAGCAGCTAGTACAATTTAGACTTGATGTCTTTCTCCAAGAGGAACACCCGTGGATCATCACACGTGTCCGTACAGGCAGAGTGGATCCTGGAGGTGGTGTGGGTTGTGTGAGGCCTCCGGTTCCAGCCTCTCACGTTGAGCTCCAGGCTCCAGCAAATGACCAAAACTTAGTTCCCAGGAAAAACGGCACATGCCTACAGTCCTCAAGAAGGTCCATGTCTGTCTAACTCACTCTTCCAGCTTTAAACTGATTGTGTGCCTAACCCATCCTTTCTAACTGCCCAGGAGACCCAGATTCTCATTTCCTTTTGTAAGGTTAGGTATCTGCCTTTGCCCCACTTTCTGTTCCTCATCCTGACTTCTTCTCACAGGTTCTTTTGTTCAGCAAATGATAGTGCTCAAAAGTCTTCCACTGTCGTTGTTAACCTCTCCTCAGCCCTGCCTACTCCTGTCAGCATCCCAGAGCTTTGCATGCGGAGGAATGCCTGCTTCGGAGGGGGCCTTACTTTCCACTTGCTCCTAGGATGTTCCCCCAAAAAGGTCACCCCATGCGACCCTTCCTCCTGGTGCCGGGCGTGCTGTCTCATGGGAGTACCTGTAGTCGCTGCCTCCCGTTCACAGTGGCACTTTCGTCCTGAGTTTCACATCCTCATGCTGATGGCATTAGTGACGTTACCATCGGGACCGCTGCTGTGTGTGACTGAGATCCTGCGCACTGTGTCTGCCCCACTGTTAATGTCCATCCTTCTGTTTTGCTCAGGGGTGTTTTTCCATAGGTGAGAAAGTCAACTCCCTGTGGCTGTTTGCTACAGTGGTTCCTTTGTTAGAGGCCTGCAGTTGTGTCTTTTACTCATACCTCTGGCCAGGTGCAGAGATCAGACAGGAATATATATGGCTTAGGTTTCAATGAAGGGAACATGCTGTGAAATTTTACTACATCTTTTCCCTACAAAACAGCAAAAACTGCTCAGTGGTTAAATGTACCAGTACTTAGTGTTCATCCATAAGTTAGGAAGAGCTTTCAGTTTTTTATAAACATAAATTTTGTTCTAATATCAAACTATTACACTAATTTCTAGGTAGGTAACCTGAGTAATTTTTTTTTCAAAGATTCTATATATGTATTTTTTTACTAAGGTATAATTGACATATGTTCAGGTGTACAACATAATGAGTCAGTGTTTATATGTATTGTGAAATGATCACCACAGACTAGTTGATATCCATCCTCAACCTTAGCTGTACATTTTTTTCTTGTGATGAGAACTTTTAAGACTTAGTCTCTGAGGAGCTTTCAGATATGTACTACAGTTTTATTAACTATAGTCACAATGCTCTTTCACATTACACACATGAATTTTATGTCCCAATGACTTCATTCATAACTAGAAGTTTGTATCTTTTGGCCCATTTCGCTCACCCTCTACCCCCTGCCTCTGGCAACGACCAGTCTGTTTTCTGTATCAATGAGCTTGGGTTTGTTTTGTTTTGTTTTTAAGATTCCCTATGTAAGTGAGATCAGACGGTATTTGTCTTTCTCTGACTGATTTCACTTAGCATAATGTCTTCAAGGCCCATCCATGTTGTGGCAAATGGCAAGATTTCTTATGGCTGAATGGTGTTCCATTGTATGTGTGTGCACACATATGTACACACACACATCTTTATCTGTTCATGCATCAGTGGGCACTGGATTATTTCTCCTCGCAGCTTTCAGATGGGTCATGCAATGTCGCTATAGTCACAATGCTGTCATGTGTCTTGGCCATTATAAACAACACTGCAGTGAACATGGGGGTGCGTGTATTTTTTGAGTTAGTGTTTTCATTTTCTTGAGAGAAATACCCAGATGTGGGATGGCTGGATCATATGGTAGTTGTAGTGTTAATTTTTTAGGAATCTCCTCCTGTTTTCCACACTGGCTGCACCAGTTTATGTTTCCACCAAGAGGCTCCCTTTTCTCCATGACCTCAGCAACGCTTGCTGTTTCTTCTCCTTTTGAAAATGGCTTCTGTCTAGCAGGTGTGAGTTGGAAGCTGTGGTTTGCATTTCCCTGATGAGCCGTGATATTGAGCATCCTTTCAGGCACTCTTGGTCATCTGCGTATCTTCTCTGGGAAAATGTCTATTCCGATGCTCCATCCAGTTTTTAGTCAGAGTGTTCTTGCCTATCAAGTTGTGTGAATTCTTCATTTATTCTGGATATTAACCCCTCCTCAGATATGTAGTTTGCAAGTACTTTTCCCCATTCAGTAGGTTGCCTCTTTTCATTTTGTTGGTTTTGTTTCCTGTGCAGATGCTGCTGAGTTTGATGTCATCCTGCTTGATTGTTTTTGTTTGTGTTGTCTTTGTGTTTGGTGTCAGAGCCAGGAAATCATTGCCAAAACCCATGTCACGGGGCTCCCACCTTACTCTCTCATGGGGCTTTTACCATGTCAGAACTGGCAGTCAAGTCTTTAGGCCGGTGTATCATGTGAGGCAGTGTCTAATCTTATTCTTTTGTGTGTGGCTGTCCGGCACCATTTACTGAAGAGACTGTCCTCCCCCTTTGTATGTTTGTGGCTCTGTTGTCGTAGATTGACCATACGTGTGTGGGGTTATTTCTGTCCTCTCTCATGGGCTGGGACCAAAGGATCGTGCTCCCCCTTCATTTCTGCCAAAGAACTGAAGCTTGCTTCAGGTTATTGGCGATTTAAAATGAGGTTTTGTATATATTCTGAACTAATTTTTCAAAATGATTAGTTTAACTATTTTGACATTTTGAGATACTCTAAAAAAATGTTTAAACCAGAATAACTCTTGATCTGATTACTAGCATTATCAACTACTTCCCCACTTCTTTGTTTGTAGCCTAAGTAGAGGTATCCATGAGCTTTTCAGAAATCATCAGAATGGCTTTCAGACACAGCAGCTCAGCTCCTGTGCCCTGTGAGCGCTGACCCCTTCCCTGGGCCCACACACAGGCTTGTGAAGCCCTCGGACCCCTGCACTTCCTCGCGTGCCACTTGCAGCCCAGACGCAGGTGACAGGGAAAAATTGCTTGTTCTTTTTTATAGTTCCTTTCAATTTATTGATATTCAAGTGTCATTTTAAAAAATATCCTGAGATTCAGTGTACATCAGTAAAAGTTCATGAAGCTACAGTAGTTTTTTTGTTCTATAATTTTCTGTGCTGAAAATAGAGGGAGTTCTTGAAAATCTTTGAACATTGGAAAATACAGCTAACTGCCCCTTTTTTATTATTAAAGAGGAGAAGACTGCACTCTATTATTTCAGAATTAATTCTATGTATTTCTTTTTTTATCCCAACAGAATTGTTCAGGAGACAACTTTTGATTTAGGAGGAGATGTTCATAGTGGAACAGCATTACCAGTAAGCAAGGTAGGCGGCTGTATGTTGCCTGAGGGGACTGTGGCGATACCGTCACAGGACACGTGAATGAGTTACTGGCAACATACTTGTGAAAACAGGCTCACAGCGGTCTCAGAGTGTGAGTTGTCCTGACCTGCTGTGTTGCTGCTTAGTGACACATAAAAGGCCTGGCAGCCCATCTTCTTCCCTAGAGCTGGGGAGACTGCTTCTTTCCAAGAAGTGTGTCCTAGGCTTTTGCTGTGCGTAAGCAGCCCATCCTGGCCACAGGTCCCTGAACATAAAGGGCTCCTGCCTCTTGGGCCCCGCCTTGGGCCCCAGCTTCTGCCTATCAGCTCACCATCCCGGGCACTTTGAACCCCGGTGGCCCCGACCTTCTGCATGGCCATTGTCTGTGTGTGCTCACCATGGTCGTCTGTTGTTGGGTGACACACCACCCCACGGCCTCGGGGACCAGTGGCAGTTGGTTGTGCAGCATTGTTTGCACTTGGCTGGGCCGTTGGCTGGTCTTGCTGGTGGCCACTTGTGTTGCTGCATTTGGCTGGTGGGTTAGTTGGGTGGCCAGGTGGTGTTGGGTCACAGAGGCTGGCCTCCTATGCCCTGTTAACTTGGGTCCTCTCCACGGGGCGTCCAGCTGCCCCGGTGCCTCACAGGAACCACAGAGTTATAAGCTCTGAGGGCTTGGGCCCAGGCTGGCACCACATTGAGTCCCTGGTTCAACTGATGGATGGGCTAAAGCAAAAGCGGAACTCAGCCCGGGTTCCGCAGAAGGGGCTGCTCAGGGTATGGCTGGTTGAGGCTGTGATGCAGCAAACCCAAGGTCCTGGGGCGTTTCATCACCAGAGTGTGGTGGTACCTCTTGTTTTAAAAACCCTGCTGCACCCCCAAACTGCTGCCCCCCGCCTTTCTACTCGTATCCACAGTGTGGTTTCTGCAGCTCCCAGGGGCCCCCTTCCTCTGCATGGGGATATCTGTCGCGGGCACAGTGACCTCATACTCCCAAGTCCCATGTGTGTTTCTGGCTCTGCGTCTTAGCTGGGCCACCGCCATCTGCTTGAAGCACTTCCTTCCTTCGGCTTCCTGGCTATCTCTGTTCTGACTTGTCCCACCTCTTCGTTCCTCCTCTGCTTGACTTATATTTTGGGGGCCAAGGTTTCTGACCTAGGGCCACTGCCTCTGTTATACATGTTCCCTTGATAATCTTATGTATTGCCTAAAATAAAACACCTGTTAATTACTCCTGTGTTTTTGGCCCTGACCTCCTAAGACTGTAGGACTGCTTCATGTACACACAGGGGATGTCTGACACGTGTCGCAAATCTAACACAGCTGAAACAGAGCTGTATTTTCTTTCTCCAACATCTTTCTTTTCCGGGTCCCACCCCATCTCAGTAAACAATGTTGCTTCAGCCGAATTTGTCACAAGATGTCCTTGGTCCTTTCCTACTCCCTCCATGTCCAGTCACCGGCAAGTTTTGTTTGCTCTCCCTCTGAAATAGTCTACAGGTGTCTGCCTTTCTCCACCATCACTCCCAGAGGCCGATGCAGGCCGTGGTCCTCGCTGGCAGGGGTGCTGCACAGCCTCCTGGATAGCGCCACTTCCTCTCACCACCCTAGCTCTGCATTCTCCCCGCAGCCAGGCCAGGGTTATAAAAATGCATGCCATTCTGCTGCTGCCCTGCTTTCAGAGCCCCGTGGGCTCTCCTTCCAGACTTCCCAGTCTTCACTGTATCCTGCACAGCTCCTGCTGTCCTGGTCCGCCTTCCCTCTCAGCCTAGTGCGTGCTAGCAATGGCTCCATTATGTGCTGTGCACCGGCCACGCTGGCTTCTGTTCCCTGAGCGTCTGCCCTTCCCTGTCAAAGGCCCAAGGGCGTGTCTCCCTAGAATATGTTTTCTGCTGACTTTCACATGGCTAGCCCCTTCTTATCTCAGATCTTAGCTTAAGTCACCTCCTTGAAGGAGTCCTCTTGAGCATCCAGGCACTACTGTAGTACCCTATGTTAAATTCTTTGTGTAGCTTTTTTACCATCTAATACAGTCTATTGTTCACATACTGTAGGACCTGAGCTCTGTATCAGTAGGTGTCTTGCTTGATACATTTGCTGCTGCTCTTCTGGTACCTAGAACAGTGCCTGGTACAGAAAAGTGTCAGCAAAGTTCTGTTGAATAATTGAATGAGTAAAAACTCTCGGAACCATATGTAACTATCTGTATAAAAATTTTACTTTGTAATAAAATTGTATAGTCAACAGAAAACAGGGTAAATAGACAAGAAAATGTAAGAAAAATTAAAATCATCCACAATTTATAGTTGGCTATTAGGAATATTCTGATGGATCCTTTTCTGAACTACTTAAACATATGTGTGTTCATTTATACCTTTTAACATAGTTAAATCTGTCTCTACACACACATACAACCTTTCTGTCCTGCTTCCTTTGACTTATATTTTGTGAGCATTTCCTTGGAAAATCACTTGAAAACAAGCAAAACTTGATTTTATAATATTTAGCATAGAAACATGTTTATCCATTGCCCTATTATTCATGTATAACAATTGGTCATCTAACTGTTGCCATCCACTGACCAAGCAGTTTATGGGACTGATTATTGTGTATGAAGTTTATGGGACTCATTATTGTGTGTGAATATGCATGTTTATAAGCAGAGCTGTCATGATGCTCTATACTGATGCACATTTTAAGTAATATAATGAAGGATAGGTTTAGTGAACTTTGACGAATAGACAACAAAATATTAAGCAGTTCTGTAATATGAAAATATTGTGAGGCATCGATGACATTGGGACAGCACAGGAAAAAGTACTTAGTAGAGCATAGATTGTAGTCTCATTTACGGAGAACAGGAAAAACTGGAAAGGGGCATACAGCCCAATGTTAACCCCTGGCTGGGAAGACAAAGTTGATTTTTATTTACTTATCTGTGCTTAATTTCTACAGTAAACAGATGTAATACAAAATCTTATATAAAATTTTTGCTACAGTGGATTTCTTTATACAAATTTGGCTCTTTTTTCTGATTGTTTTCTTAGTATAGGTAGCATCCTATTTGTCTGCCACAGGTTGATTGGGAATGTGTGCTGTTAGGAAGGTTTAAAGGCATTGAGTTACTATATATGTATTTTTTTTTTCTTTGTTAATGGCAAGAAGTAAACAAGTTTCTGTACTGAATTCTTCATTAGGTATTGAGCTATAATGAGCAGATTTTTAAATTATTTTCTTAAAAATAAAGACCCCTTCTCTTACTGTTGTATTGTCTCAACTCTGTCCTGATTTAAGAGCACCTTTTGGAATAGAGCCACTATTGTTACTGTACTTCCTGGAAGAACCCTTGCCCATGTGTATGAACAGCTTTTGCAAGCCTGTGTTTTAAGCCAACTCCTAGCTTCTTTTTGGAAGTGGCTTTCATTGTGTTTTTAAAGGCCCTGTGTTTCCCCCTGGCTTAGAGTACCACCAGACTGGACAGCGACAGGGCACCATCTGCCCCCAGCATGCACCCCAGCACAACTGAGCGAGGGACGGTGAAGCCCGTGGTCAGAGTGGAGCAGCAGGACTTCCGCAGGCAAGAAAGCAGGTGGGGGCAGCTGCTCTTGGGATTTTGTGCTCAAGTAAGGTGTTCCGAGGAGGGTCTGGGGTCGGGGTTATTGAGTCCATCTTTAGAACGTTAGCAGTAGTTGTGGAGTATTTACTTTCTGTGTTATTGAATTGAAAAAATGCTACATCGACAGTCATATCTCTTTTTTTATTAATTAAGGTATTATTGATATACAATCACGTGAGCAACATTGTGGTTACTAGATTCCCCCCATTATCAAGTCCCCCCCACATACTCCATTACAGTCACTGTCCATCAGCCTAGTAAGATGCTCTAGAGTCACTACGTGGCTTCTCTGTGCTATACTTTCCTTCGCCAAATAGTCATATCCCTTATATGTACATAATGCCACAGTGTCAGCCCATTGATTAGGAGGCACATTGAGTTGAAAATTTCTATTTTAAATATGCTACTCTGAACGCATGGAGAAAGAGAGGTTTCTAACAGGATTTTAACATTTGATCATTTTTCATATTTAGATAAAACCAATCATTTCACTCACTTCTAGAAGAAATTCTCACATACTTAAAAATGCACAAAGCCAAAAATGATTCTGAAGTAGAGGTTTTAAGAACTATATAGTGCCAGATACTGTGTCTTGCGCTCTGGTGTGATGTTCCCTCCTGTTGAGAAAGATGGGATGAATTATTTTTTTTTCTGGAATTGTTCTTGTCTAGTTCTTTTGAACAGAGAGCTTATGCCTTTTCTTACTTCCTGTTCTTAGTGTTTTTAAATATATGTCCCCTTAATGAGAATTCTACTTCCTTGTGACCTCTGGAATTGTTTAAAGGTTGAAATGTCCATTCCTCATCCATGGTAGTTAAATAACAAAGAGATGAGGAGTCCAAGTGCTGGTGAGTTAGTTGGAACTGTAGCATTGTTTGGTGTTGGGGCTCTAAGTGTGCTCAGAGCTCAGGCAGAAATAGGGAAATGTGGTATGTCACTGTGTTCCCTGTATCAGCGTGACACTGGAGCACTCATCTTTTGATGCTGTTCCAGTTTTGGTGAAGCCATTCTGCTGGTCTCCTTCCACAGATCCATGGTCATATAACAAGTGTCAGCAGAAGCAGGAGATTTGCCCAGTCACTGCTCATCAGTTCCCTGCCAGCCAGCTGACACCATTGTATGCCACCTTCCAGTAGAGGGCACTGTATGTTGTCAAATTTTGATGTCATTCATCACAGTAATTGAAGTTGTAGATTCAGGTGGAATCTCAGGTTCTTGTTTTCATTGTGGACTTTTGGTATTATGCAGGACCTGTTGGCTGTGCTAATTTTTTATGACAGTGTACCTTCTGTGTCTGCTTGTTTTTGTTGCTGTGTTCTACAGTGAGATGTTCAGAATGGATTAGTATTCTAGTGTACCTCTGTTTGTTTACACAGTGATCAGGAGGTATGTATTGTAGCTCTTAGGCCATAAATACTTGAATGAGTGAATGAATTGAGATGGGGGAGGGGAAATATCAGTTAGGATAATGCTTTTAGGATATGCAAAGTTAACCAGTATAGATAAGTAGTACTTGCATGTGGTGTGTTAGTACAGTGTCAGCACAGACATAATGGTTAAGTGCAGTCAGAGTATTTTATTCTGTGAGCATATACTTTAAACAATTTTTTTGCAATATCAGATTGTTCTGCTTTGCAAAGACTTATTAAAGGTGTTCTTTGAACTATAAGTATGTTACCTTGTTGATATATTAAGACAGATGGAAACAAATTACTTCCCATTTTCTTTTTGTTTTCCACATATGCAGTGTTAGTATAAGCAGTGCTTGATCTAACTGGTATCTTCATAAAAATCGAAGTTGTTTAATATATTTAAAATACTAACTTTAATCAAGAAAAAAATATTTTTGAATCACGGGAGGGACTTTGAAGTTATTATTGACATTTAAAAATTTTTTCAGTGAGAATTTAAATTCCTTGTTTTTACTAGATTTCTTGATGAAACACAGTTGGTAACACTTACTCAGGTTCATTTTATGGGTATTAAATTGAAAATAACTGCTTGCCTGCAATTTTAGATGAATATGACAGGGTGGGAGAGATTAAAATAATTGAGTATTTATACCTATATTAGAGCATTTTATACCTAAATTCTTGTGTTAAATCCAAATTATTAAATCATAGACTGAATAGTAAACCTTGAAGCATATCATTTAATGAAAAGATTTTTGTTTTTACCTTTAATGATTATTATAGTCACTCTTGTATTTTCTTCTTATTCCTCTTTGGTATACGGAGAAGGTGAGGAATGGGGGAAAGAGAGCATTGCTGTTGGAAAGGAATCACTCAGCCAGTCTGTACCTGTATAAATCTGTTATCATAGGTTGGGGTTTTTTTCTCATATCATTTTTGAAGTTTTGTATTGTTTGAACTGATTTATTTAATGAGTGAGTCAAAATACTTAAGTCTGTCTGGTTCATTATGCTTTTGTCCAGGATTCAGGACTTGGATGTTTTGCTGAAAATGACTGTTTTTAAGGTCACTAGCAAGGTCAAATATCCAACAGCTGTTGACTGTTCGTTTCACCTAGGTTTCATTTGAACAAGCATCGGCCTCAGCTTGGTTTGCTCAGTAGGTGTTTTCATTCCCTGGGCCTCACTGTCTCCCCACCATTGGGTTTCCAGTTCAGGTTGCCCGGGGCAGGACTCATGCCCTTCGCTTTTACCATCAGTTTTAGTTTTATCTTTTCAAAGATGGAATTTTGAAGCATTTCCTCATATTATCTATGTTAAAATTGAACTTCAGTGATAAAAATACTGACCTGTTGAGGAAGCTTACCACTTAGCTATTTGTGATTGGGGTGGGGAGGTATACAAATGTTATACATAAAATACAGCTAGTGGCAAACTAACTTAGAGGAGTAATTAAACTGCTTGAAATTCTAATCACAAGTCAAAGTGAAAGAGTAAACTGAACATTACCCAATGAGAAAAGGACTAAATCTGTTAAGATAACAAAGCCTGAACTGGATTGGTAATGATCTATCCGCACATCTTAGAAAACCTGTGCTTCCTGGTGGCTTCCATGCATTTTTGACCATAGTACAGTCATAAGCTCGGGTTGTGTTGTGTCCCAGTAGAGTCATCCCTACGTATGTCCGTATTGTAAGTGGAAGAAGACTTCCGGGTGACTGCCCTACCTTCTGCCCTAGCAGCCTGGGCAGGGTGACCTTGAAGGACTTATTTATAGAAATAGAAATGTCCTGACTTGGATTAATTTGATCCTGAATACCCAAAAACAGATAAACTTTAGTATAGTTCTGGTTCTTAGAAATGTTCCAAATTATAGTTTCTCTGTGTTGATATGTTGGCAGTTCCTTATTTTTGTAGGATCAGGCCAAATGATAGAAAGTACCTAGAATTTATGGGACTTTAAGAATAAATGTGAGGCATGCCTTACTGTGAGCATTGGGAATGCTAATGCTCAATGGCTGGCAGGGACCTGCAGGCGTGGTCTTGTCCAACCTTCATCAGGGAAGAAAGACAATGTCCAGCTCATGGGGAAATTTTCTCATGCATTGAAAAGCTCAATTACAAATGCGCACAGTTTCGTGTTTCCTCACAGCCCCCAGCCCTGCTGCTGCCAGGTGAGCCATGGCTGTGGTGGGTACGTAGCTGGTTCCTCCGCATGGATGCTTCGTCAGGAAGAGAGAATCCTGCTCAGGTTGCTCTCACAGTGGGAGCAGGAATATCCAGGAGATGACCTCTGAGGAGCTGGGATGCAATCACTCTGCACGCCTCTTGAGTATTTTGAATAGGTGACATAGGAAAATGAGGCTTTGGGCTATGTATTATTTGAAAAACCTGTGTAGAGATTTAAAAATTGTTGCAGGAATCTGCACAGGTTGTGGGTGGTGTTAGCCATGTGATCTGATGTCGAGATGGCACCTTCTTCTTCCAGATCTCAGGATGCCTCTGGGCCTGAGCTGACACTGCCTGCAAGCATAGAATTCAGGGAGAGCTGTGAGTAACTTAGATCCCACTGGTCATGTGTTATTTCTTATTCCCGTGCTCCCCATCTGATTCTCACAGTATTTGTGTTCTTTGCTTTCTTTTCTTCTGCTTTGAATCTTTTCACAGCTGAAGACTCGTTCTTATCTGCCATTATAAACTATACTAATAGCTCTACAGTACACTTTAAGTTGTCGCCTACATATGTATTGTACATGGCGTGTCGGTATGTATTGTCAAGCCAGTACCGACCTGATGCCAGCCCCGCAGAGCGAGCTCACAAAGTGATCGCCACGGTCAACAAGATGGTGAGCATGATGGAAGGGGTGATCCAGGTGAGCCTCCGCCCACACCGCCTCCCGAGGCAGGCCAGGGCTCTTCCTTCACGTTGGTGTCTGTAGTGGTTTAGATTTGGTTATGTGTTTGGTTTTATCTTAAGAATTTTTTCTAAAATAAAAGTTAATTAAGTAGTACTGAAATCATACAGCTTTAAAAGTTGAAAGATAAACTCTTTCCTGTAAACTTTGGAATAAAGGAGCATAAAATGTGTATGTAGTAAAATAATGATCATGAAAGAGACCCTTAAAATTACTTGTTTTAAAAAATGGTTTTTTTAACAAAGTTTTGACATTTACAGGTTTTCTTAGCATTTAAAAAAATAATTTATTGAGGTGAAATTCACATGAGATTAGCTGTTTTAAAGTTAATCAGTTCAGGGCATTTAGAACATTCATGGTATCTGTACAGCCATGGCCTCTGTCTGGTTCCCAGGCATTTCCATCCCTCCAGAGAAGCACCTGGCCCACGAGCTGTGTCTCCCATCACCCTCCCCCATCCCTGGCAACCACCTTGGAACGTCTTAGTGGTTATAAAAAGGCACTTGCTCTTCTGTTGTGAGCCTGCGGTGGTGTTCAGAGTGATCGGGGTCTGGATAGCACTTACATAGGCGTGACGCAGACGTCATGACTTCTAAGGGTGGAGCTTAGGTTCAGGTTCTTTCATAAATGTACTGTGAAAATCCCATAAAGCCAGGCACTCTCGTGGGAGACTGGCCTGCGCCCCAAAGCGCCCTCTGTCTGCAGTCAACAACGTGGACATCACAGTTTTCCAGACACATTAATTAGATTTCATCTCTAAAGTCCTTAAACTTGTGAGTGCTACAACTGAGCTAGAATACTCTAGCTGTGTAATGTTAAGCAACACAAATAGATGGCTGCTTTGTTTTTCTCTTGTCTGGATGCTTTGATGCAAACTAATCTTTCAGTTTCTCTCAGAATTGTTTTAAAAAGCCAACATTTTCCAAGAAATGTTTGTTTGAGTGGTTATCATGAATTTGTGGGGGTTATGATCTTTTACCCAAGTGAGGAGGCAAATCAAAAGGAAAGTCGTTCTAATTTGAGTACCATTTTCTTACTCTCTTATTTTGCCAGCCAGGGTGCATTTCCTTGTCAGTTGTCATTCAAGCCATTATCTGTCTGCCATGTGCTTGGATTTCTAAAGCCTACTTCCAATTATGGAACTCCTGCGTCAGACGACTTATGATAGACTTTTCCTTACTGAATTTGAACTGATCAGTGAAATCACCAATATCCAAACAACTGATTTAAGCTTAAGATTCAGAATTAGTATGTAATTGGAGGAACCTTTAGATTTAGAAAAGAACTAGGGTAGCAAATAATTTAAATTCTTTCATTTGTAAAAACCTGTTCTGAAAAAAGAGTTTGTTCCTTTTTGGTTGAGGTACAGTGTGTTTTTATTCATTTTAAAATTCTCAACTTTCATTTTTATTGTTTTTCTGGCCTTTTCTGTCACTTTTCATTCTTATTTAATAATCCAGGGTAATAAATTCATCATATGTGACTTTAAGTCATACAATATCATTAAAAGATATTAAGAAGCCCGTCCTTTGTAAATCTGTTGAAGAGATGAGTATGTTCATGTGTTTATTGTAACATCTTTTTTATAGGTAAACTTTCTAGGAATCCAGTTAATAATTGTATCCATGTTAAAAAAATAAAACCAACTCTTTATGTCATATACTCCCAAAGCTGCCTTAGAGCCGTAAATGAATATGTAATTTGGGAATAGCATAACTGTATGTCGTTCCTTCATGTCATACCTTCATATTGGTGTTTTGATTTTTTTTAACTATCGTGATTGTTTACAAGTTTCTTTCTCTCGTTCTGCTTGATTTCCCCTCGTCTGTTTTTCTCCAGGAAGTAGACCAGGTTGATCAGGTAGGACATCCTGCTGGGAACTGATCCTGGCTATGTTGGCTTAGCTGAGTTTCTCATGCTGCTTCCATGTCAAAATACAACAACTGGACTGAGCAGTTCATAACCCTCGTGCAGCCCTGAAACATGCAGTACTAAACTCCTTCTGTCAGCCTTTCTCAGCATTTCATAATCCCTGCTTAATGCACTTCAGTGTGGTCTGAGATGACAAAGGTTCTCTTTCTTCTCTTCATTGTTCATCCTTGGTTCCTACTCTTTGGAGCTCATCTGAGATTGCCTGGCCTGCACATGTGGTCGGGAGATGATGTGATAGATCAGTACTTGATACCGAGTTGCCTGGTGTCCCAGCCAGTGACTGTGTGTATCGGGGTGGATACATGTGCACGTCACAGATTACCAGATAACGCAGTCTCCAATTTGGTGGTGTATTATTGGGAATCTCCATTTATCCACTGACTCCTTAAATTGTAGATAAGTAGGTTTCTGTGTCTGTACATGCACCCTGAGAGCAAGTTGCAGTGGGGGTGTTTTTCCACTGCGAGGTGTGCACCCAAATTCCTTTGCAAGTATCTGGTATCTGTGGCAGGTGCCTTGGTGAAAATGGGAAGGTACTGGTCTATCTTCAGCAGCTCTTCCAAAGCATTCCTTTTTATTTCCACTGTTTCCATTCATCCTGTGGTTGCTTAGGGAATGTGTTCTGTCTGCAGAAACAGAAGAACATTGCAGGGGCTCTTGCTTTCTGGATGGCAAATGCGTCTGAGCTCCTCAACTTTGTTAAGCAGGACCGAGATCTTAGTCGGATCACGTTGGACGCCCAAGATGTCCTAGCGCACTTGGTCCAGATGGCATTTAAGTAAGGAACACAGTTTTAGGGGTGGCACTGCTCTGTAAAAATTTCAATCTCATCTTCTTGTTAAATTTTCAAAACTAATTTAAATTTTAAAACTAATTTTACCCTAATTGAAGATGAATATCAAGAAGCGTAAATAACTGTACAAAATGTCTTGATTTAATAAACTAAATTCAGGAACTATGTTTCAAGAATCCTGAAAGTAAAACTATTATATCTTTTAAACAGAAAATATTTCTAAACAGTACAAATTGTTTGACATGTGATACCATGTCTGACAATAGCAGTGTTTTGTGCTGTATTTTCAGGTACCTGGTTCACTGTCTTCAATCAGAACTGAATAATTACATGCCAGCCTTTCTGGATGACCCCGAAGAGAACAATCTGCAAAGACCAAAAATAGGTCAGGATAGTATTTTCCTCCTTCCATTATCCCTCCCTGTCTCCCTCCTATTCAGCTTCATTTTAATATTTAACATATTCAAGAGGGAGGTATTTTAAAAATAAAAGGTATTTTGGATTTGGCAGTCTTCAACATAAGTTTTAATTACTGTTATTTAAAAACATCTGTCACTTGAGTGTGTCATTCTGGTCATACCCTCTCGGAGTCTTGTAGACAGAACCTAAATGTTAGATAAGCGTGTTTTGCTAGTAGCTATACATAGGTAAGACCCTGGTTCCCTCTCTGAGAGTCCCAGGTGCTCTTGCTGTGACTGCTGCTGCCTGAACCTAGCGCTGAGGCAGCTCCCCTGAGTGACCCTTGGTGCCTGTGTCGTGAACAGATGACGTCTTGCACACGCTCACGGGGGCCATGTCTTTGCTGCGGCGCTGCAGAGTCAACGCCGCCCTGACCATCCAGCTCTTCTCTCAGCTCTTCCACTTCATCAACATGTGGCTCTTCAACAGACTGGTAACCGACCCCGAGTCGGGGCTGTGCTCGCACTACTGGGGGGCGATTGTCCGCCAGCAGCTGGGGCATGTCGAAACGTGGGCCGAGAAGCAGGGCTTGGAGCTGGCAGCCGATTGTCACCTCAGCAGAGTTGTGCAGGTGGGTGCACCAGCCCTCACCACCTGCAGCTCCTTTAAGGGTGCCTCTGTCGTGTGAGAATGTGGACTCAGGACCTCCACCCCTACCTCTGGGGGTTTCACACGTAAACAAATGACGCAACAGTGCACTCATTTGCCTGGGCTGCTGTAGTAAAGTACGCAGACTCAGTCTTTTAACGGAAACGTGTTGGCTCTCCATTTCCGTGGCCAGAAGTCCGAGGTGAGGTGTGGGCAGGGATGGCTCCTTCTGGGCCATGAGGGGGTCCGTCTTGGCATCTCCGGCTCTGGTGGCTGTGTCAGCCCTTGGTGCTCCTGTGCTCATAGACACATCACCTGGGCTCTACCTTCAGCCTCATGGTGTTCTGCGCATGTCTGTGTCCAGATGCCCACTTTCCATAAGGACACCAGGCATGTGAGACCTCCTTCCTCATTTACTTGTCAGGACTATGTCCAGATGAGATCACATTCTGAGGTATATGGGGTTAGTTCTTTACCATATGAATTTTGGTGAGAACACAGTCCAGTCCATGACAAGTGGTAACCAGTAAATATCCTTAAAGGATCCTTTTTATTGAGGTTCAGTAAGGTGTGTTTTATAAAGCTCCATATTGAAAGATAAACTCCAGTTTAAAAATGGAAAATAATCAACTCTTAAGACTACAGAGCCAGGTAACCACAAAGCAAAAGCTTGTAGCAGATGCACGAAGGATAAGCAGAAAGGAAGCTAAGCAGGCCGCCTCTGTAGTTATCAGATCTCAGAGGAAGGGGGAGGGGAGAACAGGGCCTATGGGCAGCCCGCCCCGATGGTTCATCTGCTTCTGGGGCTCACAGATGCTCAGGGACAGGACGGGAAACGTGCTTTGCAGCTTGAGAAGCAAGTACCTACAGCCTCAAAGTTCAGCACACTTTTTTGTTATTCTTACTACAGTATATGATTTTGTACTTTTGTCTCAATATCTTAATCTCTTTTAAGAGGATTTAGTGTAGAAAGGCTTCTGCCACTTTGCTTAGATTGTGTCAACTAGTTATAAAAAAGGCCATTACGATGACTTTTTTTTCTTTTAGACCTCAGTAACTGGTTATCTGGTCTTATAAATGTTTTAAAGTTTCTAAGAATTTTAAAAAATATTTCATGAACATTGAAAGAGATTCAAACTCAACATTCCAGGCAGGTTTATTGCCAAATCTGAGAGGGACCCCTCTGCCTTGGCCAGCAGAACAAAGGAAAGAGGGTCTTTAACTGGTCAAGAGGCTTTTAATGGCCAGGGTTTTTGGCAGGCTCTTTGAGGGGAGGGGTCGGGAAAGGTGGGCTTGTAGCTTGCTGACGTGTCCTCTGGAGAATGCTTGCAGCCTAGGGAAGACGACACCTAGGTCTCTCTGAGATGGTGGGTGGGCTTATTTGAAAGGTGGTACTCAGGTCCGGATTATATCAAACATGAATACTTGAATCCCATTGTATATGCTTGTTTTAGTGAAATTAAGACACTGTCTAAAAACCTTTCCCATGCTCTCAGTTCCAGGTAACAAGTAGTTAATGCTAAAGGAAGTGTATTTCCTTCACACATTCTGCACTTCAAATCAAAGTCATTACTATTTTAAATGTTATATAAAGGGAGACTACAAAATACATCTAAATCATGGTATTTTGTATGGTTTGTTCCTTTAAATAGGCCACCACTTTGCTGACAATGGATAAGTATGCCCCTGAGGACATTCCGAGTATAAACAGCACCTGCTTTAAGCTAAACTCACTTCAGCTTCAAGCTTTACTGCAGAATTACCACTGTGCACCCGATGAGCCCTTCATCCCCATGGTAAGGGTCCACACAGCTGGGATGGGTTTTTGTAGGAAACTGGATGGAAACTTACTTAGTAATGACAAAGCTTATTTCCTTAGTCATCTCATGAGGTCAGTTGTGCTGTTGGCAAGGGGGTTATATAGTGTTCAGCACAAGAGGTAGAAGCCACAGAAACAGTTTAAGTAGAAAGAACCTAGTTCTGAGAATGAGGTTTTGGGAAATCATTGGAAGGGTAGGGGACAGAAGTCAGGAAGCTGCCCTGAGTTCATGGGTCATCTCACGGCTCGTGACCCAGAGGCCCAAAAGCTGCTGCTGTGGTCAAGGGCAGCAGCTGCCCATGGCAGGCATCCCGGCTCCAGGCTTGCCGTCAACAGGGTAGTGCCAGAGGCCCGACCCCCCAGGGCACCTGGCTGGTGAGGTCTGGGTTCTCAGCCCAATGCCTGGGGTTTGGGCACCGTGCCCCTACCACCATCCCCACTGGGAGGGATAGGGTGCATCCCAGTCACAGGGCCACCGCAGCTGGCTGCTGATGGAGCAAAAGGTGCTGTGGACACCCACCTCCCCAGTCAAACAATGAGCTTGATTCGAGAATTCAGTAGAGAGAGGTTAATTAGATGGATGGCTCAGCCTCCATCATTGAGTTCATGCCAGCAAGACAGGTACAAGAGAATGAAAAACTGGAACTCACCGTATGTCCAGTAGAGTGTGTGAACAAATCATGTAAAGGTCATGTAAGGCAGTCACACTGCAGTGGAAAAGAATGTATTACAGCTACCCAACTCAGATGAGCATCACGAGATTAACTGCACAGAAGTCCACTACATAGTATGTACAGTATGCGTCCATCCATATGGCTTTGCAGAAGAGACAGGACGACGCTGTGGCGTGAGAAGCCAGTAGCAGTGCAGTGGAGAGAAGCGGGTGTGGGGCGGTCATGGGGGCGCTGCTCTGTCCGGGAGCAGATGGCAGGTGGGCCCATGTGTTCCCTTTACTGAGCTGTGCTGTTGGGGTTTGTGAACTTTCCTCTATGTAAGTTATATATTAGCAAAATGTTTTTAAATAAAAATTAGCTGTAAACCCACCATCAGAAAAAGGCTATTTTATCCTGAGTTTTCTACATGTAACATTGTGTGAGTTCTGGTTCTTTTTTCTGGTTCTTAAACATTATTAGCGTCTAGATGTTAAAGAATTGTTCAAGGAGAATATTACTTTAAAAATGGAAAAATCTTATTTTCTTGTGACTGAACAATTTCCATTTAAAACTGCAAATTACTTGAAATTAGTATCTTGGTTCAGTATTAGAAGTGTGTGCAGTGCTCACATTTTGTTGCTTCACAGACTGACTGAGTGCGCATGGGTTCTCGATCCGTCGTGTGGTGCACGGATGGCTCAGCCTTGTCCTGAATGATTGCTGCTCCGCTGCCTGCACCGATTGCTGAGCTTCTCTTTTTAATTCTGCATTTGCTTTCCACCCAGGATCTGATAGAAAATGTAGTGGCTGTAGCGGAGAATACGGCTGATGAGCTGGCACGCAGTGACGGGCGGGAGGTACAGCTGCAGGAGGACCCTGACCTGCAGCTGCCGTTTCTTTTGCCGGAAGATGGCTATTCTTGCGATGTCGTCAGAAACATCCCAAATGGTTTACAGGAATTTTTAGAGCCCTTGTGCCAGAGAGGTAAATACCGTTTACCATGCTGCAGCCTGAATGGTGAGCTGGTTGAGGCGAGCTTTTCCTCTGTTCTGATGTAGGGATCCACTTACCTTGGGTGCACCTGTGCGCTTTGGACATGGTGGTGCTCCAGGAACTTGGAAATGAGCGTTGTGTGTGACCTGGGCTCAGACGTGTCCGGAGTTCATGTGGATGTCCGGTGACCACCCACTCAGCTGATGTGTTGTGATAACATTTCTGGTCGAGCTGCCAGGGGGCCTACTATGGCTTTTCCCTGCTTGGTTTTGGGTCTGGTGGTCTGTCTGATCGATCCTCCTGAACTGAACTGAGCTCTGTGGGTAACAGCAGGGGAGAACAGGTAAGGACAGCTCCAGCTGCATGCCAGCTCGGTGCCTTTGTGGTGGCTTTAAAAGACTTACAAAGGATTAGGTGTTTTTGTTTTTGTTTTTGTTTTTAATAACATCAGTGTTTTTAGTTCTTCATGCCCAATATTTTATAAGGCAAGTAAGGAACTACTCTGTGTGCTCTCCATTTCTGTTTCTTTTGCTTTTTCTCATAAATACAGTCCTGTCGAGAGAAAGCTATAAGACCATCAAGGACTCCCACCTGAGCTGGGATGCGCCTTTTAGCTGTGAAAGCAGAAAATGTCTGCTCGGAAGAGGGCTTATTGTGGAAACGTGACACTTGGAAAAATAAGACAATAAGTTATAAGTGTTAACATTTCAAAAATATGGTAATTATAATTCCCTAAAACCAGGGAAATAGAAGTTAATTTTTTAATGAAACTGGATTGAAACGCTGACTTTTTTTTAAAGTACTAAAAACTATGTAAAATTAATTTATTATCCTTATTTTAACTGAGTAATTGTGACATCTCCTTTTTCCTCCACCACAAACAACCTGTAAGTATCCAAAGGCAACAGCCAAAACCATCCCAGCTAGAATGCTGGGTGCACGTACCAACCCCTGTGGCCCCAGCCAGCACCCTGGTCGTCAGGGTCAGCTGGGACTGAGTGGCCATGAGAAGCTGCTCACACAGGCTGGCGCATAGTATGCGCTTCATGATTGTTAACTGTGGGTGATAAGAAAAGCACTTTTAGAGAAAATAAGAATTGTGCAAGGCCTATGGCGTGCGACCTGGTCAAAAAGTTTCTGAGAAACACAAAATAAGGTCTGTCTAAATGAAAAATGTCATAGAGGTATTTTTGGTTCAGTTCCAACATGATAATACAGTGGCTATTTGCAATAAAGCAGGGGAGAGTGAATTTTTTGGTTTTCCAATACATATGAAAGTTATACTATACCGTAGCCTGTTGTGCAATAGCAGTATGTGTAAACAACAATGTACACACCTTAATTTAAAAATACTTTATTGCTAGAAAATGCTAACTATCATCTGAACTTTCAGCAAGTTGTAATCACTGGTCACAGATCACTGCAGGAAATACAATAATGGAAAAGTTGAAAGTACTGTGAGAAATACCAGAATGGGAGACACAGTGAGCAAATGTTGCCAGACCTTCCTTCAGTTTGTAAAATGCGTGGTGTCTGCGAAGTGCATCAGTGCAATAAAATGAGGTGTGCCTGTGCTTTGACTTGAAAGGCTTAGTTTTGTAGATGTCATTTGTGCCTGATAAAAGTATCACACATTCTTTAAAATATTATAAAATACTTTAAAATGTATTTGCGAGGAAGTTAGGTGAGTATGGCTTATAAGGAAGTGTGTCTGGAGGAATGAGAGGGGCTTGTTCCACCCAGAACCGCTGCGCGAGTCAGACAAGGTCCCGGCTGTCCACCACATTGCTGGCATGCGATGTGCCGGCAGGCATCCCTGCACGGCCCTTCTCTGGCCCTTGTTAACACAGCATTCTGAATGTCACTGAGGAGCTCTTGGTTGAGTGGAGTGCAGATCTGCAAAGAAGTGGTTACAGTGCAATCAGTCGTTTCTCCTAGAAAAAAGGAAGAAGGGAGGAAGGCCAATTTCACTCTTCTGCTTGGTGTTGAAATGCCATAGGACCAAAATAAGTATGTGATTTTGAAAAGTCCATTTTCAGAGGTAGCAAAGACATAGCCTAAGAAAAATAGTACTGTCGTTGGATATTCAGTTGATGCTTTCTGTTGCTGCCCTTGTTGAATATTGTGTGTGTGTGTGTGAGACACCGGATGCATGTCATTCTTACTGTCTGCTTGTTTCCTCCTCAGGATTTTGTAGGTTAATCCCTCATGCACGGTCCCCAGGCACCTGGACAATATATTTTGAAGGTGCAGATTATGAAAGCCACCTTTCGCGTGAGCACACAGACCTGGCAAGTATTGTGAGGCTGGTGGAGGAGAAGAAATGTGCTTCCTGGGACTTGGAAGTCCGATGCATATTCATTCCCTTGCTTACAGTGAACATTATCGTGATAAGAAAATTTAAAAATCACCTTTAAATACTAGTTTTTTAAAATATCTTAAACCCATTATTTATACATACATGTTTTATTATTTTCAGGCCATGTCTATAGGCTTTGTCTATAAACAAATGGTACTTTTTAAAATAAAGAATATTTATGCCCACAATTACACCAGCTTTAAATATGTATTTCAAAACATGTATTAATGTAGTAGCCTCCTAACAGATTTTTATAGGAAGTGTTTTTCTTTGGTTAAAATATTTTCTATTTATGTTCTGGACTACCTTGTCTTAAATATGTATTAAGTCATTAATATTTTGTGTCTTTGCATAGAGTGGTCAATCCCAGTATTTATTAGCTTTGCACATTTTAAGGAAAAGTCTGCTTTGCTTCATAACAAAGTTTTAAACAAGAAAAAATGCTTTTTCATAGCTACCAGTTGAGAAAAAACACAAATGAAATTTGTACTTCTGGAACTTTTTTATTCAGTTGCATTTACCTTAAATATTTTCCTGTAATTGCCATTTTTGTCTCTTAAGCCACGTAAGGGTACAAGGAGCAGGCAGATGTTGCCACACATGTGTCAGGGTGACTATGGAGAGGAGTTGGTGCGTTCTGTATCCCACTGGGTGTGGTGTAGCTGCCTGTCTGCCTGCCCGGGAGGCCTGGGAATAGACCCTTGTCAGGGCCAAGATTTGGAGATTCTGGTCTATGAAAAACAACTATAAGTCTTCTGCAGCTTTAGAGACTTCTCTTGTGCTATCCTAATTTTCCATACTTTTTAATTATTACAAAATTTTAAGAATTTTACTTACCAAAAGTTAACATTAATTAATTACTTGCCAAACTCTGTGCTTATAACATACCTAACATCTTAAGAAAACAGCTTATGTAAGGTGCCAATACATAGTATAAGAGTGATGAATGTGATGTGTGTTTGTGTTAAATTCAAAGTAACTAATTTATTTTGGCTTAGTGCATGCTTTGGATTTGAGTGTATGTCATATCCATCTCTAGAAATTGAATTCATTGGTGATTGCTCTTACACCAAATAGATGATCCCATTTAACTTCTGATACCGTAAATATGCCTCTCAGATTTATATTCACCTTACCTAGCTGCTCTTGGTCAAATCCCAAGTAACAGCAGCAATTTCTAATTCCCAAATATAAAGGGGAACAAATACCTTCTTAGATGGAATCACTGGTTCTTTATCTTTCTAGTTTATCCACAGAACCCTTGGGAAATTCCAGGTCTTTTTTTTTTTTTTTAAGTTCTACTGTCACCTAATCTTAGTTATTTCCCTTAAAATATTCTCTCATAGACATTCGTTCTCAGTTAACAAGCCATGTGCATATCGCCACTTCTTGGCCATGTCCTTTGTACTTCTATGTTTAATTAGTTAAATACTCCTTTGCTGTGCATGCTCTGGTGATTTTCTTCTTTAACCTGGTTTGCTCTTCCACACGAGGTGTGACGTGTGTGTGCACGTGACGTCAGTGGGCGCTGCGCTTTCTCACTCATGGGCTGTGACTCAGTCGTTCTGGGTTTCCTGAACAAGGGGGAGCTTTGTGGAAGAGCAGAATCCCTGGAGTCCCGCTGCCGAAATCCCATGGCTGCTTTACTGCTGCTATTTAAGACAAAGTGACTTTCATTTTTCCAGGAGACGGAGGTGTTAGGCCATCTTTGTTAACTGTTTTTCACTGTCCTCCCCATGGATAGTGTAAAATAAGTTTGAATTTCTTCTTTCTAAACATCTAGTAATTTACTTTGAGAGGTAATAAAGTAAAACTTTAATTTTGTCTTTTATGATTGGGGTTTTCTAACCTGATAGCAACAGAGGTTTACTTTTTTTTTTATAAGTTGTTTAAATAACATTTAATAGCATTTATGACTAGATTCATCGTTAAAACTCCTGAGTCATGGTATTAATGGTTAGTTTACCAGATTAATATGTGAAGAGTATCTATAATAATTGATAGTTTTTACTCGTTCCTTTCCCACTTCTTGTTGTCTCTCCACATTTACCACAGTGGATGGGATCTGCTGGCTGGGTCTTCTATAAGCATATAAAAGCCATAAAAGAAACCTTTTCGGCTGTAAATAAATGTCATGTATAAAATAAATGAAATTGTATTTCAGCCATAAAGTAAACCTCTGTGTTCATCCTTCAGGCCCAGCCTCTGAGGAAAGAACCTGAAATCATCACTGTGACCCTGAAGAAGCAGAACGGAATGGGCCTCAGCATCGTGGCCGCCAAGGTAGGCTGGACAGACCTGGTGACCTGCTGGGCCTCGCGGAGGCTTTGCTTCTTCTGTGGCCCGCCGCCTGTGGGGCGTGTGGGTGGGGTCCGGCTTTTGGGCTGTTGGCTGACAGAGCCCACCTCTGGGAGTAGGGCGGGCAGTGTTCCGAGGACCCTGGGCCGGCCAGGCAGTGCTCCACAGGCCACAGCAGCCCCCATCTCAGGCGCTGCCGCCCAGCAGGCCCCATGCAGAGGGCATCATGAAGGAGCTGTGCTTGCAGTCAGCATGGGGCAGAGCCTGCTGGAGAAGTGGGGGAGGAAGGGAGGCCTGTGGGTGGGGCGGCTGCAGGGATTGTGGTACCGCATTAGTGTGACAGGCCCTCCCTCCGGGGAGAGCTGAGGACAAGGCACATAATTCACCACCTGCAGCAGGCATGTTGGAGTCTACACTTTGCCTTGTGGGCACCACAAAGAAATGAAAGGGTTTGGAACAGGAGGCTGATGACACTGATGTTCAGGACGCTGTGTCTGAGGGCAGCACAGTGTGTGGGGTGACTTAAGGCTGGGGTGAAAGGTGGCATTCAGGGCAGGGCTGTCTGGAAAAGACAAGCCTCCTTAGGACGTGGGTGGAAGCTGTTGTCGAGGGCGCAGGAGTCTGGTCCTGAAGTGCCACGTCACCTGGCATCAGGGGAGGAGGGGGCACTACAGGCAGCAGGCGGCCCGGGAGGAGGGGTAGAGTGGTTACAAAAGCCTGCCCCCTCCTTTTCTGGGATCAAGACCTACACCCCCTCACTTTCTAAACTGGAGGGGTGCATCTCCAACATGCCAGGATCCTCTGTCCTCGCTTCTGGTCTTTTCAGGCAATTTCCTCAGTGAGCAATACTGAAAGAAAATAATAATAAAAGAGTTCTTTGGAAAGAGTCCAGCCTTAGTCCCACCTGATGGTCAGTCATCAGCTCATAAAACAGTCATGGAGGCTAAGCGTGCCTTTGGCTCTTGTGACATTTTCTCCTCCCGCCTAGAGTATCTGTAACCTGTGCGGCCCCTTCTTCAGCACTTAACCTTGATCCTATGAGGGACAAGGCAAAAAAAACACGAGAGCAGGTAACAACATTGTTCAAGAATCTGTACTGAAAGTGTGAGCTGCAGTGTAGTGAGGTCACTTGAAGGCCTCCTGAGGAAAAGCCTGTGAGCTGAAACATGGTGGGCGAGCAGGTGCTAGCAGGGAGAAGATGGTGGGCACAGAGCCGCAGAAGGCGGAGTTGTGCAGAGGCCATCGCCATGGGCTGGCACACAGAGCGGGGGAGCCTGTGGAGGTGCACCTGCCAGGGAGGAGGTGAGACTGGGTGTGTGGAACAGGGTGGGAAAGCTGCTGCCTCGCGGGCCGTGGGGTCCCTTCTGCCCGGCCGTGCAGCCACCGCAGGAAGGTGGCCCGGGGCAGCAGTCAGTGAAGTTTCAGTGTCCCGGTAAAGCATACTGGCAAAAACCCTTGAGATCTTGACGGAGCCGTGAGTTTGATTATAGGAGAAATAGTGGCCATTGAAGGGGTTTAAAGGAAGGTGTACTATGATCAGCGCAGCCTGCTTTAAGAAGCATGGGTTAGAGGGGCTCAGAAATGTAACCATGAGGACGAGGGAGTGAGCTGTGACTCGTCTTCCAGATGGAGGCAGTAGAGGCTCGCCTGGGAAAGTGGCTGTGGGTCATGTAACAGGACACCCATGGGAACGCCCGCCAAGCCCAGTGCATTGTCCTGTTCACTGCTGATGGGTTCACAGCTTCTGGTATGGCACAGGCGCTAACACACATCTGTTAAATGACTTCTAGATGGACTCATGAATTGGAAAATGGTGGGTGAAAGAAATTTCAAAATGTACCCTGATTCTGTCTTTTGCCACTGGGCATTTGAAAGAGGGATTTGCTGAAGGCAGGGCTGCTGAGTACAGGTTGTGGTGGTGAGTCAAGAGTTCATGTTTAAACATGTTCCGTTTGAGCTCTGGGGTGCCTCTTAAGTCAGGTAAGTAAATATATTATCTAGTAGATAGTTGGATATGCAGGTGTGGAACTCAGAGCCAAAGATAAAATGGGGTGTCAGCATGAGGAAATAGAGTAGCAGTCTCTTAGCTGGACACTGTGCCATATTCAAAGATGAGAAATAGGACATTAATGCCTATTCTTGAAATGAGACGGGAATCTAGTAGTCCACTCTTTTACTCAAAATGTAATCCATTTTCCTCCAACTTACTTACACTCTCTTGGTACTTGGAAAGGAGCATTCAGCAACAGAAAACCAGTCATTTCATTTATGCACATTGCCGAAGTGCCTGTGTTGATATGCAGCATAAGTCAGAACAACAGAGTGTATTTGTTTTCAGCATTTCAAGGATGTATTTTTAGGTGTTTTTAGTCAGATCTGTACAGGGCTGTTACCTTTAGCACAGCTGAGCTCTGGCTCTTTCCCGCCACAGCTGCCTGCCCCTGAGCTCCAGACTCATCCTGCCTCTGCCACCTGGTAGCATGGATGGAGCCTTGAGCAAACTACCTCACCTCGCCAAGGCTTCCTCTTGGCCAGGAAGGTCATTGTCACTCCAGCACCAAGTAGGAGGAGCCCCAGGACTTGATCACATCATAGTGTCCAGTCCTGCCCCGCCCATGTAGCCCCCGTGCCCTTGTGCAGGAGAGCCTCCGGGTCCCTGGTTCAGACCAGCCCTGGTGACCCCTGAGTGTGTGCATTCCGATTTCTTCTGTAAGCTGTTGCGGTCCTTGTATTTGGCCCAGTCCTTTTTAATTTTTTCCTAATTAGCATGTGGCTTAGCTGCTGTAAGCCTGGACATTGTTTTGATGTTAAGCTCCCTTATGCCCCTTCCATGTTGTGGTCTAGATTTATGAGATCCAGATGACCTGGAGCAGTGTGTGTGCGGTTTACTTCTTATAAAACATTGCTTTTGGGGAACTTTAGTATGCTACTTCTTACTTATCTGTGGGACAACACAGCACTTCCTGTTTAATTTGGATTCTTAAAATACAAACAATTCCCTGTTTATTTTTCTAGCTCTTTTTAAACTTTAATAAAGTACAAAGTGAGCAAAAATCAGATCTGACAGGTTACGTAAGAGTCTAAATGTTGCACTGGTTCTAGTTTGTGTTGATAAATGCCATTCAGTGTCACAGGGGCCAGCCCAGAATTGTGGAGATCCAAGTCTGGGAAGACCAGCTGTGTGGGTTACTGTTGAAACCGAGAGGAGCAGACAGTTGTTGTCTTCAGTTTACGCGGTTGTTCGGTCCCAGACACCAGAATGTGGTTCTCTGTTGTCGGAAGAGCAGGATCAGTGGTGAGTTGCTCCATCGCTCTAATGGGCGTGGACGCTCTAGAGCAGACTACCTGTGATCTCTAAGGAATGCTTCTTCCTGCACTGTGACTTGTTTAAACCCGTCAATGATTAATTTGCTTATGAGCAGCCGTTTAATGTAGCTGGTAATTACACCACAGATACTTGTTATGTATTTTAATTCTGCAAATTCTTAAGGTTCACAAAAATAGAAGGCTTCTGGGTGCTTTTCATATAAGAAAAAACATGTAATCCTGTTGGTTAATAATATGGTGAAAATTGCTTGAAGTAATGGTGCCTACTGCTGTATAATTTGCTGGGGATACATATGGGAGTCTCCATTGTGTAACTTTCCTTTGGCCACATTAGGTGGTTTTTACTGTCGGGTTTCTTTAAAACCCATTTTTTTTTAAAGTGGATATAAAAATGATAATTTTTATGTTACTTAGAATATTTTATTATTTAACTACAAATCGAATGGTTAATATTGACTTAAAGATGTTTCAGTTTGTGCTTTTAGACTATATACTGATTTTAAGTTTTTAAATCTTAGCTTAAAACACGAAGTAAGTCTTATGACTTTAAAAGGAAGAGACTGAAAACAGTGCTTATTTATGTACCACAGTCTCACTCTTTGAAGAGCAAATGCCTTACTGAATTTAGTCTGTGAGGATTGTGAGACCATCACTCCGCTCTGGTGTTCTGTAATGTCCTTATTCTGACCACGTGGAAAAGACCTAGTCAAAGAAGTGAAGTCAGGAAATTCCTGGTTCCTTTGTAAAGTCAGGGTCCAAAGTACCGGGATGACTGCAGTTTGTTCTACGGAAATGCCAGAAATAACTTCCCATTAAGTTGTATGAAATGACCCAGCATGCCTATCACTCATGATTTTGGAAACAATATTTTTAATGTTTGTTCTAAAGGCAAAATAGTAAATAATACTTTTTTAAAAATTCTTCTTACCTGTTTTATAGTAATGGCGTAACTGCTAGTTTCTTGGATTGATTGAAATATTGAACTCGATTATAATATCAAAATAACATGATAGGAACATTAAATGTTAATACTCCAGAGTAGAGCCATCGTGTCGCTTGTGGTACCCAGAGAAATTGATGGTCTTTGTAGGATCTGCGGAATGAAGGGCATCAGCTGTAGAGCAGCCCTGTCTGATAAAGGCCCGGCTGCCCGTACCCCAGCCCCGCAGGAGCCACACACGACTCGCTGTGCACACAGCTGTCAGGGCCTGGGTGCCTCCTGCAGCCCATCTGTGGGACCCAGCACCAGAATCTCCCGTCTGGGAGACTCGTTTCCTGCCTTTTTATGGAGAGGGAAAAGGTAGATGTGGTGATGCTTTTCATTTTGGTTTTACGCAAAGGGAAATGAGCAGGGCCGGCAGGGGACCAGGCTCACGGGAAACAGCGGCTGCGCCCTCTTGGTGCCTGCCCAGCACAGACCTGTGCTCCCGGGGTCGCTGGGGGCGGGGTGGGTATCAAGGACAAGTTTAAAACTGACTGTTTCTGGGTTAAGGTAGCTCCTGCCAAAAAGAGAGAGCTTTGCAATGGCTTTAAAACTCTACTCTGAATTTTAGTATCTTAGGAATTTAGAACTGCTTGTCTTATGAAAACGAAGCAGTTTCAGACCCTGAGGAAGTTGCTGTGGGCAGTGCCTTGTGTGGATATGCCTGATGAGTTTTAAATATTCCTGGGCTCTGAAGTCACCCAGCCCACTTACTATTGTAAAACCTCTAGCTGAAGAGCCCAGGCTGTGTTTCCATGCCTGGAAACAATAGGACTGAAGTCATGCTGCTTTGGCTGGCACATCTGTCTTCCTGCTGCTGCTGTTTTGGGGTTTTGGACTGTGTTTTAATGATGTTTCATGCTGTTGATCATATCATACTCCCACGCTCGCCCAGAGCTTGCCTCAGGAATCTTTGAAGCATTGAGTCTCTCTGTGCATGAGGTGAGAGGTCCTGCACTTGAAAGTCATCCAAAGGGGCATTTGAAGACTCAGAGAAAACGCGGTATCTGGAGCAGCCGTCCCCTCGCGCCCATTCCCCCCAGGATCCGTGAAGCCGCTGGTGCGTGTGCGTGTCTCAAGCCGCCGCGGGGGTGGTCCGTCTGTGCTTCCTCCCTTCCTCCACCCTTTCTTGCTTCTCCTCTTCCTCATCAGCCCACCCTCTCAAGTGCCCTTCTTCTTTAAAGGAAAGAAAAGCAGTTCAAGAAGCATTTTAAGGTTAAATATTAAGATTGCAGTGAAGTGATCTTTGTTACTCCGTTTTAATTGCGTCTTAAGGACCCAGGTGCAAGCCTTACCTGTCAGGGTCCTGCCTGGTGACCCTTGTCTGTCACGAGCCTGAAATCGCTGAAGGACGCAGAGGCCGTGCAGGGCGGTCGGGGTGCTGTGCTGCCCTGTCGCACTCATGCCCTGGGGGGAAGGGGTGGTTTTGATGATTAAAAATTACTTCTAGTATTTAAGTTTAAATAAGTTCCAGAATTGTAGTTACTGAAGTTCATAATTCCTGATGCGTTTGGAATTCTTAACTGCTTCTAGAAGACCCTTTTTAAAAAAAGGAGTTTGATGTGTTGAATGAGAAATGGGTAATTCTGCATGGTTATGTTTATTTTAATTTTACAAGTAATAAGTAGGCTAAAAATACAATAATGTTTTTCAAATGCCAGTTTGGGTACCTTTAGGCAAGTGATTCTTAAAATTATGTAGCCTTCACCTATTTACTGGGTATGCTGTGTTTCCGTTTGTGACAACTGCGGTCCCTCTGCCAGGGCCAGAGTTGGGCTGTGTGGTGGCAGCACATATTGGTAAAATCTCTCTTACCCAATTATTTACATAATTATGAATTTATTGCCAGTATCAGTGGATACTAACAACATATACACTGTTAAAAGCTGTGGTTTCAGAGAAGTGCTTTCTAATAGAAGAGTGTGTGAGCCAATAGGTAATTTGTTTTCTGTTAGCTACATTTTAAAGTTTTAAAAAATGAAGTTAATTCTATTAATATTTTATGCAGTATATCCAAAGTTACAATTTCAACATGTGGTCAATATAAGTCTTTAATGAGATACTTTAAATTACTTTTTCCATAGTAAGTCTTTGAGATCTGAGTATATTTTATACTTACTACAGATTTGGACACTAGCCACATCTGGAATGCTGAGTAGTGACAGTGGCCTAGAGGCTGCCCTGTTGGGAGCACGGGTAGTCTCAGCACATCAGCAGCATGTCTGTTAGGGTGATCTGTGATCTGATTAAGGCTTACTGAAAGCTCAAACTTTTTTAGCAATGAAGTATATTTTAATTAAGATACAAACATTGTTTCTTTAGGCATAATGCTCTTGGACACATTATAGACTACAGTACAGTGTAAACATAACTTTTAGATGCACTGAGAAACCAAACAGTGCATTTTACTTGCTTCAGTGCGCTATTCCTTGTATTGCGGTGGTCTGGACTAGAAGCCATTACATCTCTGAGGTCCCTGTATATAGTTAGGAATTCCTTAAGAGTTCTTTCCTCTCCAGATATTCACCTATAATTTTGTTTTTCTAAAATAATTACTGGTGGAATGGTAATATCGGCACACAAAAGTTGCATTTACTATTTTTTATGGCCAGTTTACAACTGAGCTGTGCATGAAGTATTGACAGAATTTGCATAAGCAGAGGTGGGAGGAAGCCCGAGAGGAAGTAGAGAAGGGCATTTCAGTGGCCAGGCTGCAGAAAAGGAGGGTAAAAGGTTAGTGGCATGGCAGCATGTTACAAAAACACAAGCAGAGAGACCTGTTAGCAGAGAACACTTACTAGGGAAGCAATACAGGCCTGAGATCACAGTTGCAAGATGTAAATGCCAACCAAAGTGTATACCTTGTAGAATATTCTAGATTGGATTCTTTCCTTGTGCAGTATCCTGCCCCAAGAGTATGTTTTTAATGTCATATTCCATGATGCACTGTCAGTGAGTTCATTAAAGTTAATTTTTATGACCAACGTAAAATAGACCCTTTAGATACTAGTGGGTCTTTTTTTTTTTTTTAACATTTAAAGTGTGTTTTTATTTACAGATGGCTCTGTAAAGCATGCGTGCTTATGTGTTGAATTGACAAAATTGTATTCTAGGCCTCATTCTATTTCTTGTTTTTCTACTATACCATATTTTTTTTTTGAGAGGGCATCTCTCATATTTATTGATCAAATGGTTGTTAACAACAATAAAATTCTGTATAGGGGGGTCAATGCTCAATGCACAATCATTAATCCATCTCAAGCCTAATTCTCATCAGTCTCCAATCTTCTGAAGCATAACGAACAAGTTCTTACATGGTGAACGAATTCTTACATAGTGAATAAGTTCTTACATGGTGAACAGTACAAGGGCAGTCATCACAGAAACTTTCGGTTTTGATTACACATTATGAACTATAAACAATCAGGTCAAATATGAATATTCATTTGATTTTTATACTTGATTTATATGTGGATCCCAAATTTCTCCCTTTATTATTATTATTTTTTTTTTTTAATAAAATGCTGAAGTGGTAGGTAGATGCAAGATAAAGGTAGAAAACATAGTTTAGCGTTGTAAGAGAGCAATTGTAGATGATCAGGTGTGTGCCTGTAGACTATGTGCTAATCCGAGCTAGACAAGGGCAATAAAACATCCACGGATGCAGAAGCTTTCTCTCAAAACAGGGAGGGGTGAGGTTCTAAGCTTCACCACTGTTGTTCCCCGATTTCTCACCTGATGGCCCCCCTGCAACTGCGCCTGTCTTAGGTTGTTCCTCCCTTGAGGAATCTTACCCGTCTCTGGCTAACCAGTCATCTTCCAGGGACGCACAGGGAAATGTAAAGTTGGTAAGTGAGAGAGAAACCATATTGTTTGAAAAGGTTAGCTTTTTACTTCTTTGCAGATTTATGCCCTGTGGCTTCTATGCCCAGCACTTGTCTCGAGGTATCTTTACCACCTGGAGGAATTATGATACTCGGTAAATTCGGTATGAGGCACGAATTCTATTTAAGGGTTGTAATTAGAAAGGAAGAAGAAAAGCTATAGAGGTAGCATATGGAAGAAAACATGGGAGGATTGATTATTTCTTTGACATATCTTCTTGTAGAGTACCTTAAGCATGTATAGGTTTTAAACTACTAACTAACTTGCGCACACATATTAACATAATAGGAATACGGTGACATAAACAAAGCAAATCTATAATTACCAGCCATCTCCAGTGAAGCCAAGAAAACCATTTAGGCACCCTAGGCATTTGTGAACTAGTGGGTCTTTTGTTGGAGGGCTCTAATAATCATGAACTCTTATTTCCTGGGATGAAGCTCTTTGTGATGAGCGGACTTAATTATAAATTGAACTGACCTGGAATTAAAAGAAGTGATTGTTACTTTGAATTTAGATTAATTTCCATTATGTAAAAAAGTAGTATTTCTTAAGTACTGTACTCTTCTCATCATCCATTACCTGGCAGTAATGGTTTGAATGTCTCTTCCTGAAACATCACATTTAGTGCCACAAATGAAAATGCTTAGTGTTTCTCGCTTTTTAGCCTGTAATTTTACACTGTTACCATGTATTACCAGCTCATGTATATGGACCTATCAGCTGTTTCCTAGCCTAGTAATGTATTCATTCAGTAAGATTCTGGACATCCTCACAGTAGGTTTTTAAAATAAGAAATGGACCGCACTGTGGGAGCCTCTAAGGTCATGACTTGAGAAGCTGCTCTGGAAGGGAGCTGCAGGGATGAGCTGTCTGAACAAGGGGTTGATGTACAAGGCAGAGGAACAAAGGAAATCCGTGGGAAATCCGTACGTGAAGAAGAGGTTCTGTCTTGCCCGACTTCGGGATGGTGAGTGAGTTGGCAGGTGGGCCAAGGAACCAGATGATGAAAGGATGTGGCAGTCACGTTGCCTCACAGTACTGCATAGGCGGGAGGGGCTGTGGGAGGGGCTTGAGTGGGATACGGCCCCTGGGAGTGGCCCCACTGCTGGTCTCAGAGGAGCGTTTTCGGGGGTCTGTCTAGGAATGGGGCGTCTGAAGGCAGGTTGGGTGTAGAGAGAACAGAATAGTCCTAAGGGGAGCTCCCTCATTTTACCACGTCTTTTCTAGAATTGGTAATATAAGCTTCTGCCCCTTTAAAGACATGACATGATGGTGCGTTGTATCTGCATTACATGATCAGTTTACTTCAGTATTTAATCTTACTGAATTTCACGTTGCATTCAGTATAGTAAATTACTTGTTTAAAAATGTTCTGGGGTTTCAGATTATTTAAATAATATTTTCAACTCACATGAACACCTACTAAATTTAAGCTTATGTGTTAGTTGCCTAAAATGTCAAGTGGTTATGAAATGATAGAACCTAGGAGCTGCCCTCAAGTGTGGGATTGCTGCTCTAAGTTACCAGGTGGAAGCAGAAGTGATGACGCAGTGCGGCTACGCTTTGCTGTGAGTGGGAACAAAGACACCTTCCGAGAGTGAAAGTCACAGCGAAGAGCTAATGTGTGCCCTGGACATGTGTGCACGGGCCCTTGGTCTGCAAGGGGGGTCAGGGCTGCGTTTACTCCCTGCTCACGTCAGTTTGCCCCAAGGTTTTAGAAAGAAAAAGTTCTCATTATAGTTTGCCTAAATAAATGAGATTTTTTTCTATATTCCTAGTATGATATTACAGTAATATATTGCCCCAGAAATGGGGGAAGAAGGCCTGATTTATGGTTTTAAAATGCATATTTGGTATTTTATTGTTTATATCAGTGTTACTAAAAATGCTGTGTCACTAGGATTACTGCCAAACATGTTTGTGTCAAAGATGGAGTAATTGTCTTACTAAAAGGACAGTCTTTATTATCTAAATTACAAGGACATTACATTACCAGGAAACAACGCTTGTAAAAGTGTAGGTAGTGCCCACACACACTAAAACCTAGAATTCCATCAGCATTGCTTTTTTATCACCAAACAAAAAGCAAAAGAAAAAAGTAACTATATTTTTGGAATCTTAAAAAAACAAAAATCTGGCCTAGGGTACTTGCTGTAGGGAAATATGCAGCATGTGTGAAAAAGGAAAATGAGAGACCTTCAGTGTCCCCACTCCAGACTGCACAGATGACCACTCTAAAGTGCGAGGTCCACGAGGGCGGTGCTTGTCCACTGCATCCACGGCTTGCGCCCCGGGGTCAGGATAGTGTAGGCACTGAAGGAGTATCTACTGAGTGAAACTGTCATTTAACAGCTGAATTGTGAATTAAACAATTAATCATAGATTACATAAAAGTATGGAATGTGTATTGAGTCATTTAATTAGATTATATGAGGGAAATTAAAAAACGAGGGCAGTGGTGGACTGCCTTAGAGTAATCTCTTGTATTGTGTCTTAGTGCCGTAGATGCAAGGAAATTCAGTATTGGCGTAAATGAAGTCAGGTGAAGGTGTTTACTGCTCTTTTGCGAAGGGACATACTAAAATTCAGAAAGGTGCCATTTACTGACTGCATACTATGTGTATGTACTTTCTTATTGTGAAGTTTCAAATTTACAAAAAGGTACAAACTTTGCTCTCCCAATAATGATTTTTGGTGACAAGATTAGGCAAGGACCGCAGGGTGCCCTTGGCTGTCATGCTTTCGGAAGTGCTGGGCCATGTCTGAGGGGCACGCAGGCAGCTGAGCCTGCGCAGTGGGTCTTAGAGAGGTCGCACTGTGGACGTACATGGAGGTGGGTGTGGGTGAGCATACCGCGCCAGGCCAGAGTGTCGGGAGCTGCGGGAGAGCGCATGGCCGTGTTGTGCACTGCTGTTGCATTAACTCAGCCCCCAGATGATGTGACCACGTGAAATGGGAAACATACTGCTTCACAGAATTAAATTGTTTTGTTAAATTGAGACATTTTCTATTTTAAATTTTTCGGAACAAGATGTGTAACAGATGGCTTTAGACTCACAAAACAGTGGCATGTTCTATGCTGGATTTTTCTCTAGGGCAGTGGGGGGCCTCGTGACTGTCCCCTCCGACCTGCACCAACTAAAGGGAGGAGCGAAGAGCTTCCCTGGGGGTCACGTGGTTCCAGAGGGTGTAGGATGTGCATGTTGATGAAGTCATTTATGGAATCCCTTTCTTTCCTGTGATACCTTCTTGTTTTGCTTTCATGCCACAGTATTTCATCACTGTTGAAGTTGTGACCTAAGAAATATGTCCTTAGGTCACATAGTTGTAAAATACTGGCAGTGAGTTCCCAGTGAGATTTCATGCATCTGATTGATTGCATCCTTTGGCATTACCAATAAACTGTCCAAACTTTGATTTTTATATTATAATGTCCAAGTAGAATGTTGGTGATTCTGTAAAGCAGTTGTATATGTTACTTAGTTCTAGCTCACAGACGTTCCCTGTTCTTCCATGATGTAGCATGCAGGGAGCTGATGTGCATTTTGTGTGGATAGGGGCTTGTGGCTCTGGATGTATTTAGAGTTACATACATGATCCGTCCATGAATAATGTATTATAGAGTATTTTCTGCATTATCTTCTATTACTACTTAAGTCCCTCCTGTTTGCCACAAGAAGGATTTCCTTATTTTAAATTTCAAATTACATGAAAAGAAAAAGGGTCCAAAGGGATGTAATTAAGTTATTGGGATGCAGAAATGTGACAGTAGTTGCTTCTGTATTAAAGTAATTAAGAGTAGAGATCATAAATAAGTTTTTAGTTCACATACACTTGTTATTCAGAACCAATCTTAAATTACCTTTTTTCAGTCTTCTCGACTGATTTATTAATAATTGATTTTTCTTAATTTGGAAACATAAAATAGGTACATTTCCTTTAGTTTCTTTATGTTTACCAAATAGAGGGTTATTTCCATCAACACAGTTTTTATATTTATAATTTTCACATAAAAACAACCAGGACTTTTCTAACAGTTCTCCATGTACATGTTTTGTTTTTTAAATTTTCATTTTTGGTTGTATTTCTTACTGAGTATTTTCAGTGCAGTGTTTCTTACATTGTTTTTGCTTAGGGTGCTGGTCAAGACAAACTTGGGATCTACGTGAAGTCTGTTGTAAAAGGAGGTGCTGCTGATGTGGTTAGTATAGTTTTTAAAGATATAATTTCCAGTATGTCGTGCATTTACCAAATGACAGAATGCATCCCGCTGGTACTCGTAGTCAGGAGACACTGTTTCCTGCTTGTTAAGTGAACAATTATAAGTACACTTAACCCAGCCTCTTCTTCCTGTCCCTTTGCTGTCCCTCCCCACATACGCTTTGGGGCACACAGGATGGACGGCTCACTGCGGGTGACCAGCTCCTCAGTGTGGATGGGCGAAGTCTGGTAGGACTCTCTCAGGAAAGGTATCATTAATTTATTTGTTTAAAGCTTGGTATTACCATTTTTAGGGTATTTTACATTAATGTTTTGGAATTGGGAGATAAAAAGTAATGCTGAAAAGCTATAGCTTACTCTTTCCGTTCATTAATGTAAACCCTTGGTGTGCATGGCACCTCATTTGTTAGCAAATTGTAAATACATATCTTAGCTTGCAGCTAAGTTTCTTTTGAAGCTTAATAAAAATGTACTCTTAGCACTTCTGGAATGTCTGAATATGCCTTAGAATGGTGATGTGTGTATGGCTCCTTCTCAAAGGTAGGGGGACAGCAGGTAAGGGTCCTCAGGGCAGGACTACTGCTCAGAATGGCAGACGAGGCCGTAGACATGCAGTCCTCTGCCATCGAGACAGCAGGCACTGTGCTTCGTTTTTCTTAAATTTTCGGCCCTCTCCTCCTAGGGCGGCAGAACTCATGACCAGAACGAGTTCTGTGGTAACGCTGGAAGTGGCAAAGCAAGGAGCAATTTACCACGGTCTTGCTACCCTGCTCAACCAGCCGTCCCCGATGATGCAGAGAGGTGAGGACCGACTCCTGCCGGCAGGGGCTGGCTCTCCCTATGGCTCACGTGGGGCTTTTACAGGGTCCAGGTACTCTGACCTTCACTCTCCCAGTTCCCATGACGGGGATTCTGAGGAGGGGAGACTTGAACAAGGTGCCTCAGATAGCTAGCTCGTGAATTGCCAGAGTCCGGACTCCAGTGTGGGCCAGCAACCTTCCAGCCAAGTGGTAGTCATGAGGCCGCCGCCCCCTAGGACCCATGGGTGGGCTGGCTGCCAGTGGCCCCATGTGCTCAGCCTGTCCTGGTAGCCTTTCAAGAGCAAGTAGGACCCTGCCAAAGGAGCTGTAGGTGTGGGACGGCTGCCTTGGTCCTGCCCATGCTGTGATAGGACATGGCTAGCTGGTCACACACAGTTCATTTTGCAGAGCTCAACTTGAATGAAGTGATTTGTTGGTGGGACTATGATTTTGTAGCTACATCAATAATCTCAGAATAAAATCAGTGTAAATTTAGGGCTTTTTAAAGTAGTTCAGAAACCACAGGAACAAACCATTATGACTCACATTATCTTAAATCATTTTGTACCTCACATTTATTTTGCTAACTCTTTGCATAGCCTCTAAATCTGGACCTGATAGAGCTCTCTTCTCCACTGATCAGTATTCTGGGAGCATCAAAGCCCAGACCTGAATCTAGGCCTAAGAATAACAAAACAGCAACAATGAAGGCATCGGAGAGCCGGGGCCTCTCCTGTTCACGGGAACAAAAGAAGGGACCATCCTGAAAGGCACCCTGACAAAACCACGTGTGCACTATAGCCCTTCCTCGGCACAGTTGCCACTTGCTTCATAATGTAACAGTTAACATTCTAGCTATCTCATTTCTTAGTTTATATTCACATAAAATAAGCAAATGCAACAAGTTGGAAATCAAAGAGGGAAACTGTTGAAATAGATAATAAATCAGGGTCATCAAACAATAAGATAAAACTAAAAAATGAAGAGTAATCACATCAAGTTATGGCCATTCATGAAGATGCCACTCCTGGGTCACTGAAAGATTAATGTTTTTAAAAGGGAGGGAAACGTATTTGTCTTTACATTTTAAAAAGTTATTTTAAAAGTAGTTTTGTTACTTAAAACAGCTAAGTTTATGAGAAAATAAGCTTTGAGAGTACTTTTTCCCATGCACGCCCAGTAAATTTTGCTCAATTTGACAACTTAAACTTCTATAGAAAGATTTTACCCTTATGTAAAAATAAATCATCTTATTTCTTCTGCTAAAGTCAAGTCTTACAGAATTCCACGTATTAGGAAAGTCACCTTTTATTTTTTTAACTAGAGAGTGTAACCTTGAATAAATGCGAGATTGTAAGTGCATTTTGGTTTCAGTTTCAGATCGTCGTGGCTCAGGTAAACCCCGGCCAAAGAGTGAAGGTTTTGAGCTCTACAATAATTCAGCTCAAAATGGGTCACCCGAGAGCCCTCAGCTGCCTTGGGCAGAATACAGTGAGCCAAGGAGACAGCCTGGTGACGACAGGCTGACGAAGGACAGAGCCGATCACCGCTCCAGCCCCAACGTAGCGAGTAAGAAGCACTCCGGCCCTGCCTTCTCGTGTCCTGAGTTCTCTTCCCAGGATACTATGGCCGCAAGCTGAAGCACGCAGGGTTGCTCTGAGGCTTGTTAGTTACCAAAAGGAAATTATTATCTGCATGTATGGGCTAGCTGGGGCATATTTTCATGAGGGATATCAGAATGAATGTTCTAACAGGAAATAAAAACCAAGTTGGAAAACCTCTAATTCATTTGCTGCTCTGGGCAGGTGCATTGATAATGTTCAGCAGGAGCTCACATGGTTTTATGCTTTTGAAAGATTCTTGACAATAAAAGGAAGAGGCAGCAGGCGGACACGCAGCCAGGGCAAAAATGTGAAATATCTGCCTTTTGCCAGGAGTTTGCTGGTCCCTAGTCTACAGATAAAACTGGGTTGTTCTGGGCTCTGATTATTCAGGAGGTGGGAGTGGCCATGCTTAGTGCCGCCTTCCAGGCTTGATTCTGCCTCTGCTGTCACCTCACTGGCAGTGTGAAGATGGGTGGCACGTGTTGGCTACCCTTCAGAGCTCCTATTGTGTCGCATCTGGTTTGTTCAATATTAAACTTTATTTTCCTGACTCTTTCCAACAGATCAGCCTCCCAGTCCTGGAGGGAAAAGCGCATATGCCCCTGGAACGGCCTCGAAGATAACGTCTGTCTCCACTGGCAACCTCTGCACTGAGGTCTGATGAGATGAGAGCATTTGTACCCCACCTAATGCCAGGTTCCCAGGGAGCCTGCATTAGCTGCCAAGGGTACACTCTGCTGTCAGTAATTCCTGAGAATTTGATTTTTTTATTCTTGATGTAAGAGTAAGGCAAATTAGCTTTAATAAGTCTGGGTAAAATAAAATGTTCCCCATTATTCTCAGTATAGGCTCAAACACTTTCAACACAGTTTTTGAAATAGATATTTTAAATTTTGAACAGGTCATTGCTGTATTTTAAAACAGATCATTAGAAATTAAATAGTCTTTTGTGCAAATTGCAAAAAGCTCACATTTGTGTTTTCTGCACACTTTACAGGAGCAGACTCCACCGCCCAGACCGGAAGCCTACCCCATCCCCACTCAGACGTACACCAGAGAGTATTTCACCTTCCCAGCTTCCAAGTCCCAGGACCGGATGGCTCCTCCTCAGAGCCAGTGGTCAGATTACGAGGAAAAGCCACACGTGTACCCAGACAGTAATCCTTCCAGTATCGCAGTCCAGGTTAGCAGGGACCCTACAATCATTCGCAGCTTTCCAGGCGACACCAGCTGAGAGTCAAAGCCTGCTGATTTCCGAGATGCCGTTGGTGTTCTCCGGAGGGCACCATCGCTGCTGGGTCACCTTTGTGTAGCTGGTTTTGTGGTTAACTGAGGAGAAGCAGTGGAGGTAGAGAACTGGCCAGGGAAGGGATCTGTTGCCATACTTCGTATCAGAAGCTGCCCAAAGCACTGGAAGTGCAGAGGTGGTCACGGCGCAGGTTGGAAAATGAGACAGATGAACAGGGGGTGTGTGAGTGCTGCTCAAGGTGGGCCCTGCTGAGTGACGCAACTACCTGTCAGCCTTGGTATGAGTGGTGCCTCGCTCCCATGTGCATCCTGGCCGCCTGAACAGAAGAGGGAGCAGGCATAGAGATGTGCAGCTGACCAAGAGCCTCAGGTTCAGTGTGGTGGGGACCTGGGTAGGGGAGGGCACAGTGGGGTGCCAGGTGGCAGAGGCAGGCTGCAACCTCATGGAAGGGCCTGATGTATGTGACAGGCTAGGGAGTCAGGTTTATCCAGTTTAGAAGAGAAGGGTCTGTCAGCCTGGGTAGTTGAGCTGGGAACATTATCAGATATGTTTTTCTTTTTAGAAAGATAGCTTCACGCTGTGAAACATTGGAAGAAGGGATTAAATGTGTCCTTAAAAATGGATACTGTCTAGGATGTGTAGTAAGTGTGTATGCCAGATGGTGAATCCTGAGGGATAATCATTCCTAGGTTTGAGTGGACAGACAAGACCTCAGACTGAGGTAGGATTTGAGCTGAGCCCAGAGGGATGAGAAGCCATAGGTGGGGTGGTGAGCTCACAGGGCACGTGAATCGTGAGAAGGAGCCTGTCCTGAGGCAGCAGGAGCTCCCTGCACAGGTGTTAGACCTGGGTCCTTCACGGCTCTCCTCTGGCCATCTCATCCTGTCTGTGGGTCTGTCCCACCCATTTTCCTCCAGAGAGGCCCTAGAAGCTGTCTTTCTGGAAGTGTTAGATGCTCTTCACCTGCCCACCAACTCTCGTAGCCAGCTGGAGTTCGCTGTGAGAGGAGGCCTTGCTCCAAATTTCTCTTTGGCAATAAAGTAATTTTACACCACATTCCACCGACATACTTTGTTAGCCCTTAGGAAAGCCTGCTTCTGCATGTCAAGGTGATCATTTTTCCCCTATTTTATGGGAGTTTCATTAGTAAGCCTGCACATTATGGCAAATAACTACAGTTTGCTTATGCCTCTCAACATGGATAAATAATTTCGAGACGAGGAAGTCAGGGACCTGAGAGCCAGGGTGTTGAAGGGTCGTGTATATGGATATTGAAGTAACACAGACTTACCAGGGAGGTGGAGCTAACGCGAGGCTTTGAGGACCGCAGTGGTGACCCGGGGTCGCTAGATCTCGCAGCAGTGCAGAGTGGCGGGTGACTGAAGGCGTGAACTCTGAAATTTTATAAAGTGTCTGTTTTCCCATAGCAGAAAGCTCTCACCAAGACATTGTGTTTCTGTGTATTTAGTACAGCTGCGGCAGAATGTTGGAATTAAATGTCCCATTTTGCTACCAGGCTGCTGTGTTTTCAAGTGATACTTCATTTTTTTTGTTGATGGTGGTTTATTTTTTAAGGAAAGGGAAGCAGTTTACTTTCTATATTTGCATCTTCAATTTCTACTCATGAAAAGGGCAGGAAAAAATTCTGACTTAGACGTTGTAGTGAATCATTTATATCAGATGCAACTACCTTTAGAGGGGCCATTTTTCAGACCTCAGGCCCTGTGAAGATGGCTTATTGTTTCTGTGTCACACACGGGTTTGTGTCCTACAGACTCACACCATGCTGTGGGACACGCCCCATACCACAAGCCCTCCGCAGCCGGGGCTGGCCTGCCTGCTGATGGACAGCCCGGCCAAGGGGCTCGTGAGGCTGCCCTCCAGCTGGTGGGATTCCGCCACAGGTGGGCAGATGGTTGAGGTGCGATCGAGCCTCCTACCAATAACTGGCATCTGCAGAGAAGTTGCTCTTTGCACAGTCCGACCGGCTCCTCCATCTTTTCTCTCAGGCCATCAGCCCCTGGTCTCTGTGCCAGCCTCGGAGTCCAGCGCCGCCTCTGCACGGAGAGTGCACTGGCACTGCTCGGTGTCACCCCCATGACTTTATGTGCGTGTCACTGTCACTTGCCGCGTCCCGCACATGGTGTCACGCACAGTGCTGCTGAGCCAGGGTGGTCAGCCTCTGCTGCACTAACAGTTTCTTTAATTTTCTTCTCTCTGGATGAGATGTTAGTGAATTTTTAGCAATTTCTGGTAACGGGCTGAACCCTAACCAGCAGCCTTCTCTTTCTCCAGCGTGTTACCCGTTCCCAGGAGGAACTCCGGGAAGATAAAGCTTACCAAGCCGACCGGCAGCGCGCAGAGACGGGCCTGGACCGCAAGTCCGACAGCGACATGTGGATAAACCAGAGCTCGGTGGGCTCCAGCGCGTCCAGCCAGGAGCACCTGGACCACGGCTCCAAGGCGGGCACGCCCGCGTCCACGCTGAGCAGGAGCGGCCCCGGGCGCTGGAAGACCCCCACCGCCGCACCGCCACAGGCCGAGCCGCCTGCCCCGGGCGCCGCGGAGCCTCCGCTGCCCCCGCCCGTGGCCGGCCAGCCGGGGCCTCCTGTGGCCCAGGCGGCTGCTGAGCGCAGGAAACGGGAGGAGCAGCAGCGCTGGTACGAGAAAGAGAAGGCGCGCCTGGAGGAGGAGCGCGAGCGGAAGCGCAGGGAGCAGGAGCGAAAGCTGGGCCAGATGCGTGGGCAGGCGCCGCCCCCCGCGCAGCCGGCGCCCCCGCGGCTCCCGGACACGGTCATCCGCGAGCTGCAGCCGCAGCAGCAGCCGCGCACAATCGAGCGCAGGGACCTGCAGTACGTCACGGTGAGCAGGGAGGAGCTGGCCTCGGGGGACAGCCTGTCCCCCGACCCCTGGAAACGGGACGCCAGGGAGAAGCTGGAGAAGGAGCAGCAGCTGCATATCGTAGACATGCTGAGCAAGGAGGTGCGGGAGCTGCAGGGCAAGCCCGACCGCACAGCCGAGGAGAGCGACCGCCTGCGGAAGCTCATGCTGGAGTGGCAGTTCCAGAGGCGGCTGCAGGAGTCCAAGCAGAAGGACGAGGACGACGAGGACGAGGAGGACGACGACGTGGACACCGTGCTGATCATGCAGCGCCTCGAGGCTGAGCGCAGAGCGCGGGTAAAGGGGAGGGGTGCCCCCGGGAGCCGCCGTGTGGCCCGCAGCACCAGCCCGGCCCGGAAGAGGGCAGAGGCCCCTGGGCTCGCTCGCCTGCTGTGGGCAGGTCTGCAGCCAGTGTCCCCCACTAGTGCGCGGGCCGGGAGGGCGGGGCGCCCCTGAGAGGCGTCAGTGCAGTGCAGGTGGGACTTCACTGGTTTAATTAGCAGACTCGTACATATCCTCATTAACACTTCAGGTGAGAAAACAAGTTAATAGCCAGTAATGTCATACTTGGGAATGATCTTGATCAGGGTTTGGCAGAATTTTTTCTTAAATGGCCAGAAAGTATCAGAAGTCTTGGCCGTGCAGACTCTGCTCCATCCTGGCCGCGCGGCTCTGCCATTGAAACATGGAGGCCACCGCAGACCGAGTGTGAGCACCAGGCGGGCTGTGTGCTGGAGAAACGTGATGCGCAGGCTGGTGGCGGGCCCTTTGCTGACCCTCATCCTGACGATCAGCACTCAGTGGTGGGCAACAGGGGACCTGTCCAGAACTTCAAACTTAGGGTTTTAATACCATTGCCAGGAATAAAATTTTTGTAGTAGTTATATGGTAGATGAAGCAAGTAGTTATTAAGTTAATAAACATAAACTAATGAGAATTGATGATTTTATTTGTATTTCTCCATATTACAGAAATAACCTCTTTTATATCGAAGGAGAAAAGTAAAATTTGTATTAGTTTGATGCAATAGATGATTAAAATACCAAATTTAAAATTCTCTACCCTATGAAGAGAATTGTTGACAGAGAGACATTTTTTGGCATTAATTTGCAGAAAGTGCTATTAACTATCGTATGTTAATGAGTTTTAGTGATTTTTTTTATATAGTGCAATATTCTGAGAAAAGATAGCCAAGAGCATGTCCTTTTGGTCTTGTGGATTTTGTTTCTGATTCCAACTTCTGTTTGATGCTTCTGTCCCTACTAGAGACATAAACCAGAAACTGTTATGTCAGATATTTAATCTTTCTACCTCCCAGTGAACTTTCAACCTTAGATAATTATTAGATCCTGGAGCCTGCACTCTGATCCATTTCCACTTTGCTCTATGAATGATTTATCGGAAATGTCACACACGCTTCTTACATATATATTCTCAGCCAAATGTATATATAACTTTGCCTGGGGTTCAGCTGGAATCCTGCTTAAATGAAGGCCTGAATGCTAGTTATGACTGCTTTATTGGTGTTTCCCAAGTCACCAGTAGTGCACTCCTTAAGAATGTCTGCCATCAGTACTCTTCAGTTTGAAAGAGCAACTGTTTGATTAATAACTAGTTAATTTTAGCATAATAATTCTTCGACCAGTGACTGGCCAGTGGTCAGAACCTGGCCTCCGTTGCACATATTGTTAGCTGTGCACTGCTTATTGCAGCACGTGTCCCTCTGCCTCCGCCAGTGTCACTAGAGGCACATCGCAAGCGGCTTCCTTAAAGAAGCCAAATTTGTGCATGACCCCCAAAACACAAGACAAGAATGGCTTTACCTTTCTTCTGAATCTAAAGCTGGCATTTTGGGTAATAAGTAGACATTAGTGTTTATTGTTCTTTAAAACTGTCCCAACAACAGTGAAAAGTTAGCAGCTGCCATCGTGGTATTTCTATAGTTACTCCTTGAAGGTCTGTCAGTATTTCCAAATGGTTAAAACACTGAATATTTAAAGCTTCTTAATATAAATATGATATTTGGAAAGTGTCTTATGGTAATTTAAAGTATCTGTGTATTGCCATTAATTGTATTAAGAGTAACACCTCAGTCTGCAAATCAGAGAGCTACGGGAGATTTGACTTTCTTAGTTTCTTCTATGTATCTTACTAATGAAACTCAAATATTTAATGCCATGCAGGCATTTTTTGGTTTCTGAGTACTAGAAATTAGTATTTCTTTACCTGTCTCACTGGGTTGTCCTTCGTGAGCAGGTGAAGCATGAGAGCGCGGGCACTGATGGCAGAGCACAGGTCTGAACTTGCCCTTTGTTTTTCACACCTCATCTTTCTTTTTTCCCTCTGTTGCCTGCAGCAGACTGCTGTGCCAGCAATCTCTGTTCTAGATTTGGTATGTTCTTATTTCTTTCCCTTGGTACTTTTTCCTGTCTTGATTTTCCTTTTTTCCTTTAGTGGTGGTGGTTTTATGTTTTTAGTAGATCCCGTTCTCAGGGGTGGCCTAGAGCAGGATGCGTAGCTCCCTGACCTTCTAGAAGCATGCCTCTGAATGTCCTTAGATGTAGTTACTCTTTGCTTTTCCCTGTTAAAGTGTTGCCGTTCGTTTATGGTTTTGACCTTTTCTCAGTTTTACTCATAAAATTGATGTTGTGTATTCCTATGTAGTCATAATACATGAGAAAATGAAAGAAATTTTGCAATGAGTAACCTTTCTCATCCTTGTTACATTAGAGGTCAGTTTTAAATATTCAGCTACTAGAAACTCAATGGACTTAGTACTGACATTGTTTGCCAGTTGGGCTGTAACTGTTTGGTAGAGTATGAGAGGTTTCCAGTGAGCGTTTATTTTGTTTTCTTTAATAATATCACATGGATTTCAGTCAGTTTTTCAGTCACACTTGTTTGTTTGCCAAAAAAAGTACTTGAGGTTGCATTCTATTGTAAATTCAATGTGTTTAATATCAGTATTGGGGAATATGGTTGGTCATTTTAGTGCCTATTATGGTTATATACTGTGTGTCATCTGCCAGACAGAGTATGACTGATTTATTTAAGTCAGCATTTATTAATAGTCAACTTAAATGATATGAGGCCAGTAGCAGACATGACTTTAAAAAAAAAACAAAAACCTGAATCCAGATATCCAGGTTTGACTTTAATGGCCTTTTCTCCAAATAGTTAAGTCCTCCCTTTTTTTTTCTTTTTTTTCTTTTTTTTTTTTTTTTAGTAAATAGCATGGTGGCAATATCACTTCCAGAGAGAAACCCCTCTTGCAAACAGCTTTCCTCCTCAATGACTTGAAAGGCATGTTTTCTGAGCTTTTTTTTTTTTCACGTTAGACAAAGATAAAAAAAAGTTTTTCTCCCTGTGTCTTTATGTATTAAGGTGTACATGTTGTTGGTTGGAAAATACTGGTCAGTTGGAATTCTTTGTGTGAAGTATTCTTTTAATGAACACTTACTTGCCCAGCATCCATATATGCCAGGTGCTGACCTGAGGCACTCACTTTAGAAGATGAGCCAAAGGCAGTGTCTGCAGGCCCAGAGACAGGTCTGCAGGCCCAGCGACATGTCTGCAGGCCCAGAGACAGTGTCTGCAGGCCCAGAGGCAGTGTCTGCAGGCCCAAAGACAATCTTTCATGCTGTGGGGATGATATGACAGATGAATGACAATATTTTAAGGGATACAGTAAGATTTTTATTTCAAAGAAAGAGTTTTATTTTTTTTAAAGATAACTATTTTGCATGTAAATAAGGACCATAACCACCACATTACTGAGCATTTTGTAGCCTTATTCCCCAGGGAATGTTAATGTTACTGTCCATACCCTGTGATGCTGTAGAGTGCTTGGTTGGGTCAGAATCGACAGGTGAGGGGAGCTTCTCGGTGACGTCAGTCTTTGGGACAAGAAGGGCCATGTGACATAGTAGCAGCTCTGCCCTGTGCAGTGTTAAAGTGTTTTCTTAGGCACTGTCACAGATGTCTTGGGTGCGAGTGGAATAAATGAGGCAGGTCCTTTCCTGTTGGGGCAGCCAGGTTTCAGCCCCACCTGTTAGTTACTGCTCTTCCTCTGGCCTCCTGGTGGCCATCACCCAAATCGGATCTGGCACTCCTCCCATGGTCTGTGATCATGCCTTTGTGTCTGCTGCCCCCACACCCATGGCGAGTACTAATGCTAGTGGCACCCTTCTTGGCATTACTAGTCCAGACCCCTCTCAAACTGAAGACCTGAGTGTGCGTTTGCCCACACCACACCTCCACTTGGCGTCAGACAAGACTTCAGATTTGGTGTGTCCTTCCCCTTTCATCCCTGTGGAGCTCCGTCTGCTCTGCCTTGGCCTTCCCCATTTCTGCATATTCTCTGGTTGCTCAGTATACAGACCTTACCATCACTTTTACCCCATTCTTCTCCCCATCAGGAGGTTGTGCAGTCTGCTTTCCCGAAACTGACCCTCTGGGCACTGACCCTCTGGGCACTGACCCTCTCACACCACCCCAGGCTGCACAGACCTCACCGCATCCCTTCTTCTGCCTTTGTTCCCTGTACTGGCTGCTTGGTGGAGCAGCTGCGACGATCCTGTTACAAACCTGTCAGGTGTCCAGAGTCCTCAGGACCTTGCTGTGGCCCCCCGTCCCTTAGAGAAGTGCTCTGGATGCTGTTTGTTCTGTCCCTGTGCAGGGCCCCTCCTTACCTACTGTGGGTGGGCTGGGCGGGCATGGTGGCTTCCAGAATGACAGAAGGTGTAACCCATGCATGTAGCGCTCCAGGTTGCTGAATAATTACAACTTTTATGCTCCTGTGTTTCCTAGCAGTCCTGCGAAGCAGGGGCAGGCCAGTATTTAGGGGATTTGCCCAATATCACAGTGAGAGGCAAGATTCTAAGCAGAATTTTCTGCGTTCCTATTCATCACTCTTCTGCTAGGAATCATGTGAGTGGCAGTCTCAGCTTTGCTTGCAGACATGTTAGTGGTCCATCTGCCGACTCCAGAGACCTGGCACATCGCAGGAAAGCCCTTCCCCCTTCACAGCACTGCTGTGATGTTGCATATTTCCACGGCTCTCTGATTTCCTCATGACGATCCAAGCTGCATCTTCCCTGTAGACTGCTTTGCTGTCTGGCCTCCATGTGAGGTGGTGGAAATTGGGTGTACCCCTCCAGAGTGCCCTGGGCATGGAAGGGGATGGAGTAAAGAAAGGCCTTATAGAAGCCTGAGCAAGGCTGGGCAGGAGACCTGCTTGAGGTGGGGAAGCCTCTCCCTCCTTGGGAGCGGTATATGGCTCTCCCCAGAACATCAAAACCCAAGGAATAGACAAAATCCATCTTCAGGAAGGGTCGGTTTTACCCTAGAAACTGGGAGGAGAAATGCTTTCATATTAAAACCAGCTTGTATATAGTTTGGCATAGAACACAGAAATCCTGTGATTGTGCGAGAATTTCCAAGGATGAGGGGTTGCTTTGCCTCTGCTGCTGGAGATGTCAGGATCTAAGCTTATATACTGTGACTTCTGACAAAATTGTCATTTTCCTTAAAAACAAGGTATGGGCTGTGCGTCAGGAGGGAGCTGTCACTGATGGAGGGCCAAGTGCCCCGGGCTGGTTTTCCTGCATCATTCATATACACTCCCTCCACGCCAAGTGACTGCCTCTCAGATGAGTGGCCAGTAAGCTGCAGAGATGACCCCTGAACCCAGGCTTTAGGTACCAAAGGTCTATAGTAAAATCACTTAATCTGGGGGTTTCTTCATTTGGGTCCTTAAAATCTTTTAGGGCGTTTTTAATGGGTGGGAGCACAAGTAAAAAAGCCCTACAGAGAGGAAGGTTTCTTAAGGGTAATTTGGTTAACAGACTTTGAGACGTATTTACAGTGACAATGCCAGAAAGTAAAGGATACCTTAGCCCTGTTTGGCATTCAGCTGTTCCACCATGCTTGTCTACCTTGATTGGATTTCTATTACAAATTAAAGATGCAAGTTAATGTCTTTTTATAGTAGAAAATTATAAGCACAGATTTCAACATAATATTTTTTTTTTAATGTGAAAATACCCTTTTTTGGAAATATCAGTATAGCTAAACCTTGGTTCAAGTTTACATACTGGCTTTTGATATCCTAGTGTAGTTCTTGGTTTAGAATAGCTTTAGTCTATTCTAAAGAATTACTGCTATATTTATTCAGATCTGTTGCCTCAAATATAACTTCTTACCAGACTGTTTTGATAGCATGTAACTTCATTTTTTAAAAATCTAAAACAGTAAGCTCAACTCTTTTCATTTAATTTCAAAGCTTTAATGTAATAGTTTGTCATTGGCTCTCAGAGTCATTAAAATTGTAACGAGTTGAAATGCCCCTTTAAACTGAATGTAAGTAAACCATACAGTCCAGTGTACCATCTTGAGCTCCTGTTTGAAATAAATTAAAAGAGATTCTTCTTTCTGCCATGAATGCTTTTTGAGTAAAGCAGCATATCTTTGAAGAACAAAACAGCCTATGTTTGAAAATGAAAATACCTGAAACTAGTGGAAAGAAGCTTAGTGCTAAAAGCACTGTCACCTGCCTTACTTTGAAAGTAGTGGCAGCGGATTGAGCACAGGAGAGGCTCCTTGCTACCACCATCCATATTTGGAAGAATGAAGATTTTTTAAAAGAAAATGCCTGTTTACAGATCTGTGAGATAGTATAGCATCTGTACCTATAATTATGAGACTCACATTCTTCTGATAACCTAAAATTATACTTTTTTTTTTAAAGGAATAATTGCCTATTTCGGTGTATACTGTTTCCTTTGAATTTGTTTTTAATTAGGTCTCCAAAATAGAATGAAATTAGTTATGCTTTATTGAAAGGTAACAGGGAGCCTCTATTACATTAATGCAGTTTTACTTAATTCTGTGAATGACTTTGAATAGTACAAAGGAGAAATAGATATGCTTCCTGTTGTTTCCAAAAGCAGAACCTGAATGATGAAAGATACAAAACAAGCAGGTGATGAATTTTAGACCAACAGAAGAACTTTTGACCAGTAGTTAGCAGAGAGGAGAATATACTGTCTCAGGAGAGGCAGGGCTGTAGCCCCAGAGCCAGTGGACCAGCAGAACGGGGGCACCCTTGGCAGAGATGGAGCTGGAAAAAGAGAGAATAAGGGCCTTTCCAAACTGCAGGTTGATTCTGTGGCTCTGAGTTGGGGGGTGGGAATTTCAGCTGGGAAGGAATTTGAAGTCCAGGATGGGTCCAGAGGGAAACTGAGGCGAAGGGCCCAGGTGCTGGGAACTGCGTGCACGTGGTAGAGGCAGGTGACTGGAACTGGTGACCCCAACTGTGTGCCAGTAAAAAATCCTGCTTGTTTTGACATGTGGATGTGTGAGATGAATCCCTCCTCTGGCACCACTCATGAGTGTTTCTGAGCCGTGGGGGCCAAGTGTTCAGGTAACTAATTTGACGTTGTAGAGCCCTAAGATGGAAGTTTTGTCTTCCAGCAGTGGTTTTAAGCCGATGTTTTGTACTTGTGCGTGTGTGTCTCCTGTCTCAGTCTGTGCCTCTCCGGCTTGTGCTGGTGGAGCACGGTGAGCGGACACTCAAGTGTGCTTGTTCCCAGTTGCAGGACGAGGAACGGCGGCGTCAGCAGCTGGAGGAGATGCGGCGGCGGGAAGCGGAAGACCGGGCGCGGCAGGAGGCGGAGCGTGCGCGGCGGGAGGAGGAGCGCGCGCGGCGGGAGGCTGAAGACAAGGTCCTGGGCCTCTAGGGGGCTCGGGTGTGCCCGGTAGCCTGAAGGCGGGGGGTGGCGGGGCCCGGGGCGTTCAGGACGAGATCAGGGCTCGGATCCCCAGCTTTTGTCCTTGGACCAAGACCTAGCCTGGTCTGGCCCATCCGCCCCTCTTCTGAACTGTCTCCAGATGCCCCTGTCCTCTGCGTCTTGCCTCTCGAACTTCAGAGCTCTTAGGCCCATTTAGCCATGCGCCTTTGAGGATGGGCTCTGCCTGACGGGTCGAGGCCCGGCTGGCCCCCGTGCAGGCGGTGCACGCCCCCGGGCTCCGCGCCGAGCCTTCCAGGCTCTCGGCTTGACCTGCCCCTGGGCTCCCTGCTCAACGCCCTCTAATCGGTGGGCGGTAACGAGAGCCCGCCACGAGGGAAATGTGACCCAGTATATAATCTCGGTGTTGTGACTTACTGCTCTGTTTGCATATGTGGGTTTTTTTTAGTTGAACCTTAAAATAGCAAGTAACTTGCCCTGCTCTGAGGATCAGGAGCTCCGCGCCGCTGCCCCCAGACCCCTCCGGGCCGCGCGGCCGCCAAGCTCGGCGCTCGCTGGGTCTCTGGGGGTCGCGCCCGCCCCGGACGCCGCGTGGAAGAGGCCGTCTGCTCTCACTTCCCTTCTGTGAAGGCAGAAGTTTTGGGTGCGGGACTTCCAGTGGGGAAAGAGGTAGCTTTTACTAGATAACTGAGTCCAGTGAACTGCATTAGATAGAGCACCCTCCCTGCTCACCCCTTGAGGAAAAGAAATTTAGGAAGCCTTTCGTAGTGACCTGACCTGTAGAAAAGATCAGGTTAGAGTAAGATGGGCAGGAATGATGTGGCTCATTTAAAGGAGAGTGAAATACATGATGGAAGGACACATGCCTGGGTTAAATGAACGATTTCTGCGATTTATAGACTTTTGCTGTTTCTTAACGGCCAGCATCATGTTTTCTCCAAAAGCTGTGTCTGAGCCACTTGTGAGGTTCTCCCAGGGGCCGAGCTTCCAACATGAGGAGGCTCTTGAGTCTTTGGCTTAGATAATTCAGAGTCAAATTGATGATCTAAGGAAATCCACTCTCAGACATTTGAGCCACTGGATGTCTTAGTTTCTATGGTGTTTTTGGGCTGTTCGGAGGGACGCGATCTCCCAGCTCTGAGCCCCACTACCGGCCCCGGCTGTGCCCTGTGCAGACTCGTTGTCCACACGCACAGGTCAGGGGAAGTCCTGTGCCCCTGCGAGCCTCAGCCAGTGGTCTGGGCCATGCACATACGGAGAAGGGCTGGGACATGCTCTCTGCTGCGACTCTTGGGCTGATTCTTCCAGTATGTTCTCACAACTCACGACTCTGTCAGATGCCCTTGTGTTTTAGGAACTGCCTCTACAATTGAGTGGTCAATGTAAAAAGAAGCTGAATAACCTATTTTTTATACAGAATGTCCAAAATTGATGGTTTGTTTTGTTACGGAAAAATGTGCCATTTACTTGTTGGCTGGAATGTCTTCTCAGGTCATGTAATTGTGTCTCTCTTGGCATAACTGAGGGAGACTCTTTGGGGTGCCCCTGAAGTGTTACCAAGCAGCTCTTCCTCACACAATACTAAGACAGCTCCGCTTAAAGCCACTGAGGTCATCCTGGATTTGGTTCCATAACCTAAGAGACACATACTTCGTGTAGAAAATAAGATTAAAGTGTCTTTCCTTCAGGATGCCTCAACACCAAGTACGAAGATGAAGTGAGAAATCGGGTCCCGGCCGTGACTGGGGCTGATGTTAACTCTTAGGTTTTCTCCCTCAGAAGGGGAAGCAGTGGCCTGTGTGCTCACTGTGTGCGTGTGTGTGGCGCTGGTGGGAGGCGGGAGCGGACACAAGCACACAGACTGAGATGGGAACTAAAGACTGCACCCCAGCGCCTGCCAGGCCCCCAGAGTCGGCGCCTTTGGCTGAGTGGCACGGGGTTTCCTGCCTCCACTGTGTGGCGGTGAACGTGGTCAGGTACAGGCAGATGGTTCTGTTCCATCTTTTACCCTCTTCCTTGTTTACCTTTTTGTTGTGTTCTAGAACTTCTGTCAATCTTGAGCAAAACCATGTTTTTTCATGTTTAAGTTCTTTTCTGTGTCAACTGTAGTTTGTGCAGATGTATGTCAGAAAAAATGTACAGTGTGTGTCAAAATATATTTGAATATCTTGCTGCTGCTTTTAATGCCTGGCTCTCTCATTTTCTGTCTGTCAGGGAGTTAACTAAGGTTTGAAATACGAAATATAAGAACTGTGGAAAGCTATTTGTTAGACTCTTGCTTTGGGAAAGTGAGTCATGTTTTTCGCGCTTCACGGCTTCCTGTTAATTACCCTCTAAATGACCGGAAGTAAGCCCGGTGACCTAACCCCGTCCCCCTTACCGAGGGCCGCCCTTCCAAACCCTCCTGGACCCTGGGCTCGGTGAGCAGGCATCGAGTTTGCTCTTTGGAGAGTGCCAGCCAAAGAAAGCCAGTTAGAGCCTGTCTTTGGTTTGGTTTTGTCTTTAAACTCAGCAGTAACAGGTAAGTTAACATCCCCCCAAGAGCAGGAGACGGGGGAAGTGGAGGAGAGCCAGAGTGGTAAGGCGCCGGGGCGGTCTGCTGCCCCCGGGGTTCCCGGACCTGCCCGGGAGCCCGCTGCTGCCGTCCAGCAGTGTCCTGCCAGATAGACCGTAGTGTGGGCAGACCGGGGAGTCCAGCCCGCAGCGGCTGCCCGGGTCGCCCACTCTGAGCTACACGGTGGTGATTGAGTCTCTGGTCCCCATGGACGCACCATCCATGCTGGCCGGGGACCCAGGGTAACACCCCCTTACCCAGGCCCAGCGGGGCGCCCGGTCCCTGCTGGCCGCTGACTGTGCACTTCTGTCTCTTGGCCCACAGAGGCGACAGGAAGAAGGATACTACAGCCGCCTGGAGGCCGAGAGGCGCAGACAGCACGACGAGGCCGAGCGACGGCTGCTGGGGCCCGAGGAACCGGGGCTGTGCAGACCCCCACTCCCACGGGGCTACGAGCCCCCGCCCCCGGTGCCCGGGCCGCCCGCCCCACCCCAGCGCTCCGCCTCCCGCCTCCCGGCTCCAGCGCTGTCCCCAGACTCCCTGTACACCGCCCGGCTCGTGGCCTATGGCGACGACGACGAGGAGCAGCAGCCGGAGGAGCGCGGAGGCCCAGCAGGTCAGGAGACGCGCTCCGGCGCCGCGAGGCTTCCCCGGGACCTTCCCTCCGCCACCCTCCCACCGCGGCCTCAGCCGCGCCCGGCCTCTGAGGGTCCCTTCCTCTGCACCTCGCTGCGGCCTCCCCCTGCTGGCGCCGGCAGTGCTGCCCCCGGAGCGGGCCGGCCCCCGCCCCCTCCAAACAAACCGGGACTCCACCGCCCCGGCTCTGCCTCCGGGAGAGGTAAAATGGTCACCCACCAAACCCTGCCCCGGGCCTTCGCTGGGAATCGGGATCTCTGCGCTCTCCCCACTGCGGGGCCGCTCATCACCCCTAGAGGCCGGGACCCACGGGGCCTCCCCCTGGCTCACCGTAGCTGTGCTCACGTCTCGTTTGTTGGCAGTTAAGTCAGAGCTCTAGGAAGGTCAGACCGCTGTAGGCAGTCGGCCCCACCCCGCCTCCAGGCTGCCCTGAGAGTACCCTGGGGCTCAGCCCACCTTCTCTCCCTCTTCAGATAACACACTTAGTGGAGCCAAGTACCTTGTACACACATTTTGGGGTGTAAATATAAGAATAAGGTACCAACTGTGTCATTTTTACAGATTATGCTTCCATTGTTCAGTGTAAGTAGAACTGTCTGTCCTGGATTAAATGCCACGTGGTCGGTTTCATAATAGGGCTGCTACGGTCCACAGTGGTTTGGTCATAGAGTGGGACCACCCTGCCAAGCTGGGTTTGGAGCCCTGCTGGGTGCCAGCTCCCTTGGCCAGTGGGCAGAGAACCTAGTTATGTGGAACTGCCCTTTTCCCCTCTCACTGGTGTCGGTCCATCCCGTCCCCTCTGTCCTCAGCACATCACAGCACCTGCTGGCCCGGACTGAGGGCTGCCGCCGGCTGATACATAGGGGCTGGTGTTTGAGAGAACACTGAGAGTTACTCTACTATGTGAATGTAAATTACAGCGATTCTAAGTGCAGACTAATCCTACAACTTGAAGCAAAACAGGAATGCTAGCAGTAAACATTCTCAAACTTAATAGCATTACTTTTAAAAAGTGCAAGAGCCTTCTCAGTTCAGCATGAGTCAGTGCATGGAGCTCAGGTATTCTGAAAGAAGTTGAATAATCAAAAATGCCCATAACTGGTTATTTTGGAACAGATGAGTTTTGCCAGAGTCATTTATTAGCCCTGCTGCAGAGAAGGCTCAGTAGTAGTAGTGCAGGCTGAGTCACTCAGAAGCTAAAATCAAATCTTTCTGTACAATTCTTGTCATAAATATCTACAAAGTAAAACCTTTAAAGATTTTTATGGAATAATAGTAATTTTTGAAGGGATCAGGCTCCTTGTATCAAGTTACATACAGGCTGAACTGTAGAGGTTGGCGAATGGGGTGTCCCTTCCAGCTACTATGGCTCTCAGTCATCCCGCCAGCCCTTATCTTGTTTCACACCTGAAATGCCCCCAGGAGCAGGTTCCATCCTCATCTGATTGCTCCTGCTCCTTTGAAGGCTCCTTCCGTGAAGTCTGAGGCTGCCTGCTGTCAGTGTGGGCGCCCCTACCCCCTGTACCTGCGGGTTCAGCCATCTGTCCCAAGCACTCCAGGCACGCTTCTGCAGACTGCCCTTGGCTTCTTCCACTGGGCCCTGAGGGGCTAGAATGGACCATCTCGCATGGAGCTTAGCAACATAGGATGAAATATTCTTTACTAAATCTCTTTGAAAATTATTTAAAATGTGTGGTATTAATTCAGTACATTCAGCTGAAAGTATTTGATACTCTGATTGATATCTCAAATTTTGTAATTGATTTTTACCAGTGGAAGAAGCAAGTATCATCCTAAAAAACAAAGCTCAGGAGATGTAACCTGTAACCTCATTTTTTGAGACAAAATGAAAAAAATCTGAAGTGAACATTGAAAAAATTACACTATGCAAATAATTTACAAGCCTGCTGTGGATTTCCTAAGTCAGAGATGTGTTTCTGGTCAGTCTTCTGAGTCTTTGCTGAGGGTGATCTGCTGAGCAGTGATCACAGGACACCTGTGCTCCTTGACGAGTAGACACTGCGGCCCCCAGAGGGGCTGTTCAGAAAGTGACCGACCTCCGTCCAAATCATCAGATACAGCCAGTGCCGTAGGGCCAGGAGTTTTTTTCTTTTCTACAGAAAGGCCTCCCCTGTAGAAAAGACACATAAATTTGATTTTTGTTCAAACTGAATAAAAAGGATAATTATCATGTTTAAATACTGTAATGATTTTGTGGCCTGCTCAATCCAATATGCAGTATAGTCAGGGTTTGTTGAATATTTTGAGCTTCATCGCTCCAGCCTTTTTATTTCTTGCTGATATTACAATTAATAGAAATATATTAATACTGATGTAATGCATTATGATTTCAATAGTATGGCATTAGAGGCAATACCATCTTCTGTCTGAATGCGTTTTAACCTTTCCATCTGCATCAGCCTCTCTGCTCACCTCCTCCTGAAGGCACCTATCCATGGTGGAGTTGGGTTGGATTACTCAGGCCACAAACAAGCAAGTCTCACATCAAGGGTCTTTTCTCTAATTTGAAGAGTCTGTGCTTTCTTTTGTATTCAGTGATTGATGCTGTCTTATTCTTCCGTGGGCACTGCACCTTTGTTATGAGTAAAGTTTTGGAAATAATGCAAGTCCTTTAACTTTGACTCTCTCTCTTGTGGAAAAGGACCGAACTCTTATACAGGACCTATTGGAACAGCTGTCGGGGCCCATGATGTTCATCGAGACCCAAGAGACAGACTGCCGAGAAGGTATGTGCAGGTGGCTGGGTGAGGGGCCCTGGGCATGTTGTCTGCTGGCCAGAGGAGGGACTCTGGGTCAGGGGTCACCTTTTTCCTCCAGCGCCCGTCCCTTGCCATTTTTGAGGCTGGATTGAAACATTTGGAGACTCTGTTACTATCTCAGATGTATCTCACAGTACAAAGTTGAATGCACGTACAGGCTTCTTAAATCCATGCTGTTCATGGAGCTGTATTTCAGTGAACAGTGTCGTGCCAGCTCACTAGTCGGAACTTGAGAAGCAGTTGGACGTGCTGCCTTTGCCTCCATAGAAGAAGGCTGCAGGCCCGGGGCGGTGTCCCGCTGGGCCCCGCAGGGCCAGCCCTGATGGCACATGGAAAGCAAACAGACTTAGGACTCCACTGAGCGTTCTTGCCAAGGTTCTAGGTGAAAATGCTGTTACCCAAACAATTCTTATCGTTGAACTAACAAGAAGATCTTTAGTCTCTAACTTAACTTGTTAAGTTACAGATACTGATAGACTTCTCTCAGATATATTTAGGATTCATTAGAAGGCTGTATTTTAAAACTATACTCGTTAAACAACTACTTGGGATTTCCTGCTTGCTAAAATTGAAGCTACTAGCCTTTTGGGAGTTGGACATGACTGGAGAAAGTCAGTTAGTAGAACATTCTGCCTGGGTTTAAATACAGTCCCAATGATTCTAATTACAAGAAGCGTTATGGCAAAATTTAAGAGTGAGTCTCTCCCTTAACTGAAAGGCTACTTAGTTGTTCATTAAGTGAACCTACCCAATTGTTGACATATTATTTCTATTTTGACCAATAATCTTTTGCATTTTCCTCTAATGCAGCCAAGATGCAGATTTATCTGGAAGTCCTGGAGCCCCTGAAAACTTGACATTCAGAGAGCGCCAGCGTCTTTTTTCACAAGGTCAAGATGTGTCCAATAAAGTAAAAGCCTCTCGTAAATTAACAGAACTGGAAAATGAACTGAACACAAAATGAGAGAGGGCAGGGCACCCTGGCATCCCTGAGTCTCCCAGGTGGGTCTGTGGGCATGAGACAGGGAAGAAAGGGGTGGCTGTGTTTCTGAGTCGCTTGTAGTTTCGGTTTCTAAAATGGTCGAAATTTAGACATGTTCTAATTCCAGAAAGTTATATTTTATTTTACCAGGAGATTGTCATTTGTACAATGTGTAAACACTGTCAAGTTTCTTAATTATCTGACTCACAGGAAGGTAATGTTTTGGTGACCTGTTTTTGTAGTTTGAATGAAAGGGGACTGAGTGGAGGCAGAAGGTCATGAAGTCTTTCTTCTCCCTTTTCTTCCCCAAGGAGCACAAAGAGTCCTATTTCTGTTCTTTTTCAAATACTTTGTTTTAGCTGTCAAACAGAAAATAGCTTGAACTTCCCGGACTATTGTTTGCACTATTTAGGAGCAACCTCAGACTGTCCTACAAGAGAGCCAGGCTTCCTCCCCCAGGGGGCCTCGGGGCATGCTGCTTGCAGGTGTGGTCCCTGCTGGTGCCCACTGCCTCTGAGTCTGCCCTAAGGAGAAGTGGCCTGGACCCACGCTCCCCCGAGGGGAAGGTGCTGCGCATACAGTCCCATCTCCCAGGGGCAAGGCCTCCTGATCAATGCTCAATAGTTGATTTTAAAAGCCTCTCTGTGAAAAAAACATTTTGAGGGTTTAAGCTTAGGAAATTTTATTTTTATAAATACCAGATTATTGTCAGGCTAATAAATCATTGGTGATTTTGAAGGTGGCAGTTAAGTTAGAAAGTTAACTATTTCATATATTCAAGAGAATCTGTAAAAGAGGATCTCTCTAGCTGAGCAGTGCTGATGTGAATAGGAACAAAATACTTGAGATGGGAGATTGTTAAGTGACACTCGAGCACAGTTGTTGCTCAGAAATTTTAAATGTCAAAAAGAAATAGATTCATGTGGCCATGCTGTCAGGGAAAGGATGGTCCAGTTACGTGCGGCATTTGTGACGTAAATATTGTAAGAGTAAATTGTGTGGCAGTTCAGGCTGTTTTTTTACTCTCATAGAGTTATTTAATTTTCATTTGTTGTTAGGACCACTGTCAGTTTTTCAGCTGTGAACGTGTGGCTGATGTTGGGGAGACGAATCTTACTTTGTTTTAAATTGTGTGATGTTTAAAATGGTAAATTAAGTTGTGATTACGAGCAAATTTTATATTTGACAAAGCCCTGATACGGGGCCTAGATGAATTTTCTGTACCATATTGTTCTCTTAAAAATATGTATGTCAGGAAAATGTGCACACTTTCAAATAGAAGAGGGCAGGGCTTTCCAGCCTTACAAACCACTGTAGTAAGAGTTGTATGATAAATCATCACAATAGCAGTGTAAATATTTTTTATGTCTATCAGGGTTCTTATTTGGAAGTGTGCTTTTACCATATCCCTTGTTTAAGTAAGAGAGTAAAATGGTTCTAAGTGTTTATGAAGGATCTGTGTGCTCGTTCCAGAAGTTCTGGGAAAAGCAGGCTCCTCCCAAATATCTTGAGAACACTGGCAGCCTTACAGGGACTAAATCCACACTTTCTTTAAAGAAAAAGATGCAGATAAACTATTCTGCATCTGTTATTCTGTTATTATATAGAAAACAAATACACATACATACATGCAAATATATGTAAATACCATGCAGGATATTTGTTATGTGTGGATGTAAAATGAACAAGTGGATTTGGCCATCCTCAGACACCTAGGTCGAGTGTGAATATGTGTGAAAATGCTTTTCATAACTGTGCATTACTGTGGGCAAAAACATTAAACTGCTGTAGTTTTCCATTTCTACTGTATTTTGTTCACAACCTATTTTTAATAAACTTTATATGTATTTAAGTATATTTGCTCTTATTTCAACAGTGCTGACAGAGGTTTTGTTTGTCAGCCTTCCCTCCCTGTCCCTTTCCACCTACCTGCTCAGTCATTAAACATTTACCGAGATATTCCCATGTTAGGGAGTTCATGGCTTGTGGGGAATGTCCCTTGTCCCACACCCAGGCTGCTTTTACAGAAGATGGGGGTCACTGGCAAGACCTGCCTCAGCCTCAGGAACACCCAGCAGTCAGTGAACTGAACAGGATGTGCTGGTGAGACCTGTCGGAGAGCACGGGCCCTGCGGCAGCTCAGGGAGGGGCGTGTTGGTTACAGCAGCGCAGGGGCCCAGGGTGCGGAAGTCCTGGCCCAGAAGCCACCATGAAGCCTGTGCCCAGGAGGGCTGGGCAGCTGCACAAGGACTTCACCAGGGAGGGGGTGTTAGAGCTACAGATCTTTATGGTGGTGCTACAGGAAACCAGAAAACCTGGGCTGGATGGCTGACGGGAGAACCAAGCAACATTCAGAGGTCTTGGAGGGTGGTGGTTTATTTTACACTGCAGGCTCAGAGAAGAGTGATCTCCAAAGATCGGAGCCCCGAGTACAGCAGAGCCACACCTTCTTATACACTGATTACAAAGCTAAGAGGGGGTCAGCCCCATCCAGCCCCACCCCACCTCACACTCCACATGCTGTGTTGCTGGGCGGCCCAAAGCAAGCCCCACCCATGCCCAGCGCTCATGTCATGCCCCACCCCATGCCTGCGTAGTTGTGAGTGCCAGCCGGTAGGCTGCAGAGCAATGCAGCTCAGCAGGCATTGGCAGGACTTGTGGGAGCTGGGTGGTTGTGTCTTCAGTTGAAGGTGTAAGACCCGGGACAGGCGGCAGACAAGCTGGGGTCGGGTCTACAGGGCATGGCCACATGTCTGCCCCACTCTCGTGGAGTGCATGACCTGTTCTGTAGAGCAGGCCCAGCCTGGCCTCACCCCAGGCCCACCTGGGACTGTCCCACCATGTAGTGATTGCCTGCTCCTCGCTGAGCTAAAGGTTGGATTAGGCACAGAACTGTCCTGCCACCCCTCTTGGGGGCCGGGCCCTGCAGTTGGGGGACAGGAGCAGTCACAGAATGAACCAGTTATCCCCTATGGGAGAGGCTGTGGCGATGATGCCCTGGAGCCGGACCAGCTGCAGGAGGCAACAGCGAGGGAAGCCAAGGGGCCAAGTCAGCCCACCAGGGACAGGCAGGTGGTCAGGACATTTTTTATCTTGAGGGCAAGGTGGGCACTATTGAGATTTTTTAAGAAGAGAGGGAAGATATGAATAGATCCATATTTTGAAATTTATAGTAAGTAGGGGTACAGGGTGGGCCTGAACTGCAGGGCCGAATTAGGAGCCTGTAGCAGGTCAGGACTTAGGACCTTGGTGGACCTGCTCCCATGCAAAACAGGAAGATCTGGTGGAAATGATGGAAAAAACAAGGCCTCTGGAAATTGTCCTAAGGGCATGCATACATCAAATGAAGAAATAATCTGAGAAATCCACTCAACCTTACCTCTGAGAGCAGAGCCCACAGGAGGTCTGCCCTGGCAGGTGTGACTAAAAGGGTGGGGCTTCCTGTCATCTCAGCTCCTTACTGAGGGTCACCGTGTCTCAGCAGGAGGGACCGAACACCAGCACAAGGCTAGAGACTGGATTCGCGATGAGTGGTTTCCCTGCCTCGCACAGCCTTCACACATAGGCTGGAAGTTGCACCCCAAGACAGGTGAGAATACTGGGGTTCCAGCTGGTCTTATCCAGCTCATCAGCACAGAGGTTCCATAGTGAGAGCAGGTCAGAAGACCAGGGCATGGATTGTTCTGGAGATTCAGCCCAGGGGCAGAGGCAGCCCACGAGAAGAGAGCTTGGATGCTTCCCACAGAGGAACTGACTTAATTTGAAATAAAGAAACAGTAGCTCTTGTTAAGCAGTGTTAGTCTGCTCAAGGGCCAGAAAAAAGTACCACAGACCAGGTGTATGAACCGCAGAACTTCTCTGTGTGGTCTGGAGGCTGGAGGTCCGAGGCCAGAAGGTCAGCATTGCATGCTTCTGTGGCCTCTGCCAGACTCGCACAAAGCTCCTGTGCTCACCGGGTCTGTCCCGTGTGTGTCCATCCCTAGTGTCTCTCAGTGTCGTGACCTCTGAGAAGGACCCGGTCAGACTGGACCGGGGCCCACCCTAATGGCCTCATTTTACCTTAACCATCTCTTTGAAAGCCCCATCTCCAAATACAGTCACATGATGAGGTACAGGGGTTAGGGCTTAACTTGTGAATTAGTGGGGGACACGGCCCATTATGAGGAGCAAGCTGAACCACAGGCCCCCGAGTTCACCTGGGGGAACCTGGGAGGCAGCTAAGAGCCTCCCTGGGGTCAGAGCAGATCTCAGAGACTGGCCTCCGGGAGTACCCCTGCCATGGTTTAATTGGACCAGACATTGGGGAAATTAATGCCGCTGGCACTGTGGTAACAGCAGAGCCCGCAGCCAGCACTGAGTGGGGCTTTGCAGGTGGCTGTGGCCCCAGAGGAGACAGACAGCCTAAGGGAGGGTCGGGGAGGGCTGTGCAAACCGCCTTCCGTGGGCCTGTGTCCCTACGCACCAAGGCCACGTCCTAGGGGCTGCAACAAAGGCTGCATGTGGCTGGGGTGGGCAACAACCTCCCCTGCAAGAGCCTATCAAGGCCACCAGCAGAGCAGGCAAACAGCAAAAAAAAAAAAAACACTGCAGAGGGGGAAGGGGAGTCAGTATCCAAAATTTCTAGGTATGTCACCTGAAATGGCTAGTTGAAAGGAAAGGAGCGACACATAGCAGCAATTCACCGGAGAGTTCCGCTTTATTAGGGAAAGGTGTTGGGTTATATAGGAAGGGGCATGAATTGATTGAGGTGTCACTTCGACGGGGCTGTTGGCTGTTGGCTAGGTGCTGGGATTGGGAGGGGGGCGAGAGGTGATTGGGCTTCAGGTGGCGCCGGCAGGAACTGAGGACCCCGAAGAGAAGCCGGAAGTTTGCCATCTTACTGGTGGGGACCCTTCACTAGTTCTCAAAAAAAAAATTATAAGACCTGGAAGAAACAGGAAAATGAGATTTCCACAGGGGAACATAGAACAGAAACTGCCCACAACGGGGCCCAGACGCTGGATTTAACATGCAGATACATAAAAGCAGCCATTATAATAAACATGTTCCAAGAGCTAAAGGAAACTGCACTTTTGAAGTGAAGGAAAAGGTGACATCATCTCTCATCTATCAGAAAATAATCTGTGAACAAATAGAAATTATTTTTAATAAATGATAGTCTTGGAGTTTGAAATAACTGAAAATATTCCCCAGAGGAGCTCAAGAGTTGACTTGAATGGACAAAAAAAGAATCAGCAAGCTTTTAGAATGGTAGAAATTATGCAGTCCTAAGAACAGAGAAAAATAGAAGAAAAATAAACGGAACCTCAGAAAAAGGTGTGAAACCTTGCTGTGCACCAATATATGCATAATGGGAGAACCAGAGGGAGAGGTGGGAGAAAGCAGAGAATACATTCAAAGAAGTAGTGCTCAAACTCTCCAAATATTTACACAGAAAGGCAGCCTCGTGAATTCCAAGTTGGATAAATACTGAGGTCCATGGCACACACATCATAAGAACAATACTGCAGGTGGAAGCAGGAATAGGAAAATGACTGGCCCCGCCCCACCCAGACGACTGTCAGCTGACTTAGCGGCAGTGGAGGTGGGGCAATGCAGTGACATATTCCAGGTGCCGAGAGGAAATACCTACTAGCCAAGAATCTTAAATCCAGCAGAACTTTCAAAAGTGAAGACAAAGTAAAAGCATCCCCAGATAAACAAAATCTGAGAAACTGTAGTGCTAACAGGCCTAAACCTTACATAAACACAAAAGAAGTTCCTCAGGCTGAAAGCAAGTGACCCCACCTGGAAATGCACGTTCTCAAAGAACGCCAGTAGAGACAGTCATGTAGTAATAGAAGACTGTACCTGTAGATTTTTCTCCTTAACTGGTTTAAAAAGCAATTGTATAGCTGGTATGGGTATAATTGTATTGTTGGAACTCTTAACATACAGGAATGTAATTATTATTTGAATGAAAATGGCACCAAGCAAGTGGATGGAAGCAAAGTTCTATCAGAATAGAGAAATGACACCACACAGTGGCCTGAATCCACAGAAGCGAAGGAAGAGAGGCAGAGATGGTGGATAAGAAGGTGAAAGGGGCAAACCCTATAAATGCACACCTGCCGGCCTTGCTTCTCTTTCTTCAACGAACGTGGCATCATGTAGAGTGATAATCAGTGAAGTGCATTGTTTCATTTGTAACATGCACAACAGTAAAACACAAGGCGAAAGAAGAATATAGGTAAATAGGGATAATATTTCTGTGCTTCATGGGAATTGTTACCAGAAACGGGAAGTAGATTTGTCCATGTTCAGATGGAGAGGGTACGCCCTAGACAACCACTGAGGAAATAATAAAAAATAATGAGAAAGATCATCAAAGGGATTAAAATATTACACTAGAAAATATCCACTTAATGCAAAGGAAACAGAGGAACAAAAGACGGAACACCTGGGAAACCAAAGCGTCAGGTGCGATTCCATGTCAGTAATGGTGAACGCAGTGATGCGGGCAAAGGAAAGGTATAAAGGTATTGTCAGACTGGTTAGAAACCAAGACCCAGCTGTGTGCTGTCCACAGGAGACATGTTTTAGATTCAAAGATACAAACAGGTTAAAGAAAAAGAATGGGAAAGTTGTATCATGCCACCATCAAGAGGGGTGGGCGCTTGAAGACGGGGGCGGGGAGATAGTGGGAGGTGCTGACCCTCAGGGCTGGGGTGTCATGGCCGCAGCCGAGGATGTCAGGATGGCAGGCGCTGGGGACGAAGCTCTCAAGATCTAGAGGATCACATCCAAGAAGACACGTGGTGGGTTCTGAGTTCTCGGTCTTAATGGCGTCTCCTGTTCTGTAGTTTAATAGAAGAAGGAGAATGAATGATGTTGCAAGTTAAGAAAAATCTTACCCCTCATTAAATATTTTGACAGAGTTCATTTCTTTAATTATCATGTTGCTTTCCAGCTTTTAAGATACTGAGTAGAATTAAATCCCGTGTTTCCTGATGCACCACAGCCATGAGCCCAAGTAAATGGAATGGTTACCAGGCCAGCTTCCTTGCTGTCCCCAGAGGAGAAAGTCATGCCTGCATCTCACAGAGCACCAGCCCCGCCTGAGGCGAGCGGAGTGCCCGCCAGGCATGGAGGGCCCTGCCCTCCGTCCAACCCACTGAAAGCTGTCTGTTTTGGGATGAATAATTAGCAAAGAAGATTCAAGTGCCAAGAATATTGTGTTCAGAAACAGAGAAAGATCTTAAAAGTTTAAGCAAAGAAAGGTGTCAGATTAATTACCCAAGAAGGCCAAGCTGAAGTTTCTGTCCATTGGGTGTTTCAGTCGGGTTGGATTCTGCCCGATATAGTAGAACAGCTAGGGGGCAGGCGGACTCATCTCGTGCAGCAGGACACCTGTCAGGGGGCTGCCCAGGGCTGCGCGTGGGGGGGGGGGCATCACATGGCCTGGCCTCCCCTCTCCTTCCTGATAAGCCCTGAGGGACCCTGCGCCTGGAGCGGGCCTGGAGCTGTCCCTCCCTGCCTGGCAGGTCCCAGCCCCCAGGCTGCAGGATGCTCACTGCTGCCTCTTTCCTATTCTTCGTTTCATCAGCATCTTTGGTCTTTGGCTCACTCTGCTCTCCCCCGCACAGCCTCTGATGCCTTCTTGTCACTCGCCCCCAGGCGCAGGTTTCCTGTTCTGTGATTTGCATCCCGCCGCATGGGCCCCCAGAACCCCTCCACCTGCCTGTGGCCTCTCCCGGCCACCCCCATGCTGTTGGCCTGCCCCAGACCTGCTGGAAAATGCCACATGATGGAGAATACCACGCACACGCCGACCTGCATCCCCACGGGCAGATGGGGTGCCGTGCCATCTGCGGAGACACCCTAGGTCCCCCCCACACCTCTGAGTCTCAGCTCTCCCAGCCCTGCCCAGTGTCCTCTCAGACCTTGGCAAGCTGCCTCCCTGTGCTACCACCTGGGACTTCTGTCCCCTCCCAGGGCAGGGGCATGGCTGTGCCACCCCAACCCCACCCATCACCAGCAGAGTGTGTCTCGGGGATCTGGACTCCCAGCCACCCTGCCTTGGGAGCCTGGACTGTTTCCAGCTGCAGGCCTGGGTCAGTGAACGGCATGTCCGGCTGACCTAACACCCACTGGGTGCTGCCTCCAGGCCTGTCCCTCCGGCCCCGCCCTTTCCCGGGCTGAGGGCCAGCACACGTCCCCTCTCCTGCACGTGCCTCCCGTGTCAGAATGCGTGCGGCGGATCATGATGCCTGTGGTGAGACGCTGATGTGCTGGCCCCACCTCCGCTGTCCGGGGATGCACGGTGAGGCTCTGAGGGCAAGCGGCCAGCATTGGCCGCTTATAGGAGGGCAGCATGGGGCACCAGCTCCTGAAGAAGCACCATCCTGCTTTGGAAGCAAAGCAGAAATCCTGAGTTCCTGGCAGCCCCACTGCCTGCTCTGGCTGGAAGCCCGGAAATTCTGCCGGCTCCGTCTGCTGGCCTGCTGGGTGTCTGCTCAGTATCTGGACTCGCCTACTCTGTACCCCCTGTGACAGTCTCAGTCCAGACCAGCATGGACTTGCTGGCCGGTTTGCACCCTGCACCCCGTCTTTCTCCACAGAGCACCCGGGGTGACCTTTGTAAGCCTGCATCTGTTCTAACTTCCTGCTCTGGAAGGGCTCCTCCAGCTCAGCATTGTCCTGGAGAAAACACTTGGCTTGGGGCCCTTGACAAGTCTGCCCTTGACAATGTCCCTGGCCCCTTGCACGTGCCCCTCACTGCTCTCTGCCCTGACCCCCTGGGCCCTACAAACCTGCTCCCTCCCATGCAGCCCCCTACCCTCCCCACTCTGGCACCTGCTGCAGCCAGTCAGCACCCACATCCTCGGGGCTCTGCTGTGTGAGTAGCCCACATTGGGCCACGTCCTCTCCACAATCAGGCCCAGACCACAGTGAGCGGCCCTCAGGAAATGCATCTGCTGCATTTCAGACTCTAGATCATTCCTGTTATTTTCTGTACAATACCGAGGAGTGGCTGGAAATGGCGGCAGTGGGGCTGCAGAGCCCTGCACCCTGGGCAGCGAGCATGTGCCCCTTGGTCCAGCTCCGCCGCAGTCCTCAGTGCACAGTGTCGCCTCGAGGCAGTTATTTATTTCCACAGTGAATGTTAACGTCAATAAGTCGTAGTGTTTATTTTCTGGTGCAATTGTATTAGTCCAAATAGATCTTAGGCTTTTGTGGAATTAAAACCCTCGAATTAAGGAGGCGTAGCTCCTTGCTGCACCAGAGGAGGTTCCCCTACAACACCCACTTGCTCTCATCCCTTAGACCTTAAAACCATCACTATTTTCATAATCACATGCAGGTGGCATTCACTGTGGGGGTTCTGCTTTCTATACTAAGTAGAACTAAACCTCAAAAAAGCACCTGATTGGGATTCTGAGCAACAGTAGGAAGAAACACACATTTTAGCCATGAGATGTGCAGTTTCAAATAGCCATGGTAGTGCTCTTTTTTACCTAGTAGTCTTAAGTTTATAAATCCAAGCTGTCATTTTTATTTTAATGTCAAATGGTAGAAAAGTCTTTTACACATGTCTGGTTAAGTAGAGCTAATACAGCCTGTCATCTAAACAGCTCTTAAGTGCTTTCAGTTCTAGAAGGAAAGTCAGAGATGTTATTCTGTGTGGTCCCTTTGGCAGTTCTCCAAGATGAAGATGGAATGGTGTATTTTTATACCTTTGATTAAGAGCATTGTTCACCTTTTGTTATAAACAATGTGACCAGGGTAAAAATTAGAAGGGAAAAAAGGTTATTACCACACAATAAAACACCATCTGTAAACAGGATTAGTCTGTCCTTAGAGGCAGGTGTTTTTCCCATGAACTGCTTTTAGTATATTTAAAATGGATTTATATAGAATTAATTCTTTGTCCTTTTTCAACTGAGCAAAATTGATCTTTCAATAAAGTATATAACTTTATCTGCATTCTGTATAATAAAGATATTGTCATTCAATTTGGTTTTGATATTTTATCAAAAAGTTTCCCAAACATATGGCAGTAATCTTCATGTCATAAAAACAAAAGGCATCTATTAAACCAGCTATGATGTCACAATCTAGGTATTTGGTATTAAACAGCAAACAGGGCAACCAGTTCTCTCACTCTGGACCCATCACACGCCTTCATCCAAAAAGCCTTCAAACGATTTCAGAAGGAAGAGTCTAATACGTATAGGATGCTGTTTATCAGCTGCATTGTTCCCAGAGTTCTCTAAAAATTTGAGTATGTGTTGTTGACTGTGATTCTGCATTTACGTGGTCAGTAGATTTCCCCGGGCAGCACTGTCTGCACCACGTGTTCATGGTAATGAGGCTTCCAGAAGGTGGGTCTGCAGATCAGAGCTCTGTTCCCACATACCGAGTGTACCATGGAGACCCTGCCAGTGCCACAGGGAGTAAGCAGCATAAGGCAGGTGTCCCACGTCGGACTTCTCTGCACCGTGCAGTGAGTTGCACTTGTGGAGGTAGGTGACATACCTGACTTTCATGGCTGCTTCAAGCATAAAAACACACCCAGGCCCATATGCTCCTTGGTGGTCACAGTGCTAAGCCCAAACCTAGGGGGCTGGGATGTCTGGAGAGCCCGGCTGTGGCTCCGTTAGCCTTCTGCAGGCAGTGAGCACGCATCTTGATCAAGAACGTGGCTTAGAATCGATGTAACTAATCACCCTGTAATTATGCTGTGTGGCTAACCGTCAGTGTGTGAGCTGTGTGCCTCTGTTCCCAAAACTGACACAAGACGAGCCAGGGCTGAGCGCTCCTCCCGGGAACCTCCCCGAAGCCACCAGGACCAGCATCAGGACTGTGTCTGCGCCCTGGCACTGCGGCTGGGAAAGCGTGGCTGCCCCCCGCGGCTCTGCTCTGTAAGACCAGGGACCCCCGGGGCCCTGTGCCTGCATGCCCCATCCTGGTGCTCCTGCATGAATGTGGCAGTGGGATGTCATGTCCTCACTTGGCAGCAAGTGGTGTGGTGGCCCACGGTGGCCCTAAGACTTGGTAGACCCAGAAGTGAAACCCAGGGGTCTCCCTGCAAGCCCCAGGCCCCTCTCACACCACGGTCTCCTGCAGAACCTCCGGTACTCAGGTACCAGGCCTGGCTGCCGTGTGAATGACTTGACAGTGTCCACGGGGCTGCAGTCAGTCATGGCCCCAGGACTACTGAATGACCTCTGAGTGACTAGCTGGTGGGTGGGCCGGCGGCACACCACGGCCTCACGGCAAGCCCGGCCAGCCTCCCTGCTTGAAGCCCTGGGCTTAGAGGAGCTCATCGGGGCCATGCGGTGCAGTCCTCCTGCGCAGCCCCGTCTCACGGGACAACCCGTTCTTTCAGCGTGGCAGTCAAAGGCAGGTGGCCTCAAGCAGTGCCTATGGGAGCTGAGTGAGTGGCACCAGCCAGAGAGGCAGATGAGAGGGTGGCTTCACCTTGGTCTGGTGGGAGGTGGCTGCTGTCTGGAGTCTGAGGTGGCCAGGTGAGCCTTCCTGGGAGGGAACCAGGTCTGGTGTGGAACCGTGGACAGTGTTACATGAAGGTTGGGCTCCCGGAAACACGCCGATGGGACAGCTGATCTCCGTCTACTTGGGATCCCAGCCCAAAGGAGCCATGAGCGCCTGAGATGCATCAGCATCACTCATCTACCCCGTGTCAGAAAGCAGGAGCTGGATCTCACAGCCACTTGCATGAACTTGCTGCAAATTGAGGACAGTGTTTAGAATGATCACTTAACACTGTTTCTGAACACTGGGAGGAGTTGCCGCTTGCCCGGTGGAGCCCGCGGTTTACAGAGTAAAGATACTCCCATGTCCTCTCCAGGTACTGAGTCTGATGGACATCGAGTCTCTGGTCATGATACAGGCATTTGACAAAAACACTACATGAAGTATTTCCAGACAGTGTGTCAGTGAGAAGCCGGACACCAGCTTCCTAGGCCAAGTGCCGCTCGTTCGGCGCACCCATGGGGAGGCAGGTGCAGAGGCAGGGAGCCTCCCTCTCCTGGGGCAGTGATCCCAGCAGGAGGAAACCCCGAGGAGGTCTCTAGGGGCACCTGGGTTCCACCCCAACGCCTCAGATCCAAGGCTCCTGAGCACCTGACGGAGACAAGGAAACAGGGTCACTGTATCTGATACCCATTGGAAAGGGGTGGATACCAACTATATTGCATGGCAAAGAGTCCCCCACAATAGTTCAGCAGGCTAGAGCGATAGGCCCAACCTGACCTGGATACAAACGCCAGGCTCACAGGGACAGGGTGAGGGAGTTCGACTTGCCAGCCGGTCCTTGGGGAGGGCTGCAGGGCTCAGGGCCACCGGCAGCAGTGTGGTGCTCAGGAGCCGAAGAGCTGAGGTCAGTCTTCGGGTAGAAGCAGCATGTTGGAATTAGCACCATCCTCAGCAGTGCCGTTGGCTAATGACTAGGGGCCTCCGGCCAACGTGCTGCAGAAGCTGGGACTGCTGGCCCAGGCCCCTGCCCCAGGCCTCTGACAGTGTCTGGCTCTGCCTGCCTCCCTCGCTGTGCCGCTGCCCAGGAGCAAACCGAGTGCAGGTGGCCAAGCCCTTCTGCGGGGATGCCTCTTCACAGGCAGAGCTCGCAGGCCACCTGGCATCACTCTTCCCGCTGCTTCCTCCCCTTGCCCCTGCCTGGCGCCACCCTCTCCCGATCATGAATCTCAAGATTCAGTGAGGCCTTCCCTTCTTCAGCCAAGTCTTCTCCCACGAAACTCTGCATTCTGCTGGGAGGGTGGTGAAGGCCTCTGGAAATTTGCATCCATGCTAATGTTTCTCAGCTTTTCCAAGGATGTTTCCATAGACTGAAGGGCTGGGGCAGCAGACAGCTCCTTAGGGCAGATCCAGAAATCTCCGGGCACCAGTGAGGAGGGTGGGGTCTGGCTTGTAATCGCAAGCACGGTGCAGGTCGCTGGCATCCGCGGCTGTGACGTGCACATGTGGTTGGTTGACCCGGCTGCCGTGGCGGGAGAGTATCAGCACAGCAGGGAGGTGGGGGGCCTCACCCTGCCCTGTGCTGTTACCCACACCCAGAGATGTCCTCCGCATCTGACTCAACATGTCAGGGAGATAAACAGACGAGGTCGGTTCCGGCTATTTCAGAGCCGCGGTGCACACAGCCCTGAGCAGTGAGGGCTGGGGGCCAGGAGGGTTTCTGGAGGATGCGCTGGAGGGTCAAGCTGCTGTCCTGGGGAAGAGGAACTGAGCCCCAGAGCCATCCGAGGACCAGTGGGTTAGACGTCAGCACAGTCCCAGAACCACGTAGTGCGGAGTCCCAGTTCGCCGTTGCCGCCAGAGGCGTCCGAGCGCAGCCTGGCCAAGCCTGACCTGCCAGCCCTGACGTGTGGCGTGACGCCGCATACATCCCGGCCTGTCCGTCCCCCTGTGTGGGAAGCTGTGTGTCTGTCGTCCCATGTGCAGCTCAGCTGGTTCTTACTGTCTGCCTTCATCTCCACAGGATCACGGGAGGCCACTGTTTAGGAAGGTACCAAATTTCAAACACTTCTTCTCAAATGCCTAAAAGAGCCCGGGTTGCCATTAAAATGTGTTTTCTTGACACTTATTAGCAAATTATAATCATTTGCCTGTTGCAGGAACCGTGGGAACCACAAACAAGGAGTCGGGACATGGAGATGTTTGGCGAGAGGTAGCATTTATTAGCGCTGGCTCCAGCCCAGTGGATTCCTACCCACAGGCTGAGCCCCAAGTGCAGCAGGGCCATGCCCTTTATACACTCACTACAAGGTTAGGGGGGTCAGCACCCAGGAACCGTCGCAGGGGGCACTATTAGGTCACATAGGTGTATTCAGGATGCTAGTTACATTTTAATCTACCGGAGACCCTATTATAAACTAAAGGGCCTCCATGACTATGATCAACCAGCTGTCCCACACCACAGAGTCCCGTGGGGGGGAAGACACTGTTACATTGTTTCAATCCCAAGCACCCAGGCACCTTGTGATTCCTCTGCATTCCTGAAGCCTTAACAGAAACTTTGTCTCCTTGGCTTCCTACCACATGCCAAGCATGCAAATTTATGTATTTTAAAAAGCTTAAAGTAACACTGACCACTCACTGCTCCATAGGGATTTTCCAAACGTCAGGGTGAGGGTAGGAAATTGTAATGCTTACCCTGGGGCAAATGTTGCCAGTATTCTCTTCAGGAACAGCTCCTCTGCTCTGTGTTGCTTGTGCTTAAGGTAAAACTCCCCTTATTGTTGTAGGAGCCGAGGGGGGCATCAGAGCTCACTGTCCAATCCGGCCCTTACTGCCAAACAGGTACTTTGTTTTTGGTGTTTGTGTGTGTGTGTGTGTGAGCATTCTAGGGAAAAATAAATACAGGAGTGGCAGTGATTTCCCGCGCTTCTGCTCTCCTTCCCTGGTCCCCAAGCAGGGCGTTCTCCTGCCCTGGGGGAGGGCTGTCTCCCGGGTGGGGCCGCCTGGCTGGGAGCCGTCGGGAGTGCAGCGCCCATATCTGAGCAGTGAGGAATGTGTGGCCCGGTCGGCTGCCGGCAGCGTCAGGCTTCCTCCGGCCACCTCCGCCCCTCTGCATCGGGGGGCCTTCCTCCCTCACCTGCTGGCAGCCCCCGGGAGCAGCCGAGTAACCAGCATTGACTCAGTGGGTAATTATGACTTAGAGAACGTCTAACACAATTCGTCTCTCCAGTGGTGGTCGGAGTTTTCCTGTGACTCTCCCGTTGCGGCTTAGTGCCCAGTGCACCTTGGTGGCGGGGCCGTTGGCTCTCGGAGCACCTGCGGGTGCATCTGGAACGACGCGCTCTGGCAGTGGCCTCCGAGAGCGCAGCGTGTCCGCGGACGCGCTTTCCGACGGCGCCTGCCGATTGCGGCGGGAGGGCGCTGTTTACCCGCCGTGCGGCCCGGGCGGGCGGCCCCCTGCCACGCGGTGCTGCGTGACTCCGGTGAACGGAGGGAGGACGCGGGGAGCGTGGGACAGTGTGCCCGTCGCCGACGCGCGGCCGGGTCAATCCTCACCGCTCCGCCGGGCCGCTTCGGGCTGTTGGGCTCCTCCGGCGCCCGCGAGAGGCCCCCCGCTTCGGTTCAGGCTCTCGTGACGTCGGTGTTCACTTGGCTTTTGTCTTGAAACGCGTTGCGTTTTCCTGGGGCCGTGATCGCCTGCAAACACCCGGGCCCGGAAGCACAGACTTCGGGGCGACGTCTCCCCGGCCCCGGCCACCCCAAGATTCCAGTGCAGCGCGTCCGTGTGGGTGGTGCTTACGTCACTCCCCGCAGACGGGCCGCAAAAAGGCGTCTCAAGTTTTAGGCAAAGCGTTTCAGGGGAAAGCGAAAGGGATGGTGGGCCGGAGGCGGAGGGCGCGGGGGGCGGGAAGCACCCGAGGGGGGACCAGAGAGTGAAGAAGAGACGGCGCAGCAGACCCCGGAGCGCGGGGAAGACGAGGTGGGCGGCCCGGAGACGGAGGGTCGGCGGCGTCCGTTCTCCGCCCCTTCCCCGCGGGGCTGCCTCGGGATCCGGGGCTGCGGGGCTCCGGCCGAGCTTCCTTCCGCCGGGCCCAGGCCCCAGATCGGCACCGAGAGGCGGACCTTGCAGCACAGGAAATACAAATGTGAAACTAATGAAGCGAAGTCGACTTCACGTTACATTTGAAGCAGATCCACTCTAAACTCATGATTTTGTTTTCTCTTTAAAACCTGAATGTTACTTGGCTTTATCTACGGAAAAGGCAGTGAGACCCGGGGGGCGGGGGCCAGAAACTGGCTCCGGAAGCGCTGGCGGATCCGAGGAGGCCCCGGCAGTGGCTGGGAGCACCGGAGGCCGCGGGGTCGCGCCCACAGACCACAGGCCACCTACAGGGGCGCCCGCGGAGGGCGGGGCTTGAGGCGGGCGCTGAGCCGGACCCGCCAGGACCCCAGAACCCTTCATGACCACAGAACCCTTCATGACCACCATGACTTCAGGGCTTACTGGTGGCCTTTGCTGAGTGCAAGAGCGTCAACCCACTACTCTAAAAAATCATCAAGAGAAGGAATTAAGCGTTTGTGACACTTTCTGTATGGAATGCATTGTAGGGTGAATGAATAGTTGGTGAAGGCAATGTTTCATTATAAAAGATTGTGGCTAATAAATTCAGAGCAAGTGATAAAATCAGAAAATCACCTTTTGAAACCCTGATGCCTCTAGGTAGTGGTCCTCAGGGGGTGCTAGGCCTTTAGGGTTGACAGGCTCTTGCTTATAGAAGGTTCAGGAAGCTCTCTGGATCCCTAAGCTCACATAATTTTCACTGAACGCAAGGCACTCAGACATTAGGACACAGAGATGGGTTGCAGCGGGTCAGGCACAGCCCCACCGATGACGACACGTTCCTCCAGAACTGAGCCTCATCTCATTAAGTCTCAGGGTTGTCATCTTACAGGAGAAAGAGCAGTCAGCTAGCTGAGAATGTGGGACGTTTCCCCGGGTAAAGATACGGTTTCCTTTACAAATCAGTAGCACCAGTAGCAGGATACTCGGGGACAGAGGACAGGAGAGGCTTCCAAAGGCAGCCACAGGCCCTCATTTTGACTGTGACTTGAGCAAGCCAACTGCCAGGACATTTGGGGGAAACCAGAGAAGTTAGGATATGTACCAGGTGATATTAACGTTACAAAGTGAGATTGATAATGGCATGGTGGTAATGTTAAAAAATGTCCTATCAGTTAAATGTGTGGACTGAAGTCAGGTGATACGTTGTCTGATATTTGATTTAAAATGTGCTGGAGAAATGGGAGGGGAGTGGTCAGGAGTGCATATAAGCAAGATGGCCAAAGATTACAAATGTGGAAGGAGGGCTCGTTTTTACTATTTCTTCCATTTCTGTGTGTTTAGAAGTCTCCACAGATTAAAAGTTAAAATGTGTTGGGCTCATGCGTCATCTTATGATGATGATGACAAAATGAGTCTGGGAGGCATAAGTGTAGTTGACGTTGGTCATTCTGAATTTCACACAGCATCCCAGACCGGCTGGGTCGCTGTGACCATGTAGGAGAAGCTCTCCTGGTGTGAGATCTTCACGCCTCTCCCACACAGGCCTGGCATCGTGCTTCACTGCAAGGCCTTTAGTAGCTCTTTTTAAAGTAGTTTCAGTTAATGGATTGAGCAGTTTGTATTTTACAAAGAAATCAAGACAATTGTTGGAGCTGGATTTAAAAATTCCTTTGACAGAGTCTCTGGAAAAGAACAGTCCCTTGTTAAGTATTTTTTCTTCTGTCACCCGATGCACTGTGTGTTGTCTTAAGCACCAGTATTACTGAGTCAAGTGAAGGGAGATAGGTAAATCCTGCTTGTTGGGGATTTGAGTTAAAAGGAGCCTTGTGACCATCGTGTTGAGTCCCTCCTTTTATAGGAGGTTCCGCATTGGCCACGGCCCGGGGCACACGGGCCCCTCCCAGGAAGTCTCAAGTTCCTGGCATCCGCCCCCAACCCCACAGGTGGGCTCTTTACCTGTAGCTGCCCTTCATCCCCATGGTCGCCTGTACACCTCCGTCCCCAGCCCCGTACAAATTCCTGTACATCTTCAGAGGCAGAAGTTTGAGCATTGTAAAAATATTTTACTCCTCAAGATAGGATAAAATTTCTTTTGACTGGGACATTTTGGATTTTGTTTAAAAAAATCAATAGAATCCAAGTTGCTTTTCATTTAATGGGCCTCTCTGTTAAAGGAATTCATATCGTTGAATCTGCTAAAAAAGCAAGCCTCAGCGCGGGGCGTCGCGACTCCTGGCGCCCACACTGTTTTTATTTCCAGAGGTCGAGAGAGTTTGAGTTCATATGAAATGTGGGATGCAGCATCTCTTTCAATTTGCTATCTAATTCAATGTTTAATAGTTTTGGAGTCCTCCTATAAATAAAATCAGTCACAGATGGAGAAATCTGGCTATGGCCCCAGCTCTCGGTGGCTGTCTTAAGGGTTGTTTATTTGCACTTTTCATTTAATTTACGTGTGTTTGTCTGACAATCACAGACTGAAGGCCGGACTGTCTGGTCATGCCTGGCTCTGCCGTACACGCATCCTGATCGAACCAGTTTCACAGCTACTGACCGGAGTTTCCTAATATAGTAACAAAGCCTGTGGCTCAAGTAATTCTTATGCAAATATATGCAGTTTGGGGCAAAAATATTTTTGTAGCGGTGTTGACAAAATCAGAGGATTTGGCAACTCTCTGAGCAGCAGGACTGAAGTCTCTGTTGAATGTCACCATGGTGGGTGGACCGAAGCACTCGGCCAACACGCACCAAGGTAGTGTCCCCACCTCCGCGGCTCACACGTTCGCGAGGGCCCTGGACTCCCTGGTTGTGGGCCGCCTGTCACATCCCACTGCCGCAGTTCATAGGGTAACCATCATCGTCTCTCACAGTGGGAGGTCTGCGGGCATGGGTTTTACCGTCTGGTTGTCTGTCTGCCTGTCTATGTGGGGATTTACCCAGAATCTAGGCCTACGTATTTTTTTTTTAATAGTATCCAAACATCTATGAATCTGTCACCTGGCATGGACCCTGGGACATCTCCGTGACCTCCACCTGCTGGCCTCCCCTCCAAGGGAATCGCTGTCTGTGATCTGGCCCCCAGGGTGTCCTGGGTGGCTCCCCTCCTGAAGGGGGAGGCATTGTAGGGTAAGAGCTTGAAGATTCCGATGAAGGAAATTACTTTAAAAGGTCAAGGGGAGCAAATCTTATATGTGAGGAGAAGGTGCCTGGTGTCAGGAGGGAAGAGGTCCTTGCACAGGCGGGGACACTGTGGGGCTGGGCTTGGAGCCCTGTGAGGTCTGGGGACCACACTGTGGGGTGACTCTCCACATAGTCACGGGCCTTTGGGGTCAGGCTTGTTCTTCTGGCTTTTTAGTCTCCTTTCGCGTGCCCCTGGAGCTTTTGGGTGAGACATTGTGAACCTGGGCACTGTTCACTTGTTTTTCTTTTTGGTGAAAAATACCATAAACCCCCATCAGGCAGCAGAGGAGTGAAAGCCCACTGCGGGGGGCCCCTGGCCTTGCGCCTCCTTGGGCTCCAGTGACTTGGTCCGCAGCTAACTTGCATTTTGGAACTATTACTAAGGCAGCGACGTGAAGGGCAGGGGGAGGGCGTGGGCTGGAGGCAGAGCCCTACTGGGGGAGGCGGGGCCCGTCACTAGAGGGGCGCCGAGCAGCAGGCCCCCGGAAGGGGCACCAGCTCAGAGACGCCGTGGGGAAGCGCAAGGCCCAGCCCACAGGAGAGCATACTGCCAAGGTTGATACGTGATGTCGCGTGACGCGCCTTACCCAGATGCCACCTGCGATCCAAGAACATGTCTCTTCTGACCATGAAGAGGCAGAGGTCGCCTTCTGGTGACATCATTCAACACCAGGGAGACCTTACAGTGTCAAAGCGACAGCATTCCCCCCACACACAGCTGCCCACGACCGGGCTTTCAGCAGTGAATGAAGGTCAAACGAGCTCCTCTAGAACAGGCGGCTGATGAGCCCTGTAGCTCGTGTCTGTAAAGTCTAAGCAGGCCGTTTACTGGATGTATGTATTTTTGCAGAGACACACACACGTCTCTCTCTAAGCCCAGCAGGATGAGAAGGCGCCACCCTGGCATTCTTCACCTGCTATTGTGGGGAAAGCAAACGTGGGCCGTTCCCACTGCTGTCGCGGCATGTTTTCTTGCCTCTTCCCATAGCGCTGTTTCTTCATGAATCGGCACTTTGTTTTAGAATTGGAACCCATTTATTTTTTTCTTTGCTTAGGTGAGACTCAGTTCATGGTGCATTTCTTGATGGAAATTGCCTTTGCTTCTGTCCGCATGGGGTATCATTGAAAACAATTGAGCAAGATCAAAAGTTGATATGTTTTAAAAACAAACCTTTTGGTTCCACCAGTTATACTTAAATTACAAGTGTCTCAGGTGAGGTTTCTTTAGCCTTATCACTCTTCACTTGACATGTCTGTGCCTCTAGAGTCAGGAACCCGGCTGGTTGAACCCCGGGTCTCCTGCAGACAAGGACTCTGGTGTATCCCGCTGTAGATGGGCTTTCTTCTCAGGATCAGGTTGGCTGACTTCTCTAAAGGGCCAGAGAGTAAATGCAGTCTTTGAGGGCCACGTGGCTCTGTGTTGTTGGGTAACACGCCACGGTAGACAAACTGTACACCAGGGCATGGCTGTATTCTATTCGAGTTTTGTTTACAAAAGCAGGTGGCAGACGGGATCAGATGGGGGCTGTGATTTGCCAGCCGCTGCCCTGTGCAGTTCTGCCAGGGTCTTACCACTGTGCTTGCTCTTTTCTGTTGGAAACGGACCTGGGGAAGCGTAATCTACCTGGCCACCCCTTGATTAATTAGACGTGTAATTTTGAAAGGTAAGTGCTTTCAAGATGAGATGTTCAGCAAAGTAACACAAATAGAAATTTGGCAGTAGGGTTTGATTAATAAAAGATGGAATTTATCTTGTCATTTTGACTAATTGCAAAGGTGTAAAGGCAATTCTGTGAGAATAGATGTTTTCTCAACAAGTGGGGCTGAAACAGCTGGACATCAATGTGCAGAGATGAAACACACCTTCCTCCATATATCACACCTTTTGCAAAAATTAACTGAAAAGGAATCTAGACCTAAAGCATTAAACCATGAACCTCTTAGAAGAAAACAAGAGGGAGTCTTAGAAATGCTGCCAAAAGCATGAACCATAGAAGGCTACCGAAAAATTGGAATTTCTCAAAACTAAAAACTTGTGTTCTGTACATGTTACTGTTAAGAAAATGAAAGGACAAACCACACACAGGTTTCACGTAGCCTACAATGGTCTCGTACCCAGAACGTACAGAGGACTCTGGAAAAGAAGAGAACAGGGGACCCGATGAGCAAGTGGGCAGAACACCTGAGCAGACATCTCACCTGGAAGGCGCCCACACTGCTAGGTCCTTGCAGAGCGCAGCTGCGCGTGTGAGATCCCACCACCCAATCAGGAGGCCCAGAACCCAGTCAGACTGGCCCGGCCATGCCCAGCACTGGCAGCCGGAAGGCTCCGTCGTGCTGCCGGGGGAGGTTGGGTGCCCACTTTGGAAGACTGTCCGGCAGCTTTTTGTGACTGAACACAACTCACAATGTGACCCAGCAGTCCCTCTGTTGGTATTTACCCAAGGGAGGTGAACACACATGTGTACACAAAATATGTAAGTGAATATTCCTAGCGGCTTTCCATGACTGCCAAAACCAGGAGGTGCCAAGCACCCTTCAGCAGTGCGCAGGCAAGCAAGGTGGGGTGTGCCCCTGCAGGCATCCTGCTCAGCAGGAAACGAGAGCAAAGCACATCATGGTGAGTCTCCGTGCTTCGTGCTCAGCAAAAGAAGCCAGATGCAAAAGGTTATGATCTGCATGAGTCCCTTTGTGAACATTCCTGGAAGGACTGACCCAGGGATGGGATGGGAAGCGGGAGTCAGATGGACCAGTGCCAGCTGGGCACAGGGGAGGGGCAAGGGTTTCCGCAAAGAAGCCAGCCCAGCGAGTCGGGCAGGGGGTGGCCGCTCTGCTGTATTCCGGTGGTGGCATTGCTACACACTTGTCATTACTGGGAGAACTGTAGCACCAAAAAGTGAATTTCACTCTATATCAGTTATTTTAAAAATACAATAAATTTTTCAGAGACGTTAAGACATATCAGTCAGTTGTGATGTATGGATCCTGAATCAATGAAGTAAACTATTAAACCACTTTTTTAGAAAGAAAGGTGAGTAGCTATGTTAGTATCAGTCAAAATGGATTTCAGCTAAGTAGTATTACTGGGAAAAAAAGGGTCATTTCCTGACAATAAGTGGATCATCAGAAAGAGGATGAAACAGTCCAAAATGTACTAACAGCTCCAAAATAAGTGAGACAAACAGATAGAATGCAAAAGAGAAATAAACAAATCATAACTTTAATCATAGAGATTTTAACACTCCTCTCAACTGTGAGAACAAGACTGCAGGAATCGGTAAGGACATACATTTTCAGCAGGTGCATTTGCTCTAACAAAGTAGCATGGTAATCAGTCTCTGTCTTACTCCACAGTGAGAAAAGGACCCTACAAGGGTCACTGCCTACACCTTCTGCACTGTCTAGTTAGAGCCCCTCGGCTGTTAGACGGGAAGCAGTGCCACTGACCCCTGACCGGGGGGCCCACCCCAGCTCCAGCTGTGTGCTGCCCCCTCTGTTTACTCCACTGACCCCTGATGGGGGCCCCACCCCAGCTCCAGTTGTGTGCTGCCCCCTCCGTATACCCCACTGACCCTGACCAGGGAGATCTGCCCCTGCTCCAGCTGTGCGCCACTCCATCCGTTTACCCCACTGTACTAACCAAACAGAACCTTCTGCGAGAGCCACGCAGTGGACCTGGGAGACCAAGTCCACGTGCGGCAGGTCATAGGTGGCTGACAGGTCTGTGACACTCTCCCTGCACCAGGGCTGAGGGACGTGCTGCACCTGTACCTGGTGGCCTCCATGTCCTCTCTGGTGGCATACGCCTCCAGCCCGCACCGCTGTGCAGTGTCCGGTTCCTGCAGCTCTTGCAGCTGGGGAGGAAGACCCCAGGAGGCCCCTCACCACCCCCCTGCATCCGCCTTGGGGTCCAGGATTCTCGGCCCACAGGTTGCCCACTGGGGCCCAGCGACCTCAGTGATCATGAACAGAAGGGCTACAGAGCCCAGCCTGGCTCAGATTTCTGTCCGTGAGAGCAAGAAACAGCCAGCGGGGCTGGGCACTGAGCCGACCCACAGAGACACACCACGACACAGCTTCTCAGACCTCGCGTGGCGTGCTCTGACCTACGTGGTCCTCCCCGCTCGGCTGAGCCTGCGTCCCAGGAGTGGACCCTCCAGCAGTTCCATGCGATGTTCTGCGAGTAGGGGACTGTCGGACTTTGCTGTGAATGACCTTTATCTGCGGTTCAGAATTCAGGCAGAGCTGTTTTCCTCTCAGCGCTTTGCCTCCCAGCTCCTAATGCTGCTGACTGAGACGTCGGCCCCCAGCCTCCCTGCAGGGAAGCCCCCATCTTTGGATGTTCCCACTGCTGCTCGGGTGAACGGAGGGGGACCCCGGGCAGGACCGGGAGGACCCCCAGGGCCCATCCAGGCATTGTTTTGGGGAACATCATGGTTAATTCAGAGTGAGGACTCCCTGGGACTCTTGTGGTCCATGGAGACGCCCCCCTGCCTGGAGGGGGGTCTAAACCATGGCATCTGGGCGGAACTGGAGAGGGAATGAAGGACTTGTGTGACTCACTGTATATGAGAAGGAAGGATTCAATAAATCTCCATGAGAATTTATTCTGGCTAATCCTGTTTGTGATTCAGGATTGTCTCACTTTATAAAAGAGCATATGGGTCTTAGGAAATCATAACATTTATTTTATAGCAGCTTCTTATGGAAATGATGAATGTCAAAATATTTTATTCCAATTCTGAAAGAAAATCTCAGCTGTTTTGGCACTTCTTTTTAAAAATAAATGTGTGTGAAGGGGAAAGGCCACTCCTTACTATTCAGGAGAAATACGAATGGGCCCAGGGTCAGAAGAAAGCCATTGTTTCCTCAGAGGGCTAGAAATGTTATTTTTTTAAAAAAGCAAACTAGAAGTAACAGCCATTGACCCAACATGCAATGACAATAATAAGGGATTTTTATTGTTTTAAGTTAATTTATGCATAGGATGCTGAGGGGCTCTTGGTGGCGTTTTTATGCTGTGACGTGCCTACCAATATATTTGCATTAATTTCTACATATGGTTGTTCAAGTTCAAGCATTTACTGTGTCCCTGTTATGGGCAAGACAGGTGTTGGTGAGGCTGGACAGTTCCTGCTATGGAGATGGCATGGGGGGCAGGGGGTGGCCGAGGCCCAGGAGCCTGGGACAGGGTGCGGAGGGGCTGCGAGGGGCCGGTGTGTGAACCAGGAGCTGACCAGGCAGAGAGGAAGAGAAAGGACAGATGAGCAATGGCACAGAGAAGAAGTGAGGATGAGAGGCTTCCGTGCGGCCGGGCACCCGCGGCCAAGGAGACCAGTGGCCTGGAGAGCACAGAGGGGCTGGCCCTGGGAGGGCGTCTGTTCCTCGCACCATGGTAGATACTCCTGGGAACGGCAGACGAGCCTAGTCCTCGCCTCCTCTCCCACGGGGTTTGGAATGCACGCAGTCTGTTTGCTTAAGGCACCAGCCAGATGCGTCTGTGACGTGCTGCTTCATGTCCTGATTGGTGGGGCCTCTTCCCAGCATGCATCCCCAGCTGTAAAAGGTACATAAGCTGTTCACTGACCCCAGGCTTTGGAGCCCTTCCCAAACTCCCAGGTCGTGGTCCTCAGTAAGACTCTGAATAAGACCTTCTTAATACAACAGTCATGTCAATTTCAGTTAACAGAATCATGACTTCTAAAAACTGACAGGAAAAGTACACATAGCAGAGAACTGGAGAAATATGAACACTGACTGATTTTTTGGATGATATTAAGGATTACTGTTGATTTTTAAAGTGTGATGGCTGTAAGATTGTGATGATTTTTGGAAGTGTCAGCTTCCTTTAGCGATACTGTACAGGTGAAGCGAGCAGGAGGTCACCCTCAGGAGGCCGAGCGGGGCGGATGGTGTGGACGGAGTCACTGGGGAAGCTGGGCAAGGCACGAACCGGACACATTCTCAGTTCTTGCTCTCAAATTTCAGCGATTTTTTTTTGGATGAAAAATTAAAAAATATTTAAGAGCTCAGCATCGTCTCACTTGCTCAAAATGCCCTCTCAACATGCATGATAAGCAACATTTAATAAGGAACGCTCCTGAAGTTAAAAATTAACCCTGCTTTCAGAGATGATGTGACTCGACTGGGTGTTATGACACATTTTGAAAATGAAAGAAGAGAAAAATTTGGTTCCAGCTAAACAAAAACCTGTGTTTCAGGAAACTAAGCTTAAAATCAAACCACATTTAATTCAGCCTAACTAAGCACCCGGATTTATGTCATACACTTGGTGTGCTGGCGTCAACTCTGCTTGTCAGTTGTGCTCTGGTTTTGTCTGTGGTGCAGTGAGGTCACTGTCTGGAGTTACTTTCTCCTGCGTTTTCTTTGCAGGTGCTCGTAACATAGAGCTGTGCCCCCTGACTCCCCTTCCAGCCGGCATTCCAGTCCCATTCTGTGTAGGAATGTTCTGCTGAGCTGGCCTGGGACGCAGGGAAACAGTATTTTCAAGGGTTTGAACATGAACGGTAAATATTATGTATCAAATGTTGCCCAGAGTAGGATTTTTCCATTGTCGTTGGACCCACTTAAGTGGCACTAACTCACTCACAGGATAATTACATGGTATCCTTTCTTTTCTCTTGCTTTTTGTTCCTGCTTTGCATTTGTAACTGTTTGTGCTTTTTATATTTTTTAACAGGAGAAGCAATTGTTCACTTCCCTTAACCTCTGTTAGCTTGAAAAATAATTAACCTTTTATTGTAAAATGTCTGAGGCTTGACTGTGTTGTGTTGGGGTTTACATGGGAAGTACCTGAGGAGGCTGGTCTGCTCCAGGTTGCTGTGCTTAGATGCTGAAGTCAATCTCTTTTTCTTCTCATGATGCATCATCCCCACTTCGCCTCTCAGCATTCACGGTCCAGCAGACTTGCAGAGGATGGCACGTGGAGATGTATGCCCCTGCTTACATCTCTCTCAGATGGGTGAGTTAAAATATTTTTAAAGTTCATTATCTTAGTTACATGTAAATGTAAGTCTATTGCATTTGTGCAACAGTATGAGAAAATAGCATCGGAGACTGAGCACTTCATCTGCCTGTGGAGCAAACCCGTACCCAGTGCGTGTTCAGGGCCTGAACAGGGAGCAGTCCGCCTGCTGGGGAGAGGAGCGGGCACGGCTTGAGGAACAGCGGCTGCGTGAGCACGTGCACCTCGGGGTCCAAAGGGCGTCTGAGTCACGTGTGTGGGCCTAAGACGGGCAGCAGCTGCTGTCCTTCCGGGATTCTTCTCCTGTGGGAGAATTTTCCATCTGTGAGAATGTCAACACGCAGGGAGGCGCCAGGGCCCGTGGGAATGAGCCTCCGTGTGACCCCAGAGGCGACGGGTCAGAGCAGGGGCGCCAAGGCCCTTTCCTCGCGGCGGACCGAGCCGGGTCTGTCTGCCTGGCGGACACCCGGTGAGCCGCCGTCCTGTGCGGGGGTGTCCACACCGCGGTCCGGCACAGGAGGCTGCGATGCGCCCCGAGCAAGACGCGTCTGTGTTCGCGGAGGCCCCTGCACAGCCCCCACTGCTGCCGCTGCTGCCCCCCGAATTTCAGAGGGACCCCACTTGGGTCGGAGCCCTGTGTAGCTGTGAGGGGTGCAGGGACCAGGGAGGGGGAGATAGGTGTTGGGGACATGCATGCTGGGTGTGAATGTGAATGTGATCCAGTCCGAGACAGTGACGGGGCTTCTGCTCCTACCCTTCCCCCAGAGCTCTGGGAGTTGGTGTCCATCTGAAAAAGTTCCTCCACTGAAAACCGAGAGGCTCCTTCTTGGTTGTTTTCAAGTAGCCATCTTTAAGGACGCAAACTCCAGAAGTAAAGCAACTATCATGGTTGAAGGATTCTTGCCAGCTGTTGAAGGATTCTTGCCAGCTGTGAAGATGAAACAGATAGCATTATTCTAAGTCCTAAGCGGCTGCTGTCCTCCCTGCATCCTGGCATGATCTGAAAGCCCCTTAAGAGCTCACGCATCTGCTACAGTCAGAGGTCTCCCCCCGCCCCCACCCAGGAAGTGCACGTGCATCTGCTCAGGGAAGGTGTAAGAGAGACAGAAGGCTGTGCAGTGTTTTCATAAATAACTGAGACGTTTCAATTCTGGAAGGAAAAAACAGGGCAATAGCTCACTGCCCTCTGACCACTTTCTGACCTAACACACGGTTTGCGTTGTCTTTTGACTGAATGGGCCAGTTAAGCTTGGACTGCGTGTGTCCTGGTCTCTAAGCTTTTAGGTCACTTGAAGGTCCCAGTCAATCACAGCGCTCTCCAAAGTCCTTTTATCAAAATAACAGCATTTGCTTGACTTGGCCAGAGGTTCACCAGGTTAAAGAATCAATCTGATTAAGCCGATCAATTAGATTGAAATCTCCAAGGAAGGGCCACGCCTGGACGGACGCTTTACTGTCCCCAGGGGGCGCTAATAGGAGTCCAGACTGAGCATTGGGCCAGTGGGCCGGACACACGTGCACCTTCAGGGCCAAGAATATACGTTCACATGGTGAGTTTATTTCAAATAGTCTTTGAAATGTCTCCAATCTTCCATTGACCAAACACAGCTGGAAGAACATACAGGGCCTGTTGGTGCCTAGGTGCCCTGTGAAATAAACTGCAGTGAATGAGCCTGACGCTATGGGATTACAGGGGGTGGCCCAGCTGCCCCAGAGAGGGTGCTGGCTGGTTCTACATGTGAAAACCCCAAGTTCCTTGGGTAGCAACAGTATATGAATTACATTCCTAACTAACGATTGTCAGCAATGCCAACCATCACACATAATGGGAGAAAGCATTTTAAAACACCAAAAGAAAATACACAAACTAGTATATCATCTCACCCAGCACTGTAAGCCCGGTTCTGTGGGGATGGGCTCCCACGGGCTGCCCCACACATTGGAAGCTGGGCTGGGAATTTCAGAGGGACCCCACTTGGGTCGGAGCCCTGTGTAGCTGTGAGGGGTGCAGGGACCAGGGAGGGGGAGATAGGTGTTGGGGACATGCATGCTGGGTGTGAATGTGAATGTGATCCAGTCCGATATTGTATAACCACATAGCAGGAGGGGTGGCGCATGAAAAGACAGGTGTGGTTGTGTGAAGGACTGATTCATAAGTGACAGATGAACGCGGGCAGAGGGAGACGCATTCAAGCTCATCACCCAAGGGAGATTTTCTAAGAACCCAGGTGTGGCAGGAGACCCAGTGTGTGCTTTCTGTGCTGGGTGAGACCTGTGTTGAATTCCAGGGACAAAGTTGGCATCATGGCTTACAGACAGACAGGCAGTGGGAAGAGCCACACTGAGCTGGGTGTGCCTTCTGAGGACGCACCTGTCCTGCGGGGTGAATCCCACGGTGACTCAGGAGCATCCCCAGCACCACTGAAGAGCTCTTCAGGGACCTGCTGGTGGCAGTGAGCGCAGAGCTGCGGTGCTGTGCTGGCAGTGACAGATGGGGGCCGCGCCCACCCCTCGCGAGGGCCACACCCACCACCCCCTCTCAAAGGGCATGCTCACCCCTCTAACAGATTTATCACATGGAAACCCACTGTTTAAACGCTCCAGGTGTTACGACCACAAATGCTAGAAAATCCTATGGCACACTTGCCTTGAAATTCTATCCTTACGATAAAACTTGAAAGAGATCCGTAGTTAATTCTCCAGCAAGAGAAGGAAGGCAGAGGATGGAGCTTTTCTAGAATGCTCTAGGATGTGCAGGCGACCGAGGGAGAGCCCCACTTTGTCTGCCTGCTTCCTGCCGCAGAGAGGGTGGGTGCAGCTGGGACTCTGCGTGCTGCTGGCGACTCTCCTGTCCACTGACTCCTCCCTGGAGAGACCCACCGCCGCTGTCCCGAATCTGCCAACACGGTTACTTCTTGGAGAAAAGTACTGTCAGGTTGTCCTCAGCAGCTGGAGTCAGCAGGGGATCCTGGAATAAAGCTGCAATCCTGATGTTTCTTCCCATTCGCTCGGTCAGTGTCCCTCCTGTTCTTCGAGGAATCACTTAGCAAGATGCTCATTTTCATTGTTTGCTCACTGCTTGGTGAGAGCCATAGGCTTGCTCTGTGGCCACATGCCGTGTACTCCCAATGAAACTTTCAGCTGCTCCAGAGGAGGTGCCTTCCAGCAGTGTATTGGCGGGGCAGCTGGCTGCCCTTCTGTGCTCCTGACCCCCCCGATAGTCAGGTTTCATCTCTGTTTTCTTGCCTAGTGATTTCATGCCTTAGAATCAGAGCCAAAGACATAACTCCCACAATGCTGCCGGACACTGAGCAGCAGCCACGTCGGAATGTGGCAGAACTGAGGTAGCTTGTGGCTTTCCTGGGCGGTGTTTGGAAAGAGGGATCCTGGAGATCCATGCGTTGGCGAGAGGATCTGGCCACATTTGCTGTGTAGAAGGGGCCCCTGGGGAGAAGCTGGCAGTCTGGGCTCGTTTGCTTATTCAGCATTTGCAAAGTGCCTGCTCTGCATGGCATCTGTACTGGGAACTTCCACGGCTGCCCAAGTCCATGGAGAGAAGCAGCAGGGGTGCAAGTCACTGAATCATCAGCCAGTGAGTGTCCTTCCTGCTCAGTCAACTCTCAAGGCCCAGACACGGAGGAGAGGCTGTAGCATGACCAGAACTCAAGTCACACATGGGGTGAGAATGGTGGGCGGGGGGTTCAGAGCATCCTCCCCCAAGTTTTGCACAACCACTGTCTTCTTATCTTCAGTGGCAACTCCAGAGCCCAGGAAAGCCTGGATCGATGGAGCAGATGTGCCTTGATTGACTCTCAAGAGTTTTGCTTCATCGTGTTCCCAGTGTGAGCTGTGCACTGGCTTCAAAGTCTCTTTCAGACTTAAGCTGGATTTATAGATAGAAATATTCATGTAGCTCAGACAAGGTGCTGGTCACTGAATATGTCATGTTTCTCTGGTTTGAAGCTCTTCCACTGAGGACAGAAGACAGGCCTGGAGACCATGTGACTCAGGGATGAACTGCAGCTGGTTGACAATTCTACAGAAGGTGATCAGTTGGGAAAATGTCTGGGTGGTCAAAACCATGTATTCCAGAAACAGAATAATAAATCGTGGTATCTCGTAATGGACAAGTGTTTAAATCACCTCATTTCCAAAGTAGGGTTTTAATGTTTTGAGCCTTGGGCATGAAATCATAATGTACAGTGTTGCAGGTGTCCTGCAGAGCACAATGGCCCAGAGACTTGGAACCCTCAGTATGCAATTGTGAGTCTCTGGTTTTCTGATCAAGCGGCCATAGGCAAGCCTCACCTCGCTAAGCATCACATCCATCACAGCAATAGTCTGAGCATAGGACACGGCTCACCTCTTTGTTTCCTAATCACAAGTTGACGAGACCTGGAGAGGAACAAGGTCGGCCATGTTCATGTGTGAGTTTGCATGTGCTTCAGCTCATCAGCTGCACATACAAAACCGTGACACCCTCAGGCATTGGTATCGGGATGTTCATATGAACTGTTGACCCTGAAAAGGCATTCTGCTGCCTTTCACAGGCATAAAATAAGATGCCAGCTGGGGACTCTTCCTGCCTTACATCCTCTCCTGTCTCCCTCTGGCCCCAGTTGCTGACACCACATCCTTCTAGACTGACCTCTGTTATCATTCTTATCAACAAAATTTACAAGGCTTTTCTACATGCTGGGCACTGCAGACAGCACAAGGGATAAAAAGTGCACAGGATGACTTTGAACCCTCAGAAAGTCTAAAGTGGAACAGACAGACAATTAAACCCTGCTCAGCACAGGGCAGATCCCTTGTCAACTCCTGAAGCCAGAGTCCCTTGGCATCCAGCATCTGCTTGAATCTGCACAGTGTGGGAGCTAAGTCCCTACCACCCCAGGATTGGGGGAGCCACAGAGCACTGGATGGAGTGACAATATGTTCTGAGAACTCCCCAAAGCAAAAAAGGAGATTTTAAGGCAGGCCACCAAAGAGCAGATCTTACCGCTGCAGTGCTGTCTGAGTTCCCCAGGCGACAGGAACTTACAAGCCCAAATCAGAGCTCTCAGCAGCCCCTCCCTACTTGTCTGACATAAAACAGAAACAGAGTGAAGATTTGTGCTTATGCCTAGAAAATATAATGAAATAGCAAAGTAATAAACACGCTTACTGCTGGAAGAGCACAGAGACAAAATGCAGTAAGTTGAGTAACAAGAGGTCTTTAAGGCAAAGTACACACTCGAAGAAAGGGAATGCGGGCAGCCTCATAGAGGGGTGTGCTTAAGGGCTTAGGATTCTGCCTTTTAACGCTCCCAAGGATGGGCAAAGGGTGGTGGCCCCTGGGGGAGGGTTGAGGTAGGCTTGACAAGTGGTCTTATGATCTCTCTCTCCCGTGAGAGACGTTGTGTCACCACCCACAGTCAGTCCTCTAGATATCCTGTAAGATAAACTTAACACAAGGAATTTATTGATCCTGTTCCTCTCCAAGATAGTGCTTATCCTCCAGCACCAGGAACATACCAGTTGGGACTGCCTGCCCTGCCTTAAGGTAGATTGTTGGCTGATTAGTAAAGAATATGTTAGGAATCTAACTCCCTGGTTGTTAAAATAGAATCTTAGCCTTCAGATGGGGTCCCTCTGCTCTTACTGTACTGTTTATATCTTGGCATTCCCCACACAGGAAATTTAACCATGATGCTTGTCCCATGTCCCTGCCCACCTTAGTAGCATCTGATCAGTGTTATTATCTCCTGCTGATGAAAGTTCTGATTAGCTGTCACATCTCACGGAGATAGGGAAAATAAGTTTTATTTCATAAATTTGACTTGGTAGATAAAATATTTTACAATCTTGGAGTCCATGAGGGTATAATAAATAATGGAATGCTGTGTGTTGAAAAGTTCAGGAACCTCCATTTGATTATTTCAGAGTAAAGCCGTTAGAGATACAAGTCAACCAGGCCCCATAAGAGTAACAGTTTAATTTGTTGTTTTATTTTGCCTTAGATGTGCTTCGGCCTGCTTTCCTAAAACAGGTACACTTAGCTGATTAAAGAGGTTTTTGTTCCGAGAAGAGTATGCCCGGTGGCCTGAGGGCGGGGCCACATCGGCGTCTCCCACCTCCCACCGGCCAGGCCTGTCCGTGGCTGCCAGAGCTTGTGACTCGTCGGGAGCTGCCCGCGGCTCAGGGCGAAGCAGGCCTCCTCCGTGCGTGCCAGCTCTTCCAGACCGCAGCTGATAGTAACCGCGGCCCTGACCGCAAACCCGACCTGCGGCAGCCCTGGTGGCCTCTGGTGCTCAGCCAGTTGTGAGAGGAGAAAGTCAGCATGCCTGCAGGGGTCTAGACGTCACACAGATCCTGAGGGCGGGAGCAGGAACCACAGCTTCGGAGGACCTGGGACCCAAAGCCGAGAGACCACAGGGATCCCAGGCTGTTGAAATTGGCATGGGAGGGAGGAAAACACTTGGTTAAAGAAGATGGACACAGGAAGAAAGGCAGGACGTACTGGCACCTGGGAGTATGACGCTCTCATCATGACTGAGACCATAAGTGTGATTTCTGTTTAGAAAGACAGTTACGAGCCAGTATATAAAATGCTTGCAGTCACTTAAGGAAAGTAATGCACGTACTGCAAGGATCTGAATATCTTATCAGTCATTAAAGTCCAGGGCAGTGCCCACAGGAGCCCCTGCAGGATGCCACCCCAGCAGTCTGCCAAAGGGCCAGGGCCTGGGATTTGCGTTTCCACAAGCTCCTGGTGCCAGAGCCCCACTCAGAGAAGGGTTGGTGCACACCCCCACTTCATACTGCAGCCACCAAGTCCAGGTTTTTGCGGGCTGACACTGGAAAGGCCATTTCTCAATGGGGTCTCAGGGCAGTGTGCCCCCAACACTCCAGACCCATCTTGTCATTAGGCCACTTGAAACGTGGCCTCCAAGACAGTCCAGGCAAGGGAGGAGAGAGGCAGCCTGAACACCCAGCAGCCCAGAACACACGCACTGAAACCCCGGGGGAGCCAAGGTAGCCTCAGTGACCCTTCTCCCACATGTCACTCCCCAGCAGCAGATGGACCGTCCAACCAGCCAGTGCCCGAGAAGCGTGGCTGCCCCCGGCCCACAGGGAGGAAGAGGGGCACTTTCTGCAGAGCCTCCCGAGAGGGCCCCATGCTGCCTGGGGAACAGGCGCGCGCCCAGCTGCCACTTGTGGACTTGGTGGGCGGCGAGTGTGCGGGTGAGTGAGAGAGCATGAAGCCGTTCCCTTGGGGTACCTGGGGGTGCAGGGGTCCTGACAGAGCCGACAGGGAGCAGACCGCCCCAGGGAGTCCTCAGCCTGGCGTGCCTACAGATGATCTCCAGTCCCTTTACACCTCATTGGACTGCCATCCTACCATGCAGCTGTCCACGGAAACCCAAAAAATAGTGCTCTTTCAGCGGCTGTGCAGTGGTGACCTCGTTCCCAACTAGAGCTTCAATGCTGGTGGCTGTGCATATGGTTCTTTCCTTGGCATCGTGCAAATTTGGTGCAAATCCTACCTGTGTGGCTGGGTCCTTGTACCTTCTCAGGTGTGTCTGGAGTGACAGCCCTGAGGGAGACTTCATTTATCCACCGGAGCCTGGCGGCCCTCGCCGATGTCCTGGGTGCCCTGTCGGAGTGCAGGGGCCACACCCTGTACCGGAACAGCAAACTCACCCACCTACTCCAGGATGCTCTCAGTGACAGGGGCCTCTGCGGAGGGGAGCCTGTGTGTGCCTCACCGTGCATCCCCTGCCCTGTGCACGGTCACTGCCACGGGCAGCTTGCACCTCCTCCCGGGACTTGCTGGCTCTCTAGGTCACTTGTCCCTTACCTCTGGTATGTGCGTGACTGGCCCTTCTGGTTGGGTCCTGAGTCCTACACCATGGCTTCCATGCCCTCTCTGTCCTCCTACTGTGCACACAGTGGGTCTCCAGGTTGTGGGCCCTCTGCTGAGTTCTGGATGCATGCACGCTGTGCTGTGCCCTCAGGGCCGTGTGCACACTCACCTGTACCTTGTGTTGGCTGGGGCCCTTGGCAGCAGGTGGCAGAGACCCAGGCTGGGCCAGTTTAAGCATGGGGCAGCCTGGGGGACAGGGAGGAGTTGAACCATCAGGCTGTGGGTTTGGGGGTTTGAGGTGGCACTGTAATAGGTGGGAAGCTCCAGCTGGCAGGTGGGCTCCTGACGCTGAGCCTCCTGATCAGACTGTCGCCAGAGGCAGCTCTCCACCAACCCAGGTGTCTGCCGGGGGCTCTGCGGGGTCCTCCCAAATCTGCCAGTGGGTTCCGTGGCTTTCCTTCCTTGGACGACGCTGGTCACGGGAGGCTAGGGAGCTGCTTCCACAGGAAGCAACGGGGGAGAGGGAGTGAGCAGCAACACCAGGGGTGGGAAGGGGGCACACACGGGGCTCCGGCAGCTCGGCGCCCATGGGTAACTGAGGGGAAATGTTCTAGGGCTTCATCTTTCTCTCGTCGGGAGGTCTGTCTCCCTGCACTCTGCCTCTCCACAGGGTGCTGAAGGGGCAGCTCCCCGTGGCATTATGCAGGTCGTGCTCTGAGATACTCTGACTGGGTGTGCTCACCCCACTGGTGAGAGTGGTGGGCTGGCACGGGGCCTCTGTGGCCTGTCCCTGCACTGTGGGCATCTCCAGGGGCCCCTCACTCCCCCTCTGAGCCTGCGTCTCACTGCTGGGCCCACCCGCATGCCCAGGGCCTTAAGCCCTGGGAGGGGTGCAGCCCGGACAGAAAGCCCTAGGCTCCCCCTCCATCCCCATCCCTCCATCTCCCTGTGTGGGCAGGGGCCCTGGTGTGCTTGGCCTGGGGGCACCGTGCAAAGCCGGGCCCCCGCACCCAGAAGCAGCCTGTGCCGATTCTGGCTCCTGGTGCCCTGTGGCGGTCACTCCGTGCTGAGGGGCTGCAGCCAGGAGGCCAGGCTGGGTACCCTCTGGTGCCCTCCCATCCAGCCTGGGCCCACCGCATGTAGCCAGGCCAGTTTTCCTATCTGGTGGCCGCTGCTGCCTTCCTCAAAGGTGGTGACGCAAAGCTGCCCATGATTCTGCGTGTCCCCTAGCCCGACGTGCAGCAGAGATGCAGTGCCTGGAGGTGGGGGCCCAAGCCCAGCAGGTGGAGCAGGGCCAGGCTGGAGGGGGCCGTGCAGCCCCTGCAAGTCCAGGGGAGGGCGGCGCTGACGGGCACCCCTCCTACCAATGCTTCCCTGTGGGTGCCTGCGTGCATGCCCTCAAGATGAACTCACCTCATCTGGACTGAGTGAGCCCAGCTCCCCTCTGGGCACCCCGAGATGAGCTCCCACAGTGACCACAGCATGGGCTCTCTGAGGAGCCTCCTTGGGGCATGGGTGGGCTTGGGGTACCCGGGGTGAGCCGCAGGCAGGAAGGGGTGCATGCAGAGCAGCCTCAGTCCCTTGGCACAGGCCAGGCAATGTCCTGGACTCAGACACAGGTTTCCCCCCCGGGCTTGGTCTCTCATTGCGGCTGAGTCCCTGGACACAAGGCCCTGTTTTCTCATCTGCAAAACAGGCCGCTGTGGGGAGCCGGCTGCCCATAAGCCAGAGGGCAAACGCTTTATTTGTGAGGCCTGCTCCAAGGACCGTTTCCCAAGCCCATGTCCCGAGCTGCATTTGATGGGTGCCCCGTGGCACACCCATGGCTCTCAGACCCCTGGGTCTGTGGACGGGACTCAGGCGTCCTGGGGTCCTGGGGTCTTGGGTGAGGAAGCAATGCAGGAAGCATGCAAAAATCGGCCGGAAGCCCAGAGCCAGGTCTGCCTGTGTGAACGTTTATCCTCCTAGAGGGACTGGAGGTCCAGACAGGCACCTCCAAGGGGGGGGCCACGTCATCGCCTGGGGCTGCATACCTGAGGCTGGTCCTCACTGTGCCCTGTGCAGGGCCCCAGGCAGAGCTCTGCACCGTCATCCCACTGTCTCCAGCTCCGGAACCAGCCTGTGAGGGACAGATGGCGGTCATCCAAAGGATGCTAGGCCGTGGACCCCACGGGGCCAGCAGCAGGTGACAACGCAGCTCCATGTGCCCACAGCCTGGGCCTGAGCTGTTCTTCAGGGTAGAGCAGAGGGCAACCAGCCGGGGCGGGGAAGGCCCACTGCCCGCCGAAGCATCTGCCTTTTTCCCACAAGCATGGCCTTTGCCATGTTCTCTGCCCTCCTCGCAGCCATCACCTTCCTGCGGGTGAGAACTGGGCTGCAGAACATGGAGCCTGCTGCTCTGGGTGCCCCTTGGGACTGTCCTGCGAGATGGGCCACTGATACCGAACCTGAGTCACTGGGCCTGGACGTTGGAGCAGGTTGGCCGGACCCTGACAGGCCGGGGACAGGAGCATTCGGAGGAGGGTGGGGAGCAGGCCCACAGGCGGAAGCCAGCACTGGGGGCTCTGGCAGCGCACTGCACTGGCTGCGGGGCCCCAGCCCCCAGAGAGGCCACGGGCCTGGCCTCAGAGCTGCTCTGCGATGGCAACAACGCCAAACTCGACTCGGACTTTGCGTCGTTGACAGGAACAGAAAACACCTCATTTGCTGAAGAAGAGGAAATGGGATCTTGGCCTTCAGGGCGTGTGTCACTTGTGGGACTGCTGGGGCGCATTCCCAGACTTCAGCGCCTCGTGACTCCCGGACCGCTCCCTGTGCACCGTGGGGTGTCCACGGTCCACACACTGCGTGTGTCTGTCTGCATGCTTCCCGAGGCCTGTGCATCTCCCAGAGGACCCTGGTGGGGGACAAAGGGAAGGGGGTGGGGGGGAGCCTGTGGCCGGGCCTTGGGCCCACCTGGCTGGCAGCCCTGAGCACTGTCCCTGCTGTCACCACACATACTGCTGGCCCTCCACGGGGAGCTCACTGCCCACATTGCCCTGTGTGCACGGGGATGCGTGAACAGTGTGGCCAAGCTCTGCCCCTGCACCTCCACGACCAGACCCGGGTCAGCCCGCCCCGGGTCTGCCCCTGCATCCATGCCCTGAACAGGATGCAGTGCCCTGTGGGCACACGGGAGCCGGCGGGCGGAGCAGGGCCTCTCAGGTAGCCAGGCATCCGCGCCCAGCCTGCCAGAAGGGCTGGCGGAGGGTGCTGGCCTGTCCTCAGGATCCTGGGCAGGTAATCGCTTCAGGTTACCTGCCTCCCAGACTCGGACAGCCGAGCTGCCTGCCCAGGATGACCAAAGCCTGGGGCACCCCAGCTCCCTTGTCTGGCTGCCTGGCCCCATAAGAAGAGCTCCCCAGGCACGGTTCTTGCCAGCCCAGCCCTGAGGCCAGGCCCACGGGAAGGCTGAGGTCCACCGTGCGCCCCACAGTCATGGGGACCCCACACCCCATGGGGTTTGTCTCTCATGCCTTGTTGGGCCTTGCCCATGAGCACAGCTGTATCCCCCTTCCTCAGAGGGCCCCAGCGCGCGTGTCCCGCCTGAGAACCAGAGAGCTGGCGTCGAAGCGAGGGCTACAAGCGCTACATGTCCATCTGCAGTTTCTGCTGAGGCCTGACCCTTGGCCGTGTGCCACTGCGTCTGCTTGTTGGCAAGAGTGGTGAAGGGACCTCGGGGGGTAAGGGGGGTCCCTGGGAGGCTGACTGTTACAGGGCCAATGCAGGGCCCCCCACTGGCAGCTGCAGGAAGGGCAGAGTGGGTGGTGACAAGGGCCACGGGTCGGTGGGGGAGCAGCGGCATTGTGGTGAGTCAGCAGGGCTGCCTCCAGCCCTCCAGTGTCCCCCAGCCCACCTCAGCGTCCCCCAGCCCACCTCAGCATCCTCAGCCCTCCGCAGTGTCTCCCAGCCAACTTCAGTGTCCCCAGCCCACTTCAGCATCCCCCAGCCCATCTCAGCATCCCCCAGCCCACCTCGGTGTCCCCAGCCCACTGACGCATCTTTGCAGAGAGCAGAGATGACATGGGGCCATCTGACCAGAGGCCCTAGGACAGAGTCCCCATGAGGGCCTGGGCAGTGCAGGCCAGCACAGTGAGGCTCCTGCATCATGAGGCGATGTGGACACCTTGCAGGAAAAGGATGCAAGACACTGAATTCTAAAGTAGGTATGAAAACAAGTACCTAGATGAAAATTTAAAAGCCATCAAGTCACAACTTTTCAAGGCTGGGGCATAGCAGATAATCAAGGGTCGCTTACCCCGCCCTCCCTGTGTTTTCCAGTTGTGGTCTTGTGGCCACAGGATGTGGTGACACAGCCCTGCTCCTCCAAGTGTGGCTGATTGGAATTTTTTTGATGCTTGTGGGTTAAGGGTGGTCTTCTCTTCTCAGCTCATTACTGGCACAGCGCAGAGAGCCGTCAAGGAAGGAGGTGCAAGCTGCCGGCTTGCAGCCCTCGCTGCCTGCCCTCTGCACGCAGAGCACCCTCTTCCCGCCAGCCCCACATGCTGGAGCTGTGGTCCCCCTGGCCCTGTGGGGAGATGTGGCAGCGCAGGGGTGCTCCTGGAAGCCGTGCTGTCCCTGTCCTGCTGGCAGGAGTGAACGACCCTCTCGGGCGGCTCCCGCAAACCCACGCTGAGGGCGGCTCACAGTCTGCTTCTGCTCAGCGATTCAAGGTGCCTACCGGCCCCAGCTCCTCCCAGGACCCCAAGGAGGGTGATGGAGAGACCGCGGGTCTTAACTGCTAACGGTTAAAAACACCATCATTTTGCAAAACTTACAGGACTGTGTATCGGTGTGAACATCCACACGGAGCCCGAAGCTCACTCTTCGCCGGCCTCATGGGCAGTTTGCCTCGCCTGGCAGAAGAGAGCCCCCAGCCACCCCGACAGTGACTGTGGGGCAGACACCCTCTTTCTGCCAGCTTGAGTCTCAAAAGCCGGGTGGCAGTTCTTGGCTGCCTACCAGGGTGAAAGACATCTGATATGCAGCCTGGCTCTGTCTCCCAAGAGGAAGTGGGCCTGGAGACCCAGGGCCCACAGGGCGTACAGGTTGCAACGAGGGTGACTAGGTTAGACATGCACTCTGGACTCCTGGGTCCATCTCCCTCCACTGGGCACCCCAACCTAAATGGCCCCGGGGTCAGTTGGGGCCCCCAACCCCACAGACAGCCTCTCCAGTTGCCTTGAGCCCCTCCCCAAGGGTAGATGGGTGGGAATTGTCCAAGTTGCAGGTTCCTGGCAAGACCTGGCGGCTGACCTGGGGGTCAGCAGGGAACAAGCCCTTGGGGTTCTCATGACTCTAGCCAGCTGACTTGACCTCTGGCCCAGCCAGGCTAGGGGAGGCTGGGGGTTGATTCAGCCTTCGTTTTCTTGAGCTGTTCACCCACTTGGGGGTCAGCAGGAACCCGGATGGGCCAGCTGCCTTGACAAGTGTGGAGGGAGACATACAGGAGCTCTGCCTTGTGCCCCCGCCCCCCACCCCACCCTCTGCAGCCCGTCCAGTGCTGGGGGCCACAGGGCCCACCTCCCTCACCTCGGCTTCGGGGTGTAGGTGAAGCCGGTTGGCCCTCAGCCAGCTGACCCGCCCCTTCTCACAGACCTCCCTTTCCCATCCTGGGTAAGACCCCTTTTCCTGGAAGACACCTGTTTTACCTAAAGACCTTTGGTCCGAATCTGTGCAGGAGAAAGTGGTTGTCTGACTTTCCAAGAGCCCCCTTCCCATCCTCAGAAAGGAGCCGGCCCTCTCCTGCCCGCCTTTTCCTTGGCTGTGTGTGTGGCTTTGACTTCTCCCGAGGGGGTGGGAGCAGGGATGGAGGCTGCCCTGGGGGTGGAGACCCAGCAGAGGCCCCCTCTTGGCCTCTAATTATCCTCCCCACTTACTCGGCAACCAGAGATTACCCTGCTGTTAACAGACACTCAGCATAATTTTGCACGTCCGTCCAGGAGGCACAGAGGAAGGACAGAAATAGGAACCCCTGGCAGGATCCTAGCGGTTTATTGGGGTTGGCCAGCGGTCCTGGCCCCTTACATCTGCCAGGGACGCAGGGCTCTGCTCCCAGCCTCCCTGGTGCCTCGGGGCAGCCGCCCTCAAGGTCAGGATGGGTGGAATCGGGTGTGTCGGGAGAGGGCAGCCCTGGTGTGAGGCTCCCATCTGCACGGAGAACCCCGACATGCCCAGTCCCCCATCAGGCCCCGGCCACCCCCTCCCAGGGTCACTCCCACACCTCCAGGCCCTTCCTTGGCACCCAGCCTGGGCAGCCGCTGGGCACAGGAGCCTCAGCGTGCCGCCAGCACTCTCTAGTGGCAGCCAAGGACGGCCCAGTGTCCTGAAACCAGGGGCCAGGCGCTCTTCAGTCCCTGCCAGGGCTCCAAGCAGGCCTCCCGCGGAAGCTTCCCTCCGCCCACCACATGGGCCCGCCGTGCCTACCCACGTTCCTGTGTGTGTGCACGCATGAGTGGCGTATGCGTATGTGCAGACGCTGGCACCAGCAGCCCCTTGCTGCCCATCATGACCTCACCCCGACGCCCTCTTTGTGCAAAGGGAAATCCATCTATCCAAATGTTCTTTAAAGGAAAAGCCCCATTTTTTACTGCGGTCTTAGCATGATGTCAGAAAATCCAGGGAAAGTGGGAGCTCTGACCCCAGACAGCTGTGGACACCCTTCCCTCATCCACCCAGCACTTGCCAGCACATAACCTGCCTCTGCAGTGAGGGGAAGATGGCGAGTAGGTCACTGCATCCCCCGGCCCTCCCTCCCGGTGTGCTGCCCTTTGGTGACTCCAGAGCACAGAGGAAGGGGGTTTCCCGCCACGTTTCAGGAGCGATGAGGTAACTATGAGCTCCACAGGCATGGGGGTCCTCCCTCCAAGTCCTTCTGTCCATGCAGCATTGGGTCAGGGTGGTGGCTCACGGGGTGACACCCTCAGTGGGCAGCGCACACTCCCTGGGTGAGCCGGCCAGCAGCGAGGCCGCACCGCCCAACCCCAGCCCACCCAGTGGAGGTGGCCAAGCTCGAGCCACAGGCGTGCTTAGGTTTGGTTCTTTATTATATGTGCTCCATGTGTACGCACACAGCATTTCCTTTCACAGAAAAGATCCTTGCTGCACACACACACACACACACCCCTGGCTCGTGCTCTGCCCTCCATCTCCAATGAGGCTGATGTGGAATGGCCCAGCCTGAGCAGAACTCACAGGGCGATGATGCCGTGGGCACAGGGCCCGGTGGGAAGGGGCTTACGGTGGCCCCTGAGCACTCAGGACGAACAGGCGGCAACCTGCGTTCAGTCCGTCTCGATAAGGAGCCAGCGGGGCTGTGCCTGTAGGTCCTGCACAGGAGCCAGAGGGACCCACGGGCCACCCTGCACCACACCTTGGGCCCTCAGGGCCCAGGCTCGGAGGGTGGTCATGCCCATCACACCCCTCCTGCTCCAGATGGGCCCCTCTCAGTCCTGAGAGGCTGTGGGGCACCTGGGGCCAGGAGGTAGGTGACATGTGGCACCAGGGGTCACACCACTGTGTCCTCCCCCAGCTGGGCCCGACACAGCACTGCATGTCCAGGTGGCAGCGGGCTTTGAGGAGGGCCACTGCAGGCAGGACCCTGGCATTGTAGGAAAAGCACAGCCAGTAACTAGGGCCTCCCAGCCCGCAGATGTCCATGGTGCCCCTGACCGCTCAGGACTGCCCCACAGGACACCACTGGGCCCGCTGGGGCACCTGCCCATCTGCTGTCACATGCCGCCTGCTCTGGAAGCACCCTCACAAGTCAGGAGCCCCTTACCCCCCATCATCCATAAGGAAATGGTCCAGAGTTTGGGCTCCAGGGGGCCGTCCAGCCGAGTGCCCATCACACTGAGCTGCTCATTAGCCTCTTCAGGCACGACAGTATGACAGCCGTCTTCCAAAACAAAAACACACTTGTAGAGTCACTGTTTGCAGAGACCACCAGCCCCACTGGGCTGTGAAGGCAGATGCGAGGCCTTGGCTAGAGGTGCGGTCACAGCTCACGAGAGCCTCTCCCTGTACGTGCAGGAGAGGGTGCGGTGCATAGAGAGCTGCTCCACACTGGTCTTTCTCTGCCCCCACCTTCCATCTCACCTTCCTACACCAGTGGGGGCCTGGTGTCAGCGATATCAGAAGGGTCACAAGCATTGATACCCCCCTCCCCCAGCTGATGACCAGTCATTGTTCCCACCTGCCCTGATGCCCTTCAGACTGGAAGGATGTTTGCAGGAGGCGGCGGGACACAGGACATGTCACTGGGTGATTCCGAAGCTTGACTTGTGATGGGAAGGAAGGCAGGGACTCTCCCTCCTGCGTCTGGGGGCTTCCTTGTGGCAGGGAGCGTGTTCCATTCGGAACAGACCGTGGCTTCACCCATTAGCCAGCCTGCCTCTGACTTTCAGCTTCTGGGTTTTATGAGCTCTGTGGGGACCTGGCGCCCACGTGGCTGTGCCGCCCCAGGCCCGGTGCCTCCTACGGTGTCGGCTCTCCTCGGATGGTGGCCCAGGGGCATCCACTGGCCAGGCCTGGGTGGCAGAACTGAGGCTGTGAGCAGCGGGCATTAAGAGTGCGGCCCAGAGGAAGGCTGGTGAAGTGATAAAAGCTGTGACCTTGAGCTCAAGGACTCCCTGATGGCTTCTGTGGTTGGTCTGATCATCCTCAGGGAGTCGGCAGCAGAGGGAACCCCAGGGGTCTCTCCAACGTCTGGAAGCAGCTGGGACGCCTTCCGCCCAGATTCCATGGGCCCCCGGGGGCCAGCCCTGCCCATTCCCACTCACCTGGAGGCTGGACGGGCAGAAACGGGCAAGGGCCCGAGGACAGAGCCGCACTGCGGGACTGATCCGCAGAGCCACGTGGCGTGGCTGGGGCTGCGCTGCAAGGACAGACGACAGAGCTGCTCATACGGATGGAGGCTTGCTGCATGGACGAAACCCTGTGAGGCGTCTACACCACGAACTCTGGGGCCTGGGGCTCCCCTGGTGGGCTCAGGGTAAGGCAGTCTGTGGACCTCCTGGAGCGTGGAGTGGGTGCCTGGCATGTTGTACAGTCAAAGGGGCACACGTCGCCCAGGCTGTGGCTGAGCTGGGCACTCTGTCCAGCTGCCCTCTCTGCCTCTGGGACCTGTAGGGGAGACCACCTGTGTCCTGCAGCCACCCTCTTGTGCCCCCTGCTTCTGTGAAGGAAGCCCACCTCCTCGGCCAGGGCCAACCTCCCCCAACTCCGCCCCACTCCTGCGCCTCCAGGCTGCCCACCTGGGCACGCTGCCCTGCCCTCTCCTCACAGCTCTGCAGAGCCCACCCACTAGCTGGACCCCAGGCCACCAGTGCCAGATGTGGGCTCCAGACCACAGCTGGGCAGCATGGGGGTGCGCAGCCCTCCCCGCCCCCGGCTCCAGGGGCCACTCAGAGGGGCCCTGGCCTTTCCTTTCGAACTCATGGACTCAGGGCACTACCATCTGACAGGTTTTAGGGAGCTGCTCTGGAAGCATCCTCACAAGTCAGGAGCCCCCCACCCCCCATCACCAGTGAGGAAACTTTCCAGAGCTCTGACTCTGGGTAGCCCTGCAGGGGTCCATCCAGGCTGGGGTCCAGCTGAGCACCCACCCCACTGAGCTGTTCTCAGCCACAGGGCAGCGCAAGCTTGCTGCTGGCAGGGGGGCCATGCGGGTGCCACACATCCAGCCGCAGATGACTGCCCTTCTGTGCACGGCCTCTGACCAGAGCCCCCGTGCCCTAGGGGCTGACCCTTTTGGGGTCCTGGGGAGCTGCTCTCTCCCTCCTCTCTGGACCTGGCTCTGACATTCTCCTGGACTCAAATAACACCCTGATCTTCTCTTTCCAGGGTACTACCCCATGTCAGCTCAGGCCAGAAACTCCTAGCCCGGGTACCCCAGAACTACTGGCTGTGGCTTCTCCTCTCTCCTGGGGGCCTGAAGCAGCCCCGAGAGCCCCCCACACAAGAAATCACCATGCTGGGATGGGGGACTGGCCACAGGGGGGCCAGGAGGCTGAGAAGGTGCCCCACGCTGGCGCTGAGGTCGAGGAGAACCGGCCCTGCCCACTGTGTCCCCTGAAAGCCTCCTGTCCTCCCCGTGCCCAGCTGCGGCTCCAGGGCGGGCCAGAGAACGGGAGTGGGGTGGCAGCCTGTGGCTGCCCAGCCCATGGTGGGGACGTACCTGCTGCGGGGCCTCGGCACTACCGCCCCAAGTCGTGACCACCACCAGGGGCTCCTGGCGATAAGCTGGGGGGAGGGAGCAGGGCGTGAGCACTGCTGGGGCCGGCCCCCCACCCCCCACGTGGCAGCACCCCGGGGCTAGGGCTTCTCCCACGGGAGCCCTGGTGCTGAGGGGAGACTGACAGCCTCTGGACCCAGGCAGCCCCTCCTCCCAGCAGCCTGGGTGCCCCCTCGACCTCCACCTTCCGGGCAGGGGTGCACGGGAGGTTGTCTGCAATCGCAGGCACGGTTACTCATGCGAGGCACCTGAGTACCCTTTGATGTGCAGTTTCCACGGGGCGCCCCGTGGGCCACTGGAGGCCACCTGGGTGGCCCACACCCCCTGCCCCTGGGAGCGAGAGGCAAGCCTGGGACACCTCCCTGGGGCCCGGCCAAGCGGTGCCCCGCCCCCCGCCAGCGAGCCCATGCTGCCCCGCGCACCCCACCCCGGCTGCTCTGGCCAACCACATGGTCTCCGGCCTGGTCAGGCTCCTCCGGGGCAAACACCCCATTATCAGCCTTGCTCACGCTGGGCTGCAGACCATGGGCGGGACAGACGCTCAGAATGGACAGGCAGACACAGCAACTTAAGAGGCCAAAACCACCCTGGTGGGTCCTGGGTGACTGAGTGGCCAGGTGACACTGTGTGACCCTGGGTGGCCCTGAGTGGCCAGGCCCTGAGGCTGCTCCCCAGGCTCTCGCACCAACATCCACTGTCCAGGGTGCTGCAGATGCTCAAGAAACAGCAGCGCCATCACAGCCTTCCTGGGGTGACAGGAAGTCAAGTTACCCCCAGGCCCCAGACACGTGGATGACTGTGGAAGTGCCCCTGAGGACATGGAGCTCGCGTGGCCAAATGGACACTTGGTCCTGCAGCCCCTAGAAGTGGCCTCTTGTCATGTGGCTTCCACTACACCTGAGTGTGATGGGAGAAAAAGTCTGGTGAAATGCTTTCTGGGGGCTGCATCACAAAGAAGGGACACTCGCTGGTCAGGCCGGGCTCCCCACGAGACGAGGGGCTCCGGTGACCAGCTGCAGAGAAAGTGGGTCTCCGCAGGGGACACCCTGTGCTCCTGTTTCTGGCCCCAGGCCTCAAGCCCGCCCCGAGGTCGAGGGGACCCCGGTGTGAGGGGGAATCATGGCCGCGTGTCCTCGACTCTCCTGGGGACAGTACTTGCTACTCGGCTCCCACAGTGATGGCCCAGCCCGGGCAGGGGACGCACTCACCACACCCCTGGGTCCCAGCAGCCCCTTCTGGCCCGCCGCTGCTGCAGGGCGGTTCCTCCCCGGAGAGCACCTCGGCCCCCAGGGGCTCATCCACTGACATCTCCCTGAGCTCTGCTGGCCAAGAGTCAGCTTCAGAGTCTGGTGGATGCGAACTGCTGTGGCTGCGGGCCATGCGGAGGGCGCTGTCCCCGCTGTCCCTGCTGCCAGGTGGGCCCATGTCGCGTGCATGGCTGATGTAGGACTCCTGGTAATGCCTCTTCTCTGTGGGGGCAGGGGGACAGCAGACCGAAGAGTGGGTGTCAGACATCGGTGGAGGGGCTCTCCTGCATCCCCGGAGCCCCTGGTGGCCGATGGTGGCCCTGGGGCCCTGCCAGCTTCCCCACCCTGAGCTGGTGCTGAAGCCCTGGTGGGGTGCAGTGTGAGAAGAGTGTCACCCAGAGATCAGGCCCTCAGGTGTCCACAGTTCCAGAACAGGCTCCTGGGGGAATTGATCACCCGCAGCCAGAGAGTTCCTCATATCTGCTCTGTCACCTCCCAGGGCTCTCAGGTCACTCCCAGTGTGAGGGACCCCTAAGCAGCCCACACAAGCAGGCATGCACACACATGCACATAATGCACATGCACACACACGAGGATGCACATCTACACACACAGGCATGCATACAATACACACTTGTGCATGCACAGCCACCCAGGGGGGTGCTGTCACTCTCACATTGCTACCCACCCCTCAGCTCTCCTGTCGGCTCCTGGGGAATTCTTCCCCAAAGAGCCCACCTTTGAATCGGTTTCCAGGAGAGCTGGAGGCGTGGGGTCCCCACCATGCCCTTCCGTCATAACACCTGGGGGGACACGTGAGCCAAGCATCCACACCCCATGATGTGAGAAACAGAGGTGCCACATGGCTGCTGCATGGGAAGCGCCAGGCCCAGGCCCCTGCTTGGGGGGGTGCAGTGTGGGCACAGGCGGTGCTCTGGGTGCCCAGTCCACGGGGAGGACGAGGATGTGCACAGGCGCCCACCTTCGGCCTCCTCCAGCTGCTGCAGGCGCTGCAGGGCAGGCTGCAGGGCCAGGTGGAGCTGGTGGCTGGCACTGAGTAGCCGCAGGAGGTGGCGGGAGTGGGAGGCGCAGCGGGTGTAATACACCAGCTTCTGGGCGGAGGGCAGCCCGTCCAGCCGGATCTCAAACTTCTTTCCCTGGGCAAAGAGACAAGACGTGAATTTACAACAGCGAATTTACAAGAAGGCCATACGATGAGTGAAGGGAAGTGTCTTAAACACCAGCCACAACCCAAGCTCGGGACCTACCATTGTTTCTGTTTCCACAGAAATCTGACTTCTGTGGGCGGGCAGAGTTTTGGGGGGCCCACTGCTCTGCGCTCAGTAATGAGAAAGCTGCCCCTGGGGTGGCCGTGGGGGGCACCAGTCCAGGACAGGGTGAGCAGGGCCACACTGTCCCCGCCCTATCCCCCTGAGTCCAGCCCGGGTGACCGTGTGCCACCAGGGCGACAGCAGAGGCACCTGGAAGCCGGCAGCGCCAGCACGGTGGTTCTGTGACTCACTCCTCATCCCCTCCACTCTCTCCACACAGGAGCCAAAGGCCGCCTGGGACCGAGACTCCGAACACCCTGTCAGGGCAGGAGAGCACCTCCCAGGGCAGGGCCGCCTCCCACTGGGGAAGCCAGGCTGCAGGCGGGGGCGGGGGGCACGCTGTTGGTGAGGGACGAGGTGCCCAGGAAATGCCCTGAGGAGCAGCGCTAGTTCCCCTGGCCCCGTCAGACACGCACCAGAAACGCCAGCTTCCCTACGTGGGGCCAGGGGAAGTCGTAGAGCAGCTGGGCAGCACGGCTCTCATCCTGTGGAGCGGCAGAGGGGCCGGGCCAGGGGTCAGAGGCAAGGCTGCAGGCCCGGACCTTCCCGGAGAGGGGGCGCTGCAGGGGCCCCACCCCACCTGATAGACGTGCACTCCTTTGAGGGTCAGCCCCAGGGTGACGGTCGGTCTGTCTTCCTTCTTATCCTGAAAAGGACACCAGCGTCAGAGCCCTCAACAGCCTGTGCCTGGGCAGGCTGGGCCTTGTTGTGGGCAAGCAGGCTGCAGTCAGCCCACCGTGGCCATGCACCGGACCGAGGCAGGGTCCCCGGGCCACAGGTGGCTGTGGGCACACACTCTCCCTGCCCTGGGCTCAGTGTTCTGGCCACCCCGTGGGCTCCCTTCCCTTGGGCAGAGCAGCTCTGAGGCAGCCTGGACTCATTTCCCCACTGAGCTTGACCTTGTACAGCCTGAAGAAGTGGACAGGGACATCCTCCAGCCGGCAGGCCTCCCTGATGAAGCGCAGCACAGCCTCCTTGGGGCTCAGGCCCCGCTGCTCGCGGTGCATGCTAGGAGCATGCCTGAGGATGTAGGCACTGCCCCTCTTGGCGATGATCTGAGGGCGAATCACAGGCCTGTCGGGCCCTGCCTGCTCCCCCACCCCCTGCCCCGTCGTGGCCCTCAGCCCTCCCTGCTGAGCAGGGGGAAGGCTCTCCATTGTCCGGAGCAGGAAGCCTCAGTGGCCTTACCCACTGTGGGAAGTAGGCCTGTGGCTCGAAGTACCTCCCGACGTGGACTGGCTCCCGGTGGTTGCCCAGGTCGGCCTGCAGCCCATAGGCAGCCAGCAGGAAGTACGCCTCCTCCCGGTGGGCGCACTCAGACCGCAGCACCCGCTCCCGCAGGTGGCAGTAGTACAGGTGCCTGGCCGTCCTGTCCCTGGAAGGCAGTTGGCAGGCTTCTGAGAGGCTGGCTCTGCCCCACCGGCCTGGCCACCACCCAGCCCTCCTGCCACACTGCCCCAGGCCTTGGCCTCTCTGGGTCCCAGCAGGCCCAGCCCGGTCACGCAGGCCGCTTTCTGGAGTGGCGGAGGAAACCACTGCTGTCACACCTCAGCTCTCAAGAGTGCCAGACCCGGGTCTGTTCCCCAGCAGGGGTGGCCTTCACCAGCTCCGGGCCGGGTGCTGCCAGTGCTGCAGGGGCGCACCTGTGGAGGACTGCTTGGACCTGCGGGCCTGGGCAGGCCCAGAGCTGAGGCTCATTCCCAGATGGGGTGTTTTCTGTTCATTCCCAGCAGAGGAGCCCCGGCTCTGGAGAGCAGCTTAGATTTTCTTACCCTATGGACCGTGGCTGGTCCCAGACCCAGCACAGCTCCCCTCCATCACCCAGCCCTTCCATTCTCGTCTCCATGACCCTCCAGAGCCCCCCACAGCCATACCCTCAATCCAGAATCTTCCACAGCCACACCCTCTATCCAGAACTTTCCACAGCCATATACCCTCAGTTCAAACCCTTCCACAGCCACACACTCTCATAATCGGAACTTCCCACACACTTTCAGTCTGGAAACTTCCAAATGGCCACATACCCCCAATCTCCAGAATATTCCACACACGCACACATGCCTTCCTCCCACCTCTCTGCCTAGGAACGTCTCCTGGGGCCACTGGCACCAGCGCAGGGGATTCCTGGAGACACAGGCTCTGCTCATGTGCCCCCGGTCTGGGATGCGCAGGCCCCTGGGCTGTCCAGGGCTCCATCAGCCTATGCACTCTGGGGCGGATCCCCTATACGTCAGGTGGAGCCTGCTGGGGTCCTGCCCTGGCAACCTCCCCTGCCCTGGCTGGTGCCCAGCACGGAGCCCCACGCAGGGGACAGCCGGCTCAAAGAAGGCATCTTCACACCCTCCCGGCACCTGCTGGGTAAGAATCCCATCTGGAGACACCAGTGTCTGTACCGGGGGAGTGCTTGGCCTCACAGCGTGCAGCGTACAGCTCCCACCCGCCATGCAGCCGCGCGTCCTTCCCACCTTTTGGTTCACTGTGGTGGATGCCCACCATCCCAGGGAACGTCCTTAACATCAGCAACAATTACCTTATGAGCCTCCCGTTTTCCACGTAGTACTGCACCCGGAGGAAGGTCACGAAGGGCGCGCCAGGCCTCCTGTGTCCCTGTGGGTAGGGGCGGGAAGAGGAGGAAGGCCGTGCGAGTGGCCCGCTGGGCGCAGTCGGTGCCGTCACCGTGGGCAGGCCTCCGGAGGCTCTAAGCTGCCCAAGCTCAGGTCTCAACTGGGGGCAGGTCATGGTTCGATCTTACATTCCTAAAAGGGCAACCCAGTGGAGCATCTGTGGCATCCCTGAGCCTTCGCCTAGACCCACACCAACGCTGACTCCAGAGGCAGCTGTGCACCAGCTGGGCCGCAGGCAGTGGACGTTACTCTGTGCAGGGAGCACCCTGGTGCCAGCGCCCGACCCAGATGCATGGACACTTGCGTGAGGGAGTCTGGGGCAGCACCCACCTGGCGGTCTAACTTACTTTACACATTTCTCTCTTCCAGTCTTTTGAGAAGAACTTGCTGAGCTTCTGCTCCAGGTCCACGAACATGTACTCGTTATCTGGAAAGAGGGGCCTCATTGGAGCAGTCTCCTTGGTCTCGGGTAGACAGGCCTGGGGTGTGGTGGAGTGAGCTTGTATGGAGCGGCTGGGGGCTGCTTTCTGGGCTGGCGCTCCCAGCACTGCCCTCGACATCCTGGGGTCCCATGTTGCTGGCTGCACAGGTAGTTTCCCAGCGCAGGAATTGGATATCGAAGCTGATGCGCATGTCAGGCAAGCCACAGGTGACCACATGCTCTCACCCCTCCACCCGGGACCCTGGCCCAGCTTTGGAGTAAGTCCTGTACAAAGAAAATGCCTACAAATCTGGGAACGAATTGGCCAGCTTCAAGTTGACGATCCACGTTAACGTGGCTCTGCCGGGAAGGGGCCCGCACGAGGGGCTTCCTTCCACATTATGCATTTCTGTACTTTTGCAATATCACAACCTTGTGTTTTCTTTATATGCTGGAAAAAAACCAGTTATCCTAGAGAGGAGCATAAACGTGAGGGTGCCTCCAGCCTGTTACACTCAAGGCTTGGTGCAGGAACATGCTGTGGGCGGCAGCAAACGCACCCCGGCGAGAGAGGCTGTAAACGTGGGGCTGTGGAGCAGGCGGGGGTGGGGGGTGGGCTCACTGTGTCTTTCCCCAATTCTGCTGTGAAGCTAAAACTGCTTTAAAAAAATAAAACACTAAAAAAAAAATATCCTAGTGTCACCTCCAAGTCCAAGGTGTGAGGGCTCTGGGCAGACCCTGAATCTGCAGCTCAGCCCCCCAAACTCCCACGTGCTTTCAGACGCCTTCAACTTGTTGAGACCACAGTCCCAAAGACTTTGGGTGTCCCACAGTTCTAAAAATAATTCAGGTAGGACGCAGGTGTGGTCACTTCCATTCTGCCAGGAGCAGGGAAAGGCCACAGGGGCCCACGGAGGCTCCTCTTTGGGGGCAAGGAGCCCCTGTCCCTGCAGGTAAGAGCGAGGCCCTCGGGGACAGGGGGGCCCCCCAGATGTGCATGTGTTCTCGCCCTTCTGGGGGGGTGCTCGGCCAGCCAGCCAGTCTGCATGCCCCCCAGGAATGTGACTGCTCCAGACATGATGGAACAGGGGCTGGGGCCCTGCAATCCTGGGCCAGTGGGACCCTCGCTGTGTCCTGGTAGCAGGCGTCTGCAGAGAGGCCTGGGCCTGGGCCGGGAGCCCCAGGCAGTCGCCCTGAGCCAGTCCCACTCCTCCCAGCAGGTGGGGTCTGCCGGGCCTCTCAGCCCTGCTCTGTCCTGGGTGGGGCCTGTGGAGGGTCTACAAGGGGCCCTTCTTGGGGGGACGCCTGGAAACCCCCTGCCAGGTTCCTGGGAGGACAGAGGTGCTTCTTACGGAAGACCCCCATTTTGTACCATTTGAGGCCTACCCAGCTGTGTCCTGTGGTTCCAAAAAGTCACGTGGCAAATACAGGTGAATAAGGGAATGAATTCTTCTCCAGGTAGAAAGGAAGGCTGGAGAGGAAACTGGAGAAGCTGGGGCCAGAGGTGCCCACAGAGCCGCCCCCGGGGTGGCCTCCCACTGGAGTAGCCTCTGCTCCTGGGGTCTTGCTCTGTCCACACAGCCTCGTGGGACCAAATCCTGCTCAGCGTGCCCAGCACACTAGTTTTACAAAGCAGAAATGGGGGCGTGAGATGTCATTCTGACAGTGGTCGGCCAGGCCCTGCAGGGGTCCCAGGCAACTAGGAAACCTGCAGACAGCAGCCCCGCCTCCACCTCACCCCTGGCAGGGGAAGAGCACCCTGGAGGTGCAGAGACCCCTGGGAAGGAAAGGCATCACCCGTTCTGGAACATTCTGGTCAGTGGGCAGCACCGACACCTGAGCGTGGCCGGCCCGAACCCCCTTGCTCAGAGCCTGCTGCCCCTGCCCGGGGAAGCTTGTTTTTTAGGCAAGTGGACCAATAGTGAGTTCAGGGCTCCCCCACCTGCCATGGCAGCTCCCAGCATGCCCTGCAGACACAGGCCCCAGGGGGTAGGATGGCTGGGTCCACAGCTTCACCCCTGGCCTGGCACAGGAGGTGCTTCCCATCAGCTGCCCTCTGAAGAGAGGACAACTGTGCAAAACACACTTTTAGCAGCTCAGTCTCATGAGTGACTTAAATGCACGCTCTCATTTACACCACGAGATTCACATCCAGAGCACAAAATCTCACCACAGCAGCTCCCAGGTACCACGATATTCCCTTAAAGCACCAAGATTGCCTAGGAGGACACACCGCCCCCAAGTGCCACCATGACCTGGAGATAAATCTTGGGCACCGGCAGAGAAGATGTTTCCCTACATCATTCACCTTTGGGGAGGCCTGTGAGGGCAGCCTCAGTCCTGCTGTGCCAGGTCACTGGAGCTGGAGACACTCACCCACCTCACTTGCGTTCAGGGCTTGCCCACCCCACACAGCACTGCCAGCATCACACCCTCTGCTGCGTGCCAGGCTCTGGGGCAGGGCTTGGAGCCAGCCCGTCCATCTCTACCTTGTCGCAGTGCCTACCCCACAGCATGGAGGGAGAAGCCAAGGCTGGCAGAGGCTAGAAAACACGTTGGTCACGCAGCTAATACAGTCTTGGTTACCGGTTCCCCACCAAGGACCCTCGAACCCGGGGGCTGGCCAACTAGGGCCCTGGGCCAAACCCCACCTGCCACCTGTTTTTGTAAATGAAGTTTTAGCAGATCACAGCCACACCCGTCGGCTTACATAATCTCTATTTCCACTCTCACGCTTCAAAGCCAGAAATGTTTCTTTTCTAGCCCTTTACAGAAAAGTCCGCTGACTCCTGCTCTAAGCAAACACCATTTTGAAAACTGGCCTAGTGGCTACATAAGAACATATTCACACTGGGCCGGGCTCACAGACCAGGGTTTGGTCCATCACCATCTAGATGTGGCTGGGAGGGCAACTGTAGATCAGATTAACTTCTCCATCTGCTCTGGAGAACAGCAGCTGGCCCTCCGGGGTGTGGTGGGCCACATCCGAGCAGGTGAAGATGAAAAGACAAACCCGAGGTCCTGGGAAGAGGGGGAGGGGGGACTCCCGCAGCCCCCAGGACTCCAGCGCAGCAGCCCCTCCTCCTGGGCCCCGCCTGCTGGCCGCCAGTGAATTCAGACTCACAGCCCGTTGATCGTGAGGCACCACCTGAAAACAACCTCTCCTCCTGCTGACATGGACACAGAGACCTACGGCGCCCTGTGGCTCCGCGTCCCCGGGAGCCTAACCAGCACAGGTCCCGCCGGGTCAGGAGAGCGTGCGCAGCGCTGGGTGACAATGGGCCTCCTGCTGCCCAGCTGCCTGCAGGTGCCCGACACCAGCCCCAGCCCTGAGCGGTGCCCCTGGGCCCACAGACAGGCCCAGCTCTGCTGCCGGACTGGAGTCTCAGCCCTTGCTCCCGGCACAGGGGGCGTGATGGCTGAGGCCACCCCAGGGCTGGCCCAGGGACCCCAGTCTGTGCAGGGGCAGCGAGCCCCGAGCCAGCGTCACTGGGCAGGAGGGGCGCATGCCTGAGCTCCGCTCTGTCTGTCTGTCTGTCTGACCCTCTCTGTCTCTCCTGTCTGTCTCCTCTCTCTCTCTCCCCCTCCCTGTCTGTCTCTCCCTCTCTGTCTGTCTCTATCTCTGTCTCTCCCTCCTTGTCTCTGTCTCTCCTTCTCCCTCTGTCTCTGTCTCCCTCTGTCTCTGTCTCCCTCTGTCTCTGTCTCTCCCTCCCTGTCTGTCTCTGTCTCCCTGTCTCTCCCTCCCTGTCTCCCTCTGTCTCTGTCTCTCCCTCCCCTGTGCGGCACCCTGGTTCCTGAGTCACACGTGGGGCTGCCTCTGGTTGGGCCTCGGTCCTGAGAAGACGCACAGGGCCGCCGTGTGCAGGGGCTGCGGCAGGGCCCACCTGCTCCCAAGCACAGATCTCCGGAGCGGGGGCTCCGCCACAGGGCCAAGCAGGCCTGCAGGGTGTGGAGGCTGTTGGCTTGCGGCTCAGTGGGGTGCCAGGCCGTGAGCAGCTCAGGTCTGTCCCCTTGGCGGAGGAGGGTCCTGGGCTCACCCAGGGGCAGGATGCCCACATTCCTTCCTTGAACTTGCCCCGCCCACGGCCGGGCTCAGGGGTCCCCTCTCAGGGCAGCTGGCCAGAAGGGGCCACTTAGCAGCAGCTGCAGTACCTGGCCTGCAAACTCTCCAAGCAGCGAGACCCCCGGGGTCCCCATCCCCGCCATGGCTGTTCTAGGCTAACCCCCCGCAGGACCACTCCACTCCTGCCTGCGCCCCCACAGCTGGCTGCTCAGGCTGCCATGCGCACACACACATGCACACCTGCACACACACACACACACACACACACACACACACACCAGAGGCGAGGGCCCGGGCATGGTGCCAGCCTGGGAGTCGGTTTCCTAACACCCATCATCATTTGGGTGTTTTCACTTAGATGCCCTGAGCCCTGTGCCCCGCAGAACACTGAACCACCAGGAACCACCAGGGAGCCACCCTCAGTCCCGGAGTCTCTGCTGTGAATGTGGGTCCCTCCATCTGCTGGGGGGTGGCCCTTCCAGAGGGAGCAGCCCCACTCTTGGGAGACCCCGGCCCTGAAGTGCTCACACATCATGCCTTTGGGACCCCTCCACTGCAGACACTAACACCCCCAAACCCCTGCTGTGCTTCATGAGGCCCTCCTGGTCACAGGGAACTCAAGGGACTGTCCCCTTGTCCAGAGCACATGGGGAGGAAGCTTGGGGTCACCTCAGGACCCAGGACCCATGAGAAAGGGGGACACTTTGGGGCTTCCCCCCCCCTTGTGAAAGCAGTGTGGTCTCAGTGCAGGAAAGGAGCCCAGATGGGTTCTGGTGACCCCAAAGGTCCCCGATTCCCTTTCTGTTTAAGTCACTCTAAACCCTCAAATAACAGAGGCTGCCGAGACCAGACGGAGATGCCGGCTTCTTGCTCTCCCCCAGACTTGCTTTCCTTCTAAACTACAGAGCCCAGGACAGGTGCAGCTCCCGGCAGCCAGGGCCCTCCCGGAGGGCCTCACCGTGACCTTAGTCCCTCTGAGGAGGGGACAGCAGCTGCTGGCCCTGGGAGGCCCAACGCCTTGGAGTGCAGGGTCCAGGGCTGCACGTCCACTCTGAGCGTCCAGCCCCAGGGCCTCAGGCCATGACCACGCAGCCCCTCCCCGAGCCTGCAGTACTCCCGGTGTGCAGCACCCGGGGCCCAGCGGCCGGCCAGGTGGTGGCACCAGCCATCTCAGCCCTGGCGGCAGACAGAGCAGCAGGTGCCTGTATGATTGGTACAGATGCAGGAGTCCCTCCGAGCCCAGGAGGGGAGGCTACCAACACCCGGAGCACACAGCAGGGGAGGCCCTCAGCCTCCCTGAGGGCTGCGGGTCAACACGTGGCCCAGCATGAATGCGCCCTGAGCACGATGTCTGCAGGATGCCCCTGTGACCGAGGCACACGGTCCTGGAAGGTGAGACCTGCGCTGTGAAGCCCGCGGCCCCAGGTCCCCCAGTGCAGCCAGGAGGCTTCCTGCATGATGGTGGCCTCAGTCCCAAGCACTAGGAACAATTCCAGAACAAGATGGCAGTCACAGCAGAGCCCAACACCAGCACACATGCTCCCCCAACACAGACCGCACTTACAGGTGCCTGTTCATCTCCTCCCAGGTGCTGTCCACGTGGACCACACAGAGCAGCCAGTGCCCAGTGGCTAAAATGGCAGTTGTGGACAAAGACGTCACGCTGGGGCAAGGCTCCCCATGAGCCGAGCTACCCTGCAGCACCTGGGAGCAGTCCACCCGTATTAAGATCTAATGGCAAAGCCGCCATCTGCTGCTCCAGGGCAGGACCCAGCCCTGGGCACCTGCCTGTCTGCCTGCCGCCCTGTCTTTCTGTTTCCAAATTCTGCCTGAGCCTGGGAATTGGGGGCAGCTGTGGGACAAACAGCAGAGCAGGGGGCTGTCAGGAAGCTCCTCCCGCCTCCAGCAGCCTGGGCATCTGTCACAGGAGTGGGGGGCACCGTGTCCCCTCAGGGGTCCTCTGTGGGGCAGGAGACCCAGTGGCTGGGGCACCAGGACAAGGACAACCAGCATGGGAATAAGACCCTGGGCATCAAGTGAGGTGGGGAGAGGATGGTGCCCTGCAGGAAAAGCGCTTTGACTACAGGGCAGAGCTGCATGGGGGGCTGTGGGGGGCAGGGTCCACAGTGCCCCACATCCCCCTGGGATACTCCCTCTTTCCGCTCACTGCTTGGGGCCCCACCTGGTCGCTGAGCAGGGATGCACACACCCCCCTGCTGTTGGGGGTAGACACCCAGACGGTTCTGCTTGGGGGACTGGATTACCATCTGTCTATCTCCTCATCTTGGAGGAGGTTATCTATACTGATCACCCCAGAATCCCCCAGCTCCTGACAACCACCTCCCGGTCATCTAAGAACCACATGCAGGTGGTGCCATCCACTTCCTGGGACACAGAGAGGTGCTCGGGTGGCCCCTGCTGTCTGAGGCTGCACCCTCCAGGGCCCTGGGTGGTGCACTGGAGTCCCCCACACATGCACACAGCCCTCGAGTCCCCATTTTCCTGCCTGTGTTCTCCCATGGAGCTGGGGGGGCTTGTGAAGGAGCCCCAGGGCAGGGGAGCAGACCCCACCAGCACGTGCCCCTCCATGCATGAGCACCCCAGGGAGGTTTCATTTGGATCCATGGCTCTGTTCCTGGAAAAATGTGTCCAGAACCCCGGACACCAACGGCTCTTGGAACAGCAGATGCAGTGATCTGGGATCTGGTTTCCCTGGGATTCCAGGGTGCTGTTTTCTCCAGAAGGAATGAGAATGGGGCAGGGATCTGCTCTCCTCTCTGCCCTGGGAAGGGAAAGTGAGTGTGTATGTATGAGTGTGTGCAAGTGTGTGCACATGCACACTGAGAACATGTAAGCATGAGTGTGAATGTGTGCATGCATGAAAGTGTGTGTGTACATGACTTTGCATGTAAGGATACATGCCTGAACATGTAAGGATGTGAGTGTGTGCATGTGTGGTTTTGCAAGTGTATATGTGTGGGCACGTGTGCACGTACGTGTGCACGCTCAGGTGCAGCATAGAACCACCTGGACAGCTTGGGTGCACACTGGCACATGCTGAGTACAGTGGGCACAGGCGGAGACCCCCAGACCCCCATGAGAAGCTGGTGCCCTGGGGCAGGGTCCTGCCACGGTGGGTGGTGGGGAGCGGGCAATGCTGACTTACTTCTGACTACGCTGAGGCCGAAGAAGTGGGCTTCTCTGATACTCTTCAGGTCACACACCTGCTGGAAGACCTCACGCCCGGTGGCCTGCACCTGCACAAGAGGTGGGTGTGGGTGTGTGCATGTGAGTGTGTGCGAGTGCACACATGGAAGAGCATGTCCAGTGGCACGTTCGGTCCAGCAGTCCCCTAAAGGGGCAGGTGTGGGGACCACCAGCCGGGGCTGGTGGGGCAGGAGGCCTGGCAGGCTGCTTCCCACCTAGGAGGTCAGGGCTCAGGGCTGGTGACCACCCAAGCTGAAGACCAGATGCCCCAACCCAGCTGGGTGAGCTGAGAGAGAGTGTAAGCCCACATGCCCAGGCTGCTCCTCGGGGCTGGGAGCTAGGCACCCCTGAAACGGGCGTATGTGTTGTGCATGGGGATGCAGTTTTCCGGGACCTAGACGGGCTGAGGCTGTTCCTGGGACAGCAATCCCGGAGCGTCAGCAGGCCCTGTCTGAGGGTCTACCAGAGCCCATATTTTCTAACAACTGGATGTCAACAAACAGGCATAGTTAAATACAGGGGGCCTTCCTTTATTGCTCACACAGGTGTGTGTGCACCCTGAAAGTGAGCTGGCTCTCTGCTGCCAAGTTCAGCCTGGGTGGGGGGCTGCAGGTGCTGCAGGCCACTCAGTGGGCCCCACTGACTGCTGGGACTTGTACTTCTCCCTGAGGGTTTCAGAGCCCTGCAGTCAAAATCCCGCAGTGCAGGGGCCAGCCCCGGTGCCCCGTCCTCCCCAGCCAGGACCTCACTGGCCCCTTCCCATGGTCTGAGGCGCCACTGAGGACTCCAGGAACCCCTGGAAAACCCAGAGGAGCTCCAGCTTATCGCTAGGTGGGGAAACGGAGGCTCAGAGAGGTTCTGTCACTAGTGTAAACGTTGGCATTGACTTAAATTCAGAAATGTGTCCCTGAGCTGAGATTCCTGGGGGTTAACTGGTCTCGGTGTCAGTCACACTGCATTTCAGGGGGCACCTGGCTGTGCCCAAAGGTGACACCGGCCACCATGTGTCCTTCACCAAACCAGTCCTGTTCTAAGCACTGAATTTTCATAAATCACATTAATCCTTAAAACAGAAGTGTTGTCTCACAGGGCCAGCCAACTACCTGGCAGTTCCTCTGTTCCTCTATCTCAAGCAGGCAGATAAGGTTAGAATTAAAGGGAAGAGACGAGATTCCTAATATGGCATGCAGGCATTTCCACCTGGACACTGTTACAGCCTCCTACACTGTTCCCCGCAGTGTGCTCAGAAGACAAGGTGGGCCCGTGGGCTTACTCCGCCTGGAAGCCTGTCCTTCATGGGCCCAGTGAGAGGGCTGGCCCCTGGGGCACCCCATAGACCCGGAGCCTGGGGCTGCATAGCAGGGTGGCCCTGGCAGAGCTGGCCCTGTCCGCTGGAGGAAACATCCTAATGGTGCACAGGGCAGCCAGGCCACTGGCGGCAGGGCCTCTACCTTGCACTGTCCAGAGTCAGGTGGGCAGTGAGCGGAGACACAGGTGGGCTTCAGAAGCAGGTAGCCCTGGGCTTGAGCCCTGGGTCAGCACCAGCAGCCTCCAGACTTACCTCACCCATTTGTAAAATCAAACTAACCAGACCTCCGCAGCAGAGGGAGGGTCACGGGAGCCGGTGTACACGCAGCTCTGGCAGGGCCCTGGGCACACACAGTGGGAGCCTGCCGTAGGCGGCAATGGTGAGGCGCACACTGGCCCCAGGTGCTGGCCCCAGGCGCTCTGCAGCCTGTCTGTGGCCCAGAGGCCCAGAGAGGCGGGCCAATTCAGACACCAGAGACTGCCTGGATTGGGGGGACCTAGAACCATTCCACTCTCCACTCAAGCAATAAGCAGCAAAAGGCAGCACCAGCCCCCTGCAAAAAGCAAGACTGCGCTGGACCTGGCCTGTCTTTTTAATGGCCTGCTCGGAGGCCCTGACCCCGACCTGGCTCACCAGGCACCTGCTCCCACGGAAGTCCTGCCTGGGGCTGCTGCCCACCCTCCTCCCACCAATGCGTGTGGGAAGCCACGGCCTGATAAGCTCTCCCATTCAGAGACGCTCTTCTCCAGGGACCGGGGAGAGAGCAGGACAGCATCTGCAGGGGACCGGGTGCTGGCAACGTTCCCTGTGACCACGGGGTGCCCCGAAAGCACTGCCTGGGGACTGGTCTATCCCCAGGTGGCCAAAGTGCAGGGAGGCCTGTAAGGAGGTGAGTGTGGGGAGCAGGGCGCGCTGCCATGTCCCCGTGGGTCTGCGCGCCCTCATAGACACGGGGCCCCTCAGAGCCCGGGTGAGTGTGGGAAGGCTGCCCGTGGTGACGTGACAGCAGCATGAATCATCCGTCTCAGATCTTCAAACAGTGGGTGTCTGACGGGGCCTACAGAGAGGCAGCAACTCTGGGAGGAGAGCTCTGAGCCACACACCTTTGCTCAGGTGTCAACCTCCAAGGGGCTTCTGGGCCATCCAAACGGGCTCCATGGCATGGGGGCCTGAGGCCCGCAGACGGGCCCTGTGAGAACCAGCCCTGTGAGAGCCCAGTGGTGTGTGGAGGGATCTGCGGATGAACGAGCTGTGATAGTCTCTCATGAAAGGACTGAGTACTGTGACAGGGAGGGACTGGGCCCTCAGCAGGCGCGGGCAAAGGGAACGCACTGCCCACTGTCTTTGGGTGCAGCACAGGGTGGCCGCCCTTCCAAGGGAGGGAAGGGGCCCCGTGGCTTCCTGCCCCTGGTGGGGCACTTCCATGCCCACCCTGTGCATGCAGGGCCCTCACCCGTAGGCATCCCTGCCGAGGGTGGGGATGCAGCAGAGGCACGGAGAGAAGGTGGGGAGATGCTGGGGGAGCTGGCCCAGGAGTGTGTCCTCTTATGTCACCTCCCTGAGGGTACAGTCAGGGTGTCAGAGACCTTCAGGGAAAACCACAGCCACCCCAGCTGAAAGCAATGGGGAAGCACAGAGGGAAGAGGGCCCAGGGGACCCCCAGGGACCCCTGAGGGCACTGGCCTGGGCTCATTCTGCAGCCAGAGGGCCCTGGGGCTGAAGACAGGGCCACATAGGGCAGCTCCTCACTGCGTGATGGTATCACCCTCCCAGGGGGACGGCCCACTCTGGTCCGTAGGCAGGAAGCCTCAAGGCTGTCAGCACACCCAGTAGGGGTGGCCTGGACTCTCATCTCCCGGGTCTGAATCTGCCACTCCAACCTTATATTACTGAAAGTCCCAGGCCGGGCACACGGTCACACTGACACCCACCCCTCCATTCAGACTCAAGACAAGGCCCCAGTTGTGATGGGACCTTAAAAGGGAATCAACCGCACAGGCCCCTGGACACTGTGGAGACCGAGCAGAGCTCGGTGCAGGCCCCTGGACACTGTGTGGACCGGGCAGAGCTTGGCACAGGACCCTGAACACTGTGGGGACCGGGAAGAGCTTGGCCCAGGCCCCTGGACACTGCGGGGACCGGGCAGAGCTTGGCCCAGGCCCCTGGACACTGTGGGGACTGGGCAGAGCTCTGTGCAGGGCCCTGGACACTGTGGGAATCAGGCAGAGCTTGGTGCAGGACCCTGGACACTGCGGGGATCGGGCTCAGCTTGGCCCAGGCCCCTGGACACTGTGGGGACCGGGCAGAGCTCAGTGCAGGACCCTGGACACTGCGGGGACCGGGCAGAGCTCAGTGTAGGACCCTGGACACTGCAAGGATTGGGCTCAGCTTGGCCCAGGCCCCTGGACAGTGTGGGGACCGGGCAGAGCTCAGTGCAGGACCCTGGACACTGCAGGGACCGGGCAGAGCTCGTGGCAGGACCCTGGACACTGCGTGGACCGGGCTCAGCTTGGCGCGGCCACGGCTGTGGGTTGGAGAATTCAGGGAGACAAACACCATGTAAAGGTGGCCAGAGACCAAAGCTGTTTTCTCTAACTTGTGGGGCAACCAGTGGTTTCATAAAATAACATGATGCTACGGGGGCGGGAAGGGCAGCAGGCACACAGCCCCCTCAGGGCCCCACCCAGCATCGCACGGCCCCTGGTGCCCCATGCCCACACTATCCATGCTCACTGTGGACACCTAGTTCCATCTGCCCCATGTCCCCTGCTGTCCTTCAGCTCACCTCCACCCCCTGGTCGCCCCCACTCACCCCCACAACCAGCCGCAGCCGCTCCCCTGTGGGCAGGACCACTAGGACGTCCCTGTGCTCTGCGGTCCCCTCGCTGTCCCGGCACTGCTCCCACTGGCCACTCGCAGGCTCCCAGGACTGGGCCCCGGCCATTGCCTCCTGCAGGAGAGAAGGGTCAGGGTCCGGCCGGGGAGAAGCTGAGCAGTGACAGCCCACCTGCCACCTGGAGGGACAGGGACCACGTCACCACCTGCCGGACGCTCCCTGCCATCTGGCCACAGGAGGGGCACATGGCACCCCAAACTCACCCAGCTGTGGGCTTCCCAGGGAACTGCCAAGCTCCTGGATGGGAAAATGACAGAAACACGAGGAGGGCCAAGAATCCAGCCTGCAGGTGGTGCCAGGACAAGGTCCAGGCTTATAAATAGCTGGGACATGTGTAGGTTGATTGGAATGCAAATAAACAATGTCGGCCTGGCACCCCACCCTCGCCTGCCTCCAGCTGATTCCACTCCCCCAGGGACCACCCTGCAGCTCCTCAGGGCTCCTTGGGCCACCCTTCTTCTCCTTTCGAGGACCAAACACAAAAGCCCAGGACGCAGATGTCCGAAGCAGGGCCGCTGAGGTTCTGAGCAGCCGAGGTGGGGGAAGGGGCAGGCCCACAACAGCTCGGCACCCCCACCCTGGCTGTGCACCCTCCCGCTTCTGGCTGGGAGGGAATGGACAGCAGAGGCAGCTTCCCCAAACAAGGTCTCCCCAAGGAGCTCTGAATCCCTTTAGCAGGGAAGCTGATGACAATTTTTTTATGGCCCTTGGCCAAGGTTGCCTCCTACCTGCCCTGCAGTGAGTAACACCTACTGCAGGTGAAGGCGGACAGGGCAGCTGCAGGCCTGAGGGCCATCCCCCACCAGCGATGGTGGCGGGGGGCAGCTCATGCATGTGAACTCTGATCTGCTGGGAAGGACCTGTGGCTCCCGGCCGGCCCGGACCCCAGAGGAGGCACTTGACGCTCAGCATGGCCCCACCCCACCTCCGAGGGCATTTCAGTTCTGCAGGCCTGGCCAGTGAGCTCCACAGTTGGCTGGGCAGGTCCTAGGATCCCAGCTGCCCTGGGCTCTGGCCCCGGAGGGGGAGAGGATGGAAGGCAGAAGAGGCAGGGAGCTCTCTCCTTGCTCCACCTGCCCAGGAGTCTCCCCTCTGAGTAGGTTTGGGGCCTTCGGGCTGTATGGGCACCGTGAATCTGGGAGAGGCTGTGGCCCCACCCATCTATCTCCAGGACATAAGCATCTCCCTTCAGCTGGTAATTCTCAAAGAGGCAAACAGCCCCAGAGAATAGACACCTTGTCCTGTGACGCTCCCCGCACCACGTTCTAGCCACTCAATCCACGGGCTGCCTGGCGGTGAGCCACTGACTCGGGCCGCTGGTGGTAGCTTCTCTTTCCCACAGGGGCCGGAGCACAGGAGGGGACATGGGGTAGCAGATCCCCTCCCCAAGCACCTGCGGACACACAGCAGGGTAGCCGTGGTCAGGACCCCGAGGGGTGGAGTTGGGGGAGCAGAATGGAGCCTCCTCCTGAGAGCGGAGGGCCACGAGCCTGTATGAGTGTCCCTGGGCCACGACACACGAGGCCTCGGGGTTCCTCTGTCTGGCCGAGGTGGCAGTGCCCCACTTCTTCGTGTGGGCACTGGCCACGTTTTAGGTGGCAGCTGGCAAATGAGCTCCAAACCCATCCAGGGAAAAAAGAGAAAAGGAAAAGAAAACCTTATATTCTTATTGATCAATGCAATTCAGAGATTCTCTTTAAGCTGAGAAATCCCTTGCCCAAACCCTCTCTGCCTGCCCCAGGCCTGAGGGCTCACAGTCTGGCATCAGGCCAGCACCAGTGCAGTGACCACATCGCTTCTTGGGCCATGAGCCCTTTCCCAGGAAGGTGCTTGGCCAGCCCCAGGCCCACCTCCCGCCCACCGTACTCCCCACCGGTGGAGGACCACTGGCCTCCGGCTTACCAAGAAGTGAGAGCTTTCTTCCTTTGGGAAAACAGAAGGGGGGCCAGGCCACAAAACAAACCACTTCTAAACACAGAATGCTTGCTGCACTTGCCAGCTCAGGTTGAGGGCTGCTGATCTGTCTGAATTTGTGGTCTCAGGTCTCAGGAGGAGCAGGGAGAGGGGGGCAGGGGGCAGCTCCCCAGCCCTGCACCACCTCCTCACAGGCCCAGTTCCCTTTCTTCTGGCTAATTGGTCTTCATCCCCTATCATGAGATGGGGCTACTAAGAATGTTCTAGAAATAAAGCTTCAGAAACAGAAGTCCATGAAGTACAGGTTTCACAAAGCAATGCAGGAAAACCATTCAGCAGTAAAGGGAATGAAGAATCGGTCCAGAGACAGATGTACAAACTATCACACTGCCGGGGGAAGCGACCCGGAGGGCATATTTTATACTATTCAATGAAATGTGCAGAAAAGACAACACCCAAGGAGAGTGGGTGAGTGGCTGCTGGGGGAGATGTAACCCTCAGAGCAGCGACCTCCCCAGCAGGCATGCACGGGAGTGCAACTGCGTGCCTGAGCGCATACTGTGCGAGTGTGTGCATGTGCCCAAGGTGGCCTTGCCAACAGGCCCTCCAAGTCCTCCCTGCACCATCAGCACCACGCGTCCTTTCCCATGAGACCCCTGGCCCTTTGCGGAGCTGGTGGCCATGGTCACAACCTCTTTCGGGATAAGGAATCTGAGTCCCCACGAGGTGCCTGGTCAGCAGCCATGCCGGGGGCCCCACCGCGGCCTCCCTTCACCTGCCCCACTGTCTCCCCACCAGGTAGCCATTCTCACAGCCTTCCTGAGGCGCTTCCTTTAGCCTCACTTTCCCTGAAGAGGAATGTTGGCCAGAAGTAACATGTTTTGCTCATTTTGTAAGCAGGGAAACCAAGGGACAGGAGCAGAGTGGCTTGTCCAGGGCTCCTGGCTATGGCATTTCTAAGATCCAACCTTACAGACCTAGAATGATGCAGAAAGTGCTCTCATGATTCCCCAGCTACAGATTGCTAGAGGTCAGCATCTGGGAGGCCCAGGGGCCCACAGCTGTCCAGAGTGGAGGGTGTGGGGGGCGGGGCGGGGCGGGGCGGACGGTGCTCCCCCACAGCCGGGCCGTGGGAGCTGGGTACTCCACACCGACCCCAGCGGGGCGACAGCAGGCGTCCTCCGGGAGCCCCTGTGGGCCGAGCGCCCCGGACCGCTTGTGTTCAGAGCTGAGAGGAGAGGAAAAGCCCCCCTCTGCTGACCAGGCAGGGCCGTGTTTTGTTTGCCTCCCGCTGGGACCTCTTGACCTCAATTAAGCCCAGAGCTGAGCAGCAGGCCTGGGGGCGGTGTGGGCCTGGCCCTGACACGCACCCAGCTCCGATCCCACGCTGCCTTTCCTCTCAGCTGACTTTTGGCTGCAGGGCAGAGGCCGCACCATGCAGGGAGTCCTGCTGCCTCGGACACAAAGGCCGGAGCCCCTGAGTTGCTCTGTCCCTGTGCGTGGAGCAGCTTGCTGCATACCTGCAGGCTGAGCGGGGCTCTGGGCCTTGGTGCTGTCCCCAGTGGCACAAGTTCATGGGCACCTCTGGGTACAACTGCTGGCCTAGGTCCAGGGACATGATGGTGATGGATGAGGAAAGGAATCGGGGCCCAGAGACCCTCCTGAACCAGAGGCTAGGGGGAAAGCTTCACCCATGTTACAAGGGCACAGTCAGGGGCCAGCTGCATGTATTACAGGGACATAGCAGGGCAGGGGACAGGGTCAGCTGCACCCATTCCGAGGACACAGCCGGACAAGGGCGTGAACACCACAGCACCTGGAGCCCAAGGCTCCCAGGCCCCGGGAAGGGATCTCAAGGGCACACTGGACACCTGCCCCATGGCGTGTGTGGGTGCCACTCCGGTGACTCCGCACAGCCAAGTTCACAGCAGCTGCGAGTCTCTGAGAAAGGCCTGCTCGTGGCTGCTCCCTGCCCTGGGCCCCCACAGACGGGCAAGTGCCAGGCCAGGGCAGGGACCCACGCGAGGGCGGGAGTGGACGGTCTGCCCAGCTTGGTGCCCCGTGTTTAGGTGCCAGTGTGACAGAGGCCAAAGCCAACTGCCACCATAGGATGCTGCCTCTCAGCATTCATGTATCTTCCAGGAAAAGGGGGACACAAAGCAAAAGCGTGGGGCCCATATGGCGCTCAAGAGATGCCATCTCAATGGCCTGGCCCTTCTGTGTGAATTCTAACAGAATGCTTTCTGCCTCAGAGGGGCAGATCATGGTGAACAGAAAGATCTGAAATTAAAAAAACATTAGCCAATCTATTTATCAAGAGATTAAATACATGAATCAGCCCGAACATTCAAAGTACATGAGCAGCAGACGGAAGACAGGAATGTGGCCGGACGGTGGGATGAACCGGCACAGATGCGTCCTAAGGACCCCACCGAGGGGAGGACGGCACGGCACGTCCAACAGGCAGCAGGCCATGGGCCCTGACCTGCAGGACGGGGGCTGGCATGCAGGGCAGTCAGCAGGACACACTCCCGATGGGGAGGAGACCCTGCCTTTCAGGCTTCACTGTAAATCAACTCGTTCCTCACCACGTGGTTCTTTATTTTCTGGACCCCTTCCCAGGGTCCCCCACACCCGGCCCTGCAGCCTCACCGAGAGTGTAAGGACAGGGCCGCCCTCGGCCCCCCAAGCACCAGGTGAGGCGGGGCCTGGCCGCCAGCCTTGGTACCCCTTCCAGGCAAGGGCTGGGCGTGGCTGCTGAGGCCAGCGTGTCTGTGGGCTGCCTCTGTCTTCACATGGAGTGGCGGCTCCAGACGGCGTCAGCTTTCAAGGGCATCAGACAAAACGGTGCTGCTGGGCTGCAGCTCTGTGCCTGCTCCCAGGGCCTGTGGGCCGTGAGCTGCTGGGAGAGGGGCTGAGGCATGAGGCGGGTGGTGAGCACCGGCGGTGCGGGCGTAGGAAAGGCCCGCAGCCCCTACCATTTGGGCGGAGGGTGGAATGGAGAGTGGGCACCACGAGCATGAGCCGCTGCAGCCAGTGTAACTACCGGAGTGGAAAAGCCAAAGGGAGCGGAGGTTCCCAGATGGGTGCCGGGTGCTGCAGCAGCCCCCACCCAGGAAGAGAGCCCCCGAGGCCCGTCCTTGCCACCCCCAGGCACACGCATCTGCACTCCAAGGAGAATCTGCTTCCCTGCCGCCACCCTCCAACGGTCCCAAGGGTGAGCAGCGACCCTTAGCTCAAGGTCACTTTGCCCTTTGGATCACTACAGTGCAGTTTTGTAGAAAAGTTCAAATGCTTTCAGTCCTTGCACGTTATTCTCCCACGATACAGCTGCACGGCCGACGGACACACCACTGGCCCAGAGCACCGTGTGGTCCCTCTTCTAAGAGGACAGCAGGGTGTCCATGAAGGTGGCAGGGCTGTGACAGTTCCCAGCAGAGTCCATGCTGTTCCCGGATGCAGAGGCACCCAAGTCTGTGTGCCAAGGGGATGTGGCCACCACCCTTCCTATGACCAGTGGGGTCCTGCCTCCAATCTGAGGGTGGCTGGGCCTCCGGCTCCCCCTGCCCAGCCATAGCTTCCAGATGCTGCAGCTGTCTGGTGCCCCCTGGAGCCCCACCACCCCACAACAACCCCATTGCTCAAATATTTGTTTTGATGGGAGTTCATGGCATATAACTTCAAGCACTAAGTCTGGCCATTCTCATAAAAAATGGACTGTAACCTCCTGCCGCTGTGCAGAGACTTCCTTGCTGTCAGGGTGCTCTGTGGGCATGCGGCCTGGGACCCGGGCCCACCTCGTCCCCCCGTCTGTTTATTGAGGTGCCTCCTTAGGTGGTAACCCCTCCCCAGCTACCACCCTCCCACACAGGGATGTAAAATTCCCGGAGCACAGCCCTGGGAAGCCTAGAACAGGGGTCTGCATGGGTCTGGAGCTCAGGGAGAACGTGGGGCAGGATGGAAGGTTCCCGCTGCAGGGTCCCCAGGGAGCTGATCTAGTCATGCTGATGGGCGCCCCTTGTCCCACCACAAAGGCATCCAGGACATGACCACCTGCACTGCAGAGACAAGAGCCCTGGGCCATGTGCTGAGCCCCCACCCATAGGTCTCCGGCTCATCCTTACTCTCTCTCTCCAGGGCACCTGCTTCTCTCCTGCTCATAAAGAAAGGTCTGGCTGGAGGAGAGAAGGAAGACAGGAGGGTGGCAACCAGTTAATGACAGCAGGGATGCAGCCTGGCCCCCAGCCCTCTACACCAGCTCTGAGCCCTGAGCAAGATTCCTGGAATTCTCTCCCTGCAGCTTGGGGCACAGACAGAGGCCCGGGCTTGCACTCCCACCCCGCTCACCCACTCCACCACACCCAGCTACAGCCCAGGCTACAGGAGTGCCTGCCTTAAATTCCATTAGTGAAGGGCCTAGACTTCCAAATGTGTCCTAACAAAGGTGTCTGTGTGCTGTCTGTCTGTCTGCTGGGCTCCCCATCCCCCCATGGGCACCTGCCTGCAGCCCCCTCCCTCTCCTCAGTGGGCACTGACCCCAGGAGCCCAGCGTCCCCCCTCACGGTGACTCCCAGGGACACAGCCTGGGACAAAGCAGATGGGAGGAAATGGAAGGGCACCGTGGACAGCGCCAGGCTGCAGGCTTGAAGCTGCGCGCCACCCGGGGGGGCGACCAGGGCAGGGGGGTCTGGGCTCTGCCCCTTGGGTTCCTTGGCTGTAAAGGGATCACAGCTGCTCTCCCGACTCCTGTGTGTGTGTGTCACTCCCCTGGGATGAAGTCACCGCCTGCCTGTGATTCCAGGACTGTCCTTGGTGCCGTGAGACCAGCTCCTCTCCTCCAGGTGCCCAGTCTGCCTCCTGCCCTGGTGCAGCCTGGGCAGTGTGGCTTGGGGGAAGCGGAGGGTGTGGAGTGGCCTGGCCCCAGCTAGGACACGTTTACCGCTGCTGTGTGTGGGGAAAGCAGACTGGCTTGTGGTGTGTTTCACTGTTGCTTTTAAATCCTCCACGCACAGGACAGCTTCATGATCTGTACTAGGACAGACCCCCCACCTGCTCAGGTCCCCCAGAGGCCCCTTTTGTCCCCTGGAAGCGAACAAAGATGGCCACAGCCACTCTGATATAGGCAGAAGTGCTGCTCAGGTTGGAAGGCAGGCCTCTGCCACCAGAATGAGCACGGAGACCCCGGCACAGGGGAAGGAGGGGGCCCCCGGTGCTAGCTGGAGCCAGCAGTGGCCCCCCACCTCCCGTCATCTGACCCTCGGCATGGTGGCCTGTTCACTGGTCAGGAGACATCCGCCAGGCCCCCTGAGGCACTGCCCTCTGCAGTTCTCGTCCCTGGGAAGCAGAGCAGCTCCAGCAACTCCATTCAGCCTTCCGTTGGCTCAAGATGTGAACTTGGGGTCACCTCGCTCCTCCTCCCCCTGACTCCAAGCCCAAATGGTAGCAAATCCAGTGGTTTTGCCCTCAGAACATGCAGCGCCTATTTGGCCACGTCCCCAATTCCACCGCCCAGTCCACACCCTCTGTTGCCAGCCATTGCAGTAGGTTCTACACCTCCTTTTCCAGCCCCCCTTGTGCTCAATACCTCAGCCCCCCAACTCTTGCTAATAGGGGCACACTTCTGCTTGAAGTCCACAAAAGGCTCCCACCACCCTCAAAGGAGCCACTGTGGCCTTCGATCCCCTCCAGGCTGGCTCTGTGGGCTCTGGCCTCCGGCCCTGAACCTCCCCATGGGCTGCTCTTCTGCAAAGCTCCTTCCAGCGTCTCTGCCTGGCTGTGTTCCGCATCCGCTCACGTCTCCTTAGTGGGGAGGCCGGTCCTGGCCCCCAGGGCATGCGCATATGCAGACGCAATGACCTGCAGGTGGTCTTCCCAGTCTTGCTCCCTGCTGCCTTCCTGCTGCCTGCCTTGGCCCGCTGTGTGTAATGCGCTTGGCAGTGTAACTCGTGGAGCTAAAAAGTAGCCATTCCAGCCTTGAAGGTTTGCCCAGCTGACTTTCAGCAGTCCTTGGAGGTGGGCTATGACCTCCACGCCAAGGGTCTGCAAACTGTGGCTCACAGAGCTGTTTCTGGACCCCAGGTCTCCTGGCTTCCACCCAAGGCTTTTGCCCCAATTCCACTTTTGGGCTATTTCTAGGATTGGGTCGCCAGGAAGCACTCACCTGCCTGGCCCGAGCCACTGCCTGCAGTTCCTGGAAGGAGCTGCAGCCTCTCCCGGGGTCTCTGGGGTCTATGACTCCAGTCCTCTGCGGCCTTCTTGGGCTCCGTAGGAAAAAGGTGCCCTGAGAACCGTGAACTACATGGTGTTATCACATACGTGTGCTGCTGACTTTTCAAGGAATTGGTGGAAAACACAAAAAAGCGTCCCAAGTCTTCCTGGCACTGGGCACTGACATAACTTCTTGGTGGCAAAATGTTTTGTCAACCCAAACTGCTCTCAACAAGCTGCCCTCAGAACTGCGGGGCTGGGGAGATCCCAGGGCATGTTGCCTGACTTCCCCAATGCTACCTGGACCCCTGGAGGGACAGGAGGCAAGCCCAGGCCCCCTGCCCTGAATCCTCTCCCACAAACTGCTCACTGCCTCTCAGCGACCTGCTTCGGGCCGCTTTTCCCACTTGGGACGTCCTGTCCACACTTGCCCCTCCACGCCCTCCTCTCTGCTCTGAGGACTCTGCTCTGAGCTTGGCTTCCCGGTGAGTCCTGCTCCTCACGCGGCTTTCTCAGGACCTCTCAGCACTGCGGTCCAGTCTGGCCTCTTTGGAGGTCCTGACCCCACAGAGCAGTGCACTCCAACACAGCGTGCATCCCCCTCACCTGGAGGGCTCCCTGCAACTGGGGGTGGCCAAGGGTCTGCACTGAAGGCACTGCTGGCCCAGGGACCATGCCGTGGGGGCCAGGCCCTGGAGCGCCGCAGACACACCAGGCACCCAGAGCACTTGCTGAATGGGGGCCTGGCGCCCCTCACTGCAATGTGGAGGTTGACAGGGTTATTCCAACCCCCGTCTCACATTGATGGGCTCTCCCTGCCCTCCACGGCCGGTCCCACTCCCAGCCCCCTCGCTGGTGCATCTGCGCTGTTGCGAAGAAACTGTTTGGAATGGCCACGTCCCCCAGCTGCCCCCTGCCCCCAGCCTTGCCAGCTGGCTCCCCTCAGCACCCCAGCACTGGCCGAGCCCCATCCTGCCCAGGCCCCTGGGCCTGCCCCTCCCCAGGCTGCTTGTGCACATCTAGGAGGGCTGACTCTTTCTACCTCAGCTAATGTCACCACCACCCTGGAGTTGGCTCCTTGGCAGACACGCCTCGGGCTTGCAACCTGTCCTGCTCATGGGAGGAGACCCTCCACAGCACAGCTTGTGTGTCCTGGCACTGCTGTGCCCCCACGGCTGACATGAGCTCTGGCCACAGTAAGTTTTCAACATCCCACTGACAGGATGTATACCTCGCCCAGCCAGAAGGCCACCATAGGGTCATCTCCCCACAGCAGTCCCGAGGCAGACCTGACCAAGGAGGTGGACAAAGCAGGCTTGACTATACACGGCGCATGACGTCCGGGCACAGAGCCGTCAGAACTGGGTTGTGGCCACACACGTGCCCTGCAGAACCAGGTCATGGCTGTCACTCTGCTGCCTTCTCCAGCCTGAAGAGAAGCACTTCAGCAGCAGTGAACCAGTGTGGTTGGTATTCCACATGGCCAGGGCTGGCCCCAAATGACAATTTCACTGCAGACAGGAGGAGGATTCTTCCAAGCTTATACATCTGGTAACTTTACAAGGGGCTCAGGTCTCGGCCCACCCCAGGTTCTTACTTGCTCCAGAGCGGTGTCCCTCAGGACATGTCACAGTCTTCATGGAGCCTTGAATGAGGTTCTTAGATGTTTGCAGCAAGCAAACCATGGGACTTAGAGGCCCCCCATCTTTGGAGTTGTTTGGAGTGGAATAAACATAAGCTGGCCCTTTGCAGCTAGATTCCCTGAGCGGCCAGCCATCTGCAGAGCTGTTCTTTGTACCGACCCGGATGTTCGGCTTTGTCAAGGAAGCTGAGTTCTGGTGCAGGAGGCAGTGAGAACAAGTCTGCTCATGTCATATGTGGTGGTGTCGTTTCAGACACTGACCCTCCCTCGGTGCGGACGCCCTGAGGAGATGTCTGTCTTTTTAGGGGGCCACTCCCTGGCAGGAGGCCTTGGGCGCATTAGTCAGCTTCTCCGGTGGCAGCCCTGGAGCCCCCACCCCCGCTCAGCAAAGCCTGACTTGTGCTGTAGCCCCTACTCTCTTCTCAGGCAAGGAGCCCAGCCAACACCTGACATTTGCACTCCTACATTTTATTCATTTAAACATAACAAATTTCATATTCTACATTAGTGCTTTAACCTTCTTCAAATGCTTTCATGCACATAATCCCACAAGACAAAAATGCTCACATTACTTCCATTTTACAAGTCAAGAAAATGGGGTCCAAAGGGATGAGAACCGTCCACAGACAGACCAGCAGTGAGCCTAGAACCTAGAACTGGCCAGAGTACGCCCCCCGCCTCCCAACTCTGAGGCACCCTGTCTCTAGCAAGGCTGGGCCCTCCCAGCCCGGACTCCGGGGGCAGGTCTGGATCCTCAGGGGCCTGGCGGCTGCAGACAAAAAGATCCTAGAACCCCCAGGAGGCCCCAAGGGGCCAGCTTCCCAGCCGGCCACAGCACAGGCAGCAAACGCCTGCAGCTCCCAGGGCAGTGGCAAAGGGCTGGTCTAATGGAAGGGGCAGGGACTGGCTTTTCTGGTCCTAACTTACGAATTTACAAACCAGGGCCCCAAACTGTAGAAGGGGGTAGTGAGCAGCCAGGAAAACGTGGCGCTCTGGCCACTGTGCCACCACGCCAGCACACCCAGCCGTGGGGACGCTGGCAGAGGCTCCGGTTCCCAGAAGGGGCCTCCTGAGGGGGCAGCTCCCTGGGTCAGTGAAGTGAAAACCTAAGCTGGGCTCCCCAGAAGCAGGCACTCCCCAACCCCTATTTGCACCCTCACCCTCCTTACCCCATCACCCCGTCTTGTGGGGCACGGTGTGGAGGGTGTGCTGGGCCTCTGGGGCAGGCTGGCCCACGCTGCGCCCCCTTCCACCTCCTGCCCCAAGAGGTCGCACAAAGGATGTCAGCTCAGCCACACCCCGGCCTGGGCAGGCGGCCATATGTGGGGCCCCACCACAGGGCTCGCGCTGTCAGCCAGGACCGCTGCTTGGCCTCCCGGGAAAGTCCCACTCCAAGGCCAGACTGCCTTCTCCCACAGACCCCAGCTCCCGCACGTGCAGCCACGGCCCAGCGGCTGGCGCACTCCCACCCTCCCACCTAAGCCAGGGGCTGTGCCCTGTGCTTGACTTCAGCGAACCAGCCTTGATGTGGAGCCCTCTGCATTTCCAGCATCTTAAAAGAGACTATTGATCTAAAATGTTGTTTATGGCAAAGAACCAAGAACAATTTAAAATATATATGAACTTCAAGCCAACCGTATCAGGTTACATTTTTTAAATTACACACACTGCTATTTATGAAACTTTGCTAGTTTAACCTGTTGTGGGGGGATGTGTGTGGCAGGTGTGGGAACCAGGTATCTGAAGTCAGCAACCCATCTTATTTCCCACACCTGGCTTCTCCAAACACTGGTATTTTCCAAGGCCCCCCACATCCTGGCAGTGCCCGCAGCACACCCTGAAGCCTGGTGTCAGAGCTGGCAGATAAATGTGAATCCTCTCTCACTGAGAGTCCCACCAGCACTCTCAGGAAGCTGAGAGACCAGATGAAGGTGACCCTGGAGGAGGGACGGATACTCGCCCCGGACTAGGAGGTGGCAGCGTGGACCAGCCAGGCGTGGCAGGAGGGAAGAGAAGGGAGGCCCATGGAGGCCAGTGGGACCAGGTGGGAGGCAAGTGTGGCACCTCTTACCAGGGACTGGTTTATCTGGGTAACTTAAGTAGCTAGTTACCTGGCCAGACCTCTGGGAGTGGAGCGAACACTGGGAATGGGGACAAATGCCCATGTTGGGACAGGGCTGCAGACTGACCTGACTGTGGAGCCGGGCCTTGGGGCTGGGGGACAGCAAGTGGGCCACCAGAGTTAAGATGAGCGGTCAGTCACCCACTCTGCAGACAGGGTCTCATGTGCCTTGAGGCAGGCTGGCCATCTGGAATCCTGGGGCACAAGGGTCCCCAGGACGGGTAGGTGGGTGGCTGTTGCCTTTAGGACTTCTAGACTTGATTAATGCCAGCAGGCCTTCTGAAGCCTCAGAAGAAAACCTTTTAAAGTGTGTTTTCCTTCCTCAGGTGACAGTGTACTACACTTGCCGAAGACCTGTCCCTGCAGAGAGCTGAATCCTGCCCAGCTGTACCGTCCACCCAGGAAGGGCATCATAACAGGCCCCGGGCAGAGGACACGCAGCCCTCTTTGCCCCCGTGGCCCCCACTGCTGGCCCTCTGTCCTGGCTCCCTCAGACCGGCCTCCTGCGTGGCCTCTGCTTTGTGGGGACAGGTCTTGCTCACTGTCCCTGGGGCCCAGAGCATTACCCAGCACACTGCAGCTGTTTAGCAGACATGCAGGAGATGGCGCCCCATGGCTGTCCTCAGAGCCCTTAACAAGCTGCAGAGCCATGCTCGCTTGCGCACATATTCGGAGAAAGCTTCTGCCCGTGGCTTTCTGTATGAAAGCAGAGTGCACACCTTGGTATCCTGGTACCAAGCCTGGCTTACAGCACATAGGTGGTCCATGAATATTGTTCAAAGAAAGAATGGACTTCTAACATCAGTCATGACTCCCCAGCCCCGACCAGCCTCTGCTCCCTGGTGACAGGAGATCCCAGCAGCCAACTGTCAGTCCCGGCTAAGAGCAGACCTGAGGCCCCCACCCCGGGCTCTCGTTTCAGTGCAGACGCTGCCCGTCACAGGGCTGTCTGGTCTACGGTGTGGCTGTCTCTCTGCACCTGCTCTTGGAGCCTCAGGCACGACGTGTGCAGGCTCGGCCGGGCTGCTCACACCAGGTCCCAACTGGGGCCTCCCAGCACCAACCTTGGCACACAGAGCAGCCCAGCCCGGAGGGAGGGGCGGGGTGCAGGGAGAGGCCCACCACCACACCCAGGGTCACCGCACATGTTCAGCAGGACTGGAGAAGAGCTAAGATCAGGTGGCCACAACACTGTAGCGACAACTTCACTGGAACAACAGGTATCACCTGAGAATGTCCCAGAGCTGAGCCACCCTTCAAATGCAAAGTTCCCGTCAGGACAGAGTGCGCAGTCGCTTAAGGGTGACACTCAAACAAAACTCAGGGAGCGGTTCCAGTCCTTGCGGTTTGGGAAACCTCCTTCTGGAGGGTCCTGCGACTTCAAAGCCAACATGACATCCTGCAGGGCCCACGGAGCTCGGCCTCTCCTCAAAGGCGGTGTGCCGTGTGACACAGTCCGCGTTGTAGAGGCGCCTCCCGGGACCCTGGGCCCGTCCACTCACGAGAACACCCACCTCTCTGGACTTCCTGGTGGCCACCGAATAAAGGAGCACAAGCATGTGGAGACAGCTGCCAGCAGCGGGCCTTCCCCCGTCCCCGTACCTTCTCCACAGGGCCTGTAACCTGCTGCGGGGCCGAAGGCCTCAGGGGGGCAAAGCTGGGCAGTCCAAGCTCCTTGGCAGCCACGGCAGCCCTGCGGGACCACTGCTTCCAGCAAAAATTGAACGCAGACCCTCTCCGGGTCCCGTCAGCAGGAGGCGGCGCACGCTGGGGACGCGGCAGGTGGGGCTGCTGTGAGGGGGGCAGGTGAGCAGGCCCTGCCCCCCTACACGCCCTGCGGGGCAGCAGGCTCCACCCTTGGGCTCCTGTCTCCCTAGGTCTTTGGGGGGCTGAAGTTGCCCCCCTGGGACGCCTACCACGCAGGCAGACAGGCACCCCAGGGGGTTTTTCCTCTAAGGCTTTTTCGGTGGCAACGCCCAGCGCAGCGGCGCTGTAATCGGGAGGCGCTTCCAGGGGCTGGAGGGCAGGCTGCGGCCCCTCCTACGGGTCTGGCTCCAGCAACTGTCAAGAGTCCAGCGCCCTCGGAACAGGATCAGAGACCCAAACTGGGGCCGCACCGCCACCCAGCAGGGACGAGGAAGCGGTAAAGGAAGCCCCGCAGTCGGCGTCCCTGCACCTGCAGGGGATGGGGGAGGAGTGGGGAGACCGGGACGGGGGGCGCAGGACCGAGCTCCTCCAGATGGGGTGGCAGACCCCGACCCGACCCCGGCCCTGCGCGGGGCGGGACCCTCGACCCGGCCGCTGAGGAGCGACAGCGGGCGCTGGGGGGGTCCTGAACCCTCCGCTTGGGACCCAAGACAAAAGCCCTGAGGGTGACGGAGCCGAGGGGCCGCGCTTCCGTGGGCGCGGTCACAGGGGGTGGAGCGCTCACCTGGGGTCGCAGTCGGGGGCAGCAGTCGGGGGCAGCCTCGGGCTCACGGTTCCGGGTCCGGGTGTGGGTCGGGGAAGGGGTCAGGATCGGGGTCGGGGTAAGAGCAGAGGTTGGGGTCGGGCTAAGAGCAGGGCTGGGGATCGGGGTCGGGATCAGGATCAGGGTCGGGCTCCGGGTCGGGGCCCGGTCCGGGTGTGAGTCGGGTGGGGGTCAGGATCGGGGTCGGGCTCCGGGTCGGGGTCGGGGTCCGGATCCCGGTCGGGGCCGGGGTCCAGCTCGGGGTCCCGGTGCGGCAGCGTAAACGCGGCTGCCGCTTCGCTGGCGTCTGGGTGGCGCCCCGCGGGGAGGCGGTGGTTGGGGGCCACGCGGCGGAGGCGCGCCCGGCTCCCGCCCCGCCCCGCCCGCCAGCCGCCCCGCCTCTCCCACCTCCCCCTTCCGGCCCCGCCCCTCCTGCTCCACTAACGCCCCGTCAACCCCCGCAGGACACCTGGCGGGAGGGACGGGGGGCGGCCCGGGGTCTCCAACTCCCTAGGTTGCCTGTCCCGGGGGTCGCTCTCTCCTGGGGTCCCAGGCTGCCCCTGCCAGGGCACGTTCTGAGGTCCCGGAGGTTCGTCCCCCCGGCTCCGGCGCGAGCTGGGACCGCCCGCTGCGCCCCAAGTCCTGCCCCAGGCCGGCTGCACCGTCCGCCCCGCGCACCCACGCGCGCCACTGGGCCGCGAGCGCCGGGGACGGGCTGCGCGAAAGAGCGCCTGCCGGAGGGCAGGGCGACGGGTGCTTCGTGCTCACGCGCTGCGGGGCCCAGGCTAGGGCCCTGAGTGGTGACATTCGGGCAGAACCCACGAGGAATGAGGGAGGACCACCCGAACCGCGGCCCCCAGCGGCAGTGCGCGCGGCTGAGCGGTGGGCGGCGCCGGCGCAGACGCGGGGTGGTGGTGGGGGTGTGGGCGCGTTCGGGCCTGCGCGTCCCCGCCACTCCTGGGCCCTCTGACCTTCCCGCCTCAATTGCCCCTCCCCTCATTGTCACCTGCCCCGCGCAACAGGGTCTCATGCCAGCCGCCTGTTTTTCTTCCGAGCACGTGTCACCTTCTGTATTATATTATTAACTAATTTTGACTGGCTCCCCCAACTAGAGGGTGGACCCCGCCAGGGCAGATGATTTTCTCAGGGCTCAGGGCTGAGTTCCTGTGCTGGGCCAGGCCTGGTTGAAACTGCTGGGGTGGGCTCCCGAGGCTGACGGAGGCACCCCTTCCCCTGGCCTCTCAATACTCCGCTCAAGCCCCAGTGGAATCAGACTGCTGCACAGCATGTTTTTTTTATGTGTCTCCCCCTGCTCAGCCATGACAGTCTTACAGTTGGGAACCAGCTGTTCAGTATGCCAGCCATGTGCTGAGCATGAAGGTCATACCGAGCTCAGCAGCACACGGGCCAGGGCTCCCGTCGCACAGAGTTGGGCGCTGCGGCTCAGAGAGGCTCCAAGCCCCGGTAAGGTGGCCTGGCTGAGCGATGGGAAACACCTTCCCCTGTTCCAAAGCCTGGAGAGTGTCCACTGCGTCCCACTGCCCGCGTTCCAGCACTCAGCTGGGTCTCATTAGTCAGCGGGCAGAAACAGTGAGTAAGTGAATTTATTAGCAAACCGTTGTGTTATAACATTACATTTATTTAACTTCCATAGCTCTTGAAATAGCTGTGATCAATCCTAAGTAAAAACTGACAGCTGGTCTTAATGCAGTGGCTAAGCTTGTAATTTTGGACTTTGGGGGTCCAAAACTTGGCTCTGTCACGTTCTTGCTATGTGATCATCACCTCTGTCTGCCTTCGTCTCGCTGTCTATGAAAAAGAAGTTAATAATAGTACTGCTTATAGAATTGTCCCCAGATTAATGGAGCTAATGTTTGTGCAGCAGTCAGAAAGTACCTGGCAAAGTAAAGACAACGTAAGATGTAGCATTTCTAAATCCCTCTACACAACAAACCATATGGGGCGGCACAAATCAACACCAGGAGGCATGCCAAGTCCCCAGCCTGGCCGCACAGAAGGGGGTTCCTGTCACTCTTCCCTTACTATAGCTGCAGAAGGCACAGAGTGATGGCCCGTTTACAGAGATGGCCCCTGAGCTTGTGCAAGAAGGACAAATGGGTGGCAGAGGCAGAGGCCTTGGTGCTGGGGACAGGGTGCCACAGACCAGCACGTTCCAGAAATGTCAGAAGGGCTTGGGATCCCAGTGTCAGGATGCCTGGGTGGTGTGTGTTGTCCAGTTCTATTTCTGGCTTTTGTGTTTGTTTTCAGACTGGCTTCTCTCACATGGAGATGTGTGTGTAAGGTTCCTCCATGTCCTTTCATGGCTGATGGCCAGGACTTATAATATTCCACCATCCGGAGGGGCCACAGTTTATTGATCACCTACTGAAGGAGGTTTCCAGTTCTTCGGAATAAATGCCGCATAGCCCAATTGCCAGATCATGTGGTAAGAGTATGTTTAGTTTTGAAGTTAAGCTTGTAGGACAGCACTGCCCACCTGCATATTTATCCAGCCTCACTGCACAGGGTTCCAAAGGCATCTCACTTTGATGAGCTGGGTTCCAGAGGTTCCCTGAATAACCTGCCCCCAAACCACCTGCTGGTTTCGCATCAGCAAGGGCTTCCTCTGGAAAATGGGGCATCCGGGATGTTCGTTCTGTCGTTTAAAAAAACCTCCCATTGCCCTTCTGTGGACATAAGTGTCCACTTCAGAGCTTTGTTGACGCCCCTGTCTCACCGAGTGATTTTTCCTTTTAAAGGGAACAGTTGTCAAGAAAACATTTTGGTTTTGTTTTTTAAAAGGAGCAATGGGAACTCCCACATTTTGGTGGGAACGCAGAATGGCACGGCTACGTTGGAAATTAGTATTTGGCATTTTCCTTCAAAACTAAACATACTCTTACCACATGATCTGGCAATTGGGCTACGCGGCATTTATTCCGAAGAACTGGAAACCTCCTTCAGTAGGTGATCAATAAACTGTGGCCCCTCCGGATGGTGGAATATTATAAGTCCTGGCCATCAGCCATGAAAGGACATGGAGGAACCTTACACGCACATCTCCACGTGAGAGAAGCCAGTCTGAAAAGTCTACTCACTGTGTGATTCCAACCCTGTGACGTTCTAGAAAAGGCAAAATTATGGAGACACAATAAAAAGATGATTACAATTGCCAGGAGCTGGGGGAGAGGAGGAGGGATGGGTACGCAGAGCGCAGGGGATTTTAGGAGAGTGAAACTGCTCTGAATGATACAATAGTGACAGGTACCCTTCAGTACACACTTATCCAAACCTGTGTAATGTGTGCACCAAGGGTAAAAGGGACTACAGTTAATAACAGCATATTCGTATTGCCTCATCGCTTGTAATGAACGTGCCAACCGCAGCCTGTTAAAAATAGGGGACATGGTGGGGACGACAGCTATGAGGGAGTGTTCTTTCTGCTTTTTCTGAAATCCAAATTGCTTAAAAATAAAGTATATTTTAAAATGGAGGGTTGTGCTTTGGGTTGCCAAGGATGTTTGTCCATATAAATAAGTATTAACAAGGGAGGAGTTAGGTGGCAGTAATTTGAAGGCTTAGGAGCCTTAGAAATAGCAGGTGGTGGGGCATTTGAGGGGAAGGTGCTGGAAGGGTCTGCAGATGGCTGGTGGCTCCTGGGCCCTGGGCGGGTGCCAGCCCCGCAGAAAGAGGGTGCAGGACATGCCGGAGATGTGAGCGCCAACCCATGGAGCCTGCATCAGGGCTGGAGGGGAGGGACAGGAAGGAGGGAGCCAGAGTGGGGGCTCAGGCAGGCTGCACACCCTCCCTGCCCCACCCCACAGGACTCCTGGAGGAAAGCTCCCCCTTCCATTTTCAAAAGGCAAGCCCTCAGCAGCCACTGCTGCAGGACGTGTTACAAGAAGTGTTACTCCTTCAGGGGGCTCCTAACAAGACGGCCAGAAGGGGTCTGTCCTGAAACAGCGAGAGAGGCACAGAGACCCTTCCGACAGCCAGGGCCTGGAGGAGCAGCGCTGGGCTGCTTCCAACGTGGCCTCCGGGTCTGGGACAACAGAGCTCACCTACCCCCGAGAACAGTCACTTAGAGGGGCAGCAGGAGGAAGTTCCAGCACCCTTTATGACCCCGCAGCACACTCACACCCTATCATCTCCCCTTTTCGCTACTGGCCTGTGTCACCCACCCAGTTGGGTCTGTCTGCTGGTGCTTTACAAAGGAAATGCTGAAGCGCCAGCTTTTGCAGAGAGAAAGTTTTGTTGCAGGTTAGGAGGACAGGAAGCTAGCTCAGACATGTCTGTCTGCTCCAGCCTGGGAAGATGAGGACTTGGGAGTGAGGTTGAGGCATATAAGGGACTCGGGGCTGCGAGCTGGAAACCCCCCTGGGCAGTGCAGTCATTACCTCGTCGCATGTGTAAATTCAGGGTGGGGGGTGGCATCAAATAAATGGTGGAAATTTGGACTGTGGCCCCATAGGCCGGCCTTCTGTGTGGTGTCGGGGCATCTGTGGGTTTTAACCAGCTTGACTAGTCCTCCAATCCTCCCAAGTGCAGGGACCTCCTTATTTGTCATTCTGCAAGACCAACTCAAGGATTTTTGCTGGCAGCCCTGGGGGTGGGCGTTTGAAGCAGGTGACGCTCAACAGGCAGGGCAGAGAAGCAAAGCATTGGTGGGCATGTTTTACGATCACCAAACCTGCTGGGTGGCCACATGGATCATCTTTTTTGGGCTGTGCAGTGTGTTAGCTGCCAGCCACGTGTTACTGCTGGACACCTGACTTTGCTATAGGCCCAAAGTGAAACATGCTGTCAGTAAAAAATGTGTATCAGGTTTTGAAGACTTGGTGGGAAAACAATGAAAAATATCACGTTAGCAATTTAAAAGATCCTGGCTGCATGTTGAAATGCAATATATGGCATTTCTGTTGGTCATGCTTTTGGGTTTCCAAGCCCAGTGGGGACCTGCCCAGACTTCAGCAGCCCTTCGCTGTGGGTTAGGCTGGGCCTCCCCCCACCACTCGCAGCGGCTCAGCCCAGAGCCCGTTCTCCAGAGGGTGAGGGGCCTCGGCGGGTGTCTGAAGGCGAGCTTTGGGAAGGCCAAGCACCTTCGTGCGTGAAGTTTGGAGGAGCCACAGGTCAGGCTCTGGAGCATTTCTTGCGGTTTCAACACCAGCAAGACTTGCGGGCGGGGGCGGGGGGGGCTTTGGGAACCACAGGGTTGCAGAGGCAGCGTCCAGGCCAGGATTCCTCCAGTAAGGGGGTCGGGATGGGGCAGTGTTCACCCCAGCTTGTGGGGACCCCTGGAGCCTTGGCTGAGGATCACAGAGGATTGCATTGTGTCCCCCCAGAAAAGATATGCTGAAGCCCTTGGTTCCTGTAACTGTGACTTGTTTGGAAGTAGGGTCTTTGCAGATGTAGCCAAGGTAGGATGAGGTTGTGGTGGGGTAGGGGTCTGAATCCTGCATCACTGGTGTCCTTCTAAGACAGGAGACCCAGCCGCAGGGAGAAGAGAGCCTGTGACGTGGGAGGCAGAGGTTGGGGTGATGCTGACAACTGGGGGACACCACGGATTGCAGGCACCGCCTGAGCTGGACAAGGCAGGAAGGGTGCTCCTCTAGAACTTCGGAGGGAGCATGGGGCCGCCCACACTGGTGGCCGCAACTGGGAGAAAGGATTCTGTTGTTTGAAACCCCCATCTGATCCTTCGTTATGGTAGCCCCAGGCCACCAGCATAGATACCATCTTGGAGGTCACTACCATGTGTGGCCCTGGGCCCTGGGGTACAGATCTGGACACACTGGCAGCATTTTTACCTGTGAACCCCGTCAGGGGTCAGCTGCTGGCTTCAGCGGCCAAACATCTCAGAGCTTCAGCTGGACATTTGCAAATTGAGGCAAACGAGTGGGCGTCATTCACTTACCACATTTTCTGGACTTTGTGTGCTGGAAACAGACGCAAGAAAGATGTGGTTAGGGTGTGGCTTCAGTTGCGGAGAGAGGTAGTTCTAGTTTCAATTATGGCAACCTCATAAAAAGTTTTCCTTTCTTTAAATGATTGTTCCATGTGGGGGCCCGGCCTACGGCCGAGGCTGAGCCCCACTCTAGCTGGACAACGCTCTAAAGATGGCGCCTGCTTCCTGCTCACCACCCTTTCCCCTCTTCCCTGTTGGGGATTGGCCCAGCAGACTTACGTACCCGTGCACAGCTCGTGCTGCCGGCTTAGAGTGGCGCGTGACACCTATCCGCTTAAAGGTCACGCATGATACTGTCCCGGATTGGTTGGGTGACTGAATATAAGGGAGCCCGCCGGGAGGGAGAAGAGCTTCCCGACAACTGCTGTAACTGCCGTGAGAGATTAGACTATAAAGCCTAGAGAAGAATTAAGACCTTGGGCGTGTTGCTTCGGTCCCTTTGGGGTCGCGACAGTTCCAGGACATGCATGGCCTTATGTGTTGAAGGCACTTGCTTTTCACCTGGAAGGACGCAAACTGCTGCTAGACGTACCGTGTCAGTCTCCCAGGGTACACCTCGGAACCACAGACCCGGGACTTAGAGCAGACCTCCTGGGGCCAGTGTGGGCATGGTGGCCACTCCCTGGTGACCCCAGCAGGCCCCTCCCCACTTCTCCAGCCCCTCCCCACCTTCCACCCCAGTCCCCAGAGCTGACCTGTGCCCCTTAGTGTAGCTTGGCTTGGAGCGCCCTACTCCCATCTGCCTCCACCCTCAGTGGCCTTCTCTCTGTGTCTGTCTCCTAATCAGGAGCCCAGTCATATGGGACCAGGCCGGGCCCACCTCCTCCAGTGTGACCTCCGCTTAACTAATTGCACCTGGACCACCCTGTTTCCAAAAAGGGCACATTCTGAGGTCCAGGGACCGCTACGTCCAGGATGCACTTTTTTTTTGGAGGAAGGACACAATTCAGTCCATAACTTATACCTAAACCAAACCCCCATCTCTCCCCCTCTGGGTTTCTTCTCTAACTTCTTCTAATTTCTTCCCACCAGGACCAGTGGCAGCAGTGAGGCAGGACAGAGCTGGGGGGAGTTGAACCCCAGGGCTTTGCAGGTGGTTTGACTGAGCCTCTATTTTTAGGCTCGAAGTAGGAGTTGGAAGACCAACACCAGAAACTAGCTGCCCTGGTTTCTCTGGACCAAATTGGCAGTATTTTCCAGGAAGAGATCGGGCTCTGTGCCAGCTGAGCTGGGCATGAGCTGCACAATCTTATCGCCAGGCAGCAGCCTTCCAGCCCAGGAGGAGACGCACTGGCTGCTCTCTGCAGGGTGATGGGGGCGCGCCGGACCTGGCCTGTGCACTTGGCCGCACCAGGAGCAGAGGGTGGCTTCCAGCTCAGACCCAGAGGGACGTTATCAAAGCCATCAGACACCAGTAAGTGCTAGCTCCAGGGGAGAGACTTCAACGTGAAATTTAAGTCCAGTGGGAGGTGAAACCAAGCTTTCAGCATCTCCAGGGAGGAGGTGACGGCAAGGATGGAGAGGCCCATTTTATTGTCTTCTCATTAAACAAATAACATGACGCTGGAACCAGTGTCTCAGGTTTCACAGAACTCAGAAAACGCACCAGATGGAAGCCATCTGTATCCTACCTACAGTTTAGAAGATCACAAAAGTGCATCCCTGGGAAATCAGGTCTTCCAAGGGAGTAAATGCCTGGTTACACTTAGTTACTAACATGCAAAACCTCAGGACTGTTACCCACACTGAATGGTCATCCTTGCACATCTTTCTGCTGACCCAAAGAGTATGCTGAGTATCTTTCACCTTGTGAAACATCTTCGTTAATCTAGCTACTTTTTCTCTGGTTCACCACGTTGCGCAGACATGTCCCGATGGGCTGGGGTGCCTTGTGCAGGCTGTACCTGCCCTTTCGGCTCTGGCTGCCTCATCCCTTTCTGAAAAATTTCATTTTATCTTTCAACATTCCTTTCTCTTCAGCATTATCCTGTCATCACTTCTTGTGTAACTAGTATGTCCCCCCGGGGCCTCTTAATTTCCTTGCTCTGACCTGCAGTGGCAGGTGACCCTAAAGCGGACCCTTGGAATCGGGCCGTGGACGACAGTGAGTGGACTGTGGGGACGGCCCGGTCACCCTGAGGGGAGTAGATGAGTGACCTTGTCCCTGAGTTCTGGGATTTTTTGTTCAGAGACACCTGTTCAGTCTTTCTCCGGACTCCTGGTTGTGCTCTGGAGAGCTCAGCCAAGGTGAGAGTGACGTTCAAAGGGCACAGAGACCACACTTGGTCTGAGCAGGATAGGCCTGTGTCACTGCTGACAGAAAGAGGGAGGAAGGTGAGTTTTGAATGATTTTAAGTGTCTTAAGAACACAGTCCATGGGCTGGCTAGGATGGTGGGGAGTAGCCTGCACCCAGTTTCAGCATGTGTGTGTGTGTGTGTGTGTAGGGGGATCCCCCACCGCCGAATGATTTCGGACACCAGCTGGGTGTCCTTCAGGTCAAGTCTGACGCTACCTGCCCATTGGTAGCATCAGCCCCACAGGGTGAGGGCTCAGTCCTGGGAGATGCCCCACCTGAGACCAGCTGTAAGTCCAGGTTGTCTGTGCTTCTGACCAACAGACTGTAGATCACAGGCTCCCAGGAGCCCTGGGGTTCAGTTAATTGGCTAGAGTAGCCCGCAGGATTCAGGAACCCAGTTAAACTGGTTTAACCAGTCAAACTCAGACAACACACTAGATCACGGGTTTGTTATTAAAGGATATAACTCAGGAACAGCCAGGCAGAAGACATGCGGGGTGCACAGCGTGGGGCAGGCAGCTCCCACCCCCTCCGGATGCACTTCTTTACCATTGGGAATCTCCTCGGTTCACCAGCCCCAGGCTCTCCAAACTGGCCTTTGGGTTTTTATGGAGGTGGTGGTGGGGAACTGTTCCTTCCCTTGGCACAACCCCCACCCTCCTGGGCTTGCTCCAAGCCATTCCTTTACATAACAAAAGACACCCTCCTGACTGTCATCACCTTGGAAATTTCTAGGGTTTTAGGAGCTGTGTGTAAGCAATGGGAGGAGGACCAAATTTATTTTTACTGTTACCAACCACGCTATCCCACATGGCTGCACACAGATTGGGTGAACAAGAGAACTCGGTGGAGGGAGTCCTGAGCCGTCCTGGGGAAGAATAAAGAAATAATGTGTGCAAGAAGAGCAGACGGACACCAAGGCAGAGTCAGGAGTGTAGGCGACAGGGTCCTGAAAGGGCCACAGGGAGATGGGCAGGTGAGCTCTTTGACAAACAGGTGCTGAGCGCCTCTGCCTCAAAGCCCCAGGGCCAAGGGGTGAGTCTCCTGGAGCAGCGGGAAGCCCTGGGGATGCATCAAAGCCGGGGTAGGGGGTGGGGGGGGAGGGGGCAGAGGTGCTCTCCGGGACAGCAGCAGACGGGGCTGCAAGGTTTCTGCAGGGGCCCTGGTCAGAGTGAAGGGAGTGGGGTGTGGGTCCCTCAGGGGTCACCTGCTCCTGTTCTCCACCCAGAAGCACCAGGCCTCCACCAGACCTCTCCAGGCGAGGACCAGGAGGCTCCTGCGGCCTCTGTGTGCTGGTGTGTCGCTCCAGCCCGAGTAGGGGGCTCAGGGGTGTCCCCAGAGCCCTGGGCATGGCACCTGAACCTGGAGCCATGGGACTCGCTAGGGGACCTGCCAGCCATTGAGCACGGCTCCTTTCCACGGAGACAGTGCACGTATTGGAGGCCACTTCCAGCTCCCACCCTGCACCACAGGGAGGGGCTGCTTTCCTCATTGAGTGACCTGTAAAGATGTAACTGGCCTTGGGCTGAAGTTTAGGCCGAGCAAGGTGTGCAGGCAAAGGGCAGCCTGGCCCAGGGGCCTGGGCTGGCTGAAAGAGTGCAGCTGGGCTCAGGGCCCCTTTGTGCCCCAGAACTGCAGGGGCACTGAGATCCCCATGCTGCCCACACTGGGGTCTGCCACCTGCCCCTTGCCCCTTGCCCTGGTGTGCCCCCCAGGCGGGACATGGCGCGGGGGTGGGACCTGGCCAGGGCTGGTCCTTTTCCTGAGCTGTGAGCAGCCAGGTGCCTCCTGGGGCCCCTAGTGTCTGCCCGGCACCATCGTGGCCTTGTGCCTATGCCCCTCCTGTGGGCCTCTGTGTCCCCGCGAATCTGCCATCACAGGTGTCTCTGGAGTGTGACTTCAGACAGGATCAGACAGCAGATGAAATGCCCACCCAAGGGTGCGCTGGGTGGAGGAAAACTCCAAGGCCCAGAAGGCACAGGACGCTGTTTCTCATGGAGCGCGGTCCTGCCTTGGTCCAGGAGGTGTCCTCTTGGAGATTTGGGGACTGTAAAGAGTCACTAAAATGTCCAGACCTGGCATATCTATGCCATTGCCGGACACTCACCCAAGGAAATGACTTAACAGAAGCTTTAAAAAATGACATACAGCCCATTCCTGTTTATCGCTGCATTATTCACAATCAAGACCTGGAAGCAACCGAAGTGTCCGTGGATGGGTGCATGGGTACAGAAGCCACATCCTCACAATGGGGCGTTATTCAGCCAGGAGAAGGGAGGAAGTCCTGTCATTCGTGCCACCCCAACAGATCGTGAACATGTCAGGCTGAGTGGGGCAAGTCACACAGAGGGAGACACACACACTGTGCAATCTCACTTTTATGTGGGACTAAGAGACTCAAACTTGTAAAAACAGGAGAGATAATTCTCAGGGACTGGGGTGGGGAAGGATGAAGGTGTTTAAGGGTCCACTTAGTGGGCAGTGAAGAGGCCACAGAGCCCAGATGGCAGGCACAGTGAGTGTGGACACCTGCATTGTCTGCAGCCGTCGCACTGGCTGAGACTAAACCTAATGATGCCGACCACTGCAAGACGGACACTGTGCACCATGGCAGAGGACTGAGCGTCCCTGCACGGCCGTCACAACATTACAGTGGGACAGGCTAAGTGGGACAAGTTATAACTTCTTATATTATACAGTGGGACAGGCTAAGTGGGATATTATAACATAAATGTATTGAATCGACACACTGCACACCTTGCATTTACTCAGCATGCGTCAGATATGACTTGGGGTGACACCAGGATGCCTGTGCCCCTCAGCCACACATACCTGGTTTTTTACGACCACAGCCTATGATGAATAACACATAAGACACTCAACAGGTATGAATGCTCCAATGGCAGAAGCCCCACTAAAACCTATTTCATTGTTGATGTCAAACAGGGTCAACTAAAAATTGAGGTGAAGACGCATAAATAAAATACAGCTACGGACTAAAATTCAGATCAACAGCATAAGGCACATTTTGATCTAGGGCTATTAGCATATATTTTTTAAAATGAACTCTACATTATGGAATGACATGATTTTAATACAAGATTGTATTGTACTGAGTTGAGAGCAACTGAGTTGTAAATACCCAGTCTCACAAAAGAATTGTATTTTATTTATGCAAATTACTTAAGTTTCCAAAGTGGGTGAGGTCATGACGCCCTCTTGCGGCAGTGTGTGGGGCTACTTGATGGCCCTGTGCTAAGAGCCCTCTTCTCTCCCCTTCTTCCCAGTCATACTTGAGCCATTTCTGCTTGACAATAGACCCTACACCCTACATCCTCTTGTGCAGGATACCTGGACCAAGGGAAAGGAAAATAGCTTTGAAAAATGAGCTACGCCCCAAGTTAACACACAGACCCCAAAGCCTGGAAATGACCCGTCAAGATGTCTGACCTCGTAGGCCCTGTCTCAGCAGCCTGCCGCATTTCCCAACCGAAACAACCATTCCACTCTCTATTTCTTTCTCGTCCCAATACTAACATTGCTGTAACATCAGTTTTCACTTTACCTGCCTTGTGTATTAAACAGGTGTCTGTAAATTAGCTCAGGACTGAAACCCATCTCTACATCGATTTTATGGGGATGTGTTTCAAACATCACCTCAAATTTCCTGGGCCTGGTGACCTGTGGCCTGCTCTGTAGCCTGGAGGTTTTCTGAGGGCTTGGCAGCCGCCTTTACTCTCCATCAGCCTGGGAGCATCTTCTCTGGCCTCGGAAGTCCAGCTGGGAAGGTCCAGGTGTACGGTGTCTTGGTCCACATCATTCAAAGTCAAGAAAGTTGTCCTCCCCTTAGAGCGGCCCTTCAGCTGCACCCAACCCTGGCCCGACCTGAGACGGAGACGGTGGTGTAACCACGGGCGGGGAGAGCCACCTGCCCGCTGGGAGGTCCTCCTGGAGATGCCACGTGCTCAGAAGCCTCACAAGTGCCTCCTGTGGGGGCTCCTGGTCTTATTCACCGTGCTCATCCCAGTGCGTGCGGCTGAGAGAGCTCTGCTTCTTGGTCCAGGTGTTTTCCTTTCCTAATATTCCATCTCTTGGGGAAATACCCAGGAAGGTTGCTGGCTTGCATGACATACAGCGCGTGGGCTGGTTGGCGGGGCGCTCAGGGAACCACATCCGCCCTCCTCACCACACACCTGGACTCAGTCTCACGGTGAAGGGTGGGCTTGCCGGGAACTTTGTGAATCATAGGGTTTGGGACCTATCTTTGAGGACGTTTAAAGTACCTCCATCTTACCAGTAATCAGAATGGCCTCCGCTTAATGAGGATTGGCTATTGGTACCTTTGAGTGTACTTAGAATTTGCGTGGGACGCCTGCCTCCGTGGCTCGTGCTGCCACCTCCCTGTGTGAGGAGGACATGCATCACCAGTGTCCTCGATATTCACGTGGTGGCACAAGTTGAATGGCAGGGCTGTGCAACTCTGTAGCAGCCGTCAGAGCGCCCCCAGCCAGGGTCCCTGTCCACCCACCTCGTGGCTGTGATGCGCGGACCGTCTTTACTATGGCGCCTGGCACATGGTAGGTTCCAGAAATGGGAGATGATTGTTATCTGTCTGTGGTAAAAGGTTCTCTAGGCAAAGCTGTTGTTGGCTTTTGTTCCTGGCTCCCTCTCTGTCCAGTAGGTGGCAGGCCGAGCCTGCACGTAACGCCGTGCTGTGGCACTTCTGGTGTGTTAAAGGGACGATTTCTTGAGGGGTTGTTGGTGTTCTAGAGCAGTGGACGCAGGCCCTCCTGGGCGTCACCGTCTGCAGGGCACAGCCCGGCGCCTGTGATGTGCAGTGACCATTTCCCAGGTTGTAGATGGGGTTCCTTTCAGCAGAAGGGCAGTGTTTTCCCCTGGTTTCTAAGGTTTATAAGAGAAAATCCAAAATGACAGCATCTGTAGCATCTTTGGTTTTAAAAATTCACATCTCTTGACAGTCTTAAAGCTGCAGAGAGCGAATGTTACGGGTTTGGAAATGTCTCAGCGGATGCCATTCCTGTACCAAGATGATGTCCATCAACTCACAGGTTAACTCTTAACACCGAAGCCATGAAATGCTAGAAGGAAATGGGAAGTATATGCATGATATTGGGGTAGAGAAGAATGACCTGAATCCCAAAAGACGTAAAGGAAAAACTGACATCCTTGTTGTGTGAAGGTGATCATGTTCCTGCAGGAAGCAGCAGCTGGCTGGATGGACACAGGCTTCACGCAGGGGGCGCTGCTCATGCAGATGGCAGAATGCTCGAGTCTCCCACACACATACACGTGTCGACAAGAAAGGAGACACGTAAAATTATGCAGCAGATGCGAAGAGGTACTTCCTCAGAGGAAGGTGGCTACCCCTACAAGGCCTTAGGAAGTCCGGCCGAGGTCGAGCAACTGGGAGATGTTCACCACGACGCCAGTCAGGTGTCCCCCACAGCAGAGGTGGGGCACCGCTGCCGTGCTGGTGACAGTGCACGCTGACAGGTGCTCCGCTGACCCTGCAGGACTGTGAACCTGTTGGAGGCCCGTTGGCCGTGTCTATTAAAGTCATGAATATGCTCTTTGGCCAACAACTCAGTCTCTTTGCACAAAGATGTTTATTGCAGAATTTATATGGAATAACAACAAATAATTTAGAAATCCAAAGGCCCTAGGTTGAGTAAAACTGCCTAAATACAATACAGGATAGCAGATTTGTATATGCCATTAAAAACAGCAGGAAAGCCCTATTTGTACAGAGGTGTGAAGATGCCCAGATATATTTATTTAAGTGAAAGAACTGCCAAACAGTCCTTTTATGTTCCATATATGTATATGTGTATATTTATTCACAATTCACATAAGTATTATATAAATTATAAAATATTATAAAGACATAAATCTTAGTATGCCAAAGCTCTATACACTTGCAGGAGGATGAGTTGATAGCGTGCCATTTTTGTCCCAGGGCTTCTGGTTTACAAAGTGAAGCACCTCCTTCCTGAAACACACCTAGGTGGTGTTTTAAGCTTTGCTCACTCACTGGACTTTCCTCGCACTGGGGGAAGTGGTTGTCTTCTCTCCTCACGGCCTCCTGCCCTTGCCTGGCATCACAGAAAGGTGCCCAGCCTGCCTGACCTTGCAGAGCAGAGCCGGTCGGGATAAAGCTGCTCCTTCTCACTCATCCCTGCCTTTACGTGCACAAACCGCGGCTCCTCCAGGTCAGCGCCCCTGACTCAAGACCAGAGTGCTGTTTCCCTCCCCGTCCCAGAGGCCTCTGGCCGCAGCATTCCTCTGCCAGACCTCTGCTCTCTGCTTTCCATCGTTGCCCAGCCACAGCAGAGGCTGTTCTCTGCTCTCCCCAGAGGAGGGTCCTGCCACCCGCACCCCTGCTTGCCTGGCCCTTTGTTGCCTTCAGGGCAGGGCACCCGCTTCTGTCCAGTGGGGACAAGGCCCCGTTCCCCAGGGAGCCTGCTGCGCGGGGATGCATTCCTCAGGCTAACTGCAGACACACCTCGCTCCCTCAGCAGGAAGAAAACCTGCAGGCTGCCAGCCACATGTTGCAATTATCTAGAACAAAAGCTAGTACAGGAACTTCAGGGAAGAGGTCTCTTTTAAAGGCAGGTGCTGGAGGCCTCTTTTAAAGGCAGGTGACAGGTGTGTTTAAGAAAGTATGTGTCCGTGGGTACAAAGCGTTCACATTTTCAGGAGCCTGGGCAAACCTGAGATAAGGTGTGTGGTTTCTAAATCAGCAGCACCTGCTGCCTCTGCTCCAGGCATCTTTCAATAGAGTTAAATTTTATAAAGCTCATCCCTATGATGCCGCTTCTGTAGGTTGACTGACCCCCATCTCCTGCATCTTCTGTAGGAAACAAAGGCATTTACAAACTTATGAAACACAATTTGCGCCAGTCTAGTCATCCTCCTTAGGGAGCCAGCTGTTCATGCAGCTGCAAATCCCCCTGGGTCCTTCCTCGGCCAGGCGGCCGACAGCAGGCTGCTCAGGGATCTCAGGGTGGGCAGATGCACCCCAGCTCCTGCAGCTAGAACAGCACACTTCCAGGGCAGCCAGGAGAGTTCTCAGGGCCGGATGCTCAGGAGGGCAACTGCAAGACCAAACCCCAACCCTTTAGAGGCAGACCCTTGTGCCAACCGGAAAAAATAAATAGGCATCGACATGTGGCAGATTCTGCTGCTCAGCAAGATGCAAAGTGATGAGTGATGGAGTTGTCTTAGCCAGTTTTCTGCGAAGGCAGGGAGTCCCCTCCCATCATTGCTGGGGCATCCAACAGGCAAAGCAAGTCTGTGTGAAAGGTGGGCAGGGCTGTGCCAGGGGGGTAAACGTTTGGTCCCCAAGTGACCGTGGTTGCAGGCCCCCTCCTTCCTCCCCTGCACCACGTGTGGACTGAGCCTGGCAGCTGGATTCAGAGGCACCAGTGTCTATGGTATGTTATGGTTCTCTGACTGCCTTTTCAGAACTCGTAGCTTGGATGCATGTTGCTTACTCTCAATGTGGGTTCCCTTTTGCGTCTGTTTTCCAGAAGAACTGAGGGAGGCCTGGAGTGTTACGTGGGATATCAGGGTGAAACAGCCATAGGTTGGTCTGGCAGACTCTTATCTTTAAAGTATGATTTACATCAACCAAGACTTACTGACTCCACGTCTTGTGTTTGACACAGAAGACGGTAGACCCAGGAGTGACATGTGCCCCATGCCCCTGGGGATGAGCTGCCGGTGGGAAGAGAATGTCTGTCCGTGTGGCCCCGTACACAGCGCACACCCCTCAGAGACAGGGGACAAAGCCCTGCTGGCGTGGTGGTGCAGAGGGTGGTAAACAGGCCACAGAGTGGGGCTGATATAGAAAAGTGGCTTTTTAATTGCCCAAAAGCCCCAGAACTCTAATCTCACTTGTTGGCCACCTGGCCGGGGGGTCCTCAGTTCAGTCTTGGAGTCCAGGGCTGGCCTTCTGTCAGCGCAAGTGTCCCCAGATAAGGCTGGTGTAGGCTGCACAGACACGTTCTGGGGGAAAAGCCGCAGGAGAGTGCTTGGCATGCTTGGGCACAGGTCGGGGCCGGCAGCTTTGGAACAGCGGCCTGGGCAACTCAATCTTTGGTGTAACAGGCATGGTACCTGTTCAAGTTTCAGCGACCTGCTGATTGAAGTGTAATTGTTTCTGTGTGCTGTCTTGGGAACCCAAGCTGTGTGGGTTATTTTTCAGTTACTCTTTGGTGTAACCTGTATAAACATTAGGAAAGTGATCAAAACAGCCAATCTTAAGCTTTGAGAATGTGAGTGGCCCAGTCCATTCCTGTAAAGGAATCTGGAATAATCTAGGGCTGTAGAGACCCTACGACTCTAGGGGGCAGAGAGGCTAGGTGGCTGCCAGGTGAGCTTAGACGTGTTACCTAGTGACCATGACACTGAGATCCTGATGGCCTCGGGCTCAGGGCATCCTCTCACTCTGCGGTCAGTGGCTCCAAGCTCTTGATCCCGGGTCTGTTTGCCTCTTGTTAGCCGTGTCACTTCACCGGCTCAGAGAGCAGCCTCCAAAGGTTTATACAGAATAGAAGCACTGCACCCTTCCATTCAGCCGTCTGCTGGTCACTGATCGCTGACCTGTAGATTGGCGACAGGCCTTTCTTTAGATATGTGTGAATGATGAAAACCTGCAAACACATTTCCTCCTATTTTGAGGATTACTTCTGGGATTATTTAGTAACATTTAGGTTTGCTTTCTAAAGTAGGTACTGTTACTCTTACTCATGGGATCTATGAGCAACAACCTTAAATTTCAAATCATTTAATATGAAAATGGGCCAGTTTTAATGAAAGTATTTAGTTTTTCTTTAATAAAGTACTTGAATTACGAATCACATCTCTTCATTTTAGTGTAACCTTTCTTTATCTCTTTATTTCCTTTGTTGACTGTCATAACTCTGGCAAATATTATGACCTGGGTCACAATACTGGGAAACAAATAGTAGTGGTGATAATTAATAGCGTAGTACTTGCCAAGCACCAGGCATCATTCTAAGCATGACACATACGTTCCCACAATAACTCTGGCCTGGCTGTTATTGTTTCCCCATTGTACAGACATAGGAACTGAGACACATGGAATGAGTTTGGAGAGCAGCAGAGTTGGGGGTCGGCTCCATGTCTGTTGATGGTGTGGAAGGTCCTGTGTCACTATGAGCTCTTATTTGGGTTAATGTGGAAACACTGACTTTCTGGGTCTTTCGCTTCTCCATATGAACTTTGGAATCAGCTTGTCAACATTGGCAAACTTCCTGCTGGGGTGACTGGGACGGCCCTGAGTCTACAGGTCATGCGGAGAGCTGACCTCTTGAGAATGCTGAGCCTTCCTCTCCATCTGGACCATTTCTTCATTTATTTAGATACTATTTAATGTCTTCCACCAGAGTTCTGTTTGCCTCACATAGATCTTGTGCCCATTTTGTTACTATTGTACTTAATATTTCTCTTTCTTTGGATGCTAATGTAACTTATATTGTGTTTTTATTTCTAGTTTCATTTGCTCATTGCTGGAAGCACTGATGTTCTGCTTTTGAATTTCGTTTCCACGGGTTGCAGGCGGTGAGAGCCACGACTCATGGTCCCCAGCGAGTGCTGAGAGCGTTTGGAGAGAGCTTGCTGTCCTTACTCCCCAGGACCCAGTAACTGTGCGACTTCACTGTTATTTCGTGTGGGATGTTCTATCTGTCGTCACGTATCCGGACTCCTCTTGACCCCTGCGAGAAGGGTCTGGCCTTGCATCACTGGGGGCAGAGACCCGGCCTCACTGCTGACGCTCTCCTGCTCCGGGGTGGGGCTCCTGCACCCACGTCCTTGTCAGGAGGAAGAGCTGGAAGGTGACCCCTGACCCTCGGAGGACTCCCAGGCGAGATGTGATGGATGCGCCGGCTGTGCTCTTGGGCCTGTGTAGGGTGGAGCCCTAGGCCAGCATTTTATGTCCCTGGGTCCTGCAGTGGTCTGGGGGTGCTCTGGTGGTTTCCAAAAAGAGAGAATTCGGGCATTAAGTATTTTATGTGACTGAAAAAAGTGATTTGGGCTTAGTTTGGCCTTATTGAATTATGTGATCTATAATTGTGTGGCTCAAATATTTTCCTTCTGCCCCAGTGCCCAGATGATGTGTCTTCCCTGACGTGCATGGAAGAGAGTTGGGGTCCCCCCCATCACACACACACACACACACAAAGTCAGTAGCTCTGGCAACACTCTCTGGGCCTTATTTTCTCCTCTGTGGTGTGAGTGTGGGGGCGGGAGGGCAGAGGGTAGGGTGAAGTTGTCTGCGGGCTGCAACAGGCACACCACAGAATTCCACCTTCCTCCTCCAACTGAGCACCTCTGTTAGCCCCAAGGGCGCCTTTGCATGACTTAGGAAAAGGTGGTCCTTCCTCCTGAAGTTTACGTGCATCTGTCGGCATGGTAGATGGGAGGGCTGGAGGGTGAGTCTCACATAAGCACCAGGACATGACTGCATTCAGCACCCGCTGGCTTTTCCCCACAAAGGAACCGACGCCAGCAGGCCCAGGGGCTTGTCTTCCCCACCGATTCCTCTGTCGCTCCTGTGATCTGACTGTCCCAGGAGTTGCCCTCAGAAGGCTGAGTTCTTGAATATGTTTCTGTACCTCCAGGAGCATGTTAATGATTTTTATTTTTATTAACTCACCAAGGGAGTCATCTCTGCACCATTGGGAATGTGAGAGATACATGGAGACGCTGAGGTTGAGCAGCGGCAGGACTGGTGACTTCTTTATGACCTTTCTAAAGGGTCTAGGGCACCATTCTAATACCAACAGAAACTTCCCTCAGGTACATAAGTAGGTCTTTTCACCTGTCTCTGTGGAGATGGGGCAGGAGGGAGAGCCGGCCGAGGGGACTGTTACCCGAGTGAGGGGGCAGCTTTCCGGGACCGCCCTGAAATGACAGCCACCCCGAGACAAGCGCAGGCCTTTCACCAAAGGGACAGGGACCAGTGCCTAGCCGTCAGCTCGCATCTCCGGGTCGCCCGGGGAGGTCAGTGTGGCTCAGCATGCCTGCTGGAGGGGGTTTGCCCACCTGGCTTCCCACCAGGTCTCAGCACCTCTAATGACACTGAATACTTACTCACGCTTTGCTCCTTCCCTGTGATTTGATGGCAAATTAAAGTAAGTTCACATCCTTTCTCGTTCCTTCTCCTGGAGCCCTGTCTACGAACAGAGTCTGGGCCTGGGGTGTCATTTGTAAATGAAAGACACGTTAGTCTCTTTTAGAAAGTTCAGATACACAGGCCGATTTCTGGGCACCTCAAGTGCAAATACTGATTCGGGTCTCAGGGCATATCTGGGGCGAGGTCAGGGATGACTCTGGGCCACCAAGGCTGCTGGCACCGGCACTTCCTCTTGGCGGGAGAAGTACGAGGGGGGGGTGTCCCCAGCACAGCCTCTGAGATCTCAAGGGCGTGTGTCCAGGGACCACGTGGGCGGTCATACGAAGTGGCGGTGTGCCCACACACACACCTCACCTCAGTGCAACGCTGGCTGAAACTTGATTCAATTCTGGGCCAGCACTGGTTTGTGTATACATTTCCATGATCTCTCTCTCTCCCCAGTGCTGACCAGAGAATAAATGTGCACAGAATGAATAGAGGGATAAACACTTGCACACAGTGGGCTGCAAGGCTGAGCTATAAGGTGGGACAGACTTGGAACAGACAACATCACTTAGAAACACTGTTTGAGGTTTAAGAAAGGAATTGTCTGGAGTTCTAGGCTCCAGCAAGATTCCAGGAATAAGAGGGTGCTTCCTTGAAATTTATGGTAATCGGACCGGGCAATGGCACCAGAGGCAGCCACAGTGGATTGGTGGTCTCACCAGGGGGCTTAATAGCTCCTGCAGGAAGCGACTTTCCCATACTTGTGGGGGTGGGTCCTCGGGATGACTCCCCTGAGGACAGCGTGGACTCTCGTCCTGAAATCCTGGAAGTGGCTTTGAATCTTCGGAGGGAAGTTCTCCTCCCAGATGCCAAGGAGGATGCTTTCATGCCGACCAGGTATCCACGAGGTGGGGCTGACAAGCGCCCTGCCTCCCGGGGCGAGCCTGACTTCCGAGGCCCTGGGCGTCGGCCCTGCCGCCTCTAGCTTCACCTCCTGTAAGATGGACTGGCCTTCGCACCTGCACTGAGACCCTGCCTCTAAAGTGACAGGGGAGCATGGGGGTCCACCCACGTTGTCCTGGGTGGCCAGCAGGTCTGAGGAGAGAGGCAGGAAGGCAGGGGCCCAGTGAGTCGTGACATGCGTGGCAGTGGAAGCACACAGTGACCTTGACCCTGGCCTGGGCAGGATGGGACAGTACAGATGGGAGTCTTAGGGGTGAGGCATTTGGTGTCGGGGTGGGGGCCTGGCCAGCTTCAATGGTGGGCAGGGGCCAGGGCCTGGCAGGGAAGGTTCCCTGTGCAGGGGCCCAGGATGGAGTGGGACCACCACCCATGAACCCAGGCAGAGCACATCCAGTGGACCTAAAGGCGGGTGCAGGAGCTTGGGGGGAATTGTGGTTCAGGGGGTGGGGGCAGCCACCCAGCACTCACATTGGCACCAAGGTTTAGGGAAGCAAGACTTTTTCCAGACCTCCCCTGGGACCCAAGTTCCTTGGGGCACCACCCATGACATGTGACTGGTTTGTGGGGGCACAGCTCCTTCTCCCTCCTCTGGAGGTCTGGGGCTGGGCTCAGGCATCTTTAGGCACTCAGCGCCCAGTGAGCTACAAGCCACATGCTGGGTGCTAGGCAGACACAAGCCCAGTGGTGAGGCAGTGGGTCCATGCAGACGTGGAGGCTCGGAGCTGGAGGCACTGGTGCACAGGGGCGGTGACACTGGCTGGCAAGAGGGCGGCTGAAGGGGCGTGGAGACAGGGCCAGGCTCCAGGCAGCCTGGCAGGTCAGATAATAAAAGGTTTCACGGAGGAGGTGATATTCAGGCTGGGCATTGAGGCATTTGGTATTTTCTCAGCAGAAGATGCTCAATAAATGCTAAGAATAAAACTACAACCATTTATCTAATGCTTGGTACTTGCCTGGCACTGTCTTAAATACTTCACGTCCTTATCTCATGGAACCCGCTCATGCTGGCCCCATGGGATGGGTGTCATTTTATAAGACCAAGGAAGAGATGGAGGCCCAGAGGGGTGAGTGACAGCTCCAGGGCCCCGGCTTGCAGGTGCCTTCTGACTGGCACCCCGCCGTGCGGTGGGACCCTGAGCTGTTTGGCTGGACCAGCAGGAGAACTGTTAGGACAAACAAACACAGTGAGCATGTTATAAACGGTCCTGTTTAAGGTGCTGGTCTCACAACCATCTGAAGTTATGCACATGTTGTTCTGTGTTGTTTTTCTGCCCTTAGCCCACCTGGTGGTAGGACGCGGCAGCCCAAGGAACAGGGGTCTGTTCTCCACCTATTGACTGGGACAAACCAGCTTTGCAGGAAACCGGAAACATGCTGGAGCTTAAACCACTGGGCCCGTGGGCAGAGGGTGAGAGGCCTGGCTGCCTTTTTTACCACTGGTGGGTTCCAAGACGTGCCTGGTCCAAGCGTCCTGCATCTCCACAGGAGCCACAGCCGAGGCGGGGAGGGGGTTTCTAAGGATACGAGCATACACTGGAATTGGGCACTTGCCTAACAAGAGTCTTGCTCGGCTGGGGTGTCTGGTGCTAGGAGGGGCCCCTGGCAGAGTGCGGGGAGGGCTCAGCCCGCCGGCCCGGAGGGGAGGGTGACTGCCTCTGGGTGACCGCCTCCTGGCTCGCGCAGCAGGAGCGTGCTCTGGGCGCTCAGCTCAGGAACGGCCCCAGGGCTGCTGCTCAGGGGTGGGAATCTGCCGTCTCCCAGGTGCGGCCCAGAGGCTCTTCAGATGCTTGGGCCCGGCCCTTTGTTCAGAAAGTGTGCACTGGCTTACCTTGCCCCTGGCACCAGCCCCTCCTCCTGCCTAAACTCAGATCTCACAAGGCCAGGCCTCCAAGGTGGGGCCCTGAGCAACTGACTCCTCATGGTTCCTCCAGGAGCTGGCGGCTGAGGGGCCAGGAACCGCGTCTGGCCCCAAAGAGCTCTGTGCCACTCTTGGAAGCTTCTGGGCACCACAGTGGTGAAAGACTTTGTTTTTCTGATTCTCTTTTTAAAACAGAATTACTTTCCCCGAGTCTCCTCATCAGTGTGTGTTCCGTCCGCACCACTTCCATTACACATCAGGCAGCGGGCCAGCCCACACTGGATGCAGCCTGACCGGCGTGTGGCATGATTCCTCACAGTCTTCTCCTCCCACCGGACCCCACGAGAAGCCTTCTGCCGGCTGTGCTCAGATGACCGTCCCCCCCAGAAATGTGTTCTTCAGCTTGTAAACATCGCCTCCCCCTCTAATGCTGCATCATCCCAAGGCACCTTTAATTACAGGAACATGGAGAAATACCAACACCCTGACACCATTGTTTTCTCTTAACAAGATCAGACTTAATTTCTTCAAACTCAGCCAAAAAGGCAGACTGGACTAAAAGCCTCTCACGGGAAAGCCCTGAGGCACCTGTCACAATGCTGCAGGGACGCCCTGTTTCCGGAAGCCTGGCGCACAGCCCCACCATGTGCGTGCACGCCCTCCACCCCTGGGGCTGTTTTCTGTTCAGCGAGAAGGGCAACACTGCACGGTGGAGGGGCAGGCAGTCAGACACCATTTATTTAGGGCTGTGACGTTAATTAAGGAGTTACACGCTTGCACATATTACCCTCTTACATCTCAAGCTCATGTCATGGGACCTGTGTTATTAAACAGAGTCATGGCAGGTGTGACCAAAGAGGGGTTACTGGTCACTGGCCACATGGCCATGTAATACCAGGTGCCCGTGGGCAGCTGGGGAAGCAGACCTCGTGGTCAAGTTCATGGGGAGGGGAGAGTTACAGCGAGAATGCAGGACCTTCTGAGGGCCATGCAGAGTGGTTTGGCTGGGTCTGGGTGTCGGGCCCAGGATGCAGGAGGGGAGGGCTGAGCATTCTGGAAGGCAGGGGCTCGGGGGGCAGGAGGCCCTCCTGCAGCCATTTCCTGGGTGAAGCTCTAGGACGGGGGTGCCAGGGTAAGACTGGGAGGCTGGGCACTGGAGAAGGCATGGATGACTGAGGTGGGGAAGTGTCCATTCTGAGCAACAGGTCAGCTGGTCACCTGATCTCAGACCACCAGCTGCCTGCAGCACAGACCTAGGACTCTACTTGGCACAGGCCCGGCGGGGCATATGGCGCATGGGGTATCATGGAAGGGCGGGTCTTCACAGTGGAGACAGTGGCATGGGATGGTTTCTGCACTGTGTTCCCAGAGCCCATACCCACTGGCAAAGCTGGCTGTCCTGCTCTCCAAGACAGGGACCCAGGGCACCGGGCTCCACGCTCCACATGGGGAGGGACTCGCAGGTTCATGCTCCCCGTCCTTCCTCCCAGCTGGGGTGGTAGCACATGTCCCTCATAACCAGCCCTGGGGGACAGGCCCTTGCCCAGCCTGTAGAGAGTGCTGCCTGTGTGCCTCCAACCCCCATGGTGCCCTGTGGGTCCCCATCATGGCATCTGCACCCTTTGCTGTGCGTGTCTGTAGTGACCAGGAATGCACAGCCTCGAGGGTCAGGGACGGATGGCCCCCTTTGTGAGTCTGCTTCCAAGCCCGGTGCTCAGTAGGCTGTGGGTGATTGGGGCTCACGCCCAGCCCCTGGCCACGCCGGCCATCACGGGGGGCACCACCACCCCACCTTACCGCCCGCCATCACTAACAGAGTCACCTGTTCAGTACCTTGCCTAATAACCTGCCAGGTGCTCCGGTTCCAGGCCTGGCTCTGCCAGAGAATGCAAGCACTGTGGGCAGGAGGTGTCTCAGCTGCTAACAGGGCATCCTGGGGCCTGGACAGCACCCTCTCTGTGTACTTGACAAGCCTGCTGCTCCAGGGACCTGCATGTGTCTGGACTCTGCTGTTTCCCAGCCTGGAGCACGTCAACGCTCACTGTCAGTGGTCAGACTGGACAGTGCCTAGCGCTTCCTCTGGATCCTCTGAGCTGGGCCTGGGGACTCTTACTGAGGTTTGCACAGCAGGCTTTGTGGGGAGCAGGCGGCTAAAACCCCAGGGCTCTGCAGGTGTGTGTGGGCATCATCATTGTATTTTCTGGGAACGGGGCCTGGTGCTCTCTTCAGATTCTCATAAGGGTCTGGGTCCTGAGAAGGCTGGGGTCGGCCTCTCTGGATGCACTGAGAGCTCAAGGAGGAGATGCTCTGAGGGTCTGAGCCCTGAGGTGGGGCCTCACCTGCGTCCCCACATGCACAGGAGGTGGGCAATACACCCCATTTACAGAATTGGCACCCCAGGGCCACACAGCAAGTGACAAAGCTGAGACCTTGCTGGTCTTTGGTCAAAAGACCAAAATAGTCTTCCCACTATTTTCCTTGTTCTATCCCAAACACTAAATTGCTGACAGATACAGAAACAGTGATATGATAGAAACATTCTCATAAAAGCTTTAGTATCAATTCTTTACTTTAAAAGTGTGATTTGTTTGCTTAAACTCTTCAACCTGATGTTTAAGTGGATCATTTTCTTGCTGTCACTCAATGGCACCAATCTTCCATTTGTTCTACTGGATAGAAGACCTCCTCTTCGAGTTTACCTTACCTGGGCTGTGGCTTCAGCCTGTCAAAGGTCCTCTTTCTACGGAGCTGAGGTGTGTCAGCATGCAGGATTCTAGCTCACAGGCTCCTTCTGCCCAGAAGACCCAGGGACTTTCGCTCACTGGGAGTTTGGACAGGTGAGCTTGGCTGGTGCCAAGATAAACAGCTGTGAGTTTGCCCAGAACAAAGAGCAGAGCACGGCTGCCCCCTCCTTAGAATCACCCGAGGAGAAGCCAGGACCAGAGCCGAGAGGTTGCCCTACAATATTGCAACGCACGTTTTAGGCTGTTCAGAAAAACATCGCACTTCCACTTATCACAGTACAAAGCAAGACATGCCACAAACCTTTTTCCAGGGAAACTTCCCAGGCTGGGTAGAAAGCCGTCTGCTTGCTCCAAAGGCCCCACACCCACTACAGGCAGGTGTACCTAAGCGGTCCCCCTGCGGACCCAATCCAGGGGTGAACTGGATGCCGAGGAATTCTGAATCAGTGAAGTTTCAACACTTAAATCAGCTGGGTCTTGGGACTTGAGGGCTGGAGGGCCATCCTGGGGACAGGACCATGTGACCTGGAGGAGGCACTGGCGGGAAAGCTACTGCAGGGGGAGGGAGGCAGGAGTTGGTGGGGGTGGAAGCCGGGAGCTGGGCCCCACGGGCTCCCCAGGCTGGCCCAGCGGCTGTGATCTCCAGGCTGCTGGGGTGTTGCCAAGGGGCCTGGAGGCATGGGGAGCAGCCCAGGATGCCTGCAGACCCGCGGTGGCCCCTCTTTCTTCCCAAAGCCCTTCCTCACGCATCCAGAGGCTGCTGTGGAAGGACCAGGGAGGGACAGGTTCAGAAGACAGAGCAGCCCAGAAGGATTCAGCGGCCCAGTGCAGGAACTAGACCAAAGCACTTTCGCCCTCAGCCTGGCGGGCGTGCTTGAGGAAGCTGCCGCCCCTTCCAGAGGCAAGACTACATTTGCCTTGCCTGCTGGTATGGCTGACCTGTGCCCCTGCAGGACAGCACACCCTCCCAGGCCTCCAGGCTGCACAGCGTGCTGCAGGGAGCAGGAGAGGGAGGGCACGGCGGGTCACATTGCGCGGGGTCCTGACTCTCATGATCCTGTTACAAACCACCTCTGCCACAGCTCATCAGTTGTATTCTGGGAGGAAGAACATGGCTGACTCCCCTTCCCTCATGGCTCCTGGAGGCCAGTGGGTTGGAAACGCATCTTCCTCTACTTAGAGGCAGTGGCAACTGGTGGCCGATATGCCCTGGCACCTGCTGCGGGCCTTTGGGATGAGCCCCACTTTGCCCTGCTTCAGACCAAGGCCCAAGGCCCACGCAGGGCAGCTGGTGCTGGGCTGGCTGAGCCCTCAGCCCTCCTCCCCACTCCTCTGCCCATGCCCTCCTCCCTGCAACCCTCTCCCTGTGCCCCGACCCAGAACCGCTGGCCACTGCGCGGTTCTCAGGCCACCCTGCAGCACCTGCTCTGGGGCCCCACCTGGTTCCCCTCCCAGCTCTAGCCCTCAGGAGCACCCCTGCTGGTGTGTCCTCCTGCCCAGCTCCCACCCTCACATCCTGCACCAGCTCAACATCCACTCTTTTTTTTAGTAAAATTTATATGATATAAGTTAACCACTAACCATTTCAAAGTGTACAACTCAGAGCATTTAGTATGTTCGAAAGTTGTGCGACCGTTCCCCCACCCCCGTCCAGTTCCAAGACCTGCCGTCATCCCAGTGGAAGCGCCTTGATCACTGCAGCTGCTCCCACTTCCCCTCTGCGCACCCCTGACCTCTGGCCTGCTTTCCCACTATGAATTCACTTATTCTGGCAGTTTCCCATCAAAGGGATCATACAGCACGGACACTTCTGTGTCTGGTCTCTTTCACTAGGCATAATGCTTTCAAGACTCAACCATGTATGTATCAGAATTTCATTCCTTTTTACCTCTGAACATATTCCATTGCATGGATACAACACCCTTGTCCACTTACTGATTGAAGGACATTTGGGGCATCCCCAACTTTTGGCTTTTGTGTAACATTCATGTGAAGTGCTTGTCTGAGTGCATCTTTCATTATTCTGGACATGTGCCTAGGAGCTGACCTGTTGCATCATATGGTGATTCTATGTTTAACCTTTTGAGGGGCCATCAAACTGTCCCAGAGAGTGGCTGCACCATTTTACAGTTCCACCAGCAAATGTATGGGGGGTCTCATCTCCACACCCCCACCAGTGCTTCCCTGGGCCATACGTGGTCCCGGTGGTCCAGGCCCTCGCCAGTGCTTGGCGGGCCACCTCATCTGCTCTGGCCTCTCTGGTCAGTGGTGTGGCATTGCACTAGGGTATAGGTCTGCATCTTCTCGTTTCTTCCATGTCCTCACTGTGGTCACTATTCCCCGTCATCTTCATTTTTGCTGTTCTAATGTGTAGTGGCCTCATGCTCTTTCCATTTGGATTTCGGTGTTCTGGGCCACTTGGTTATCTTTTGCATAGTGCCTGTTCAAGTAACGTGGTGCTGTTGGACTTTTTCTTCTTGGCATGGTCACAGCACTGTTCCTTGGGGTCCAGTTCATTTTGGAGCAGTGCCTGTGACCGTCATCGCATGCTCCCCACAGCAGGCATTAGGGCAGAAAAGCCCAGCAGGCCTTCTGTCTTCCCCTGGGGGTGTGACGCCATGGAACCCACTGGCTTAAAGCAGGGTGACTGAGCTCACTTCATTTCTCCCCAGGGACCTGGTTGACTCCTGAATGCCCTCTCTGTAAGTAATGAACACATCTGGCTCCAGGTGACGTAATTCTGATTTTAGATGCAGAATTGTCCACTACCTGGCAGGGTGACTTTGGACAACTTACTTCGGGTCTCTGTCCATTTCGGGCAGGTGCTCGGTAATGCAGCTGCAGTCATCCCTGTGAATGTCCTTGTGGCTCAACACCCTAAGTAAATGTAATTTTATTCATATATCTCCGTGGAAATCCACATTTTTGAAGGCTCTTTGTAAGACACCAATTGTCATAGCCACTCAACAACTGCTTTTCAAGATGTTGAAATCAAGCAGAAAGCTCTGTTAGGTAAACACGTTTTCACATCGTTTCACCCTGTGGAGCTGCGGGCCTAACAGAACAGCCCTTGTTACTGTAGACAAAGGTGGGGAAATGTCCACACATGCTTGGGGGGGAAACAGCTGGGTCCTGGCTGCCAAAGAAAGACTCCTCCAAAGCTAGTGGGCGCCTTTCCCAGGCGGCCCTGGGAACCGTCCCGGCCAGCAGGGCGTGAGCCAGGTGAGATCCCCAGTGCGCAGCAGGGCTCCCCCATACCGCCAGTGGCTGGAACCCCAGGAGGAAGGCCGAGTGGCTCTCCCTCCCCCTTGAGAGCAGCAGACTCACATGCTCCAGTGTCAGGGCCCCCGTGGGGATGGAGGGAAAAGCAGGCAAGTGCAGAAACTGGAGATTTCACAAAGAGCATCTGGGGAATAATTTAATTTTTCCAAATTTGTCACCCTTTCCCTTAGCTCTGTATGGGCATCAGGCATTAGGAAAACTGAGAAAACAAGTGGGTTTATGTAACTGAATATTCCAGAAGCTGGAGTCTGTAGAGGGGTTAAGTCTCATTTTTCCCCTGTGACCCCAGGGCCAGGACCACTTGGTCATTCCCGGAGGAACAATCAATGTCACAATGTTCATTTGATGAAAATCCAGAAAAGCAATATTTTTGAAATACTGAGTGTAGCTACTAGAACAAATCAAAACTTTACATCCTGTGGTCAACAGTATTGTCTTACTCAGAATTTACCGTCAATGTCCAGTAACTTGGCACGCCAATGAGTGTAAGTTTTGTAAGGAAATTACAGGGAGTTCTCACCAGTGCACAGTCATCTAATGACTGGAGGACTGGGTCATAGAAACAATGCTATTTTCATGAAGTCTATAGGCTGAATTGGACTTTGAAACCTTAACAGTGAAGATGTACTTATATCAGAAATACCGACTAACTTTGAAAGCCCTTCAAAATTTCAAGAGCATTTTCTGGTTCACCTTTTCTCATTCTCTTGTGTTTGAGTGTGTGAGAGCCAGAGGGCTCGTGGGAGACACACGAGGAACCTTCCTGGAGGACACAGGCCATCCATCAGGGGGCCAGTCCCGTTGCCGGGTACGGGAGTGTGTGTGGGTGTGCTGGGAAGGACAAGGGGTACAGGGGGTGGAGACCCCTTCTGCCTATTGATTTCTGGAGAGCTAACCTCTCTGCAAGCCCCATGCCCGGGCACCAGGGGTGGCTTCCTGCTGCTGTCCCTTCACTTCTCGGTCGTATTCATGTTTGCTCGCCTCCCAGTGCCCCAGAAGGAAGGAAAATCGCTCCACATCCATGTGAGGGACCTGAGCAGCAGAGAAGGGACACATGCGGGCACACCTTTTCCACTAGGCTCCTGGCATCCCAGGAGCCCAGAATTCCAAGGCATTTTATAGAGATTCGGGGAAAATCAAGTTTATAGAGTATAGTCCTCACTGTGTTCTTTGATTCTTCCCAGTGGCACTGAGATAATGTTTCTAAAACCTGAACTTGATGGAGCGCCAGCCCCAGCGTCCTCAGCCATCGGGGCCCCAGGAAAGTGCGACCTTGACGCGCTTTGAGGCTGTTTCTGGTGCCTTGAGGCCCTGCTGTCTCTACGCCTTTCTCTCTGCTGTCAGGAGCATCTTGTCCTGTCTGTGCGCCACCACCCTGCTCGCACCGCCCTGCCAGCATGCCCCTCCTGGACAGTGGTGGGGGGCCCGCGCTGAGCGCTTGCTGGGACAGGTCAAAGCTCCACGTGCTGCAGGCACTACAAACAAACGTCTTAGGGTGAATCTAAGTGTGGTGCTGTGTCTCCCGGGGGTGTCTGGGGTAGCGGGGCTCTGCAGCACTCCCCAAGTGGAAGGGAGGCAGGGAGGCTGGAGGTGGTTTGACAGAGTGGAGTCCCAGGCACAGAGAAAGCGAGCCGAGAATGGAGGGCGGGCCTGAGCCCTGCCAGGCACTCTGTGCCCCAGGCCCTGCTGGCTGCCTTCCCGGGCATGAGCGTGTGGGCCCCCTTGCACAGAGCAGATGCCCATCTGGCCAGTGGCATCGAGGAGAAAGCAGAGGCCTGTGCCACCCCCAGAGGTATGGGGCTTTGCCTCAACAGCTTCTCTGATATGTGTGACGTACGGTTGTCTCTAAAATATGAACATGATCTTTTCTCTCCGAACTTTGGGTGATGAGGTATTGCAGGTGGAACACGTGTCCAGCTGTCCAGGAGGGGGAGGTGAGTCAGCACCAGGCTGTGGAGGAGCCGGTGGTGTTTATGAGTGAGGCAGCTGTGGTCACTTCTCTGACTCAAGGCTTATTCTGGGGCTGGGCTAAGGGTAAGGAGTCTCCCCTGGGCTGCCTGGAGCAGCAGGTGTCTGTACTTGGGGACCCGCCCCCCAGGCACTGCCCGCCTGGGCCTTCCATCACTTTAGGTCCACTTCCTGGGGCTTTCTAAAAGCTGTCTTTCTTAAATAACAAGTCTGAAAATTGGGAGCTAAGGCAGTTACAGATAAGGACTGTATGAATCAGGGTTCCCCCCCAAAACAGAAATGACAGGATGAATGTATATGTGGGTACTCGAGGATTTGTTTTAAGGAGGTGGCCCCTGTGTCTGGGAAGCCCACAGGTCTGGAGCCCCAGGGCAGGCTGGCTGGCTGGCAGCTCAAGCAGGCTTTCTAGGTTACATCCTGGAGGGAAAATTTGCTTCTCTGAGGAACCTCAGTCTGTGCTCAACTGACCGGATGAGCCCACATTACAGAGGGTGAGCTGTTTACTCAAAGTCCAGTGGCTAAAATGTTAATCAGAGACCTTCATGGCAACATCTGACTGGATTCTCAGAACTGTGGCCTAACCAAGTTGACACATAACTATCCATCTCAAGGCCCACAAGCTCCTCTAGGGTGTTTCTGGATCAAATGGGCTCCTTGTTATCATGTAGAGAAGCGCGATGCTCTAAAACAAGGAGCACAGGCTGGGCAACTGCTCTGCCCTTTGGCTGTGGCCCAGGCCCTGGGAGTCAGGGGTCAGGAGTGAACATACTTTGCAGCACCTGCCACATTCTGTGGTGGCAGGTGGGGGAGCGGCCCTCACCCCGAGTGGTTGGCAGGCACGCAGTTTACGGAGGACACTGAAAACCCCATTCTTTAATAGGACAGGCCTGTGTGCAGTGGGAATGTGGGAGCCTTGTCCACAAACTGCTGAGAATTCTGAGGTGGTGAGAGCCAAGTACTAGGCCCAGGCACACAGCCCCTGCCACCAGCCCTGAACAGGGGGCGCATTTCCCCACCAGGACTCCCGTGAGGGCAGATGGTGACTCAGAGGGCCCCCTGCACCTCGTCCACAGCTCCCCTGGCAGGCCTCCCCTTCTCCAGGCGGTGGGGACCTCTGTGTCCACGTCCTCTGCTGATAGAGATCCTCCCTCATGATCTTGAGGTGGGGCAGGGACTGGGACAAGCATCATGATTGATGCCAAGATAAAATCAGTATAGTAAGAGCAGGAGGGACCCTGTCTGAAGGCTAAGATCCTGTTTGAACAACCAGGGAGTCAGGAGGTAAGATTCCTGGCATATTCTTTGGTGATGAGACCATAACCCACCCTATCTTAGGGCAGGGCAAGCAGTCCTAACTGATATGTTCCCAGTGCCTGAGGGTAACACTATCTTGAAGAGGAACCGGATCAATAAATTCCTTGTGTTACATTTATCACACAGAATTATCTAGAGGACTGACTGTGGGTGGCGGTGATCTAATGTCTCCCACTGGAAATAGACATAATGACACCACATGTCAAGCCTACACCCAACAACACCCCCCTCCCTGACCCCATTCCTAAAAGCCTTCACAGACAGAGTCCTCAGCCCTTACACATGCTCCTCCTCTCTGAGGGTGCCTGCATTCCCCCTTCTTTAGGTGTGTACTTTTAAAATAAGGCCTTCTCACTGCTCACCTTACTGCATTGTGTCTCTGCACCCCTCCAGGGGTAAGCGACTTTTTTACTTCTTTATTTCATTCTATTTTCTAAGACTTCAGCACAAGTCTTCACCATCTGTCCTGCTTGAGGTTTCTTGCTCTCTGGTGCCTGCACGGCAGCTGTCATTCCCTGCTGCTCTCACTTTAACGAATTCCATCCTCACCTACATTCATCCTACCTGCTCTATTCTTTCTTGTTCAGAGTCAAGAACCCTCCCTCCCATCCAGGCTGAGGTTTCACCCTGTGTGCAGGGAGAGACCTCCCCAGACGCAGCTGCCCGGCAGCGACCTCTTCATGACCTCAGTCCAGGGCCACCAGCCATGGTTGGCTCCCTCCACTTACAATAAGGAAGGTTAGAAAGTAGTACAACTTGAGAGCCACATCAAGGGCCCCAGGGCTTCCCCATTGAACAGCAGATACAGAACATACCTGTCCTCAGAAAGCTCTGCAGGACAGCTCTAGGCCAGACCTCCCTCCCCTGGCGCCCTTCTGTGCTTTCCTCCGTGCACACAGCCTGCTCTGGGCATGCGTGTGGCTTGTCTAGATCCCCGGGACCCCTGGGTGCTTTTCGTGGGTCCTGATTTCCCAAAGAAACTGTCCCCCGACTTTTCCTCCTAGGCCTTAGACAGGATACTGCATGCCTCAACTATAGCCTCTTTCCTCGGGGGAGCAAGGACTCTCCTGCATCTGTGGGTGGGGGCCCCTCCTCTCCCACATGGGGCCTTCCCCTTTCCGCCTGGAAAATAAATGCACACTCCCCACATGCAACAGGGGACACTCTGGAGTCGCTATAGCCCAGGGCTCAGCCCCTGTCACTTGTATTTGGCAGAGACTTGGAGCAGGTGGGGGTGGAGGGCTTCCTGGTGGAGGTGGCTTGGGCTGCCTGGGGGAGGCTGTGGCCTGGACTCTGACTGGGCTACTGGAAGTTACTAGTTGACTAATCCCTGTGGCTTGTTAGAGGAGTATATTTAGCTTTCTGTGATTGGTCCTGAGTTGGAAGTAGGGTAAGAATTAGGGCGGCTATCAATTACTGATCAGATCCTGGCCCTTTGGGCTGCTTGCTGCCCTCGGCTGGCTGCTGCAGGCTGTAGGCCACCTTCTGTGCTCTGGAAGGCCCAGCTGTTGTTTGCTTGCACTCTCAGCCTCTCACCTCTCCTACCTACAATGCTGGGTCCTGCGTGCACATATGTTGAAACCCAGCTCTCAATCCCCAGCACCCAAACATGCTGCCTTTGGTCCCCTCCTGGGACAGCAGAGCAGGGGGCCTTGGTGATCTGATGGCTGCTATTCGGGCAGGACTTGCCAGGTGCTGGGTGCAGGACCTCAGCCTGGAGGGTGGGCCTGGGGCCTAGTGGTCCGTGGGGAGGTCAGAGGAGGCCAGGGGACCGCATGGTGCAGCACCCGGGGCAGAGGCCCTCAGCCAGGGCTGGAGGTGTGATGTCCCAAGCCCCTCTTGCCACAGAGCCCTGCTTCTGCAGCTGTGAGGAGGCCCAGTGGGTGAGCTTCTGCCAGCAAGATCTGTGGAAACTGGTGTATGAGATGCATTAAAAGTGGGTCTGTTGAGGCTGGAGCCTGAGGACCCCTCCTCAGCTGGGAACTCCCAGTGGGACCTTGAGGCTTTAGGGGAGACAAAGACAACATGAAGGAACTGTAACTAGAGGCCCCCAGGCTGATGTCAAATGTCTCCGATTCTGGGTTCACTCACCAGGAGATCCAGTGTTTCCCTTGAGAATCATGGCTCGTGGCGAAATTTCATAACCCAGTTATGAAAGTTATGAAATTCCAGGCGGAGTCCTGCATGGCCCTGCGCGTGTGCGCTGGGGTGGGGGCTTGCTGGCCCGCCTCCTGTGCTGGCGCCGGCCTTCCCTGCCCAGCCCTTTGCTCCCCTAGGCACCCCTCGTCCTTCAGCCCAGATGCTCCCGTGCTCTGGGGGCAGGCCTCGCGTGGGTCCTGACAAAGCTGCCACATAGTGTCCTGGGCTCCGGGTCAACTTGAGACAGGGACCATAGATGTAGTCAGAATAGAGTAAAGGCCTCCGGAGGGGGAGGGCGGGATATTTGCAGTCAGAGCAATGTAACTACATGCAAAGAAACCCCCCTACTAAAACTCTATGTTAAACATTGAGCTCTATAATCATTCTTCAGTGAAATCAGTTAATGTTCCCCAGATAAAGAAGAGTAGCACATGTTTTGTTATGCTAATCATCTGTAACCATGTATAAGATTCACTTTAACAAGTATACTGAAAGGCCCAGGCCTATGTGCTGTCTTTCCATCTTCAGATCTGACAAGGTGATTTTTGCAAACTGAGAAACCAACTCAGCATGCAGACCCAGCTGCAGACGACATGGTAAAAGGCAGGAAGAATTCCATCTTAAAGATAAGATTGCATTTTAACACCCAGGAAGTTCAAGAGGCAAGAGTTTTTAGCAAGTAGACAATACCTCAGCCCACCTTGGGGGCTGGGCAAGCAGTCTTTTGATATGCTCCCAGACCAAGATGCTGGTGTCCCAGAGAGAAATCAAGGCAGGAAATTCCTTACAGTTAAGTTAATTTTTAATATTCAGGACCCACTTAACAAGCCCCCACCCCTAAGTTTTTTCATGTTCTCAAAAATCCTCAACTGCCTATAAAACCCCCTAGACAATGTACCACTATGGACTCTCTTGTCCCCTCCTGGCGTGAGCCGGGAGCTCTGTCCTTTCACTTTATCTCTAAATAAAAGCCTGTACCTTGCTCTCCTACCTTGATTGTTTGTGAAGCTCCTTCTTCGGCTCCGCAAACAAGAACCCCAGCATCAAACTCAGGAAGCAGGTCAAGGTCGTCGTGACCTCAGCTCTTACAAAGAGCCCAGCAGGCTATGGGCAACAACAGGGCCTGAGTGCGTGCAGGTCTTTCCTGGGTCAGAGCAGGAACTGGCTGTAGACCCACTGCTGCCCTGCAGTAGGGGCCCTGGGCAGCCCGGAGGGTCTGGGGGTGGCGACCTGTCCCTGAGCCCCTCATGGGGGCCCCTCACCTGTGCTTCCCCAGCACCGGCCCTGGGGAATGCAAATCCTGGGAAACTTGGAGGAATCACTGAGAAATCTGAGCTCATGAGAAACAAATACATAAATAGAAAAAGGAAGGAAGAGGGGCAAGTGTGGGAGGGACGGACACCCTGACCCCAGGGCATACCCCAAGCCCCGCAGGTACCTTTCAGCCTTACCTCTAACCAAATTACACCCAAAAGCAAAACAACAAACCACGACGCTAATAAGAAGCATAGAACTGTGAGGGGCCTCCCAGAGTGGGGAGGGGTTTAACCTGAGCCCCAGGCCTCAGCCCAGCCTGTGTAGAAGTTGCAGGGAGCGACTAGGCTCAGAGAAAGCCCTCCGGCCCCTGGTTCCTCCCAACCTCCGAAAGGTGTTCTGTTTCTTTCTTATGCAAATAGAACTTCACCACCACCGCCTCCATGTGTTACAGACACCCATTTCCATTCCTACCTGCAAAACCCTCTTTACTGTGATCGTGTTTCTGTCCTTGCTGAGGTCTGTCTGGGGCCAAAGCTTACATTCCCTGTTTGTTTGACTGTGAGAAGGACTTAGGTAACTCCAGGTGGGAGATATTTGTGAGAAAAGAAGTGGGTGGAGTGCGCCTAAGAGATCCTGCAGCTTCCTGCAGTGTGTGAGAAATCCGCTGCTATATTTCTGATTTTGGAGAAAACATTCATTCTTAAAAGAGTAGGTGGTCTCTGATATCGGAGAGTTGAAATGCTCTAGCTTTTTACACACGCCCCACTGGCAGGCAAACAGAGATGCCGTGTGACCACAGCACAAGTCCGCTTTCCCCTTTTTAATTTGCCACGGTCCTCAGGCAGATCATTGCTAGCCAGGAGGCCCAGCACGCCACCAGCAGACCCACGGTCGCCCAGCCCAGAAGGGCTTGTGCAGCCAGAGCCTCCTGCCTCACGGGAAAAATAACTGAGCTATGAGATCAGTGACACCCTGCGTGAAAAACCTGGTGCCAGTGTTTTGGGGGCAGCTGCTCAATGACTAAGTTGTTTTCCCCATTCACCTCCCTTCAAAGCCAGGCCTGAGGCAGGAGGGGGTCAGACGCATGGCACATGCCCATTCTTGCCATTGTTTGACTGGATCCTTATCCTGATCTTAGTTCCACAGTTTCATGGATTTCTCATGAGCTTTGGCCTTTTTACAGGGCAGGATGTTCTACATGACCAGGCCTGGCAGAGGGGCTGTTCCTGAGATGGAAATTGCAGCTCATAGACTGAAAGTGGTTCACACTACCTGCAAAACCCAGTCAAGCTCGAAAACAAAGCGTGACTGTTTTTACCTCTGCACACAAAGCTCAAACAATCCTGGCTCCAGTGCTGAGTAAACTCAGGGCCTCTGCAGCTGCAAGGCTGGGAGCAAAGGCACATGACCCAGAAAAAGATAATGTGCATCTGGTTCACACGAAAAAGCTAAGACCAGGGCCAGTGGCCATCAGCTACCCCACTGCAGAAGTGTCTTGGCAGCAGCTTCCTCTGCAGTGTTCAAGGAGACATAAAGGAATTTTTCAGCAAAAATAACCTGTAAATGGCAGGGAGAGCACAATATATATTTTTGAATACATGTGGGAATGAACTGAAGTTGTACTGCTCCTCGCATGGATTTAATCTAATCTGCTACGAACCATTCTCCTATTTAAAGCACACCAGATATTTGAGGGGTAGGAAAAACAGTATCCAAGACATAGTCCCATAGGCACTTGAGCAGCCAAATGCAGCCAAGAAGCTGTGAGCAGCTGAGGTCACCACCATCAGCTCCCATCTCACAGAAGCACACGGAGATGCCGCTCTGCTCCACATTCGCTCACGCGGCAGATGCGTTTGCTAACAACCAACAGGGAGGCAGCAGCTGGGTGGAGGCCGTGGCCTCCGTCTGGGAGCGTGAAGGAGATGCAGCCCATGCACAGGGGAGCTGACACTCCTGTCCCCTGTGACCAGCCTTCAGTCTTCACAGACAAATGTGCACAGTGCAGACGACAGCTCTATATAGAGGAGAAGACTGAGGTTCAGAGTGTCCTGTGTGACAGAAGGCTGAATCTACAGCTGGGTCTCCCCACATGCTGTTCTCTTTCCCAATTAAAAACCACTGCTTGCAGGCTATTGGTAATTCTTGGGTACAAACACCATCAGCTGTGTTTGCGAATAGAAAGGATGCCAACGTGTGGGAACTGATACTTCATCATGTACCATACATGGGATGAGCTTGCAGTCATACCCTGAGCCCTGAGTGGCATGTGGGAACATTATCTGGCCCTGTAAACACAATGCTGGGGGCCTGTGCCTAGAGTGCAGCACCATGTGCAACAGGTCTGCTCATGGGTATGAAGATTTTATAATTCACTCATGGAAAGAAATGTCGATTAAGGGGCCAAAGTTTCTATTGATGTGAGAGATGCCCTGGGAAAATTATTAATCTGTGGAAAGCCGGTACTGGTCCCCAGCAAAGTTTACTACATATGCCAAATTCTGTCAATTTTCTATTCCCTCAGTTATTAAGAGGGCAGAACTTACTGGAACAAGAATAACTTTTACTAAAGTGGTCAGAGCTGGCTGTGTTCAGAGGTGAAGGCCACAGAGCTAGAAACCTGACTTTGGTTTCTGCCTATCAGTGGCTCACGGAAACACTCAGGGTGGCATTTGCTTAATGGGGGATCTCCTGCACTGCTTCCCTAACATGTTGGATTTATGACGAGCTCTGCAATTATTTTTATCCACCTTAAAGGCTCACAGAGGAAGGCAGAGCTACTGGTCTGTCTGCACAAATGGAGGGATTGGGGACAGGAGGTTAATCAGCTCCCAAGCAGAGCGCTTTGTGGCAGGGTCAGGAAATTAATTCTGGGCTGGCTTTTTTCAGTGATGCATATCAGCACTGGAGTTACTGCCTGCCCGCTGGGATTACATTTCAAAGAGAAGTTAAATGCATTTGATGATGCCAAAGGATTAGCTGCAACTATTATTATTATGGCCAATAGTGAAGCCTCTGTTAATTGCTGGCACTGTGTGTCTTCCAGAGCCTGCCTGGCATCTTAAAATGCAATTCAGACACGCCTGTCAGGGCACTCATGGAGCTCTGGGCTGCCCAGTCCAGTGCCACTGGAGAAAGATGGGGGTGCCAGCCTCCCCAAATCCTGGGACCCAGCTAGAGTAACTCCTTGTCCCCTCAGATGTGGGCATGAAGCTAGTATTTCCATAATCATGTAGATAAATATCACAAATAAGCTTCACTGAGTATCTTTTGTGTGAAAAATGGAAAGTTTGAAAAATGTTTTGCTATTTGGGAAATAATTCACCAAGTAGAAAACAGAAACAGAAATGCGTGTGTGGGACGTAAGTCATACACCTCTAAGTAACAGTTTGTAGGCTGGAAACCTCAAACAGTTATTTGTTATAAGCAAGCCTCACATGGTGTGGAGTTTGGGGTAGAAATAATCATCACCTTTTTTTTTTTTAAAGAACGCAAACAAACCGACTTAGAAGTGTAGCCAGCCCAGAGCTAAGTGGGTCCTTGAGATGGCTTTGACTCGCCCTGTGTGTTGCCTCTTGGTGGCCTGGGACCACCGACCTTGGGCCGCTGCGGCACGCTTCCATTGTTCTGCTGACAGTCCTCATAACCAGGTGCTGAGGGGGCCGCACACCTGCCCCTTGCCTTCCTTCAAAGTGTATTGATTTCAAAACGGCCTCTCTGATAAGAGGCAGCTCCGCCTGTGGCTCCCTGGCGACTTTTGGAAAGATGACTATTGACTCAGTGGAGGAGGAATTTAAAGTGATTTCTCTTCTTAGGCTAAATTTGTAGAAAGAGAGAATGCACAGATATTGCTTTGTGGAATGAAGCTGGCTCATTCCCACTCAGGGTCTAAACCTATCAGTCTAATTACTCATTCGTTTGTGCCTAATTTCACTCTTTTATTAACTCATCTGTCCCTTATCCAACGACTGAGCAGGGCTTTGGCCATGACTTGGGTGTGCTTAGCAGGTGGTAAATACTTCAATGAGTAAATGAATGATTTAAAAGACATTCAGAAGCAAGTATCTGCATATGAGGCCTATTTTTTGTGAACAGAAGAGGACCCCCAAAATAACGAGTCTCATGTTATCCAGCGCGGGGAAAGCTGCCAGAGATCCTGGGGGAGGGCGCTGCAATGCTGCTGATGGCGGCTGGCCCATCCGCAGTGGGGGTCACTGAGAAGCTCACCCCATGGGGACCAGCCATGCTGCTGGGAGTGTAGAAAGTTGTCGCCAGCACCCCGCCTCTCAAAGGACCCTGTCCAGAGGGTCACCAACCCCAGGAGCAGAGCAAGCGGGTGGCCTGGGGTATGGAGGCTGGGGCCGAGGCAGAAGTGGAGCCGGCTGCTTGGGCACCTTTGTTCAGCAAATGCTTCCTGCGTGCCTTCCAGCTCCCTGGCTGGGCTGCGGGCAGGCGGACTCAGCAACAGCCCGTGGGCAGGGAAAGGAGCTGCCCCAGCAGATCTTATCCCAGGCTCCACTCTTGGGGTTCAATGCAGGAGAGCAAGCTTTGGGTCCCTGCAGGATGACAGCACAGACTCGGTTTTAGAGGCAAGAGACATATAAGTCTAGAAGCAAAACCTCTGGGTCTTATGGCCAGAACCTGGAGACAAGTAGATCTTTGGGGGTTTTCAGAGCTAGAGAAGAAGGAATGACAGCATGGCTCAGTGGCAGTGCGTGAGGTGACAAGGATTGAGGGGGTGGTCATCTCTGCCACAGTGGGTTTCAGACAGAGCAGAGCCTGCCCTGCCCGCCACGTCCTGGGGACACGCACTGTGCAAGGTGGGCCTTCAGAGCATCCCACCCCCACCCGAGTCTGTCTGCACAGGGTCAGCTTCCGCCTTGGCCTCTGAACCAGCTCCTGGCAGGGTACGGGCGTCCGCTCAGGGATTCCCACCCCGAGCACCACTGAAGTCGCCCCAAGGTGTTCCAGGGAAAGTAAGGTCCGTGCCTTCTAGGTTTCCAGGATACCCACCTGCTCTAAACTGTCATAAAGACTCTTAATTGCTACCAATAAATACTTTTGAACATGGGTTCCCAGAATGGCAGTGTAGTTTGATAAGCATGTGGGAAAAAAGTTACCTTTCTGACCTTAATTTATTTCTTTCCTCTAACTACCTTAAGAATTGTTACAGGTTTATTCCTAGCATGCTAGTAACAATTTAAAAATGATCAGATCCAAAGTCAATGTTCTATGGGAAGGAGTTCTTGATATATTAAGTGAAGAACTTATTTGAGATCAGTTTCATTGCCCATAGCCCGATTTGTGAGCATATACACTCTTCACTATTTGAGAACTAGCTGCATAGAAATGTTAGCTGGGTGCTATCTCTGGAGAATAATATTATAGTCCTTTTCCCTCCCCACTCCCCCTTCCCATCTCTTCTTTCTTTGTCTAACTGTACTGTCTAAACTTCCCACAGTGTTTATATACTATTCTGTAACGATAAAAAATTAAAGCTAAGAATGTTTACTCTGAATTTAAAGAAAAGAAATGAAATACAAAATACACAACCAAGTTTGTCTTTTAAATAAGATGGTGACATTTTAAGATCATGTGCCTTCTTTCATCATTTCTTTTGATCATCTTAACATCTTTATGCCTGTAACTATTTAATTTTCCAGTCTCATACCAAAGTCACAAAACCAGACTGAAGTTCAAGCCCCCTTAATCCTCTTTGGAACAGAAACAAAGGATGCACCCAAATCCCTCCTCTCCCCCGGATGAGACCAGCAGGGGCGCATCTCGCTTTGCCGGTCCCAGTGCTGGCGCCATGCCTCCCCCTACCTGGAGTCTCCTTTGCCCTGCGCCACGTGCAAAGGCCTCCGGCGCTGCCCCTTCCTGATGAGAGCCCTCTGATGGGACACCCCGCTCATCACAGGGCTAGTGCTCCCTGCACCAGCCTCATCCTTTCGGTGATTTCTGCCCCAGAAACACCGTGGCGGATGGCTCAGGGGGCAGGTCGTGTGGAGTGGGCTGCCGAGCTGTTTAGGGGCAAGGAAAGAGTAGGGCAGGGGAGCCAACCACACCACCGGAGGCGGGCCCTGCCAGCACCCGGGAGGAGCAGCCCCAGTCCCCCTGGGGTGCACTTCCCGCCCTCAGGCTGCAGATAGGTGCTTCTGCCCCGGGTCTCCATCACCTGTCTTTACAGACCCGCGCCCTCACCTCCGCGCCTAATGAGGTAGGCAGCTCCAAACAAAAGACGTTGGAACCCGCCCCTCCGGACCGGCACAGAGCCCACCCTGCCCTACTCTGGAGCTATGACAGGCCCTGCTGGACCCTCCCCTGGGGCTCCGGACTGACACAAACCTCCTCAGCCTAGGATCCCATCAGGGAGGTGGGGCCGGAGCCTGTCACCTGAGCACGTGCTGGAGGCCCTGGAAACAGCGACTGCGCACGAGCAGGGCCTCTGTGGCCCGTTGTCAAGGTGGGCCCGGCATCACTGCTCTCGGAACCGGCCTGGTGCTGCTGGGAAGAGGTTAACTCCCCCTTACAAGCCTGTCGCCTCCTTCCCCCAGGGCGTGACGGTAGCGCCCTTGTCCCCAGCCGATCCTCTCCCCAGTCCTCACCTCCTTCCCTCATCTGTTATTAGCGCTGCATCAACAGGGTGCATTTCATCCTACGTGTGAGTAAACTGAATGAATGTCCTTTGTTGGAAATTTCATTTCATTGTTTCTACTCATGACAGAAAACACCCAAATAATTTCACCTTCTGGGGGACATTTATAAAAATGCATTTGATCTTCCCTGGAAAAGGCCTGTGGTTCTACTCTGCAGATAGTGAACTCTGAAGAGGGTGCTAGGAAAGCTCTGGAAGGTGTTGCTCCCCCCCATGGGGACGCGCTGAGCTCTCTGGTCACCGGGGGCGCATGCTCGTTTGCTGGAAGCGTCCGCCTTTGTACCCTGATGGGTAAGGGGTGACATGCCCTTGACGCAGGACTCGGGGTGAGCTTCCTTGGCCCAGAGTGCCCTGGCCACCGCGCAGTGGGAGAGGCAGGCAGCGCCCGGAAGCGGGGCCCCACTAAGGTGCCTGCGCGCTTGGCGTCTCGCCGGTCTACAGGGTGGGAGGTGAACCCCCCGGCAGTTCGTTCGTGTTGCGAACCCGAGTGACGCAGTGCACGAAGCTCATGCAGCCAAAGGGCAGAGTGGCGACTGGGCAGAGTGCGCGAGGCCGAGAATGAGTAAGCTTTGAAGCATTTTTAAGACTAAACACGGACCATTTTCAAACATGGGTAATTTATTATTATGATACACAAAGGCAAGGCTACATTAAACTTAAACAAGTTACCCTCCAACTGTGAGTCTTTTCTTGAGCCCCAACATATCTCACGTAAAAAATAAAATCAAGTTTCCTTTTAAAAAATTCTTCTCTTCTACGTTTTCAAGGAGATTGACGCTCAGAAAAGCCTTGCCCTCGCCTGCACTTGGTCTGTTGCTGTGAGTGGGCACCTCAGCTTCTGTCTCATGCCTGTAGAGGCCTGAGAGGCCAGTGTCCTGCGGAATAACTGCGGTTGAGAAAAGCTGATTGGCCCCCGAATGGAGGCATATAGCTGCTTACAGGATCTTGACTTTTTAAATATTTATTTAAAGCAAACATTGGCAGGACCATGGAAAGGCTTTTCCTGTCTCCTCTTGACCTTCCGTGACTGCCCGCCCAGGGCACGGTGTTTTCTCCCCTGAGGATGATTAAAACTTGAAAGGCTTTTATTTATTCTTCAGGAGTCTTTAAGAGTTCACAGAAGTTTTAAAAATTAACCTAGATCCAGCAACCCTGCTGAGCCCCGCTCCGCGTCCCAGTTGCAGGGGCCGAGGTGTCCATGGTGGCAGGGTCACCAGACTGGGGCGAGTGCCCTCCCAGCGCCAGGACTTACTCACCCCTCCTGGCTCTTCATGGTGTTTTCCCTGTATTTGTAAATGCAAGTTTATTACTTTCTACCAAGAAACTTAAGACAAATGAGGTAACATGTATGTCAGTATTTTAAGAGGCCAGTGCCTCATGGGCAGATGTTGATTTTATTTTAGTTTCAGCTCTGTGTCAGGTTGCAAATATGTGTCCTGTGAGATTTATGGTAAAAACAAAAATCTCCTAAGAAATGTGTTGAGCAAATCATGGTACCGTGACATAAGCCCTTAGCTTCCTCACTCTGAGAAGGTGTCCTTCACCTGGGCACAGAGCTGGGCCCCTCTGGGTCATGCCGGGGAATTGATGCAGACCCCCAGCACAACCGCTGTCCAGGGGACAGGTGCTGGCACTGTCCAGGCTGAGTCACAGTGAAGGGCATCAGACTCCGTTGGCTCCTGTGCCCGGCCCTTGCAGTCTCATGTGCGGGGCACCGGCCTTCCTAACGGCTAATTTCTCGTTGTACACAGCGAGGAACCAGGCGAGGAGGCAGGAGTGACCGTGTGCCTTCCAAGAGCCCCCCAGGCAGAGCGGTGGAGCACAGAGAGCAGGTACTGCACTCTGGCCTCCCTGGAGAGCCCCAAGGCTTAAGGCAGGTGCCCACCTCATGGGCCAGGCTCCCAGAACAGCCATGATGATGTGAGTGTCTCAGGGCTTGGGGTGTGTGGCCCTGCCAGGCAAAGGTGCAAGTCTCCTGAGGTACTTTGCTGCTCTAAGGGTATCGTAACTGGGAACCAAAATAAGGCACTGCAGTCATTAAGATGAAAGCTGAGTATGAACTCATTTATTTGCCTCTCTTGCTCCAAACCAGCATCTAGCTTGGGAATGGCTAGACTTCCTGTTTTCTCCCTTCAGTAACAGTGCCTCCCTCTTACATGGCCATAATCTGCGGGATCTGAGAATTCCCACGTATGCTGGGACACAGAGGTCAGATCCACAGAGTCACACTTTGAAAGCTGAAGCATAATTTAAACATAAGCAGCTTTTTCAAACAACAGTGATTTTTAAAACATTTTCTTATATATGCTCATTACTTTAGCCACTGTTCTTATTTCTCTTTGTTCCTGTCTAATAATTTCTCTTTAGATGTGATCATAATTAAGTGCAGATTTTGCACTGTGCTTGTGTATGAGTCTATAAGCTCCTGAGATTTACAATTATAAACTTGTGAAATATTCCACTGAGTTGGTGAACTATACTTCCCTTGACCAGTTGTCCGATATTGGACGTTGAGTATTCTGAAGAAGCCAAATTCACTTTGCCGGGAAAACACATAAGGCTCTCTAAACCTGCTGAAGTGAGAAAACAAGACAATTTTACCTTAAAAACATGGCCTCCAGCATTCTTTCTAATTTACGTCATCATCCAGTTTCTTAGGCTGGCGCTCTGTGCTCCTCCTGAAGCCCCCCGTGCGTGAGGAGGTTGGCATGCCAGCACTTTCTCTCTTCCACTCTCCAGTATTTTAAATAAAGATTTCGTCCATTCACAGCCCAGAGAAAGACTGCAGGCAGCCCCCTCAGTCAGAATGATTGTAAAGAAAGGGAGTGAGCTCTTAATCACTTGTGCTGAGTGTGATAAATGACCTGTAGACGTGGCCAGTGCTGCCCAGGGGCACATGCTAGCCTCCAACAGCACCATGGCCACCTGGACAGGTTGGGGAACTTGGGCTGGCTTTGCATTCCTGCGTCACCAGGGTTTATCCACAGTGTTGGTGACACCCAGGGGGATCAGAAGGGACCCTCAGTTCATCTCTGTGAACCATTAGGAATCTCTGGGGTCACCTTGAAGTTGCTCATTTCTAATTCATAACAGGTGTGGGTCTGTAGAAACCAGACACATCCTTCCGCCTCAGGTGAATTAGAAAATACCCACCTGATGTGGTGGCGTGAAGGGGTCTTCATCCTCCCAGCTCCTGATCCATCCCCGTTTACCTAGGCCCTGGCACTTTGCTGGCCAAAAGGGTTACTCAGTGCACTTACGGGAATGCGGCAGCGTGGAAAGTTCCTGGCAGACCCCGGGCGGGGAGCCTCTGCTCTTCTCTCCAGAACGCCTTTGAGGTGGCTGCCTGGGGCCAGATAAGGGCCTGCATGAGCGTGTGCCCCCCCAGACAGACCCGCCACAGCCTCCCATGAGTGACGGGAGTGTGGAGGGGAGGGAACGCAAGGCTCACATTCTTCCCTGAGTATCCCTTCGACTAACCCCCCAGAGCCTCCCGCAGCTCTAGAACAAGTGCTCTGTGCTTTGTGGCTTCTCGCTGGCCCTTTTCTTGGGGGCAGAGAAGTCATGCTACAGAGACTCCGGAGGAATCCTCGCCTCCTGACTCACTAGTCCCCTCAGCGCCGGGCACGTGGGAAGGAAGCGTCTGCTGCCTGTGGCCTTGACGCGGGTGTGGAGTCACAGGCCCCTGTGCCCTGGGAGGGGTTTGCAGCAGCTCTTACCTGGCTGATCAATGACAGTATTGACCTGAGAAAACACTCGACCCGGCCCAGTCTGGTGGGAAATTCCGTGCGTCCGTCCTCAACACTCACAGTGTGTCCTTTGGCCAATGTATTGAGAAGGCGCTCGACTACTAGTCACAATGGAATTGTACATCGGAACCAAAATGAGACAGCGCTTCATGCCCACCAGCATCTCATTGGAAAGATCCATGATACAAGTATCAGAAAAGATGTGGGACACCTGGACGTTTCTGCACTGCTGAGGGGGTCCGGGTGCCTAGCAAGGCCTGGACGGGGGTGGACGTGGCAGGAGGCTGTGGGGCCCCGGCTCTGCTCTCAGCTCCAAGCACTGACTGCTCTCTCCTTGTGCCCTGAGCTCACTGGGGCTGCTGGCTTATCGGGGAAGGGTCCAAATGACGAGGCCCGTCAGCCGGGGCCCAGAGGGCAAGGGGTCTTGAGGAGGCCCAACTCGCCAACCTGGGCTTCCGAGGTAGAAGGCGATGCTCTCTGCGGTTGAGACACTCCAGTGGCCGCCACTTGGGGTGAAGTGTGACACGCTTGTCTCCGCTCTCCCTGCCCTTCACTCTCAGTCCTTTGATGGGACAGACGGGGGTCCCACTGCTCCTGCTAAGCCGTCAGGTGAGGTGGAGAGGGTGGTGACTGGAGGAAGGGCAAGAGCAACTCTGAAAAGTCCATGCCCTGTGGCTCCTGTGGGGCAGATGCACCTGCATGTGGCACCTGTCCAGGTACAGGGCAAGGTGCTTGGTATCCAGGGGCTTCCAGGCCACCCGGCATCCCGGATGGCTGCCGTGGGAGAGGAATGAGCCCCTTTACCATCCACACACGGAGGGACCACCATTTAGGTTAAGCTCCAAAGTAGGTGCCCCCCACACTGGGTTGGGGGCTGGGTGGTCCGGGGGAGTATTCAGCCCAGGCCTGGCTAGGTGGGGGCATGTCCCGGCCATGCAGTGTCCAGGCCTGGGCACCAATGGGGCTGAGGATGGATAGGACCAGCCAGAGCAAAGGCGGGGTACTCAGGTGTGTCACAGGGACCAGGGCACACGCATGGACCCCATGGCAGAGGAGGCACTGAGGTGCCAGCCGAGCATCCTTCATGGGTGTAACGCTGACACTGTCCCCTCCAGTGCTGCCCTAGGAGGGAAGGCGGGCCCTCGGACTCACTGTGTGCCCACCGGGACCTGCACACGTGGGCTGGTTCAGTTCTGGCCATGCGCCACACTGTTCTTCTGTGGAGAGGAAGTGACCGGGATGGCTGGAGTCAGCTCGCTTCCTCCCCCGCATACTGTGGCTACCTCTGTACGCACCCTCCCCAGCCTCCCCAAGAAGTTTACAGGCCCCCTTACAAGACTAAACTAGCCACTGAGCTCCCATAAAGCCCTGGTGAGAGGCAAGGATCGACCTTAGGATCTCCTCTGGGCCAGTGGGGCCACCCTGGCCATCACCCCGGGTCTCTGACCAGGATGGCGGGGCCACGTGCAAGTGGCCCCACAGGGACACTATTCTGAACGCCAAAACGGACTCTGCTCCCTTCAGAACCTGGAAAAACTCATTCACGGGAGGCCCCACCAATGACTTTCTACAACTATTACTTTGCCATTTCTGGGGAGTTTCTCATAGTCCATCTGTTTAAAAGGCACAGAAACTAGCTTCTTCATCTCTCTTCCCCCCTGTTGATGCTGATAAGAGCTCAAACTACTCTTACGGCGGAAATGCAGCCTTTCTTTCTCAGAGCCATAACTGCCCAGCTGCCAGGGCAGACGCCACAGCTGGGGACAGGTGAGGCACGATGCAGTCTCTTAGCACCCAAATTATTATATGCAATCTTAAAAATGAAAAGAAGTGTAAAACCGTCTTTATGGACAGAGCCTGACTTATCCTAACCTATCTTACGGTGTTATGTGAAGTCTCGAGGCATATTACATGCCCAAACAGAATACGGGGCTTGAAATTTTATGTTGAATTTCCACAGAATCTGTGACCCATTAAAAAGCATTCAGTAAGCCTCCATCCTAGGCTTCTCTGTCACATTAACAAGACTGCAGTGGCTTAAGAGGAAGAAGATATTTCCTGTAAATCCCTTGTTTATGTAGCAACAATTGAGACATGCTTGGATTTACCTCTTTTCTCTTCAGGGACTTGTATGTAAGTAATGAACTGGCTGCGTGTAATTTGTACTATGTTGTACCCATTTGTTCTCATTTTCTGCCCAAACTAACAAATGTCCCCGTTTTATGGTGTGAACCAGTATCAGCCGGGGATGGATTTGTGAGGCTGCAGACGGCAGGCCTGGGACTGGTGTGCGAGTGCCCCCACAGGGTTGCTCTGGGGCGGCACCCTCGGGCTGTGTCTGCGGTGCCCCTCCTCTGGTTTTCTGGAGTAAGGAGGGCCCCGCTGCTGCTTTGCTTGGAGCTATCGTCATGTTCATTTCTGTAATTTAGGTTGCTTTTTATTCTTCTATCCAGAAAATTACAGATAAGAGCCTTTTCTGTTGCTGCACTGGGTGAGGGGCAGTGGGCGAGCATGTGGGGGCTCCCTGCTCAGGTGCTACCCTATGCTGGCTGTGTCCCCAAGCCTCAGCCCTGCTTGGGTGAGGGGTCAGGATGCAGAGGAGGTCACGTCCCAGGAAGGACGGGTGGCCGGTGCTCGGGACTTGGTCCCAGGCCTCTGCAGCAGCCTTGCCCCTTTTCTGGGAGTCTGGAGCTCTCTTGCTGGGATTTTGTTTTCAACCCCACTGTGTCTGAGTCCAAAGGGAGAGGGGAGGGTTCTCAGGCCTGTGGATGTGCTGTCTCCCCGTTGCAGGCTTGGTGTAGCCCCCGACCCTGGGCAGGCACGGTAGGCAGAGGGGGTGGCAGTCCCCTTGGAGGCACAAGGCTGCCGCCGGGGCGTGGCTTTCCGAGAGGATGCTTAGCTCCTGCCATTTCCCGGTGCCCTGTGGTGAGTCAGAGCCTTGTCCAGGTGCAGGGGCAGGTCAGCCCACCTCCCTGCGCCCTCCCAGCACTGCTGGGGGCAAAGGACAGTGAAGCCCTCACACCAGAGACTCTCCTCAGCACCAAGAAGGTGGTACTGTCCCTGCCCCATCTTCTCAGAAAGGACAGGTGGCCACAGCCATGTGGCACCTGTGGAAAGTGAGCCAAGAGCTCCCCTGTGGCGCGGCGCTGTCTGCAGGGTCCTGGCGGGCGCGGCCTCTGCTGCAGCTGGCTTCCCTGACCCGCCTGGTTAATCTTTAGCGTTGATGATGGCCCAAACCAAGACCTGTTTAATTGACTGTTTAACTTCAGAAATCTTAATCTTTGCCAGAGTCTAAATTAGGCAGGCTCTGCAAACAGGTTGGCTGAGTGCTGAGTCTCGGGTCCCAAGCTGAGCCCCCGCCCACGTCACTCACACAGCAGTGGAGGCCCCACTGTCCTGCGTTTGTGGCTCTCCCTGGCCCTCTGAGCCTCTGCCCCCTGGGCTGTTCATGCCATGGACGCCAGGAGAGTCAGAGATGGGGCAGGCCTGGAATGACCCCAACGTCACGTGTAAAGAAATATAAGGCTCATAACACATGGTGCATAACATTCCATCTCTATTCACTGATGAATTTTTATTTCCTGTGTTGTTTGGGTCCCTTTGCCATCCTAATGGAATTTGTTTTAGTATCTAAGTCATCTGAGCATCCGATGTCACATGAAGGTCAAACCTGGTCTCTTGTCCATTATGTGGAGTCCTCTGATGCACATTTCATTGGCTCCCCTGATTAGTTTAGATTCCTAGTATCTCAGAACTTTGGCTTAAACATGTGCCGACCTTCATTCTGGTACATTTCTTTCGCTGGAAGGCCCAGCAGCCAAAGAGAACCACACAGAGTACCTTTTTTCTTGGCTGGCTCTGCTGTTGGGTCCCTCGGCCAAGCCTGGTCACACATCTGGTCCCGGTGCCCCTCGTGGCAGATGCTCCACCAGGAAGGACAGCCCACCCCCTGCAGGCTGCCCAGAGGGATTCCCTGGATGCCCAGAAAAGTGAGGGACGTCCTTTGCTGAGCCCCTGTCCCTGCTGGGCCCAATCTGGACAAGATGGAGCCGTCCTCACCAGGCAGAGAGGGACAGCAGCGGGCAGAGTGACCGACCTAGAGGTTTCTATGAAGAAACTTCCAGAGGCTCAGCCTTTCCAGCCGTATGTAGAAATAGTGAGCACGGGATCCAGTTCACTGGGCTTTTCCTGGGACAAGAGCACATCCGCAAGGTGTACATGTCACATGTTGGAAATGTCCTTGTGGAGGTGCCAACGCCGCATCAGCTCTGGGCACAGCCCCTGAGGCGGGAGGGGGCTGCCCGCGCTCCCCCAACATCTACCTGAGACCTGTCAGAGGACCACACATGCCCGCCCCAGTCCAAAAATGCCCCACCAGGCTGCCCATGTCTAGCTGAGTGGGGGAGGCTGGACACATGGGCTCTGGACATGTGCGAGGACAGCGTTCCAGTGGCGGTCGGCTCTCCCACACAGCACAGGCTGCCGAGTGCTCAGTGACAGGTTCTGACTGGGAGAAGTCTCTGCATCGCCTGGGCTCAGCTGGGTGCCTCTTATTCCCCGTGCCCTCAGTCCTTACTGGCCTCTTTTCCTACCCAGGGCTACTGTTGTAGTAAGAGGGATGGGGCACTACCCAGGTGAGCACAGACATTGGCTGGGCTCTTAGGGTGGGGGTCGGCTGTCACTGAGCCAGCGTCCTAGGACCCCAGCCTGTTCATACTCCCTCCAGGCTACCCCAGGACCAGGTAGGAGCCCCCAGCTTGCCTTCCCCATATCCAGCAGCCCCACGTGAGGCTGCGGAGTGTCAAGCACGTGCTCAAGACCTCCATATATTTGTGTCAGGCTGGGCTGGCCTTCAGTCTGAAGACCTCCCCTCCCAGTGCCTGACCCACAGCAGATCCCTCTCATGAAGATTCTGAACTGGGAAGCGGAAACCACCCATACACTGGTCACTAGGCACTGTGTCCAGGCAGATCTCTTTCCTGCCAGCTCTAAACACAGCCAAGGGAATACAGGCAGGCCTTTCAAACGAGCCCTCAGAGCCGACTTCTGCCACTTCAGAAGCTTCCAGGCTTGAAAAGCAGGACAGATGTCTGCCGTGCCCCTGAGCTCCTGCAGACAGTGAGTGCCCTGCTCGCCAGGAAACCCTCCCGGCAGTGCTTTCCACTTGACACAGGCACCTTTCCACTGTTTGACATGGACAGCCATCGTGGACATTTCTAAAACCTCTTAATTTCTTTGAAAAGTTACATCAAAGCTTTGGTCATCCTCATGTTATGAACAGGAAAATGTGTGCAGATGAGACCACATGACTCCCTCCAATGTCGCCGCCCACTTGTGCTTCGGCTTCTCTTCTGCCTTTCGCAGCTGGGACCCCCACCCCACTTTCTGGGACCTACAGCTGGGGAGGCAGAGCTGCTGTGCAGAAAACAGTGCTTTTCAGCTGTTTCACGTGCTCTGCGGCCCCTGCCAGGTGGCTGGGCCCCCACGTGCCTGCTGGGCTCCTGCCCTGCCCCCCGGGGCTCCTGGGGTTTAGGAATCACGTTTGCCTCCTACAGGGAGCCTGGCTTTCAACACCCTGTTCTGCCGTAAGTGTTAAAATCCCATTTGGGAAGTTACAGGCCGTGTCCCGGGCTGAGGGTGAGCCTGGGCCAAGGGCAGTTTGCCAGACGCGCGTGATGCGTTTGAGGGGGATGGCCATGCACCCGGCCCCGGGGCTTCCTGCACAGGTCACCGGCTGGGAGACTTTTTTCTTAGAACATCGTACATCATCCTTAACAAAACTTGTTTTAGTAATGGCCGTGGGTTCGCCCCTGGTGTAGCTTGACGCAGCCGCTGGGCCGCCGGCAGCCTTCCTGGGTATAAAGAACAGCACCGAGCATGGCCTGGAATGGGCGTGCGGGGAGAGCGCCCCGGAGCCACAGGCCTGGCCAAGGCCCGGTACCCAGCCCTTCACCTGCCTCTCGCCCCGTGGGCCTCCTCTGCCCCTGAGGATGGAGACGGGCTGCTGCTTACCTCTGGCCCCATGTCGGCAACCGATGGGGTAGGGGTGCCTGTGCCTTATAACCTGGGGCCTAAAGAGGCTGTTCCCACCTGAGCAAGACAGTGTCCAAATCCTGGCCTCCCCACATGGCCCACGAGGGCTCCAGGACAGCTGGGGCCAGGATGCGACCCGCTGCGGGTGGGGAAGAGATGAGGGAAGGTCATCTGGAGAGGGGGCTCACGGAGGCGCCCCTGCAGCTGGGACCTCCACCGGCCGGCAAGAAGGACTCTGCACGTGTGCACACGTCGGTGCCTCCTCCCCGCTATCGGGACGCTCAGCTCTCTCCAAACGCCTACTTCCTATCCTCCCGTGTTCGCGGTAAACACAGCCTCTGTGGAAACAGCCTGGCCTTAGGGAGCTGGGCTGCTCCCTGATGGTGACCTTTGAACCGAAGGGCTGGGGCTGACTGAGCTCAAGGAGGACCTCCGACAAAATATCAACATTCTTTCCTTCCTAATCAAAGCAACTGGATCCAGAGATGTACCGACAGATGCACAGGTAGAGACAGGGGAACCACACAGAAACACAGATACGTAGATTAGATGCCTAGCTGCGCAGATAAATACATAGGCACATGGGTAAGAGTTAACAATTTGCTTTTAAGTTTTTCTATTGCTCAAGTTTATTTCCTCCTTGTTTGATTATAACTTGTTTATTCATCCTGAGCCATTTTCTGCTTATCACGTCCTTGATTTTAATGCATCTGGTACATCAGCAAATGCCACTTGCCCTGCTTTTTCCTGCTTGCAGATCAAAATGCCAGCCTGCAAACTAGTGCGGCGAACTTCCAGAAAGCCAGCTTCTCTTCATGCCTGGGCGCAGTGAGAGGGCAGCCCCAGCCAGGCAGGAGGACTGGCTGGGCTCTGCTCCCCTTGGGGCTGTGGGCACATCCCCAGACCTCAGGGCCTCTTCCATGCAGGCAGGTGGTTGACTGATGCCATCTGGGGCTGCATCCCCAGGGGGACGACCCCACAGTCATAGCGGGGCTGTGGGCAGAGCCATGGATAAAGCAGGAAGAAACCTGAGAGCAACCGCGTCGGCTAGTCTGCAAAGTCCTTGTTAAAAGCAGAAGTTGCTCATAGGAATTAGGTAGAAGAAGCCATTTGAAAATGCCTATTATTTTTATTTCTCACTCCCTATTTGTGGAAACATGAAACCTGTGGTCATAAGCAGAAGGGAGGTATATGAAAAGTGCAGGGAAATCACTCTCAGGAGACTTTCTCCCTAAGAATTGGTTCTTGCATGCAAGTGTAAACTGGAAAGTGTGTGCTAAATATGTACTGAGCCCCTCGACCAGATAACTGTTTATTCCCAAGGGTCACTGTGCAGGAAGTGGGCTCTGTGCAGGCATAAGGTGCCTGCTTCGTGATCAGTGCAGCGTGTGATCCCCTCTGCTGAGGATTTAGAGCAGTGCTTCTTGAAGGGGGAGGGTGATTTTGTGCCTGAAAGACATATTAAGGTGTCCCGCTGTGGGGGTGGGCAGTGACATGCAGTAGCTAGAGGCCGGGATGCTGCTTAATCGCCTACAGTGCACGGGACAGCCCCCCGTGGCACAGGACCATCCAGCCCCAAATGTCAGCCTGCCGAGGTGGAGAGACACGGCAAATTGAATATAGTGACATTCCTGAAAAAAGGAGCAGAACCCCTCTCTGCTCTGTACACAGAATTTCTGGGGGAAAATATTTAATTCAAATATATAGCAGAGATTGTAAGGAAATATGAATGCCTGGGGAGAGTGAAAGGAGGAAGGATTGGAAGAAAGGAAAGAAATCTTTACAGAGAAGAGAAAAGGGGAGAGAGGGCGAGGGAGAAAGCGGCATTCTGTGCGAAGCAGGTTGTTGTCATTTAAACTAAGGATAATTCCAGGCAAACAGAGAATGAGATTATGAACGCTCACTAGACAAACCTCTAAAAGATGCTCCTGAGGAAGAAGACAAATGAAGCCAGAGGGAAAGAGTGAATGTAGGAAGCAACGTGACCGAGGAAGCTGTAAACACGGTGACTGTGGATGAGACTGAGAGGCCCTGCCCTAGCAGGGGTGCCAGCCCACGGAGGAGAGTTCAACAGGCTGCTTGAGGCCCGGCGGCCAGGGGCCTGGCGGGCTGCACCGGGCTGGTAGCATTCTGCCATCTTTGCCTCACATGAGTGGAAGAAAATGGTTGTTAAATTTCGACTTTCTTCAGTGAGTATGTCAAAGTATGAATAAGAGAAATTATATTCTAAAATATACCTCTTTCCAACTAGTAGACAGAATGAAAGGAAATGAAGAATATAATCAAATCATTAAGCAGTAAAACAAGAAAGAGTATGTAACTGTTGAAGACAAATACAAATAAATCGCTTATTGTAAACGGCCCTAAGTAGTTGCTAACATGAGGGAGAGGACACGCTTCAAACATCCTCTCACAGAGCTGACAGTCAGCGGGGGAAACAGGTCTCTCCGGAAACTACTAAGCACCTTGGGGCCTGTGGCAATAGGAAGGCGGAGCAGATTTTAAGAAAGCAGCATTGTCCAGGAGGTGAGGCCCACGGAGAAGGACAAAGAGCTCCATTCACCAGGAAGCAGGAGCTTCTACAGGTAGGCGGCTTCAGCTACACACACACACACTTGGTGGGGCACTTGGTAAACACAGCAGGCATTTCATCACCATCCTCGGAGACTCACAGGCTCTTAATGGGGTGCAGACAGTTTGGTGGCTCACCTTTCCGTGCAGGCAGGGAAACTCTACCCACAGTAAGCTGGTATGCAGGGTCTCCAAAACCTGTCCCGAGGGAGTCACAAGGAAGCCTCAGCAAATACAACACCCAAACCACAAAGCTAAAGGGGTGGTCAATATATATTCTAGATTCTTCCCCTCCCCACCAAATCAGAAATGAATAACAAACACAGCCCACAAGATCCCCTTCTGTTTGAAGCTTTTAAAGGCCCCCTAAATGATTCACAGGTCAAAGAAAACAGTGGGAACAAAGCCCTCCACCAAGTAGCACCCACAAGAGCCCGCATATCAGAGTCACAGGATCCAGCCAGCACGGCAGGGAGCTGGGCACCCCCGCGGGAGCAGGCACCCCCGCGGGGCCCAGCACGACCCCAGGGAGCACAACAAGGAGACAGGACTCAGAGGAGCTGGAAGGGACGATGTGGCACATGAAGGAAGCGCGGGGCACACAAGAGGGATGAGCGGGCTCTTTGACAAACTAAAGTATATTAACACACCTCTGGCAACATTATCAGACAAAAAAATTTAAAAGAGAAAACACATTTCTTTGGTAAAATGAATAATACTGCTCTACCTTCAAGCAAGATTGACCAGGGATAAAAACCAGGGAAAGCAGAAATAAGCAATACTATTATTTGCAAATAATACAAATAAATACTACAAATGAAAAAATTTAGCCACATACATAATAATTATGTTTTAAATTTTCCGGGAAAATCATGAATGAACTTATGTGAACAAATTTAAAAAGTTAGATGAAATGTAAAATTTCCTATTAGAGTATACATTTGCAAGCTCACTCAAAAGGTAATAGAAAATATGAGATCTATGAGCATTGAAGAAAGTGAATAAATGCTCCAAGTCCACAAAGACCTGACCAGTCGCAGGTCTACTGAACCGTTAATGAACAGGTGATTCTCGTCTTTTATATACTGTTTATTGGAATCTAACAGGAGAGAAACCTTCTCAGTGCTTTCTATGGGCTGGGGAAGCTTTGGTTTGAAAGCCAGATATGCACAATTTTATAGGACAATCTCATTTATGAACATTAGACACAGTCCTGAACAGAATATTAGCAACCATTTGCAGCCACATGCACTAAAAAATATTGTAACAATTCCATGTCTGGACTTTGCAAAATACCCCAGTCTGGTTGGTGGTGGGAATGTGGGTGTGACACAGGCGGAAACAAGGGTCAGACTGACTCATGATGACTGTGTGGCGGGCACTCCGGGTGAGGGTCTGTTCTTTTTGTTCTTGTATTGGTTTATGACTTCCACAATAAAATGATTTGGAAGTGTAAACAAAACCTTCATAACCAATATTGTTCATTCCATGATTGCATGGTTGGTTTAACTTTGGACATTTTATAAATTAATATTATTAATTAATTTATAATAGTCATCCTTTTAACAGATTAAATGAGAAAAGAATTATTTCAAAAATATTAAAATTTCACACTATTTTGCAACAATATGTATGCAAATAGGAATAGAAATTAATAGAAATTTTCTGTAACTTAAAAATATTGCATCTGCCAAAAATCACACAAAAATTGTGGGATATTAGAAAGACTTTCTGTGCAACAGAACAAGAAAGAATGCTCGCTGGCCTTCCTGCTGTTGCTCTCTGGTTGCTGTTTACATGGCACTGGAGGGGCCCAGCAAGAGCAGTGATACAAGAAAACAGACCAAAATTCTAAGATTAGAATATGTAGTTGTCATTTGTTAGTGAGATGCCTTCTGTCTTTTACAACCTTTTCTTTCCTAAACCCGTGACCCCACAAAAATGCCCTTTCCTTCCATGTAGAGGAAATGCACTGACTAAACTCCCCTCTTCCTGTCCCTTTGCAGCCCCACCCCAGCCCCCTCTCAGGGCAGCTGAGTGACAAAGGTGACTGGTGAGGCTGGAGGGACAGCCTGAGCCTGTAGCCAGGACACACCTCACAGGTGTGCGACACATGCAGTTGGCTTGGTGCTCCGCTTTTGTGTCTGAAAGTGTCAGTAACCTCAGGCTTGGCCGTGTTCTGTCCCCGGGTGGGGCACATGTGTGAGCTGAGGAGGCTGCAGTGGGTCTGCCCCTCTGCCCTTGCTTCTTGCCTCCCCGTTGGCACAGAGCAGTCATGATGCTCGGTGGGCACAGGATTTGGGGGCCCGCGATGGTGGGGATGCAGGTGAACCTGTTCTGTCTGTGTCCCTAATAGGGGTCACAAGAGCCCAAGAGCTTCCCTCTGGAACCAGCGCTTATGGGGGAAAGGAGGCGGTAGGTCCCAGGGCACCCCGACAGGGAGCCCCAGGCGTAGGTGTGCTCCATGTCCCCCGGCTCCTTTATCCTGGCAGTGACACGATGGAGGGACACAGGGCCCACAGCTCCCTTCCTCCGTCCTCCCCTGCTCACCAGGCACCTGGAGAGGTGCCGGGCCATTCGCAGACCGAGGAGTGGAGCAGGGCAGCCACGTCGTGCTGTGCGCAGCGCCCCCGTCCCAGTGGGAACGGAGCACAGAAGCACGAGCTTTGGGTACACATTGAAAGCCTTCAGTGATTTCCTGCACAAATTAAACATTCTGGTATTTACCTTTAAAACTGCAGTTGTACAATGTAAAGGTGAGTGGTTAAATTCATGCTAGTAATTAAAAAATAAAACTTCCATATTAGAAGGACATTACATTGCAAATAAAGATCATGGCAAATTGGAGGGAGACCATGGAGTTGAACAAGGCTTCCATATTAATTAAATTTGCCCTCAAACTATGCAGCAGCCCTGGCTGACACCCTTTTCTCTTTTGCTCTGGGTGGCCAGCCTGTTCCAGTGAACCTGTGCTCTCCAGCCTTAAACCATGTGGTCAGCTAAGTGGCAAGCCCCTAACCCCAGCAGAGGGGACAGTGCTTTCATCATCAGGTGGGCAAATATGCTGATTTGGGTTTCATTATTTGGAAGCCCACTTATGTGCAGATATAATACATTCACTAATATCAGCATTTTCTCAAATAGAACTGATATTATGACCTCCGGCTGCTTGGATTTTGACTTATTTTTCAGTTGCTTCAGAACATGGATGGAAAAGAACAGTGTTATTTTTTGGGCCCAAACAAACACTTTGACTGGTTTGACTGTGACTGAAAATCCCAGAGAAACTACAGACAAGCTTTTAAAACTAATAAGAGAGTCCAGGAAGGTGGCTGGATACAAGACAAACACATACACCCACACAAATGCACAGACACACCAAATAATTAGAAAATAAAACTTAAAATTTCAATTCTGAAAAGAAGTATGCAGGAATAAATTTAACAAAAACTTGACAAAACCTTAAGGAGGAAATTTAAAATTTACGGAGATACGTAGACAGACCTAAATGTTAGCTGATGGGAAGACTTACTATTCAAAGGTTGCAGTTTTCTCCAACTTAACCTGTACATTTAAATGCAGTTCCATTAAAATCCCAAAGAAGTTTCTTGCAGAGCTTGGTAAGATGTCCCTGGCCCCCGCAGGTGTGGGTGCTCCAGGAGGCAGCGCTGGGGATGGGAGTTGGGAGAAAGACTGGGTTCCTCCTTGAGGAGCTCAGGGGCAGCACAGAAGACAGACTCGTGAAGCAAAGGCAGAGCCCCGCCTCCTGACACAGTGTGGCACCAGCGGATCAAAGATGTGCCACAAAGGCAATCACTCAAAACTTTTAAATTGAAATTTAAAACTAATAGAGAACATTATTTTTACAGTATCATACTAAAGAAGAATTCTATGAATGACATTTTTAAAAACCCAGATACAGTAAATGAAGAGACCCATAAATCTGGCTACATTGACACAAAAACCTGTTCAACAAAAAGGCATCATCAACGACACTCAAGGCAAGGACCAGCTTGGAAGTGATGTTTGCGACACGTATAACTTATCACTGACCTGGAAAGAGGTTCCAAATTATAAAGACTCCTATATGCAACTTATCACTGACCTGGAAAGAGGCTCCAAATTGTAAAGACTCCTATATGCCAATGAAAACAATTTTTTAAATGGGACAAAGGAAATGTATAGGTAATTTTCAAAAGAAACCTGGAAGGCCAATAAAAATATGAAAATATTTTGAGCTCATTTGTAAACAGAGAGATGCAAATTAAAACCACACTAAAAACCATTCTGTACCCCTCAGATTGGTGAATTTTATAAAGCCTGATAAAGGCAAATCTTGGCAAGAAGTAAGAAAATGTTAGTCCTCTGGCAGGCTGGTGGGAGTGAAATTGGATCTAACCTCCATGGTGGGCAGAGTAGGGGTCCATCTACATCCTGAACTCCAGAACCTGTGACTATGTTACTACTTAGGTTCTGAACACCCAATTCCAATCAATGTGTGAGTGTATGTGTGTGTGTTGAGGGTGTTCCACATACCACTAACAAGAAATTCTCACACACCAGCTGGGTGTCTTACAATTTAATTCTATTCTGACACCGTCTACCCAGAGATAGTGTCCGACCCAACCCCACAGGGTAAGAGCTCAATCATGCAAGACTGCCCTGCAGCCCAAACCACCCCCTCCTATGCCAGCCACTAGTCCAGGTCGTCACCTACACTTGTCATGGACCAGCTACAGATGGGAGGTTACCATGCCCCCATTCCTTGGGCTTGATTAACATGCTACAGCAGCTCTTAGAGAAACATTGTGTTCACTAGATCACCAGTTTATCATGAGAGAATATAACGGAGGAACAGCCAGATGGGAGAGATGCAGAGGCCCAGCGTGGGGCTTCCCTCTCCGCACTTTGCTCTCCCTGAATCTCCATGTGGTCACCAGCTGGGAAGCTCTTCAACCCTGCCTTTTGGGTTATGATAGCTTCACTATGCCGGCGGGATTGATGAACTCACTGGCCATTGGAAGCTGAGCTCAGCTTCTCGCCCTGCCCCTCTCCCCTCCCCGGAAGTCAGGGGGACATCAGAGGAGTGGGACTAAAAGTTTCACCCCTCTAATCCCATGGTGGGTGCCCCTGGCCACCAGCACCCACTCTCAGAGGCTTTCCAAAATCACTCATTCACATACCAAGGGACACCTTTCTCGCTCTCCTCACTTAGGGAATTTCACTGGCTTTGGGAGCTCCGTGCCAGAAATAAGGGATGAAGAACACAGTGTCATCAATCACAGAATCATAGTTACCTTACATGGAAAAAAGGGAGAATTAAGTTCACAAAGGGAATTAAGGTTGCTAAAAGCTTAACCTGAGACAGGGAGATTATTCTAGACTATTGGGGTGGATCCTTATAAATGGAAGAGAGGGAAGAGCAGAAAGCACTAGAGAGATGGTGGCATGAGATGGACTCAGCCTGATGCTGGCTTTGCAGAGATGCAGGACAGGCCACAAGCTGATGGACCTCTCAAGCCTGGAGAAGGCAGGAATGCTTCTCCCCCAGAGCCGCCAGAAGGGACCAGCCCTGCCAACACCTGGATTTAGCCCAGTGACACCCGTGCCAACCTCCAGAACTGGAAGATGATAAATGTGGGATGCTGTAAGTCACTGCATTTGTGGAAATTTGCTAGAGGAAACTCATACAACCCCGTTGGAGTCACATGGTAGTGTCTAGGAGAATTCTTGCTCACGTGGACAAGAAGACGAAAGGCTGTTTAGGTGTTCCTTGCAGCGTGTTTCAGTCCACCCTAAGGGCCAAGGGCACAGGAGCCAAGCTGTCAGCGTGGGCCTGGTCCGGGCCAGGGAGCAGGTGCAGGTCAGGGCTCTGTGGCCGGGTCGCTGGTGTGTGGGCCTGCTCCTCAGGCAGAGGGGTGGAGAGGCTGAAGCTCGCACTGCAGTTCCCTCAGTAAATGTACTCCGCGGTGCTTGTCATCTGTGAGTGAATAAGCAGGCTGCAGAAAGAGGCCGCTGATGACGTTTAAATACACGAAGCAATGCTTTGCAGCGTTACGGGTTCCCACCTGTGTGGTAAAGGTATGAAAGCCTGAAACAGGCCTGTCTGGACTTCTTGGTGCGGAAGGGATGGGGTGGGGGTGGGCTTCCACAGGATCAAGGAGCTGACACATAGGCCCACGCTGACCTGTGTTGGAGCCAGGTGGTCCCGACGTGAGGGGCTGATGTATGACTTTTGCGTTTTTTGTATGTTTGAAATGCTTCAGAACTTAAAACATGTTTTTAGATAAGAAAAAGGCAATGAGCCAACAGAAACCAAGAGGTACAGTGACATGTTTCCAGTACAACTTGCAGTATTTAGTGGCAGCAGATTGTCTCCACCTGCCACCACGAGGGTTTATCTTGACAACCAAGAAAGACTCCAAGCCACAGGCTGGAACCAAAATCCTACCAGGAAGGCAGAGGCGGGACCAGGTCCTGGTCAGGACCTCACTGTGCACTAGGTGTTCCTGGCAGGCTGATGAAGCCCCGGGCCCCAGGGGCTCCCCTGAAATGAGAGCCTCCCCCAGGCCCTCGGGGCAGCACAGGCTGCAGGGGAGGCAACAGGGTCACAAGAAGCCATGACCTTGGACAGCAGAGCCGGTTTTGAAGTCAGGATGCCTCACTGTGACTTTGGACACCTCCTAATCCTGGCAGGGTGGTCACCGGGGCAATCCGTCCAGCATTTGCCTTCACTCCGTGCAGCTCTCCGAAACTGCGTAACTGTAAACGCCTACTTCACCTCCTCACAGAATTGTCCTGAGTGCAGGAGATTTTTTGCAGAAGCACTTTGTAAAAAGTGCTAAGTAAAAAATTAACTGTTCCTTGTAGATATTTGTTAAAAATAAATAGTAGATAATAAATGTCAGCCATTGCCGACTAAGCTATAAATCTCGGAGTTAATTAATACCTGCCTTAACCCAAATAGCTATAGGACCCTGAAAATCCTTTGACAAGCTATGTTCTTCCCAGGATTATCTGTAATATACGAAAAGAAGTTAAACTTGTAGGTACTTCCATTGGTTTTCCTAATCATCCAGATGTTTTTGGGGGGAGCACACGAGAGAGGCTTGCTAAGAGCTTTGATACAAACAGACTTGTGGGTCTGCCTGACTCCAGATCCTAAAACCCCCACTGTTTTGAACAGTTTGAACTTTGGCAAATTAAAAAGGTATTTAACAGCAAATAAATATACATAAGATTTAATGAAATTCTACTCCAGGAACTATTTTCTCATTCCATGAAATTTGCAGTTCACTTTGATAAGGTGAAGTACAGTCAGTCAGTCATAAGACCACTGCCAGAGTTGGACAAACAAGTTCTGACTCGCAGAGCCCAGCAGATCACAAAGACTGGTCCTCCCAGAGACAGTGGATGTGCAGTGCGCCCTCAGTGAGCTGGGCCCCCGAACAGTCAACCACAAAAGCTCGGTTGCAGCCACCATGAGGCATTATCCATATGCTCCAATGCCATAAACATGCTGAGCACTCTGTATCTTGGTGCTTTTGCAATAGCTTATTTCTACATCAGACAAAAACCTGCCATTGGAGGAAGGTCCCATGGGGCCAATGCACATTAGGTAGTAGAGACCCAGTAAAACCATCTAAAAGCAAGAGGACTGTTGGGTGCCCTGAAGCAGGGGTTAAACGCAGTTCTCTCTTCCAGGACGGAAGGAGCAAGACACCCAGTTTCCAGAGGCACGCAGACAGGCTGTCAGCTAGAGGCAGCTCGGATTGGTACTCCTAGAAGGGTTTCCAGAGTTGCAGACCGGGAGTGCCGGGGCTTTCAAAGAACTGCTGAGCATCCGTTTCCTTTTCCTTAAGGACCAGTCAGTGCCAGGACTGTTTGGGCAAGGGCAGAAATCCTCCTCCTCGGCTTGAGGATCAGCCAGTGCCCAGCACTTTAATAAGCAAGATTAGTGGTCTAAGCATCAGTGAGGGAGTCAGAGCGAGTTTATTCAGCACAGCGAGCCTACGCATTCCTTAGGATCAGAACAAGACCCTCCATGCAGCAAAGTAGACACTTCACAGACTCCACGCAGAGGCCCCTGCGCAAGCTCTGCTCGTCTGAATCTCGAGACACGTCCGGTCATTCTCCTCCTCCTCTGCACAAGTGCCTCCGTCAGCAGGATGTCCACTCTGGATGTGCAGCCATGAGTCTGTTGTTGGGGGAAAAGCCAAAATATCAGCTGGGGCTGATAGAACTACCCCCACTGGGGTGTCACTGTCACTGCCACCCAGGTGGCGAAGTGCGTCACAGGAAACGAAATCTGAAGTTCCACCATATGTCCCAGATGGGACAAGGGCATAGAGATGGGGGGAGAATAACCAGGAAGATGAAAGCCAATTATACTAAAGTTAATGTTTGTTGTTTGGTCTCCTCCGTATTCTACCCTTGGTTAGGGGACCATGGCAGAAAGAGACATAAATGGGGAAATAAAATAGAATGAAAAATTTACAATAGAAATACTGATTCGAACATTCTTATTTGTACAAGGGTGCTCTTCCTAAGAACAAGAATGTTTTCTTATCTCAGGAGGAATTCTCATTTCTCCCTGGTGTAAATGGGCTTTGCTGGGAAACCTCCCTGTTTCCTTTGCCTTCTGGGTCACTGCTGCTCTCTGCCTTCTGCAAGGAGCCCCAGGACAGCCACGAATTAGGTGTCTTGTCATCCATGGGACATCTCAGCCCCTCTCCCCTCGGCACTGGCCCCACGTGTAAGCCCCTGGTGAGCACCATGGCTGCCTGGCCAGTCTCAGCCCAGCTGGACGAGAGGCCTTTCCAGCCCCAAGCCGAATCAGGCCCCTCTCGCATCTGAGGGACTGGATGATGCCAGGCCCCGTGTCCAAGCGGAGCTCTGACGCAGCCTGCAGGGACCTGCCCAGGATACAACCCTCCTCACAGGGAACCTCAGGGAGCCAGTGGCCTGTGTCAGCCTTGCAGGGCCAGGCTTCTGTCTCCAGGGACAGTCCAGGAAGCCGAGCAGCACCTGGGCCACCTGGCCCCAGTCCCGGGACGGGATCAATATTGTCGCTGCCCTACTTCTGTCCCTACTTGGAACCAGCCAGAGAAAGCCAGGTGTGCCCCTGTCACTGACCACAGGGGAGGCCACTCCTAGCAGCCCAGTGGCAGCCAGGCCACCTGCCTGGGCAGCCTGAGCCCCACGAGTGTCCCCCAGGGCCCCTGCCCCCCAAGGGTCTGTCCCTAACTGAGGTCCGGTTCTTGTGTGGGGGCTTCCATTGCTTTCCTCTCTACGTATCTGCAGGGTATGGACTCTCCTGGACTCCCTGCCCACCAGGTTCCCACCCAGGACTGGTCAGCCTGGCTTCCACCCCAGCCCTGGGTACCTGCTGTCCCTCCAGACATCGCCCCGGACGCTCTCCTTCACAGGCAGCCTCCGTTCCCTCTGCTCCGGCCCCAGCCCCACCTGCTGGCCACCTCCTCAGGGTACGTTAATTGTCCTACTTTTCGTCCATTTTTGCCAACCAGACAGAGTGTCCTGCCCACAGCAGCGAGTGCAGTTCCTGTATACAGCAGGGGCTCAGTGAAGACACAGCTCCAGTTGGTGCCCCAGCTCTCCTCCTGCTAGTAGGAAAAGTGACTGGCCGGAGTGAGCATCTTTCCCCTACGGTCCTAACTGCTGTCTGCACATCCCGCTTTCTGCCTGGAGCCTGGAGGGGCGGCTTGGATGAAACACTTGCCCCTCGCGGTCTGGAGGCACCATGGGGCTGGGCCCTTCTAAGGCCTTCTCTGTCCACTTGCACGTGCTGCCCCTCACTGTGTACTCAGGTGCCTCCCGCTTTAACCCCATGAGTCCAGGGCCCAGTGTTATGACTCGCTCACTGCAACCACCTGCTGAGACCCCCCTCAGACACCGTCACCTTGCGGTCAGGGCTTCCATATGGGATCTGGGGGAACTCACACTTTCAGTCCATAGTAAAAGATGAACATTTTGTTTCCTTAAATAGCACAGTGGGATTTGCTAACCTATGTGGGGCATTTTCTCTGACATAATTAAACAGTTTTGTAATTCTTATAATTTAGTGATCCTCATATATTTAATTTAGCTTGAGTTTGATACTTAGAACTAGTTTATCCTTTTTTCATTTTTTTGCTAAAATGTTCTTATGTCAATCATCCTGGGAGTTATAAATGATTTCTAATGCTCCAAAAAGTCAAATTGTAAGTTATTAAAAAAAAACGCTTTAGGGATAAGAATGGCTCATCTGTCTTTGATGAGCAGGAGGCACTGGCCCCACACGTGGCACGGCCCCATGGCCCCTTCTGTGCGGGTGAGTCGCCCACGGTGCTTTCTCTTCGCTCCGAGGAACATATGCTAATTACACAAAACAGGCGGCTATGAGGTTGAACGCTGAGGGTCTCATGTTCTACACATGCTGCCCTGGACCACCTCCCTTCCTTAAATACCTTCTTTCCTGAACTCAGGGCATAAGACTCTGCTTTGAAATTTAGGGCTCCATTGTGGACTGACTCAGATCGCCTTCTTATCATCGATGCTCTGAATTTTAACTGGTTCTAAAGCATCTCCTCAAAGAGCCCTGGTGCCCTGACACCCCGGCCCCTGGCCCCTCCTGGTGGCCTGGCTGATGCTCACAGAAGACCGTGTTGACCACCCACCTCCAGAGAGCCCAACTGGCCTGCTTCTTCCCTGCCCTCGCCCTCCTCCGTGATGTCACCGTGACGTGATCATGACGGTGACCCTCTGGGCCGTGAGCCACTTCGCTGTGTGTCCTGTGGTGCCGAGCCCTCCCGCCTTTCCTCATGCTCCTCATCTAGGGGCCAGCCGGGCCGCTCTCAACACTGTCTTACTCCTTGTGCCAAACCCGAGGTACTGATGACCTTGTTTTGTAAAAGAGGGAGGAAGCCCGGAGGCTGTGGAGATGGCTGGGGCCCCGTGACTGCTCATGGCCCGGCGGGACCGGGTCCTAAGCTGAGTCCTGCTGCTGAGTCACTGGGGGAGCAAGGCACCTAGAACTGTATTTATTTACCCCAGTCCTGCCTGGGAGTCAGTGCAGAGCACCAGCAAGCAGGCAGCCTGGGGCGCCAGGGGGATGGGAGTGGGTGTCTGGGCCCTCAGGGTTGACAGGGGTTGGGGAGGCAAAGACAGAGACAGAGGGAAGGAGACGCAGGCAGGGAGGGAGGGAGGCCATGGCTGGTTTATTTGACTCTGAGGACCCTGCTGTGCATGAGCTCACCATGCTGGCTCTTTTGTTTGGAGTCTTGCCTACTCTGTTGGCCAGTCTGCTCCCTTAAGTTTCCTGGTTGCCAACTCAAGCCCCGGGATCCGATGGGTGGGAGTGCATTCCCATCTGCTGCTTTTGGAACCTGAATCATTAGTAAATCAAGCCTGGTTTTGGAGAAAGATAAATGCTGTCCGGAACCCTCAAGAGGCCCAAACCCAACACCTTCCCCACAACACTGATTCTACACGATCTTGGCAAGAGACAGGTAGATTGAGTTTCCTATCCTGGAAGACAAAGACAGGGCCTATTATCATGAAGGGGTGGGGGGAAGTCTGCATTGTCCAAATGCTGCATGTGAACCCCTAACTGTGTAAAGCTCCAGTAAGTACCAGAGATGACATGAAAGAGAGCCGAAGGGACTACATGAATGAAACCTCTTGCTGTCTCCCCAGAATGGCCAGCTAGGGACTCGGCTGTGGAGTCCACGTGGATGGAGGTGAGGGCCTGGACTCCTCACCCTGTCCCAGGAGCCTCGCCTGAGAAGGGTTCCTGCCAGAACCAGGTTCCCACCACCTCCTGACCACACGGATGAGAATTAGTCCATTTTAGCACATTATCCTGCCTAATAACTTTTCCAGTGAAACCCCCATCATGGGTGAGTTTGAATTTTTCTTTAAATATCAATAAAGTTTTTAAGAGCTTAAGAAGACCCTTTCCTGTTATCAGGCAAATTCCATGAAGTGCAAGGGGGAATTCCATCCAGACAGACTCCAGGGAATGCCTGAATTTCAAAGTCTGCTCTAGGCCCTTTGAAATAACTGAATTTTTGAGGTTTTACAGAAAAGAGCCCGTCCATCCTGTCTTCACTTTCAGAAACCTCAGCCGCCTCTCATCTTTTGCAGGTCAACTTCTTTGTTCTAAAATGTTAATGTCTTTAAATTGCACCCTGAAATTAGCTTCCTGTTACACAAATATCTATAAATCTACTAATATTTTGGTTGTTTTTCTTTCAAAATTTCCTGTCAACTGTGCATGGAGCACCTGAGAGGGTTTGAGGAAGTCCCACTCCCAGGCTCAGCGGCGCAATTTGCAGAAGCCTGGGAGGATTCAGGATAAAGCTGACTTGATGGACATAAATGCTGCTATCTGAGCAGACAGCTTCCCTGAAAATCCAACTTTCTCCTTGGGCAGAAAATGGACATTTCTTTGAAAAATAAACACTGAAAAAAATGTTATTTTTTTCAAGAACACTTTTATACTCAACTTGTGTGCTGGAACCAGAGTTTGGACCGGACTCACATGATGTGCATCTTCCCACCTCTGGGGAGGGCCCTACATGATGGTTGGAGGGGACCCGGAACACCTGCTTCATGCCAGCAGGGTGGCACGAGGGAGGTGGAGGTGAAGATCACAGCGTGATCTGGGCATCCATTCACATGGAGGGCTTCACCTGTGATTCATGCCCCCGCCCAATCTCCAGTACCCAGTCCTGTGACTCTGTCTTACAGAGAAGGTTTTGTGGGAGGAGTGGCTTAAAAGGGTGGGCAGACACTGCCCAGCTGGCAGAGAAAGCAGCCCTGAGGACAGGGGCCCAGGCATCTGAGGGGCCTGCCTGACAGCTGCCCGTCCTGGGAAGATGCTGACAAAGGAGAGCAGAGATGTTGGGGATGGTGGTAAAATCTGCTTTGGCATTCTCTAGGGAGGTCTCTACTGGGATGGGCAAATGCACCCCCACTGTTACAGTGACCCGGGGGTGCCCAGGGGACCCACTCACCATCCCTTCTGAGGGACTTGGGAGATAAAGCAAACTGGCGAGATGACCCCAGGCCCACACCCACGGTAACAGCCGGGTAGAGCCTGCTTTGGCCCACGGCCACAGAAGGCCCCTTTGTGCCTGCAGTGTGCCCCATGTCTGTGGTTCCACAAGGGACAGCTTCTCCTGGAAGGCCTGTCCCCTGGCCGGGGCTGGGGATGCTGTTCTTCCCCTGCAGGCTTACACCATGGTCATGACCTTCAGTGTGGCCGGCTGGGACCTGCGGATCTTCTTCTTCAGGGCCTTGGATGCTTTGATGCGGCACAGTTTTGGCACCAGAGGCAGGAGTGACCTGGACCTGGCGGGGGCCGGTGGGGGCTGTTGGGGGGTGGCCCGAGGCCAGGCCAGGCTGTGCCCACTGCCCCGGGCACCACCCTCCAGGTCACTGCCGCTGGACTCCCCGTCCCCAAAGCGGCTGGTGGTGTGATCGCTGGCCTGGTCCTCACTGGTCTCAGCAATGGTGGAGCGGAGCAGAGACACACACTCAGCCGAGTGCTCTGAGCCATCCGACTCGCTGCTGGCATGGCCGCCCCGGCAGGGCAACTGGGACCTGGCCCGGGCACATAAAGGTCGCAGTCGCAGGCCACCCCCTCTCCTTGCCATGGGCCGGCGGGGCGCCAGGCTGGGCTCAGGGATGCCAGCTGGTCGTGCCCTGGCAGAGACCTCCACCGCTGACAGCCACCTGAACTGCTTCCCCCTGGTCTCCCTGCCAGCCGTGGCGAGAGGGAGGGGGGCTGCCTCCAAGGGGAGCAGGGCCTGGGCCGACGCCCGGTGGCCCTCCCGGCAGGCCACCAGCAGGGGGATGAGGAAGGGCATCGGGTAGAGTCTGGGCTCAGAGCAGGAGCGGCCGGGTGTCTCCCCAGCCAGGGTGGGTCCCCTCCTGAGACCAAGCCCCCACTCGGGGGGCAGCTGGGGGGCTGCAGGGGTGCCCTGGGGTGGTCGCTGCCTCCCAGATCTCAGGGCCAGGTCCCCGGCCCCCTTCTTGATCTTCACAGCCTTTTTTTTGGGGTGGCCTGTTTTCAGCCCTGCACCAGCCACGACGGGAGTGCAGGCAGGGTGATGGGGGGCCAGCGCGGGGCTGTCCCTGCCCGCCTTGCCTGCCAGGGAGATGGCGGTGCCTTTCTGGCAGCTGAGAGCTGCCCGGGGGGCCCAGGAGCCCGGCTGAGGGGCGCCTGGAATGCTCTCCCCACGTGTACAGCCACTTGAGGGCTTGGGCCCCTCCTCTGGGAGGCTGCTGGGGCGGGGGGCGCCCACAAGGAGAGCAGGGCCCCACTGCTCGAGGCTGTCCCTGCCAGCGTCCCCCCTTGGAGCCACCCCTCCAGCTCCCACGCTCCCCGGGCTGCAGGCCAGCTTCTGCGGGCTGCCCTTGCTGTCTGCTCTCTGGCCGCTGGGCTCCTTCAGGCACGGGGGCCCCTGGTGCCCTGTGGGTTCCTGCTCACTCGCACTGGCCCTTGGGGGCATCCTGTGGCCCCGCAGCCGCAGCAGCCTGTCTATATAGGCTGCGGCTGGGCCAGCCTGAAGGATCTGTGGGGTCTGGATGGAGCTTGGGCCTGGGGAGCCGGGAGGGGGCTCCCTAGGGGGCGAGGGACTGTCCCTCTGTGGGGTCTCCCTGGTCAGAGCGAAGAGAGGGCTCTGCAGGGCCACGGCATGCAGGGGGCTGGGGTACAGGTATGCCTCCCTGCCACCTTTGGACACCAGGTCTTGCTGGTACTTGGGGTCCAGCACGTGGCAGAGGTGAGAAGCAGGCCTGGGTCCTGCGCTGGCTTTCTGGAGGCCCACCTCGGCCGCTATGACTCGTTCCAGGTCACCTGGGGATGAGAAATAAGGACAAGCGCGGATCAGCGATGAACCTAAGGCAGCTCCAGTGCCATTTCCGGACAGCTATGTGCCCAGGCAGCAGAAAAATGTCCCACTGGCTCCAAGGACATGACATTAAAGTATGTGCGCCACAGCCTTGCATGTGCCCAGATTCCAGCACCCAGTGCCAGCCACTCCACTTCAGTGAGAGCACCAAAGACTCAGGCGTGCCAGCCCAATGCTCTCATCCCCCAAGACGTGGAGAATGCCGGTGAGGTCGGACGGTGGACGAGGTCTTGGAGCAAACCTCCCCGGAGGTGGGCACAAGGAGGCAGGTGGAACGCTTGACACGCTCAGTACGATTGAGCGGCATTACTAAGCCAGGTCTTATATTAAAATCAATGAACTTTCTTATTTTGAATCAGTTGAAGAAAAATAGAGGTTGATCCCTGGGCCTTAGAGAGGAAGGTGCATGTGCCCTGAACAACCTCCAGGACGTGGTCCATGCTGTGCCCACTACAGTCACAGGCAGGTGCCAGTCAAGCTGTGTGGGGGCTTTGGAAAGGTTTTTAAAGACCTTTCTGATGCCCATTTTAAATAATAAGAAAAATGCTCTTTATTACAACAGCCCTGCTACAATGAGCAGAGGTGGACATTTGATTCCTACCTCCATCCCCAAATGAAGCAGACCTGCAGAAAGTGTGGAGGTACCTGTGGGGTCAGCACTGGCCACCCCGACACAAGGCTTCCCTGCTCTGTGCCCGGCAGTGTGGGGGTTGCCCCCAGCAGTCCCCCACTGCCCGGGATGGGACATGGGGTGCTGCACCCCACAGCTGCTCCCTCCCCTCCCCCCACCCAGGATGGCATCTTCTGTCCTTCCTGGCTCTCCTTTACCTGTGGACACCGGCCTGGGTCTGGCTGAGCCCTCCTCGGCGGCCTGGGGTCTCCAGGCAGACAGGGGAGCCCCGTGTACTGTGGTCTCGTCAGCTGAGCGGGGCCGGCAGTCCCCTACACTGGGCCGGGAGGTCAGGGTGGTGGGCAGCAAGGTGCTCAGGGAGGACACACGGTCACTGCATACGGATGTGCAGGAGGCAGACAGGGAGCAGGAGCCGCCGTCGCTCAGCTCGTAGAAGCCTAGGCAGGGTGGCAGGGGCGGTCAGTGGGCGTCCAGGCAGCAGGCCCGTTCCAGCCCATGGGGGCCCCTCTGTTGAGGGGTCTGCGTGGCCTCATCAAGGCACCCCAGGAGTGGGTGGCCTGCAATGCCAAGGACCTCCGCTGCGTCCACTCACCCTGTAAGGGCCACTGGGAACCCGTGCCAGCTAAGCCCCACTGCTCAGCCCTTTCTTGAGCAAGTGGTTCCTTTCACCCTCTGTGATCTCAAGCTTCCAACCCTTGGATGACAGGCCCCTGGCCTCTTTCTCCATCCCTGCCTAGTGCCCACATAGCTCATCTCAAGTGTCAGTCAGAGAAAGGGCAGTATTTCGGGGTAGTTCTCCCTCCTGGACCTGGGACGTGTATGAACCCAGACCGAGACATGATTTTCCAGATTTACAAAAGAGACAGTGCTGCACCCCGAGAGACACTGGTCTCCAGAGTCTGCCATCCAAACCAGTGTCTGACCAGGGTGTGGAAGGGGGTCCGTGGCTGGACCATCAGTCATCAGTGTCAGGGAGACTCTGATCATCTGGACATGACCCTTAAGGTTGGAGGGCAAAGGGCAGCAGGGAAGCACACTACATGCTTGCTGTCTTCCCTGACAAATTATATGGATTTCACACTGAAAAAGCTCATAGACTTAAAAAAGAAATACTTCTGCAGTTTCCTAAAACTGTTAGTCACAGTGTCCATGTCAATCCTAAACAGAACCCAGAATCTGTCTCAGCCCAGAGCGCGGTGAGAAACTCTTGGGGACGTTTTCCATTCAAAGCAATACTTTCCAGTTAAAACATCAATCTATCCTTCCCGCCCTCTTCTTTCCTAAGCACATTTAAATAAAGAAGAAAAGCCTTTCATTTTCATCCCTCCAGTAATGTGTGTTTTCAGGGTCCAGTCTGGCTCCTGACTCCAGGCTGGCCTGGGAGTAGAGGCAGGGGCGGGCTGAACCATTCACCACATCAGACCCCGGTCCTTGCGGGACAGGGTCCCCATGAGGGGTGATGGAGACAATCCCACTTTTGCAGTGCCACCCTGACCCTGAGCGCAGGCGGGCAGGCCTGGGGCACCTGAGCTGGGTCTGCTGTCGCTGTCCAGGCCCTCGGCGGAGGTTCTGCGCATGCCCAGCTGCAGCTCGCTGATCTGCTGGTCCAGCTGGTCCAGGTGGGTTTTCAGGCCGATGTCCTGGTGCCTTAAGTGGTTCTGAGCAGGGAAGGAACGTGAAACGGCACTGTTGTGAGTATGCTCCCTTCGACGTTTGCAGTGTGCATACAGTCGACACTCCACACGTGCACAGGCACCCTCCACCTCACAGCGCCCCACATGCACCCAAGCAGGGCCACTGCTCAGGGACACCTGAGGAAAGTCTAGTGACCCCTTCTTCCCCACAGGTTTTTTTTTTTCAAACTGAGGACTTTTTTAAATCAACCATTTTCAGTTAGGCATTTCTTTATACAGATACAGTGTAAAACAGCATATAAGGTAAAATCAGGATCACAGCAGCACCAAAACACCACTTTCTCCAGCGGGAACCTGGGAACAATTTCCAGCTGTTGCTCTCTGACTTCTGTGTGAGAATCCATTTTCCACACTCACACGGAATGGACCTGGGGTCTGCCGCCTGTATGCCTATTCTCTCACACAGTGGACCCTGGTCCATGCACCTGGGATGACTTCTCAAGGGCATAAGTAAGTCTACAGGAGAAAAAAAGGCCCCTCTGCTCCATATTCCTCTCTGTCCCTTATTACAGTGACATTTTGAACTGTCACAGGCTTTGCAGGCTGTTGGGGGAGTGGGGGACATAGCAAGAGGTGATGCCCATTGAACCCAGAGCTGCCGCAGCCTGGACTCTGCCCGAGGGTCTTTCAGTTCACATGTTCACATCTCACCCTGCCTGCAGAGCCTCTGTCTTCTCCAGGCCTCAGCTTCCCCACCTGTAAAGTGGATTGTTCTCTGTGTGTGTGTGTGAGTGTGTGTACTGTATGTTACACTTATAATACATGCATGTGGTTAATGCTCCTGATATATTCACACACACACTCATAAATAACAGATGCAAAACGACTGGCACTGAGTGTTTAATGAATGCCGACTTCCTTCTTTCATGTAAAACCATTGCCCTGTTTCCAAGTCTGCTGCCTAAGTGTCTTGTCTTGGTTGACAATTAAGTCTAAGGTGAATAATTATGAATGTAATTATGCAGTTCATCCTGTTTAAGAAACTGATTGGTTTGTATTTTTCTATAGGAAATGAGGAATCCCCGAGCTGCACCCCTGAGATGGGCTCAGGGGATTCCTTCAGTGATTTCAGAAGTGGGAGAACTCAGTCCAAGAGAGAAGCAGGTGGCAGTAATTTCCGGTTCCTATGAGAGAATTAGGTCAGCACAGGGAATTCTGACGCCGCCCCAGGTGAGGTTAACCGGTGCCGGGCCCAGACCCCAACGCGCCGCGCCCGGTGAGTGACCAACCGTTGTGCTCACCTCCACTTTTCTCCAGAGCCCAATTCAGGGGTCTCAGAATAAAACTTATTTATTATTTCAGAACAAATAAGTTTGATAGTAACAGAGTCTCGAGGCCACACTATTTATAATTGTTAATAATTATCTATAAACGTGACATGGCAAAAAGCAGTCCTGAATTCACTCAAAACGTTACACTCCTGGAATCACCCCAACTGGCCCAACACTCTGGCTTCTTACCTTGCACAAACTTACAAAGGGAAAACGTTGCCCAGGCGAACAGCCTTACGGAGTGCCAGGGGGACACACGGAATGGCATACCCAGAAACGGGCTTCTGGCTCGCTGCCACCCATGGCAAGGAACGCTCAGACTCAAGCAGAGGGCCAGTGGGTGCTCTTACTGTAAAGGACATTCTCTTTTCCTGGCATAAAATGAAACCATGGTACGGGTGGAAAATTAAGTTCCTCTGCTGGGACACACCCCCACAGCTTAATGCTTAAAAACCTGTAGTTGATGTCTCTGCCAAATAAGGGCATTGTCGTTCGTCTGAAGGGGGGCATCTCTGAACCCCTAATGTAGCTTCCTTCCTGCCCCTGCCCATCGCCTTCTCCCCGTCCATAAAACCCACCCCTGTATGCTCGTGCTGAGATTAACGGCACTGAGATTAATGTTTGGCCAGCCAGCCTCCAGCGGGTAGTTTCTGATTAATGCTGAGGCCACAGCCATCCGGGCTCAGGGTGCTCACAGGTGATTCACTGCGTCCTGCAGCCCTGCAGGATTGGAATCCCCTTGACCCTGCCCCACCCCCACGAGGTGTTTATGGCTCTGCTTGTCGTTAACTCCTTGACATCCGACTTTGTGCTAACCGTCAACAAAAGCCCTTCTGTGCCAGGAGTGAGCGTCTATATCCTGTGTTTCTCCAGTTAACACGCTGTTACGGAATGTCAGCGCTGAGCCAGCGTGGCCCTAGCTGCGAACATTCAGGCTGTCGGGGCTGCGCCCTGCGTCAGAACCTGCCGGCCACGGTTCCTCAGCGGAGGGATCACCTGGTGCACATGCAGATTCCTGGGCTCCATGCCACACCCATCAATGGGGACTCCAGGGCTTCTCTGGGAATCTGCATTTCACCAAGTGTCCCAGGGACCACAGAGGTTTTTATGACAAAAAGTCTGAGAATTTCTATCCTGGGAATGCCGTTCAAAATAAATATTCAACTGATCCCTTTCTCTGAACTCTTTACTTTTGACACCAGAGGAGAGTGATATGATTGCCACTTGCTTTGCCTTGGTTCCCGTCTACATTCGGCTTTCCAGCCTTCTCAAACCTTTATGGAGGAGGCAGAGGATAAAAATGAAAACTGCCCTGAAATTTCCTTGAAAGCTGAGAATATGCAAAGGAAACATTCAAAACATTAATTTTGCTGCATGTGTCCTGTAGGCAGGTAAAGTTACTACCTAACTTGAAGAGAAGTTGGTGAACCAGTCGCAAAGGCCCTGGGGGCATCGATCAGCCTCCCGGATAACAAGCAGGAGAGACCCAGAGAGGAAGCCCTACAGGTCCTGCGGGGTCTCGCCCTCCCTCGTGACCTTGAGTCATTCCCTGGTGAGTGCAGAGCAAGCAGGGAAATGCTGCCTCACGTTTATAGCCACAGAGGTGGTGCTTTAATGCCAGGACCTGCCAGTTAAAAGAAATCATTGCACTCTGTCACTTGCAGAACAAGTTGTGACCAGCCAAGCCAACCACGGAGAAATTCTTCGGGGTAAGATTTCACTGCAGGGTCCCCAGAGCCCTTTCTTCACTTCCATCTGTGGCACGGCCCCCACCAGCAGCACCCCCCTGCTGGGAGACGGAGCCCCCAGGCCCTGCCAGGGCATCCGAGCCTTTCTAGGTCAGTGTTCCAGGGCGCACTCGTTCACCCGTATGAAAGTGGGGACGTGGCCACTTCTCGGGGAGTGACGGATTCCCCCGGAGGGCATGACCCAGTGGGCACGGGGCTGGCCCAGCAGTAACGGTCGCTTTAGGCAGAGCTCATGGGGTCTCACTTGCTGCGAAATCTGTAACTGGGAGACGTTTAAATACTGAAACCATGTTCCCTTCTGTTACGGCAGTAAAAGCCGCTCACAGACACCTACCAAGCCCCTACTGTGCGCTCTTTCGGGACTTCAGAGGCGCATTGGCTAAGTGTCCATGTGATGGGCACGGCTGCTTCCCTAAATGCAGTTTAAATCCCAGAAATGCTCACGCTCATTCCCACTTGGGAAATCCCGCGGCACAAAGCTGCGGAGGATCAGACAGTTCTTCCAGCCTTGCCCCTGAATGGAGACCCATGACCAGGTCGGCCCCAGGTGGGGCGGGGCCCCATCCAGCTGGGGGTCACCGAGGTGCGCGGCCGGACTGCACAGGAGAGCCTGGGGGCTGCGCCCTCATTACGGAGCCGGCGTCGCTGCCGACCCCCAGTAAGGAGATGCGGGGGTGTGAGTCAGGCTGGAGTCAGGCCACGCGCTGGGCGGGTGTCCCCCGAAGTCAGTTACTCCTCTCGTTTGATCACATGATCCGTTCCAAGAACAAAGTCTCAAGACAAAGTCTGCGTGTTCCTTCTGGTCCCCACATTAAAACAAATTAAACAGAAAACCTGTTTGATCTCCTTTTCCAAAAGGCTACTTTAATTAGAGGCTGTACTCTCAGGTCTGATTTGTATATTCCTCGTGCCAAGTTAATCATCAGCCCTGCGCCTGCCCCTTTGACAGAGCAGTTCTCGGCGGCCCACCGCAGCTCCCTGCAGTCCCGGCCTGCCTGCACCCCGGCGGCCCTGTGGCCTCCCGGAGGAGCAGGCGTAGGACCCTCTGGGTGCTGACGTGCAGGCGGCCCGCGCGCTGCTCGACTGGAGAAACGGGGCGCGAGGGCTCTTCTCCAGGGCGGCTCCTTCCCTCTGGGCATGGGGAGCCGCAGGCCCAGGCTCTTTGCGGGATGTGCCAGGGCGGGAAGATAGCAGGGGTCTGGGAGGCAGCTCAGCACCCTGGGCTTTGCAGCTCCGCAACCCAGAGGCTGCTAGGAGCCAGCGGCCTGGCTGAGCTAAGAAGGTCAGGCTGCAGCTCTATCTTGGCCACTTTGTAAAGACGCAACTTTGAAACGGAGCGGATGTGAATTTCCAACTTAAAGGAAATTCCACTCAGAGTAGCAGAATTAACTCCATTAAATAGAAGTTTTCCTAGATAGCCTTTTAAAAATGTTTCCTTTAATAAACACTGTTCTACTGGAAACATCGAGTTGCTTCCAATACACAAAATGAACCCATACAGCAGAGGACTGACCTCAGGAGCGGCCGTCTGAGAGGCGTCCAGCCTGTGAAAAGGAGCTGGCATTCAGGGGCGGCCGAATAGTGCAGACAAGACGGACAATGGCGCAGAAACCAGAGCGGTCCGGGTCTACCACCCCGTGAGTCCCAGGACACACCTCTTTTTATAGGTCAGGTTTCATTTTAAAGCTGAAGCCGTCCTCATGGGGTACACGCTTTCCCCGACATTTTTGTTGCAATTACAGGACCCCACTCACCCTGAGATCCTTCCTGGGGACAATCGACCGCGCTCTGCTTCCCGCGACGGCTGTCCCTGAACCTACACTGCAGGACAACTTGGTAAAGGGGGCATATGATGCCAGGATCCCAAGTGACCCTCCACCCGGGGAACTCGATACAATGCGGACTTATCAGAGCCACACTGAGCCGCAGGAACGCGCCCTCAAAGCCGTCTGCGTGGGACTGAGTCGCGGCCACTACCAGGATGGGGACCGGGATACCTGCGCCTGGCCTCCGGGCGCGCTGCGCCCCCCGAAAGGCCCCGGCTCCCCTGAAGCACCGGGCTGGGACCCGCCCTGCGCCCTGCGCCCCACGCTCCTTACCAGCTGCTCCTGCAGCGCAGTCAGCGCCGCGTCCAGCCGCAGCTCGTGGGCGCGCGGGCCGCGTGTTGCTGGGGGCGCGGGCGCGGGGAGCATGGCCAGGGCGCCCCGCACGCGCGCCTGCTGCCTGGCGCGCAGCCCCTGCAGCTCGTGCAGTCCCGCGAGCGCCGCGCGCAGCCGGGCTCCCACCCTGCGGCGGTCCCAGCCCGCGGGCCCCGGCGCGCCGCCAGGCGCCCACATCCCTCCCGCGCGGGTCCTGGCTCCGGGCTCCCGGCCGTGCGCGCGGCCTCAGGCGCCGCCTCTCCCCGCCCCGGCCCGCAGGTCGCCAAGGTGGGGTGGGACCTATCGGTGGCCGCGGAGGGCGGTGTCTGCACACGCCCCAGGTCCGCAGCCGCTGGCCCGCCCCGTCGGCCCAGCCCGCGCCTGGACGGAGGGACTGTGACCCCCGGGGGCCTGCAAGAAGGGTAGGGCGCAGGGGTCAGACACCGGGAGAGGTGTGCTGAGGTTTTAAAAGCTCTTTAAAAAGACACATTCCTGGGACAGTGTCACATTGTAAGGACCGTGTTACATCATAAACTCATGAACCTGAAAAACATCCTCTTTCCTATTGCATATCTGTAGTTTGGAAACCGCAGCCTTCTTTTTCTTAAATAAAAGCTTTATTGAGCAATAATTCGCATACCATACAGTTCACCTATTCAGAGTGAACAATGGTGGGCTCTTAGTATAGTCACAAAGTTGGGCAACTATCAGCACAGTTAATTTTGGAACATTTCCACCGCTCCCAAAAGGAGCCCTGTACCCACTAGCAGTCACCGCGTTCCGCACTGCACCCCATCCTTCCACAACCACTCACTGCCTGTTTCGGGCATTTCACATGTGTGGGCTCCACACCTGGAGGCTCTCTGTGACCGGCCTCTTTGGCTCAGCATCACGTTTTCAGCATCAGTACTATATCCCTTTTCATTAGTAAATACTATTCCATTGGCCAGGTAGACCTCTTCTCTTTATCCATTCATTCTTTGCCCATTTACAAAATCCTGAGTTATTTGTCTTTTTTATTGAGGTGTGTTTGTTATGTAGTCTACAGATAATTGATTGCCAGTATTTTCTCCATTCTGTGGGACAATCTTTCACTTTCTTGATAGTGTACTTTGCAGCAAAAAAAAAGATAATTGATTGCCAGTATTTTCTCCATTCTGTGGGACAATCTTTCACTTTCTTGATAGTGTACTTTGCAGCAAAAAAAAAGTTTTTAACTTTGAGACGTCTAATTTATCTATTTTTTCTTTAGCTGCTGCTACCTTTTGTAAGAAAACATTGGCTAACCCAAGGTTACATCTGTGCTCTTTCCTACACTTGTAGTTTTTATGCTTACATTCAAGTCTTTGATCCAGTTTGAGTCATTTTTTTAAAAGCTGTGAGGGAGGGGCCCAGCCTCATTTTTTTCCAGTTGTCCCAGCATCATTTGTTGGAAAGACAGTTCTTTCCCCATTAAGAATTGTTTTGGGACCCTGGCGAATATCACTTGATTTAGAAAATCAGTTAGATTCTCAATTCTGTGTCACTGGTGTACGCGTGAGTCCTTATGCCAGTTTCACACTGTTTTGAATACCGGAGCTTTGTAGTATGTCCTGAGGCAGCCTACTTTGCTGTTTTTCAAGATTGTTTTGGCTGTTTTGGTCTCTTGTCCTTCTACATGGGTGTTAGGATCAGCTTGTCAGTTTCTGCTGAGGAGCCAGCTGGGATTTTTCATGGTGATGGCCTGGCACCTGCAGATGGATCAGAGGAGCGTCGGTCACTGCCTTAAGGCTGGGTCTTCCGGACCACCAACACCAGCGGGTGTCTTTCTGTGTGTGTAAGTCTCCTCTACTTTCTTTCAACAGTGTTCTGTAGTTTTCAGTGAACAAGTCTTGCACTTCTTTTGCTAAACTTATTTCTAAATATTTTATTCTTTTTGTAATACTGTTATAAATGGAAATAGTTTCTAATTTAATTTTCAGAATGTTCACTGCTAATGTATAGAAGTAAGCAACTCATTTCTGTACTGATCGCAGCAAACATGCTGAATGTGTTTATGACTTCTAGTAGATTTTTTGTGGACTCCTGTGCATTTTAAAATTTACAAGACCGTGTACTCTAGAAATAGAGATAATTTCACTTTTTCCTTTCATATTTGAATGATTTTTATTTCCTTTTCTTGCCTTATAGCTCTGCCCAGGACTTCCAGTACCGTATTGGATAGAAGTGGTGAGAAGAGGCTTCCTTGTCTTGCTCCTGTTCTTGGGGGGAAGCATTCTGTCTTTTCCCACCGAGTGTGACATAGCTGCAGGCTTTTATTAGGGACCTTTTATCTGGTGGAGGGAATTCGCTTTGATTCCTAGTGTCCTGAGTGTTTTTGTCACAGACTTTTTCAGGTTATCCTATGGTTCTTTTGTTTTCTCCTTGGTTCTTTATGTTGTTCAGTTTTGAAGAAAAAGCATTTTGCTGAAAGTTAGGACATCTCAGTTCCCAGCTCCTAGGCCTTGTTTTCTCAACTATATAATGAGTGTAGTGAAGAAAAGCCTTGATGCTTTTTTTCTTTGTAAAAAAATCATGATTCTTCACATTTTCTTCTTCTTCTTCTTCTTCTTCTTCTTCTTCTTCTTCTTCTTCTTCTTCTTCTTCTTCTTAGAGAGAGAGAGAGAGAGAGAGAGAGAGAGAGAGAGAGAGAGAAAGGGAGACTGGATACAAGCCCTTTATCAGTTTTTTGAACCCCCTGCTGTGGACTCCTGAATGGGGTCTTTTGGAGAACAGAGTTCTTCATTTTTATGTAGGCTTGTTTATCGTTGATCTTTTCTGCACCATTTTTAAGAAATTTCTGCTCATCCAAGCTCTTGAAGATATCATTTGATGCTGCTCTTACAAATGTTACTATTTTACCTTCCTTACGTGGATCTACGGTCCACCTGGAATGGCTCTTTGTGTGCTGTTTCAGATAGAGGGTCACAATGCACACTTTTTCAAACACATATTCCAGGGAAATATTTACTGAAAAAACCCCAGCCTTTTTGTAGTGCCACCTGTGTCATAAACAAAATATGTGTGTGTATGTATGTATGTATGTATGTATGTATGTATCTATCTATCTATATCTATCTAATCTTTCTATCATCTATCTATCTATCTATCTATCTATCTATCTATCTATCTATATCTATCATCTATCTATCTGCCTATCGTCTATCTATCATCTGGTTTGTGCTGCACTTCCTCTCCTGTTTGGTCAGTGTGTCTGTCTATCCTTGTACTTGTCTTAATCACTGTAGCTTTATTGGAAGTGTTGATGTGCAGGAAGCAAGTCCTCCAACCTCTTCTTCAAGGAGTCTGGGTATCCTTGGCACTTGGCAATATTAAGTGAACCTTAGATTCAGCAAGCGGATCTCTACAAAAAGCCCAGTGGTATTTTGGTGGACACTGACTCTATAGGCACATCTGGGGAGAAATGTCTTTGTAATATTGAGTCTTCTAAGTCCTGGACATGGAATACCCCTTTATTTGCAAAGTTTTCTTTAATATCTTTAAATACAATTTTCTGTGTAGAGATCAGATACATCTTTCATTAGGTTTATACTTATTTTCTTAATTGTTTTCTGATACTATTGTCAATGTTACCTTTTAAAAAGTCATTTTATTTTTGTTCATATGTGGACATACCAAGGAGGTATCTAACAACTCTACTAAACTCACCTATTCACATGAACAACTTATCTATAGATTCTTTTGGATTTTCTCCATGTTCATACATATCATCTGTGACTAACTGCAGTTTTCTTTTTTCTCTCCCATCCTTACGTTTTTATTTGTTTTTCTTGGTTTACTGCAGTGGCTGGGACTTTGATTACAATGCCAAAGGAAGTGACGATATCAAGCATCAAGGGATTGTTTCCAGGGCAGTGGGAAGGTTTCCCACATTTCACCATGAGGAATGGTGCTTGCTGTCTCTGTTCTGTAGATACTCTTTATCAGACTATAGGGCACTGTCTTCTATTCCTAGAATGGATGTTGAATCTTATCAAATGTGTTTTCTACAGCTATATTATTTTTTCTCACTTTTTTCTATTACAGTTATGAATTATTTTAACTAATTTGCAAATGCAAAGTCAACTGTGCATTTCTGGATAAGCCAACCTGGTTATGATATGTTTTTCTCATTTATGTATTTCATATATTGTTGAATTTAGTTTGAGAATGTTTTGTTTTACAGTTTGCAACCATTTTCACAAGTGAGATCAGCTTGTGCATCCAGAATACTCCCTAACCAGTAGGATAAAGCTCAGAGCTCTTCTCCTCAGCCAGCCTGCTTTCTCGTGGAACAAAATCTGGAAGCTGGTAACCGTGATGTGGGGAAAGATAACTGGCAGCTGCAGATCTGTGGGTGGGAATCAGAGGTGTTGGCTAAGAGCTTGATTTCTGACATGCACACCCTGGCTCTGAGCAGCTCTTCAGGGACCCCGGAAATGGCTGGTGTTCTCTGTGGGTGTCAGCCAGAAAACATAAAGCTCCTCAAAAGTGGACAAGGATTCCAAGTTCATGGAAAATTAATGGTAGAACCAATGAAATGGGATGGAGTGGAAGAGGGGAAAGCCGGCAAACTTACCCACCATGGTCCCCGAAGCGTCCCCTGGGCCCCAGCCTGTGCCCAGAGGAACTTGTGAGGAGGGGCCACATGGAACTCATGTACAAGCGTGTGTGTGAGAGGGAGGGAGGGAGGGGACAAAATATCAGGCTTATCCTCTGTTGTCGTGACTTAATCATGAGAATGGGGAGGATTAATCTGGCCAGTCAGTCACAGCTGTCTACCTACTCTCATCAGTCTTCTGGCTGTTTCTCTTCATTTTTTCCTGTCACAATGCTGCGTGAAGCACCCTGTTCATGTGGCTTTGGTACAGTCACTGTTATTTCTATAAGCTATATTCCCCAAAGTGGAATTTCTGATGTGCGAAAGCATCTATGATTTCATCTTAATACTGCAGGATTTTCCTTAAAAAATATTGTAACCAAAACCAGTGAAGTATTGGAATGCAGACTCCCAGCCTTGTGTAGTGTCATTCAGCACATGATGCTGTGACTTCCCGTGTCACCAAGAGCCCTCATTTCTTCCACTGGGGACTCCTGGTTCGTATCTGCTGTTCGTTTTCATCCTATCGGCTGGTGGGAGTTTGTGTTCTGGCTACTACATGTCACATGTGTTGGACAAATTGTCCACAGTCTGTTGTTTTTCTCCTACTTTGTGTGATCGCTGACGTATCAGCACTTGTGATTTTTTTTGGTTTCTCTTCTTCCTTTAAGTCTGTTATGCTTCCTTTCTTGCATAAGGAGTTCTCCTCCATTCCAACATGAAGTCAGTACTTCCGTAAATTTTATTCTGATAGCGTATATGTCCCAATATTACATGCCTATCTTTCACCCACCCAGAATTTATTTCCCATCTGGTGTGACGTAGGGTTCTAACATTGTCCCCCCATATGATTAGTTAGTTACCCTAGCACTATCCCTTTTTCTTAAACAAACTTCCCCTTTGCCCTGGCCTGAGATGCTGTCCGTTTCATGCCACCTGCATCCTGGAGCTATTCCCACCAACCCACCGCCATCTCCCTTCAGACCGATGACACTGATCCCTATCAAATCCCAGAGTGAGGTTCACTAAAATAGATTATAATTATCGACGTGGAAAGATGTGTGTAATATATAGTTAAGACAAAAGAGCTGATCATAGAACATCATGGATTCATTAAAAATGTGTGTGTGTATTTTGTGCACAGAGGAGAGTAAATTGCCTGTACACTTAAAATCCTAATATTAACTCTATCTCAGTAAAGGGATTAAAGATGCACTGACCTCTTTTCTCATTGTATTTTTATTTTTCTATAAGTATAACTGTATAATTAAACACAAGGCTAAACATGTAGTGACTCTTCTTGCCTTACAAAGTAAAAGCTGTTGATCAGGCTGGTCTCCAAACTTCTCCATTGCAGAACCCGTCCGTGCAGCAGTCAAGAGAAATTTTCCAAGTGAAGAAAGTTGTAGGCATTCCTCCCCTATGATGCAACAAAGACTATCTCAGCTTAGTTATTTTGATTACAGGGATGACACATTAGTAAAGTTGTAACAAACACATGCCCTCTTCTATGACTGTTAAACCAACTGTCTTAAATGAATAATTATATCCTTGCCAAAGGTAGGTGGGGTTGGGCAATTACATACAGCTTAAACGCATCCATCAGCAGATAGATATTCCTTTATCTATGAAATAATCTCAAAAAAATGATTGGAACCTTGTGATTTCCCCATCACGCAGACTTTCTGGTAGGATTTACACAGGGAAGGGCTGCCACACATCTAGGGCTCAAAAGTGGGGGCTCCCCTTGGGCTCCATGTCCGTGTGCTTCCTGGGCATGGAGTTCCTTCCACTGCATGTGGTTCTGCCATGAATCGTGGTGGGATATGCCTGCTTAGGGTTTGAAGAGGTTGCCAGCAGTGTTGAGTGATGCACACCTCCAGATGATTCCATCAACATGTTTATAAAGGGAAATAAGGCAGTGACATGTCAATGGGGCCCCTGGGATCACATTATGACTTCAGTTGTCTGATGAAGTCCATGCTTGTTGTAACAGAGGTTCCTTACACAGTAACGCTTCGCTTCATTTCAAAAAATTTAAAGGATGATTTTTTAACTCCATTTATGTGTTTTTGATGTTTCTTGATGCTCTCAAGGTATCTTAAGAATTGTCTGTGTTTTGATCTTTCAATGTAAAATGCGGATTTAGTTATTTGGATGTAGTTCTTGCCTTTCTTGTGTCTTGACGGAGCAGCAAGAAGATAGGACTTGTGTGGATGAGGCTCCACTGGCCTTAGAGGACACGTTGCCCGAGGAAGGGCTCACCAGGTGTGAGCTGCAGGGAAGGCACTCCACGCGGACACTCAGGGCTGGGGGCTCACTGGAACAGGCAAGGAAGAGACATGGGGACAGAAATTGCCGTGTTGTATTTTGCCTAAAGCCTCTACAAGCCTCATAAATGACATCACTCTCTCAGACTGAGGTGTTTTGACTTGATTTGACATGACGCGATTTGCAAAGTAGTAATGAATTTCTTCAATGTGCTGACAGACTGTCAGCAGTCCTACATCTTATTTACTTCAAAAATGAAGTCCTATCTTAATTCATTCTCTTCAGTCCTTGTTTTTTACCCTGTATTCATTATTTATACTATTATTTCAGTAATATTTTAATCTTCGCTCCTTCCCTGGTGGCCATCTGGATGGGTTTGCTTGCTTGCTTTCCCAGGATTTTTGAAATGGCAGATAATCAGTGATAAAGGCTCCAAATGCCTGTGTTTGTCCTTGTATTGCCCAAGGCGGTACAGGCATGGATGGCAACATGTATTGTGTGTGTGTGTGTGTGTGTGTGTGTGTGTCCCCTGCTAGGAAAAGGAAGTATAGTGTCTCAGAGTAGATTAGTAGTCCATAGTCACTTTTGTTCCAGGACTAAAGTTGTAGATCTACAGTCTTTTGTAAGGAGAGAACTGAATTAAAGAAGATAAAGCTGTCTTACAACATCAGTTATGTTTTATTATCGCACAGAAATGGAAACTGTAACTTATGTGTTATGACATGTAAATGGCAATGCAGAGGATGACATTGTTATCCAGGGCCAGCCACCATTGGGCTGATGGGGTCAGAAGGCACCTTTTATGCACTTCCAATTGTGTATCATGCTGCAGACAGAGCTTGGTTGTCCATATGCTTATTACAGAGTGTCTGCCTCTCATTGTCTGAGTAAGTTTTACAGCATCATTAATCTCCTGAAGCTCTCACGAGGTGGGTATTAGCACATTATGCCACTTTACAGGAGTCAGGTTATGAGGTGTGCCCCCTGTACCAGAGGTGGGTCTTGGAAGAAGATCAATTCTGTGTAATCACACAGTAGTCTGGGCTAATTCTATGAGGCGGCTACCATACTCCCCACTTTTGGGTGCCCACTGCCAGAGGCATTTTCCCTTCACATGTGGAAGTAATGCCTGTTTTTGACGATTCTTAAAGAAATATGTAATGATGGTTATATAAATAGGAGCAGGAGGAAATTGTCTAGGAAGCCCACCTCATTGTGCAGTTTTGAATATATTATATCCTTCTAGAGATTTCTGTGTGAATATAATTTTTAATGCAAATCAAATCTCCTTTTCACTTCATTTCTTTTTGCCATTTTCTATGTTAATGCATACATATTCAGTTATGTGATGACACAATATTTATTATACCATAACGTATTTCAGAAATCCCCTATTGATGGACATATATAATCACATTTTTTTCACTATTCTGAATCATACTGAATAAAAGTGCTCATTTCCTCCCCAACTCCCCAAAAAGTGTTTTGTCAATACAAGGTTTTAATGATTCTAGATTAATGCTAAGACTGAACATCTTTTTTGATGTGTTACATATTTGTACACCTTCCTGTTCAAATCTTTCGTCAAATATTGAATCAGAATACTTATTGTGGGTATGTAAGAACTCCATATTAAAGGTGTGGGGAGATGTCAAAAATAACGTAAGATAGAAGAAAGCTGAGACCCTTCAATATAAGGGACAGAGTCAGTACCGTGTGAGGTCACAGGCGATGAAGAGTGAGGGAATTACTTATAGCAGCCTATTTTCTTTAAGTGGAAATCACATATTTTGAAAAGAGACTTCCTGACATCTGTGAAAACCAAAAGGGCTTCGGCCAGGGTGACGCCTTCTGTGGATGAATCCACATGAGGACTGAGCATGCGTGTGGGTCAGAGGCTCCTTTCTAGACCCCCCATGGCTTGGGTGTCCAAAAAAGTGCCACATAAATGATCTACTGTTACTATTTTACAATAGAAACTACAATAAAATTCACAGGCATTCAGTTATGATTGGAAAGCAAGGAAACATTTTAATCTTTAAGAAACAGGACAATTTCCAGCACGCTTACGTCACTGTGTAAGGTTAATTGTTAAATACTTTTGTAGTGGCCACATTCAATGGCTGTTCACTTGCTGGCATGTTTGCTGATGGTCCTCGTGTGCTTTAGATCTCGTAATTTGAGGAAGCAGTTGAGCCAACTCTCTACCTGCAAACTAAGTGATTTAGGAAGAGCTATGGCTTGTGGCCACACACATCTGAGCCTCACACGCCCCCGTGCCCTGGGAGGGCTGGTCTTGTCTGGGGCTGTCCCCGAACGGGAGGAGCTGTCACTGGCCCTTGCCTTCTGGAATTACCCAGAAGCACATGGCTGCTGCTGTGGACCCCCGCACAGCAGCACAGCCTCAAGACAGGCAGGACGCATAGCCTCTTCTCTGCATAAAGCCCTATGCACGGTCGTGGAACCCAACCTTGCGTGGAGTCGTGTCCAGTTGCTCTGACAGGTGAGGGTGCCACCTGTCAATCTCCCAGTGTCAAACACAAGGCAGACTCCGCGGAGCACCCATGGACTTCTTATTTGTATTTTTTACTCAGCCATGAGGTGACCATTCAGGTGGGTTGTGACCTCATTTCCCCATAGCACCTCCTCTCTGGTGTTCAGCGGACAGCGGAGGGGTGAGCTGGGTCCCCAGGCCGGTTCCCCAGCAGGCCCCCCGGGGCCCAGGGTGCAGACCCCCAGAGCTCACAAACAAACAGAACGGCCAGATGGCCAGAGGCAGTGTTTGGTCGTGCCCGGGCTGACCACCAGCGGTTGACACCCCAGGTGGCCTGCGGCGGGGGCCACTCAGCGCTCAGGAGGCGTCCGTGGGTTTCTCTCCTACCAGGCTCAGCTGGAAAGCCGGCGGCCATGAGCATGCCTGCTGGCAAGGGGCACAGGCCACCCCACAATGTACTTGTGGGCCACTCAGGGCCCCAGGGAGGGCCTGGATGCAAAGACCACTGTGGCAGACGTGACCCCCGCGGGTGGAGGTCTCAGCTAACCCACCTGGGTGAGGCTGCGGAGTCCTCTGGGTGACAAGGTGGGGACAGGTTCAGATCCGGGGCAGGCGGTAGGCTGCTGTGCACCCCGGAGTCTCATCCCCCATTCCCCAGGGGGGGAGAGGGGCTTGCCGGGCACTTTGCACCCATCCTCCACTTCCAGCGGGGCACACGGGATGCCTCTGACGGGGTACCTGCTGTGTCTCCCTCACAAGGACGCTCGAAGGCCGACTGACCCATCCGGCGGGGGATTCGGACCCACACCCACAGGTGCTCCACCCTGGCCATGCAGAAGCAGCGCAGATGGCATGGTACCCTCTCTGGCCACACACTTCACTCCCGTTTAAGCCCATGTGGGTTGTGCTTAACTTGGGGTCACTATTATTTGCTACTGAAAATACATAAACCAACACCTTTGGTGCATTTAGCACTGTTCTATGTAGAGTTCTGGAAGTGTGAGTCCCTAAAGAAACTTATCACAAGAACAGCTAAGATTCAGGGCTAAGGGAATTGACTTACTTTGGAAAAAGTCTTTTTTCTTCGACTGTAGAAAATAATGGCAGTGTGTAACTGAGTCAAAAGCTGAAACTGTTTTTAAAAAACAAAACTAAACAGATTTTCTTCTGTGGTGTTGTTTGACCAAAGAGGGTCATCTAAAAACAACAGTAAAATCCTGTGTGGGGTCCCAGGAAGTGGTGGTTGAGGGTTCTGCGTCCTGTTCCTAAGAATTGGTTGGATTCTTGCGTGTGGCTTAGACAGGAACAGGGACTGGGCTGCCCACAGAGCCACACTCCTCTGTCTGAACAGTCCATGTGCCTCCCGCTATGTCTGTCCCCTCCCGGTCCCCTCCAAGCATTCAAGTCCTTACTGCACGAAGCTTTCTGGATGCCCCTATGCCCATCAGTGTGTTTATTGATTCACAGCCCAGGCCAGTGTTGTATGGAAGCCACAGTGACAATTCTTTTTTAGAAATTAAAAAATAAAACAAAAATCTTTGATTTTATGGAGTCATACAGTGTATGTGCTTTTGTTTCTGGCTTGTCACTTAGTGTGATGTGTTGAGGTCTGTCCATCTTACATTTGCTGGCCTGCACATGACGCTGTGACCTGGTTATCTGCTGACCGGTGGGTGGGCGTTTGCAGGTTCCTGCCTTCTGGCCGTTACTAGGCTCTGCTGTGGCTGTTCTCTATGGGACTTTTTGTGGACACGTGTTTCCAAGTCCTTTGGAGGAGGAGGGACAACTCAGAGGAATGGTGGGCCACAGTATGGATATTGCTCAGCTCTTTAAGACACGGCCCATTTTCAAAGTGGTCGTGCATTTTACGCTCCACCTGCGTGCGGGAGGCCCTGCCATGCCTGCCCTGCCTGTGTTTGGTGTCCCGTATGTTTGTTCTAGTTGTCTTACAAGGTATATTTTTCCCTATGAATCAGGAACAACAAGCTGTGCAGTTGGGGCTCTAAGTCCTGGGGTGTGAAAATAAGGATTTGGGATCAATGCTTCCTCACACTCCTTGCCAATCTTGTCTTTCCACGAGGACGTGCGTGTGGAGATTCGGGTCCACGTGGCTGCCACGATCTCAGCGCTGGAAACTGCACACTCACAATGTCACATCCTCGTGAACATTTCTGAAATCAGAGTCGCCTTTTCCTCTAGACAAACTCACAGAAGCCATGTGATCTCTCTAAGTGTCAGCTCCGTGACTTGTATGACGAGGGTGGTTCTCACAAAGAACTGTAGGAAAGAGAAGAACCAGTAAAGAGAGCAATCAGAGCAACTTCAGGGACTTGGTGCTCTGACTGTGTCAGCTGGAGCGGGTTTTACTCGCAGGCTTCTTCGGGAAGGGGACGGAGCATCACCACTTCTGTCTGCCCATCAAATGGAGTGAATGCGAAAGGAGAGTCAAGCACATTCTGGAAGGAACGTGGAGCTGAGATGAGGAGATTTGAAATTATGAACCCAAGAGTTAAAACTCTGGAATAAAAGAGGAAATGCACCAAGATGTAGTGAATGAGCACAGGATGACAACAGTGCGTTGCCCCGACAAATTCTGTTTAGGGAAAGGGTGTTATGAATCACCCAGGAGTATTTTTGGAAATGCTTATTAATTTTAAGTGAAGTTTTACTAGGAATCTTAGATTTCTTTGGACAAATATGAGTCTCTGGTGTCCTTCATTATATTGTGTACACATATATTTGTATGAAAAATACTTAAACTATTAAAAATGTTAATATATTTTATAATAACTCGATGATACCTGAAGAATATAAACGGACAAATAAATATAAATAGAGTATAGGCTGGTGTAAATGCTTTCCAATGAGAAGAAGCATGTCAGAATCATCCGTAGTTTTTTTTGGTGGGGAAAGCAATAATTTAGAAGAACGATATCGTTTTTGCAGCAACCATGATATAGAAGTTATTTATTTAAAATATATGAAATCTTAGCATTTGAGTAGAATCTGTTCCATATATGATAAGTTTGTCTCGAGGAAATCTGTTCCATATATGATAAGATTCCACCTACACTGCAACCGAATGTAGTTTATTGAAATAAAATCCAAATAAATTTTCAGAGCCTGTTTCAGTAGCAAATAAGCATTTTCTACTGGCTGGAACCACATGCAGTTGCAGGATTTTTTAATTTAAAAATGCTGAATATGGACTGTGTCATGTAACTTGTATATTGATATGCATACATCTCAGTGTCAACTTCATGAAGTTTTCGTATATCAAGATGGGGTTTAAATAATTGAATAAATAAATGCATAGCAGCTGGGGAAAATTTATAGATTTTTTTTTAAGGAAACAAAGAGAAAGGGGGAATTCAAACACATTCATTAAGAGGACAGAGAACAGTTAAGAAAAAAGAGACAGAAACTAAAATTGGCCAGGAGATTAAAAAGCCATCTTTGTAGCGGGAAACTTTTAAATACTTCTGCTGATGCTCACTGGCCCTGGGAAGCCGTGTGCTGCCCACACCGGCAACCTGGGCACTTTTTGTGGCACACACGCATGGCATTAAGTTAGCCGGCTGCCAGAGACAGTGCCTGTTCCCAGTGACACGACCAGACAGGACCCCAAAGGTGGGAGGGTGCTGAGCTAGAGCTGGAGTTGCCTGCTTCCCGCACCTTTGCAAAGGAACGTAGTTTATTTTCTAAAAACCTTTTCATTGTTTTGTCACTGTTACAAAAGTAATACGTGCTTATCAGAACATTTGGGAAGTACTGACAAGCAGAGAAGAAAAGAAAAAACCTCTAATCTTGACTCCCAGAGCTTAACTGTGATGACCACTTAGGTCTGATTCCTTTCTTTTCTAGGAGCCTCTATCCTGTTGAAATGAAATCATAGGGTGCAGGCGGCCTGCCCCAGCCTGGGTGTTTGCGTGCTCCTCTCACTTCTGACCTGGGGGTCACCTGTGTTCTGCCTTTTTTGTGCAGACACAGTGGTGCATTTATTAATCTCATCTTGGACTCGTGTTACCTCCCAGGACATGGTCTTGGGGGCTGTCCGGCCCTGGCCTCCGCCCCTCTGAGCTCCTGCAGGGCTTGGGCCCCACCCACTTGGCTCCTTTTGCCCACGAGGCCCTGGCAGGCTGTGAGGAAGAGAAGGGACGCTCACCTCCTGGCAGCACTTCCCCACCCTGACCCAGGGGCAGTGGGGCCCAGCATGCCTGCCTCAGGGCTCCGTGATCGGCTGGGCATCCCAGGTCCCAGCCTCCCAGGGGGCCTTTCTCTCTGCAGTTGTCTGTGGGTGGTGTCTTGTTGGCCTCTGGCACCTTTTCCTTAGAACGCCCTGCTCACAGGGATTGTTGTTATATCCTCTGGGAACTGTGGTGTGTCCTGCCGTGTCCTGGCTGTTGTCACGTCTGTCCCTCTCCACACGTGTATCTGTAGGATAAATACATAAAAAGAGTCTTGATAAAGTTGCCCTCAGCAGGCCGGCTATGTGCCAACAGGGCCATGATCACACAATCCTGCTAAACTAACTGAATACTATTATTTCAAAAAATGTCATTAATTTAAAAATGATAACAATGAAATCAACTAAATATAAATATTAAGGAATTAATTAGAACAGCAAGGAGTTACAGGAAATCAAATTCTGTGCAAGGTCTCTCAGCTCCCAGGCTGTGCTCTCCTACTGTCACGCATTTCCTAGGTGCCAAGCAGTGTACCTGGCCAATGTTATAGTTTCTTGCTCTCAGGTAGCCTGTGAATATATGTTGGTCTTCGGATTACGCAAGGCAGTTGTCACATTTCTGAAGCTGCCATAGGCAGACTCAAGGTCAGAACCGTGCCGTGGGAGGCGACGGTCACACCGTGGAGGGAGAGGTTGGGCTTGGGAGTCACTCCTCCCAGGTGAGGACTAGGCTGACCAAGCCGAGCTCGTCCGTTTCCCGGCTGGGAAGCAGGCGAATAGGAATCGCATGACTGCCCTGCTGATCCTTCCAGAGAGTCAGGAAATCTCTGTGCAGGCGCACGTCCCCTCTCGGTCAGCGCAGGCCTAAGCCTGGTTCCCGGGGTGCCTAGTGGCCGCCCCCTACCTGGAAGCCCCAGGCCTGCTCCACCCTCCTCCCATTCAATCGCACCCCCTCAGCTGGGGGCCTGGTGCTCAAACCTTCCGAGAGTCCCAGGTGAGTGCTGCCTGCGCCCCAGGCTTCCTGCACCCTCCTCCAGGCCGTCTGGGGTCTGAGTGGCCCCTGTGTGGCTCTGGGCACCTGTTACGGCATTTCCTCCTCCTCCCTGGCTGGGACCTCTTGGCTGCGGATTCCAGCCGCTCGGGCCTCTTGGGGGCAGGGGCTGGCGTCTTGTACCCCCAGCTGCTTAATTTGCCCTCATTGGAAACTCCTCCCTCCCTCCTGCACTCCGTCCTGGGTGACCCAGCCACCAAGGGGGGTGTTCAGCTTCTTCCCTGATGTCTGTTTATTTCCCTCTGCGCTGTGCGGCGATCAGGAGCGCCCAACCAGTGGCTGTCAGACCGGGCTCGGCCGGAGCGCGAAGGGACAGGATGTTGCTGATGAAGCACTGTAACCCCAAACCCGTGGGAACTCGGAGCTTCTCTGAGTGTGAATCAGGGCAGGCGTGCATGGGGCATCTCGCAACAGCAAACAGCATGTGCACTGCACAGCTCGAAGAAGGATCTTGCTACGAACCCTAGGGCATGACACCCACAGACTCCGCGGCTGTCCCTGGAGGGACTGTGCGCTGGGTCCCTGGGCAACAATCCCGCGTCCTGTAGTCCCGACACCAAGGCCGGAGGCAGACAGGCTCCAGCCCAGCTTCTACATGGGAAACTCTCGGCAAAACAAATACATTTCTTTACCGTTTCCACTTTAGAAGCAGTTGAATGACTTGACTAATATTTCATTTGCCAAAAAAGCAAGGTAATTTTCACCTTCTCTTTTTGTTTCCCGCAAGCATCTATTTACCTCTGTGTGTGTGGTAGGGCATTCGTGGCACATGGTCTCCATCCCAGCTGTCCCGGGACCCAGCGCAGTGGCGGGAGGCTCGTTTGCATGTGGGCGGCCCTTGCCACCAGCGTCTCCAATCAAAGGTTGTCTCCAGGCCACGTACACTCCCGTGCCCTCCCCAGCACATGTAGCCCTAGCCAGACTCCAGGAAGTATTTGGGCTCCGGCATCTTTTGCTGTTGTGCCTTAATTCTGAAAGAGAACCAGGCTTGGGAGAGATGCAGCAGCGGGCGGGGGCGGTTGCTGGAACCTGGAACAGGGTTGCAGGTAAGCTGGCAGGTGACTCAGCACGCCTGGCCCCCGTCCTGCCCTCGGTCTGTGCTGGGGCAGTGTTAGGCGGCCACCGAGCCGAGTCTGGCAGCGCCTTGCGGCCGCTGATGCCCCATGGCTGGTTTCCGGAGGGGCTGTCAGGTGGCCGTGCTCTGCCCAGCGCCAGCAAGGTGTGCTGTCGGTCATCCAAACCATTCCCAAGTCCATCTAGTAGTCGTGGGGTCCCCTTCCTCTCCTGATCTGAACTAAACTGCATGTTTGCTCCCTGTGGTAAGTACTCTGCCTGCAGGTGCATTACTTTCTCATCACCTTGTCACGCAAGACGTGGGGAGGTGGCTCGCCTGATGCCGAGGGGCAAGAGCAGCAAGCGGGCACCCGGGCCTGTTCAGGCTCTCATGGCCCCACACTCAGGCTCCAGGGGGCTCCCCGCTGTGGGAAGTCTGGTGTCTCCAAAGGCTTCCTGCCAGGTGCCTGGCGGGAAAGATGGCAGAGTGACAGGCCGCAGTGATGCACAGCCCCCTGGGCACCCCTGCAGGGCTCAGACCGTCCGCAGAGGAAGGGCCGGGGTTGGTCTTGTTGGCGCTCCAGTGATGCCTACGTTCAGGGGCAGATCACCTGCCAGAGTCACCAGTGGGGGCACATTGGTCACCTGGTGCCCTGGCCTTGTGGGCTCAGCCGGAAGGCTGGCTCTTGCCCAGGAACCCCACGGACCCCAGCACAGGGAGGGATCCGCGTTCAGTACAAGCGCTCTCTGTGCGCTCACGGCGCCTGGAGGCCGGTGCGAGTCTCTGAGAACTTGCTGCTGGGGCTGCGACTTGGCTTCTTAGGCTGGCCTACATACAGGGCAGCTACTGATGATGTGTTTATTACTTTTGGTCCTAAAGTGTTGTGCAAGCACCCAGAGCATTTCTAGCGAAGGGAGTGCTAATGTATTAATTAAATGTAAAATCTGGGCAGGGACTCTTCAGAGGGTGTTTCCCACAATCATGCTTTATGGCTCAATTTTATTGTGAAGTTGTTGAGTAGACGCCAGGCTTCCTGAGAGCTGGAGCATAGCACAGGCTTGTGTGCACTGACTTAGGATGACCTTGGCTCCACCACCTGAGCACTGTCCCTGCCAGGTGTGGGACAATTCCAATCAATTCCTGGGCAGCTGGATAAACCTGCAGGAAGGGGTGGCCCTTCAGGGATAGAAGTCGTCACGTTCCTGTAAACGGTCATCTGCTTTCCCCATCTCCATGAACATGAAGAAACCAGTTCAAGACCCAGGAAGGGCCAAGTCAGCAGTGTGTGTCCAAGGCGGCTCTAGACATCGAACAGGCTGGATCGCGCATGCTCCATTTGAATCCCAGCTCATCCCCTCATGGGACACTGGCTCTCATGCTTCAGTTGCTACATCTGTAAACTGGCCCCCAGCTGTGTCCACCTCAATGACTGATGTATGTGACGTCCTTAGAATAGGCCTCCATGGTTGGCAAGCACTCGATAAATACCAACTGTTATTACTAATATTAGGACTGTGGAGTCTGACTTTGAGAAGTTTGAAATCTAGAGGGTAAGAGACATGACAACTGTCTTTTATGCTTCCACCTGCCACTAGAACAGTGCCTTCACTGAGTCATCTCAGGCAGATACAGATGCAGGTGAGAGCACAGAAAAAAGCCTGTAACAGAAATCACAGCATCAGGTGGAGGATGCAGAACACACGTACTGGAGTATAAGTTTATTGGGTTTGCAAAAGCAGACGGGATTGACCGGTGGGGGTTTATTTGAGCAGGAGAATCTTCATGAGAGGGGGTTTTGGGGACTTTGCGAGCCCACCTTGGAATAACACAAGATGAGTAGCTCACCCTCGGACGGGAAAGTGGGAAGTCCATGAAGGAGCCCGAGAGGGGCCCTTTGTGATAAGGCAGGTGTGATTGACAATCAGAAAAGAGCCCCTGAACGGGCCTCCTTGGGTCAGTGGGAAGCGCTTTCTTACAGGCCCTTTGAAGCTGATCTTACTGTTACCCTCCAGGAGAGTGTAGGCGTCAGGCCCGAAAGGTGGAGATTGAATAAAGGATTTTAAAGTGTTTCCTATTTTGGCTTAATTTCTAAAAATAGGAATAACAGTGAACAGTTGGAGTATTGACTGCAAGGAGCAACTTCTGCTCATAAAAAACCATGAGGAATAAAGGCCAGGACCAGTGCTGGGTGGACTGTCGTCTAAGCAGGTTGGCCAGCATGCCCAGCGGTGAGTGCTGGCCACGTCCACTCATACGACATTCTCTCTTCCAGGCCCTTGGGTGAGGTGTGGGCCCCAGAGACCCTGGGACCGTCACAGTCCTGGGGAGGAGGGGACACCACCCGTGCAAAGTCCTGGGGCTGGTGAGCAGAGCTTGGTGTGGACAGGGCATGCTGCTGGGGAGCTGTCTCTGCCTCTGCGAGGGAGGCACACATCCTGATTCTTCTTGCCAACTTTGAAGGGGGAACAGCTCCAGGCAGAGACAGTGCTGTGGGCGAGGAGCTGTGGACGGCAGGGCTCACTGTGGGAGGATGGAGCTCAGCGTGGCTGATGTCCACCCGCAACAGATGCCAGGCGAGAGTGGAGGGCATGGGGTCAGTGGAGGGGAGGTACTGGGTGACATGAACCCCTTTTGCTGTCACGTGCCTCAGCCATAGCATCCAGGATGCACTGAGGAGGTGAGGTGAGTGGCAGAAACAGGAGCCGAGCCCGCCACGGAGAAAATGCCCCTGCAGGGGTGGGCCTCCAGATGAGGTTCCACCCCTGCCTGCCCAAGGTTCAGAGGCCAGAGACCCTGGCTTGTGTCCCCTTCAGCGGAGACAGAGGGGTCCTTCCCTGAGGCTTTAGACCCCAGTGCCTGGGGAGCCTGCAGGGGAGGGGACATCCTCGCCTGGACAGGGTGGCACTGTGCTCCAGCCTGCCCGCACTCTAGGGTCTCCAGCTGGCAGGTGAGCCTCCCTGGGCACAAGGGACAGCTGGCTTGGGCGGCCTCTCCTGCCTCCCCTGTCCCCCAGGGCTGCCCCAGTCTTCACAGTGACACAGCAGGTCAGGGACCTCACCTACCTTGCTCACCTCTCCTGGAGGAGGGCCTGGCCAGTGGCAGGCACCCAGTGACATTTTTGAAATCTATGAGGTCAGCATGGGAAGCCTCCGGCCACGCTTTTCAGGTTGGTGGTTCCCAAATTCTGGTGCTGGGGACCCTCAGAACCAGCTGCAGGTGATGAAGCCAGCAGGCTTGTTCAGAGGCACGTGCCTGGGCCTGCCTGGCGCTGACATCAGTCCAGGAGCTGCTGTTTGAAGCCATGTCCCATGTTCTCTGGGTTGTTTCACAGCCACTATTTCCCTCTAGTGGGTCTTCTAGGCTCACTGTGGCCATGCAGGTGACAGATGGGACATCAGCTGTGTGGGTCAGACACGAAGGGAGGGCAGGTGTCCGGGCTGGGGAGGTTTCTCTGGGAAAGGGCTGTGGAAAAACACAGGTTCACACACAGGAGTTTGGGGAGTTTTTGTGTAGAAGCGATTAGAGAATGCTAGCAGGGTACTTCCTGCTCCCTGCGTCCCCCGCCCAGCTCAGAGGGCAGGGCTCACTGACTGCCTGAGACCCCCGGCGCTCTGCCCTCCCAAGGGAGTGGGGAGTTACCTGCAGCTCTGGTCTGTCATTCTTCTGATACGGTTTTCTAAGATCTTCCCCTAATGTGTTTGGTTTTGCCTGTTTTTGAGGCTTATACAGCTGGAATCACACCGTGTGGCTTTCATGAGTCTAGTGTAGCAGCGAGAGTCCCTAGCAGCCTGGACCCCTCCCTGCTCTCACACTCACAGCCAACAAAGCTTGGCATCGTGCTGGGATTTTGTCACAGAATCTCATTCGCGGAAAGAACTGGCCTGAGAGCGGCACAAAGTCATCGTCCCCTTCTGTCCGGGGTCCGAGGTGCAGGGAAGAGGCCCTGTGTGCACACCAGCTCAGTGTGTCAGCCCGCCCCATTGCAGGCTCCTCATGGTTCATTAAGGAAACAAATCCCACGCAAACGGGCAGCCCCCTGCTGCATCAGGGAAGGGCCAGAATCGGTGCCGAGAGAGAAGGTGGGCGTCTGGGGCCCTGGCCCCGTCTGCAAAGAGGCCAGATCGAAGCGGGCACCATGCTCGGCACTGACCCTGGGGCCTTCTTACCGGTGGGCTCACCCAGTGGGAAGGCACCAGCCTGGTGGTCACCGGGGGACGCAGCTGCCCCGCATGGCACAACGCAGGCAAACCCACCCCTGAAGAGTCAGAGAGGAAGTCTTAGTCTCCAGGCATGAGAGACAGAACTGAAGATACGCTGTGACAGGCGCTTACCTGGCTGCATGAGATGACCTAAGAGAGAGCAAAATTCCACAAATTTTAGTGAAATTCAAAGCTTTATTTATGGACTTGATGTTTGAATTTCATGATTTTCCCATGTCATCAAATAGTCTTTTTCGGATTCTTTTCCACTGTAAAAACCTTTTCAGCTGTAAAAAACCCCTTTAAGCTGTGAAAACTATTGCCAGTTCATAGGCTGTGAAAGCCAGCTGTAGGCTGGCTGTGGTTCATGGGTCTGGTCGGCAGACCCTGGCATGAGGGGTGGGCGCACAGGTCTGCAGAGACGGAGTGTGTGGGGCATGTGGCCCCTACTCTGAAGGGTGCCGCCCACTCCCCTCCAAGCTCTGGGTGGCTGTGAGCTCACTCCTGCAGGGCGTGCACACAGGTAACTTGTGCCTTTAGTAATTCATGTTTAGAAGTAAATCTATTCTGTGACAAATTCCTCCAAAATTCTCCTCATTTTGGGTTGAAAATGCTAGTTAAAAACCATTGCAGGGCTGAATCCAATGACTGCTGCCTCCTGTCCTTCACAGAGCACACTCTGGGGCCCCTCGTTCTGGGTGGGCTCCAGGTGGCGGCTGCCAGGGAAGGTCGACATCAGCCTGGAGAAATGGTTCCTCTGGTCCTCATCACGGACCTTCAAGGGAGAGGGGCACGTGCTGTGCTGAGCTGGTCTGCATGATCCCTGGCTTCTGATCCCCTCAAACTGCCTCTCAGGGTGAGGCTGGCTGGCTCGGACCCGCCGCCCCTCATGCCATTGGATCTGTCCTCCTGTGGGCACAGTGAGCAGCTGACCTGAAGGAGCTGCTCCAGGTGCCGAGGCTCTAGGCCAGCCTCCTCTCCAGGACCCAGGTGCTGTCCCGCCACGGGAATGCACCCAAGTGCTCTGTGTTTTCTCTGGCTCACCGGGTATGTAGGTGCCTGGCACAGAACCCTGTGACTCGTCATGAAGGACCCATAAAGGGAGCCCTTTTGTGTGTATTCCTACGGTGACTGATTTTTAGGAAGAGGTTGATGCCCTTGAAATGGACCAGAGTGGTGCTAGGAATGGATAGAAACTTCCACAGGACTCCCCCGGGTTGGGAAGCCACAGGAGCACCATGTGAGTGACTCAGGGGCAAACCTTGTGCACCGTGCAGAAAGGGAATCCATGAGGCTGGCTCCCTGATTTGAGAGCATTTCATTTTTTTCTTCTTTGTAATGATTCTGAGCATTTGAATGTGTGCACTTTTAGGCGGAACGTCAAACCCAGTTTCTTAATATGTTAACATGAATAAAAAGCAGGGGATGGGGAATGACCTGGGGGGGGGGTGCATCTGGGAAGCTAGTTAGCCAACCATCATGTTCTAGGGCAGAGAAAGTGAACTTGTGCTCATGGGACACGGCACAAGAGCAGTTATCACCTTCCAGCATGGCGCTTTTACCTGGATTTATTTGGAAACATGGATATGTATTCATATTCTGTATTTGCCACTTAAAGCATGTAAATAAGTCAGAGAAAATTTCAAAGATTTTTTTTCTTCAAAGTGGGAAGAGCATCTTTTCCCAAGAGAATAATGGCAGTGACCAAAAACGTCTGGAAATTAATTTTTAAAATCACACTTACTTAAAAAATAAATTAACTTGTAATAGAGGTGACATGAACCTACTTTAAAGTGGCTCCTGCTAATCTAAACACGTGGGTACAAAATGCCCCAGCCGTGTGCATGAGTGTCTGGGCCCAGGTGGCTTTTCCAGGTGGGTTTGGTAAAACGGGTGAGGGCAGAAATGCTGTCTCATGGACATCCTGGTGCCAAACACTGATGTTTAGCTCACGCGGCAGGACGAAAAAGGTGTGGAGAATGCACGCGTTACCACCGTCTCCCGGAAAGGAAAGTGGGCTTTTGTCTGTGTCTGTGGACAGTCTTCAGTTATAATTGCCTTTTATGGGAATTATTCCATTTGGAGCCTTACAAAGCCCTGCTTTTACAGGGGGTGTTTCACTCTCACTTTACAGTGGAGAAACTGATGCGAAGAAAAGTATAACCATTGGGCTCCTGGCCCCCGTCTGCCTGCGGGCCTGGGCCGCAGGCTGTCACGAACCACGGCTTGCTTTGTTTTATCGTCTTGCCGCATAATGTCACTTCTGGCAAGACCGCTTCCTCAAGTGAATCACAGGTGTCAGGGTAGTTTTGGTACATTTTGGCTTTCTACTGAATGCTCAACATTTCATGATAATATAGTCAAAATGTATTTTAAATTTTAAAAAAGAAGTGAATTCTGTTTATTTTTCAGTCATAACATAAAATATGGGCAAATCACATATAATTTAGAAAACTCAGAAGAGCTAGAACTTAATTTTGGAGCAAAACTACATTAGTACTTCAGTATAATTTCTTCTGGCCCCGATTCCCCGGGCAGATATTTGGCTTAGTGGCAAATGGAATGTGGAGCGTTGCATGTTCCATGCAACGGGGGCCACGCTCCTCTGGTATCTGGACAATACCCCACTGAGAGGACGTACTAAGGTTTACCCGTGTTTTAAGGTTCCCAAAGAGCTTTTGAACTACTTGCATTAGAAACGGCCCTTGGATGTGCAGAGTGATTGTTCTGTGTTGAGGATCTGTTCCCTAAACTCCTCAGAGTGGATTAATAGATAAAAGGACATAAACCTTCCTGTTGTCTTTGCAATGCCGTGTCAGGCAGCTTCCGGAACCACTTGTTGGAGCATCTTCCACTGCGGCAGCCGGGCAGAGAATGACAGGCTGGCTCTGCCCTGCCCAGGGGGCATCCGCGCTCTCTCGCCAGCACTTCCCCGAGCCGGCAGGCTGAAAGCTGATGTCGTGGGTTCAAACTGGGTCTTCATCGCCGATTTGGAGCTTTGGGTTGTAATAAGGACCCCGAGTCGGAGCAAGGAGACCAGACTCTCACCTGCGGGGACACGTGGCTTCGGGAGCTGACCCTTGGGACGCATCCACAGGCAAGCCCAGGACGCCCTCGTCCCCCTGCAGGATTTCCTGCACCTTCTGCCAGAGGTGGCCCCTCCGATCCTGCAGTTTGCTCCAGTCTAGTGAGACCGCGAGTGCATACCTAGGAACAACCCCCCTGAAACAGGCCCCTCCTAAAAACCAGAGCGTGTTTTTTGAAGTCAGCCAGAACTGTGCTTTGACTGTGACATCACCCCTGGGTAGGCTGGGGCTCCCGCCCGGACGCAGACCTTCCGGAGCTCCTCTTGGCGTGAGCAGGGCGCCCCCTGGTGGGCACATTGGGGGATGCAGGACCCCTCGTGACACTGGTGGGACGGGGTAGGCACGTGGAGAATTTCCCTAAAAGACATCAAGGAGAGCCCAATTTCCTTAAGCAAACAGGCTCACACCTCCCAGGACTCCACTCAGATTTCAGACTGAAAGTCAATCCTCCGTCTCTATGGTGGGTCTGGAGAAGCTGCCCACCCCCCGCACCTGTAAGGAGTCCTTTCTTTCTCAGTCCCGGCTGCCCCAGAACCGGCCTCCTCCCGCCCCTGCCTTTACCCTTTCCTCCCTTCCCGCCGGTCAGACTCAGAACCAGGGCTCAAATTCAGGCTCGAAGATCCAGTCACTTGGAACCACCGGTGGAAGAGCAACCCAGAAATAAGAAAACACCTGCACTCACGACCAGCACCAACATGGCAGAGGAGCCGCTGCCGCAGAGGGCCCGGGGCAGCCGGCTTGCAGGGAGCCCTTTCCCCCCGCCCAGCCGCGCACCCCTCAGGGAGCAGGCGGGCATCGGGTCTGGTTGATTTCCCCCAGGTGCTCCACAGTTCTTCACTGGGTGGCTGAAGGAATCTGCTAACTAGCAAGTGACTGTTTTCCCTCTAGTAACAGAAACAGAACTCAGGGTGGCTTCCAGTAAGAAGTCAGTGAATCAGAACTTGCAAACATCATGTTTTCATCTCTTAGGTTTGTCTTTTACTGTGAATTAATCTATTTCTATCTTAATTATCATAAAAGAAAGTTAACCAGCTGTAGAAATGAGCTCAGCAAACAGCTGGACGAGACGTTATGGAGGCAGTATAGTGATTTATATAAATTGTTGAAAGTTTATACAGTCAGAGTTTGTGGTCTAAGAAGCCAGCACCATGTGAACTGCAGGTGGACTGATGCAAGGGACCACTCCCTGTCCCCACCACTGCCGCCATCCCGCAGGTGCGCAGATGCACACAGGGGCAGGTGTGAGGGGCTGGGGGCACACACTGCCTGTCCCAGCTAAGCACCCACCGGCCAGGGGGCTTTGTTCCTCGGAGTTCCCGAAGCAGCTGGAACAGGAAGGAAGCCACGTTAACGTGTGTGGGACTGACTTTTCCAGGCACTGGGTGTGCCTCGTGGTAACATATCTGCAAGCATTGCTGGGAGGTACATGTTAGCTTCCATTCGTAGGAATACCAGGAGGGCCTTCAGTAACTGGTCCCAAGTTGGAGAAACACATTATAGTCAAGCCTCAATTTTTTTAAAAAAATTTATTTTGGTATCATTAATCTACAATTAGATGAAGGACATTATGTTTATTAGGGCTCCCCCCTTCACCAAGTCCTCCCCACATCCCCGTTCACAGTCACTGTCCATCAACATAGTAAGATGCTGTAAAATCCCTACTTGTCTTCTCTGTGTTGCGCATCCCTCCTCGTGCCCCCCCCACTATACATGCTAATCGTAAGGCCCCCTTTCTTTTTTTCCCACCCTTATCCCTCCCTTCCCACCCATCCTCCCCAGTCCCTTTCCCTTTGGTAACTATTAGTCCATTCTTGGGTTCTGTGCTTCTGCTGCTGTTTTGTTCCTTCAGTTTTCTTTTATTCTTATACTCCACATATGAGTGAAATCATTTGGTACTTGTCTTTCTCCGCTTGGCTTATTTCACTGAACATAATACCCTCTAGCTCCATCCATGTTGTTGCAAATGGTAGGATTTGTTTTTTTCTTATGGCTGAGTAGTATTCCCTTGTGTATATGTATCACATCTTCTTTATCCATTCATCTACTGATGGACATTTAGGTTGCTTCCATATCTTGGCTATTGTAAATAGTGCAGTGATAAACATAGGGGTGCATCTGTCTTTTTCAAACTGGAGTGCTGCATCCTTAGGGTAAATTCCTAGAAGTGGAATTCCTGGGTCAAATGGTATTTCTATTTTGAGCATTTTGAGGAACCTCCCTATTGCTTTCCACAATGGTTGAACTAATTTACATTCCCACCAGCAGTGTAGGAGGGTTCCCCTTTCTCCACAACCTCGACAACATTTGTTGTTGTTTGTCTTTTGGATGGTAGCCATCCTTACTGGTGTGAGATGATATCTCATTGTGGTTTTAATTTGCATTTCTCTGATGACAAGCGATGTGGAGCATCTTTTCATGTGTCTGTTGGCCATCTGACTTTCTTCTTTAGAGAACTGTCTATTCAGCTCCTCTGCCCATTTTTTAATTGGGTTATTTGCTTTTTGTTTGTTGAGGTGTGTGAGCTCTTTATATATTTTGGATGTCAACCCTTTATCGGATCTGTCATTTTTGAATATATTCTCCCACACTGTAGAATACCTTTTTGTTCTATTGATGGTGTACTTTGCTGTACAGAAGCTTTTCAGCTTGATATAGTCCCATTTGTTGATTTTTGCGTTTGTTTCCCTTGCCCGGGGAAATATGTTCAAGAAGAGGTCACTCATGTTTATGTCTAAGGGATTTTTGCCAATGTTTTTTTCTAAGAGTTTTATGGTTTCATGATTTACATTCAAGTCTTTGATCCATTTTGAATTTACTTTTGTGTATGGGGTTAGACAGTGATCCAGTTTCATTCTCTTACATGTAGCTGTCCAGTTTTGCCAGCACCATCTGTTGAATAGACTGTCATTTTCCCTAGTCAAGCCTCAATTTGATGCCTGTGTACTAGGTTGTACACCTGAAACAAATGGAAGATTGTGTATCAACTCTATACGTCAATAGAAAATCCCAGCAGGGGTAAAGCAAAGTCAGAATGATTTTACATGTGCTTTTTACATATTTTATATACACACATATGTATGTAGAGGGAGAGTAAGAGAGAGTCCAGTGAGTCGTTCTCTGTTTTCAAAAGTACTTTATTGCTTAAGATTCCACAATTTATAAGTGTGTTTCTAAATGTGTGTAATAACAAAAGACATTCTTTGAGGACAATTGAGAACCATCCCCATTCCCAAGGGTAAAGAAAAATTAAGCTTTTGTCATGAGCAAAGTTGATCAAATTTTAGCTTTTCTCATGAGCAAAGTTGATCAAATTTTAGCCCCATGTTGGAAATGGGAGCCAGGTGCTAGTGAGGCCAGCAGGCCTGACACTTTCTGGAACGTGCTCTTATTTATATACTAAAAGCATGTTTTATTTGTTGAACATAATTCTGACATGCGAAATCAAGCTTTGCTTAACACAGTCGGTGGTGCTGAAAAGCGCCTGGCTTCTATGAGGACGGCCTGGCTGTAGGAGGGCTGGGTAGTGCCAAGCTGGGGTGAGAGCGGGCTGGGGGGTTCTCAGAGGCAGAAGGCCAGCCCCTGGTGAGTCGGCCCAGGATGGCAGTCTGCCAATCATGCAGGGCAGAGGGGAAGGAGTCTCTCCAGCCCCTCCATTGCCTGGTGGGCCTCACGTGACTGAGGAATCAGGGCCCTCCCTGGAGTGAGGGGGCACTGTCACTGCGACCAGATGTATCACAGGGTTGGAAAAGACCACAGCATCCAGGGGGGGTGACTGTCGTCTTGATTAGGAACAATGGACTAATAAACACACAGGAAACAGTAAAGGGCCCAATGAAATGTCTCACTAGGGGACTGACTATCCGAGGGGGCCCTGGGCATGGACCTGGGGTGGTCCCGGGGGTGGCCCTGGATGCCTCTCGGGGCCTGTAAAGTGCAGTTACATGAACAGGGCAGATGTTAACAGACATGAGTGAGTATCTGGCGCTGGGCTGCATGTGTGTGACCAGGAGCAGAGCCTTTGGTTCTCACCCTGACCTTCACTTAGGAAATAAGGCCCCTGTGTGATGTGCCCTTGATTTTTCTGTGCAAAGAGAGGTCAAGCCTGGGGCCACAGGAGTTGGGGCTTCTCCCACGGTCACTGGGAAGAGGGCATCTTCCCACTGCTTCGGGCATCAGATTCAAAAGCACCTACCTGAAGTGCATAAGGCAAATCTCAGGGTGAGGAGTTGCCTGCAGGCACTGGCACTAGGGGCAGGGAGGGGCTCTGTGGGCCACGTGACAAGCAACCAGGGGAGCCCTGCTGACCTGGCAGCTCAGGGGAACTCAGAGAGGAGGGCTTTCCTCCCCAGGGAAGGTGACGGGGCAGCAGACATGCAGCAGGCCGGGCTGCTGAGGGGTGACCACAGGTGGCATCTGGAAGGGGAGGGCAGAGCAGGCTGACCACCAGGGTTCGTGGCTCCTCGTGAACTGAGTTCCTTGTCCTCAGGGATGTCTGTGTACCTGGGACAGGCCAGTTCTGCTGTGGAGATGCAGGGAAGGGCCTGCATTTGACAAAGATCAGCTGGTCCCCCAGTCCCTTGTCCCTGCCTGGAGGCATGTCCACGAGGTGCCTGGGTGGGAGGGTGCGGAAGTCAGCCAGGGTGGGACCTGTGGTCCTTTCGGTGCTCTCAGAGGAGTGCCCGTGGGCCTGGTCTACCCCTGGTGGGGGGCATCCAGGGCCCGAGCTCGTGGTCTGCAGAGTGTGGTGTGCTGGGGCACGTGGCTGCGCAGTTTGTCACCTGAGTGGGAGCTGGGACCCCTGCTGGGACTCAGGCCCCCAGACTGTATCAGGTCTGCCCTCCTGAGAGGAAGGGGCTCCTGATGGTCCCAGAGGGACCCTCAGGGCACCTGAAAGTGTGATGCAGTGGGTGGTGAGGTGGGTGGCAGGGGCTGGGGGGCTGCAGTGACTGAGCTCTGAGATGCCCTGTCCTGGAGGGCTGTGAAGTGCTGGAGCCCCCACCTCAGGGTGTCAGCAGAGGAGGGGGATGCAAAAGGGAGGAGTGGCCCCAGGGAGGCCCAGAGGCCGGGTGGGATACCAGGCAAGAACGCTGAGCCGCTGCTGGGCCAAGTCTGCTCCGGGGCCCTTGGACAGATGGGCAGACGGCAGGAACCAGGTATGGGTTCTTGTGAGCCCTGGCCCCTCGGTGGCTGAAGAGCTGACCACCCCCTCCCACACATGCCTTTGCACAGGCGGATAGCTGACTGGCCTGGGGCTGGCCTGGGGCTGAGACGCCACCGCAGAGCCTCTGCAGATGTCCCCAGCCAGTGGCCCTTGTGTTTGTACCATGTCAAACACGTGGCTGAAGAGTCTGGGCAAATCCACTCATGGACTCCTCTGAGGGAACATTTTAAGTGCTCTATTTTGAAGACTTTTAAGAAAAATTATAAAATACAAGTATAACTATAAGAGTCCCATATTTGACATGAGCTGCCTTACCCCCTAAACAGAAGCCGTGGGCTTGGGATGAGCACTGTGAACATAGTTCCTGCGTCTGAGCTCTGACTCCCATGGCCCCTGCGTTTCCCCAGAGCGATGGCGTGTTGGCACACAGCAGGGGCCAAGTGGGCAGTGCGCAGCCGCTTCCCTGGGGTGGCCCTGTTCTTGCGAAGGTGGGGCAGTTAAGGGGAGGGCCGTGAGAGGCCCAGGGGTGGGTGCGAGCCCGAGTGGCTAGGTACTTCCACATGCCAGCACAGCCACCCAGGACAGCCCGCCTTCAGCCCCACGGACACACACTGCCAGGCCTGTGCATCCTGGTCACCGGTGGATCTCAGGGTCACAGCGGGAGCTAGGGGCATCCTGTAGGCCACAGTGGTGGCTTTTGTCCTCTCTTCCCAGCCTCATTCATCCACTGCCACCCATCCATGGCACACTGGACACAAGGGACTGACTGCTGGATTGACTGCAGTCCATGTGCAGATGCTACAGAGAATGGACCTGCTTGGGAACTTCAACCCACTCGAGGCCCAGATTTGCTGGGCTGGGGTGTGGTGAGACCATCAGGACATCATGAAGCTCCCCAGGCTATTCTGAATGTTCTGTCAAGGCTGGGAGCCACCTAATTGTCCCTCTAACCCCTGCTGAGCTTTGCCAGCTCCCGGCCAAACCCTGGGGCAACCGTGCTGATGTGTCCACTGGGTGCTGGGTAGGTGGACTGCTGGTGTGGAGGCCAGGATCCCCATTCCTCTTGGCCCGTCCCTCTCTGCTGCCTGACAGAGGCTCTCGCTCTTCACCCGTGTGCAGTGGACCCCCACCCCTTCAACCATCGTCTTCCATCCGGGAGTGAAGGGGCCGCCATCAGTGCGACAGATGTGAACTTGGCTCTGAAAGATTCAAAGGGCTGTGTGACATCATGGAAGCCCTTTACCGAGTTTGTGCGCTGTGAGGGATTCAAGATTAAAATATATTCTTAACTGCAGCTTCGAGGTGAAAACCTGGTCTTACTAACGACGTGCACGAATCAAATCCCACTCCACTCAGAGTAGTATTATTATCTTCATTTTTCATCTTGAAAATTATTTGCAGACCTGCTGGCTCACAGCGAATCTCTGAGGGTTTTGCCGTTCTGCTTCAGATTTTTTTTGCAAGGTTCTGGCAAATGCCACGCAAAACGAGAATGGAGTGTTGAGCTGGGATGACAAATGTTTGTCAGGATGGCTCTGAGACCTGGCTTAGAACAGTGTGCCGAGGTCTGCGGCTTCGTGGGGTCCACCCTGTCCTCATTCCTTCCACGGCAGGAAAAGCATTTGTCATCCTTCGTCCCCTCAAACTCCTCTTTGAATTTCAAAGGAGAATGGGAAAAACAGGAATCTTCCAGGTTTTTTTTGATTCTTAATGCGCAAATGTTCCTCTTCCTTGCATAATGGAACAAGCTTCCCTGAAGGCAGGGGCACGCAGGGCTCTCCGGAAGGACATCGCCTGGCTTCACAGTGTCTCTCAAACCCAGCTGCACGTGGAGGACAACTGGGGGCCTCAGAGGGAAGGCCACTCCGGGGCTGGCTTCTGGGGCACCAGGTGCCACAGAGACGGTCTGTGCTGGAGGGAAGCAAGGGCCGCGCCTGTCTTCTCAGCGGGGCTGCCCGCCTCCCCCGGGACTCCCCCAGGGTGCCTGTCTCCCTGGGAAAGGAGCTGAGAGATGCAGGCTCCTGGGGAGGCTGCAGCTGGCTGTGCCCGCCTGGCTGAACCAAAGCGCGGTGAAAAGTTAACAAGCGCGGCAGGAGGCGGAATGGGGCCCTGGGGACCATTCTGTGCTGTTCGGATCTGCGGAGAGCCAAGGAGGCATGACACCAACAAGGCCGCAACCACAGCCTGCCTGCAGAGACCCCATCCTTGCGCCATCCTTCCCTGCTGCCCCTCGCCTCTCCCTACCACGGCTGCGGGCGCGAGGGACCCAGGGCAGGTCCTTGCCAGGCAGCCAGGCTCCCGCCTCTGGAGTCTCACCGGGCCCCACGGTGAAGCCCCACCTGGCTCTCCCTGCAGCCCCTCACGCGGCATCTCCTGGCCCCAAGCCCGCGCTCCGCAGTGGAGGGGCCTTTGCGCAGTGCCCACCCACTGGGCACAGTGCCCACGGCCACCCCGCTGCTGGCCTGCAGCCCCAGGCCTGTTACCACGCGGCCCCCCTGCGCCTGGGCCAGCCGGACTGAGGGTCTCAGGAGCTTCCTCGAGTAAAGGAGGGCGTGTGGAAACGCTTCCAGGCCTCCCGCCACCATGTCCACTGGGCAACTTGTTCACCTTTTCCAAGGCCGGGAGGATTCGTCTGTCTCCCTGCGGCTGTCCCCTCGCTCACCTTCCTACCGACAGGGGCCTTTGCATCTGCCCAGATGCCACGTGCTGTGGCTGCTCCGTCAGAATCCATCAAACCATTGGCTTGGCCGTGGGAATCTAGAATTCTCCGCGGCGCGCGGTGCTGCAGGGGCGGCCCCCGTGTGCAGTATCACCGCGCGCCACCAGGGGGAGGACGCGGCTGCGGCCCCGGAGCGGGAAGTGGGGCGCGGCCTCCGGGTCGGGGCTGCTTGGTGGGCGCGACGTCAGCTCCCCCGCGCGAGCGCCGTCAGGTCCCAAATCGACCCCCAAACCAGACCGAGGCCAGCGCCCCTTTAGGCAGTGGGCGCGGCTGAAAGCCGGATGCCCGCGGAGCGCCCCAGGGAGGGCGGACTGGGGCTCTGGCGGCGCCGCGGAGCCCGTGCAGGGCCTGTCCCTTCGGCGGCCGGCGTGCGGGCGCCTGGTACGGTCGCGGTCCCGCAGGCTGCGGCTCTCGGGCCCTGCCCGGCTGGACGGTCTGGAAAGTGCCCTGCAGACGAACTCTCTGCAGAGCTGGTCTGTGACGACGCTTTGGTTGGCAGGTGCAAGGCTGTCCGCAACACCCCCCACCACCCCGGGGCGGGAGGTCCCTCGGGCCCGGAGCCGCCTAGGCCGCAGGGCCGCGGCGTGCGGCGTGACGGGGGCGTCGGGCTGGTGCGGGGGCCTGGGCCTGCGCCCCCAGGGGTCCTCGCCCCTCCGTCTGCGCCGGAGCCGGCGGCACCACAAAGCGAGCCCCAAGGCCGCCCCGACCCTGCGGCCGCACGCGACAGAGATGCGCGGGCACGTTCCTGATGGGCCCGGCGACAGCCCGGGTCGTCGGCCGCGGGGCCAGCGCCGAGGCGGCCTTCCTGCCGCCGACCCCGCACACCCTCCCCGCACCGCGTGCCCGCGCCGTCGCGGCCGCCGTGTTAGTGCTCTTCGCCTCAGTGCCGGCGTCAGTGTTCCCCAAGGGTAAGGCAGGGCCGACAGAGGGGCTGTAACCGCGCCCCCAGCCGGGGGGCTGGACGCCGGCGTCATCCTCTCCTGGCTCCAGAGGCTGCTGCCTGGAATCCAGGTGCACAGGCCGCCCTCCCTCCCTGGCTGCACTCTGCCAGCTCCCGGTCACGGCCTAATGCTGCAGTGTTCCCTTTGTCCGCTCTAGGATGGCCCCATCTGAACTCGAGCACGTTTCCCAAGTAAGGTCACAGCCGCAGGCGCCAGGCTGGTACTTGGACACATCTGTCTGGGATGTGCAGTTCACAGTGATGAGCAGCGGGGCCTTGCGGAAGGCTGGAGATCAGGGCCCCGGCGCACGACTCGCCACCAGAGGGCAGTGTTGCCCAGCGCTTGTTCCGGGGAGGGGTGAGTCAGGCTGCACGTCAGCCCCCAGCGGGGCGCGGATCCCAGGCGGGAAGACACGCCCACCCCTCTGCTCCGCCTGCTTCTCAAGGGCTGGCGGGTCAGCTCTGTCTTCCTCAGTCCGACCACGGGACGCCTCCCAGCAGTCCTACGCGTGTCCCGGGATTTGGATTTGGGGGAAGCAAGGAAGGGCCCCTGAACACGTGGGTTGGCTGGGGAGGTTTCAGGTGGGCGAGGGGTCAGCCTGGGCCGGAGCAGCACGGACAGGCTGGGGTGCCATGGGCCAAGAGCCAGGCGTCACACACAAGTACACACGGACAAATGTACACCATACAGATGTGCATGATGCACACACGTGCACACACACACACATGCGTGCAGGGTGAGCAGACTCCAGTCTCCGGCACACTGCACTGCGGGCTGTCCTAGCCTGCTTGGACGCACTGCAGTGTGGGCTGTACTGGCCTGGGCGCTACAGTGTGGGCTGGCCCACAGCACAGATAGTGTGGGCTGTGTCCAGACATGCCTGTGGGAGAGGGAGGTGGGTCTGGGAAGCTGGGCCCTGGGCCTGCCCTGCAGGCCTTGCTCGAACGTCTGGAGTCCCGTGTGGGGGTGGGCAGTGTCTGGGCCTCTCTGGCAGGCCCTCTGGAGGCTCCTGCCTCCTCCTTGGAGCGACTTGCCACAGTCCTGCAGCTGATATGCCACCCGGCACTGTAACAAAGCCCTATTCAGCCCTTGAGTTCCCTTTTATGGCCAATATTTAGTTTCCTTGAGGAGCCCGCTACTTTGATGTGGATGTTTGCTCCTCTGAGCCACACCGTTGATCTGAGCAACGGTCTGCCTGGGTCCCCCGGCCCCCCCGGGGACAGGCTGAGTCCCCAGAACTGCACGGGGAGCCCGCCCTGCAGACTTTTACTGCTTACAGGCACCTGCACAGGACACCGGGCTCAACAGGCCACTACCGATAAGGAAAGCTAATCGTCACTGGGGCCAGGTGACGCCTCCCACCGGCAGGGCGTGGATCCAGATGCCAGTGGGCTGAATGAAAGGGTGATTGTGAAGCGGGAGGAACACGGCTCACCTGCCCGCTCTGCCACGGCGCACCTGTGTGGCTTGTACTGTGAGCGGAGTCCATTTCTGCACAGGTGGGAGGCTGCATCTACCTAGAAGGACCAGTCTGTGCCGCCCTCCTTTTCCTTGGGACCCTGACAGCATCAAAAAGACAGCACTTGGTTTCCCTGGAATTTAGGCATGCGGATGAGGGTGGCCCTCTGAAGGGAAGCGGCGTTAATTGTGTTTAGATGCGGCCGCTTGCGCGGTGAGGCTGCGCCCGAGCTCTGCTCACCCAGCTCCTGGTCGTGGGGCAGGCGGTGCCATTCCCCTGGCTGCACTGAGGCAGGGCACTTCCGAGCCATGCGGCGGGGCCCTCCGAGGACAGTCGCTCCGGGCCCCGCACAACTTTGTGCTTCTCCGGCTGCTCATTTGCTTTTGCGAGGAGAGCTGAGGGTGGGCTCCACACCTCACAGCACCTCGAGCCTCTCTCACCTGTGGGGACACAGACCAGCCGGCACGCCCAGCATCCCTCCTCATTTTTACTATGTGCACTTAAGTAAATGTAACATGTAAACATGGAGGCAACAGAAATCAGATGATTCTAAACCATGACTGACAATCAACCCAGAAAACATTCTATGGTAGAAATGGTGTCAGTTGTCCTCAGTATGAAAGTTGAGAATGGGACGTGGCACGGCCCTCTCAGGTGGTCTCTGTGGAGGACAAGGAGCTGGGCCACCGATGCCCACGTCATGGGACACCGGGTGCAGTGGAAGCCCAGGGATGGGCCGTGGGAGATGCCCACCTCCCCTGCACCCCGTGTGTATGCTGTGTCTCCTGTCCCAGCGTGGTGGGCACCACACACGGGCAGATAGTGGATGCCACTATGAGACGGTGCTGGGCCCATCCTATGGACCCACTCCCTCCCGGGCTCCCAGCCCAGAACAGACATTTGTGTTCCAGATACACCATGTCATCTCCTACCCAGAAGCTGCTGGGCTTTGCGGGAGAGACAGCTAGTGGGGACAAAGTGACAACTGGCTTGAACCCAGGCCTGAAGGAAATGCACCCAGACCCAAACGGCTAGGAAAGAGGTTCTGGAGAGACTCAGGTCTGCCCTCCACTTGCTCACCCTCCAGCAGCTGTGCTGCCCTGCACCCCGCCTCCTGTGGCCTCTGGATGGGGCTCAGGTCAGCGCAGCTAGGCAGACCCATGTTGATGGGCAGTGTAGAGGGGGCCAAAGTGTAGAGCCGCCAGGGTCTGCAGGGCCTAGAAGCCCGCAGGGAGGGGGCTTCTCCCTTTGCTGCCAGAGGGGATAAAGTGGACAGTGGTTTGGGGAAGGGGCTCCCTTGGAGCCTGCCTGCAGCTGAGGTGGCTCTGGGTCCGGCTGCTCGGGGCCTTGGGGGGCTGCGGTGCCTGCCAGGGGCCCCCCAGTGCCCACAGCTTGGTCTCACTCTGCTTTCAGGGGCTTAGGAGTCCCATGCCCCATCAGGCCAGGCTGGGAACAGAAGCCCCACAGGCCCTCCTAGGCCCCTCTGAGTGTGTGAGCCCAAGGCTACACCCTTTGGCTGCTGCAGGATGCCAGAAGCTACCGGTGGTGTTCTGGTGGGTGGGGGGCTTTCCAGCTGTGTCCCCTCAGCTGGCTCCTCAAAGTGCCTTGGGTCGGTTTGGCCTTGTCCCAGGCCCCTCTCTGCTCCTGCCCATTTCATTTTTGGGTTTTTAAAGAATGATGTTGGCACAAAAGTCCCAAGGCCAGGACACTGTGAGCCCTTGGTGGGGGTCTCCAGTACCACAGGGGCCTTAGGGAGCCCCACACCAACCTTCCTGCCTGCCAGGCAAAGTGCCTGATCCCCTGCAGCAGCAGTTCCTCAGAATTTCCGGCCTGCTGGGCTGAGTGTGCCAGGACGCTTCCATCCAGCTGTGAGGCTCCTGTCCCTTTAAGACTTTCAAAAAGCACTCGCTTTTCTTTTGTCCTTGGGGAGCTGGTTGCAGGGGACCTGCTTGCAGATTTTGCTTTTCCATTTCTCTATTATCCAGCACACCATGCAATGTGTGTCTGCGCTCTGGTGCGGATGAGTAGGGCTGGGTATTTAGCAGGCCTGGGCTCCCTCTCCCTCCCCGCTCTGACTCCTCTCCTCCCGCCAGGGAGCTGGGGTGTGGGGGGGCGCTCGGGTCCCGCCAGGCCATGGCTTGTATCTTACCCCCTTTGTGAGGTGCTGAGTTCTCGCAGATGTAGATGTAGCCTGTCTGTTGTACTGTATCCACTGGTCTCTCTTTTAGGAATAGTTGTATTCGTTGTATTTTCAAAAACATATATGGTTTTGGGAGGAGATTCCCACTGTCCTACTCACACCACCATCTTGGCTCCTCTGTTCCCCTGCTCTTTCATAGCCCTTGCTGAATGGCTCGGCAGCCAAAGCCCCACATGAAGCTTAGGTGCTATTCAGTTAGATTCACTGGTCCTTTCGATAAATTCATTTGTGAAGCAGTTCATTAGGTTACTGCTAAGTGCCAGGTTTTGTGTTAGGCACTGCACAGTGTTCAAATGAATGTTCCCAGGGCTCAGGGGTTGCCCCACACAGGTCGCTGGCTTGGGATGGCACTGGGCACAGGGTCAGAACAGGTGGGTTTGAGTCACTGGCTGCTGCTAGGTGGCTGAGCAGTGTAGATGGTCACCGACTTCCAGAGAGTTCTGTTGTCTTATCTGCACAGGAGCCCAACCTCAGGCACTTCACAGAATTGCTGTGCTCCCTCCACAGAGCAGGTGCTGAGCCTGGTAAGGTTCTGCCTGCAGGCTGTCAGCGTCCCTGAATTCCCCAAAGCAGTAGCCCCCATGAGGGGCAGACAGCCATGCTGGTTCCCCACCTGCCCCTCTCCTCAGGTCTCCAGGCCCCTTCATCCTAGGCCAGCATGGAGGGAAATCTGGGGCAGAAACCAACAGCCTCTTCCTTGTAACATGGTCTATATCCAGCTGTGTCTACGGAAAATCCGCAGGAGAGAAATGTGAAGATCACACTCTGAAGCAAACCCGAGAGCATGGGTTTGTGTCTGTGACAAGTTTGAAAGAGTTTGAATACAGACGGGGGGTAAGAAGCAGGCCGAGTCCTCGTGGGCCGCCTGCTCAGGTGAGGAACAGGGCTCTCATGGAAAGTGGACTGCGGACACTCAGCCATGGGGCTCCAGGGGTCTGGGTGGTCAGGCCTCCCTCCTGCACTGGCTTCCCTGTGCAGCCCTGGCTGCCTGGCTGGTTCCCTCTGTCTTGTGACAATATTCCAGATAAAGTGATTCGACGTGTAAATGCCCACCCTGCATGCAAGATCCACATAGATGCAAAGGCCTGACACCACATCTGGAACCACATCTGGACTCTGGACCCACCTGCTTCTAGAAGCGGTTCAATCACTGAAACTACTCAACAATTAAAGAAAAAGGTTTCCCCTTCTGTTACTGCCTTCCTCTCCATATGTCTGTTTGTCAACAGCTTGCATCTGTCAAGGTAATGGCCATGCATTTGATAATTTAGGATCTCTAAGCTAATATATCTTTTTTTCTATGGCCTCATAAAATCTGACATTTATAGTCTTTCTGTAGCTACAATTAAAAATGAAAGCTGGTACCACCGAGGTGGCCCGGCCACATGTGCACATGGTTAAATGCATTTTTAAAAATAGAGGCATCTCAGGAGGATTTTTTCCTTTGGTCGTTGTTTCTGGGTTTGTGTTTTCATACCACAAGATGCTAAGTAATCTGTTGATTTAGTAAAGTATGTATAATCCCCAAACAAAATGTGAAAAGGGTTGGCATGAAAATCACAAGGGCATGGGACTGAATTAAGAATGAAGACCCTTGGGATCCTCCAGATCCCCCTGAGAGGGGGCTACATGCGGGCACAGTGGGGAACTCTTTCCAGAAGGTACAGAAGCACTGCACTGCCAGGAGGCAGCTGGTCTTGTAACATCCCCTGAGCTGGATGGTTGAAAACCTCACATTTGAGGAGGGACAGAGGCAGACAAGTCAAGGTCCCTCTAAACACATGTGATCACTGTGATGTTTTTCGTAGGTATTTTCTCTTCTTTCTGCTAACCTTCAGTTGCAATTTAAAAGGAAGAAATCAGTGGGTTCTTAAATGCAGCGTCGTGTCCACCTAACAGTGCCTTTCCACGCCCAGTAATTCCAGCACAGATGTGCCCTGGTGCCTGCGCAGGGCCGGCCTCCCTGATGCTGCCGGGGTCCAGGCCACCTTGGGCCATGCTCAGCAGAGCCTCCTCATGTCGTGTGCATACTCCACACTTTATTTAGCAGAATCTCTGTGTCTATCCGGCTAATTCCCCCAGGAATCCTAATGTGTGGTCCTACCCTCCCACACCTCATGCAGCCAGAAGAGGTGGCATTGGTACAAAGGCCCCTGGAGCATGCCTGGCATTTTGCGTGGGGCCTGCACCCAGGCAGTGGACATGCGTTTTGCGGGTCCTGATGTGTGAGGTCCCTCTTTCCAGCTGTCCAGATTAATGAGCGGGTCTTCAGATTTTATCTGTCCTTGAATCAACTGCTCATCTACTGGCCAGAGTTGCAGTCTCCACTGTGACCATTGAGGTCCTGTCTCTGGCCACTGATGCTCATGTCCTTGCTGGCATGTTGCAGAGCTGTGAGGACTCATCCTAGCATCTGCCGCTCCAGACGGGTCTACCCAGGTCATCTTCCGGCCGCAGGCAGGTTGGCGCCCAGCTGGAGGCCCTGCTCAGCACCGTGCTGACCCTGTATCTCCTTCCTAACACAATGCATGGTTTGCCTGAATGAAACCGTGTCTCAGAGGCAGCCAGGCTCTCTCCAGTGTCAAGGGTGAAGCAACCAGCCTCAGCGGGGTTTCCAACCTGGGTCGGTCGGCCTGGGGGCCAGGCAGTCCTCCTTTGGGGAAACCCTGTGGTCTGACTAGTGCTGCAGATCCCTGCTTCTCTACCCTCCTGATGCTGGGAGCACCCCAGACACCCCAGATGAGCCCAGAGAGCAGACCTGACCCTGGGGAGAGCCCCTGGTCTCAGCCATGACTGCCCAAGTCTCCATTCCCAAGACTCTTTCTGACTGTGCCTGTGGCCTGCTCCACACTGTGAGAGGGGAAGGAAGATTGCCTGGACAGTTTCTGGGAAAGGCATTTGGCTTCTTAAGAAGCTGTGCAAGGTTTTCCTTCTTTGCACTGAGCTGTGTCTAACTCGGGGCAGTATGTGCCCATGAGCCCCATTGCTAGCCTGGCGGAACCCTGAATGGTCTGAGCCCATGAGTTGATGGGAGCGGGTCTGAGCACCCCCAGTCCCTCCCTCTGTGGGCGTCTGGTTAGGTGGGCTGTATTTGCTGCTGTGATCGATTGGCACAAATTTGGCTTAAAATAGCACAGATGTATCCCAGCCCTGGGGCTTGGGAGTCTGAAATCTGTCTCTCTGGGCTCAGGTGAGGCACAGGCAGGGCTGGCTCCTCCTGGGGGTCCTGTATCCCGAGGCTCACGGCCCCACTTCAGTCGGCTTCTTCACCACGGGCTCCTCTGCAGCCCTGCCTCTCCCACAGGGCGAGAGCCCACATCAGCCTCCCGTCTCGGGATCCTTAACTGGTCACACGTGCAGAGTCCCCTTGTAAGGCAATGTTCACGGAACCCAGGGGCTTGGGTGTGGACACCCTTGGGGTCACTCAGTCTGCCACAAAGGTAGGCCACCTCTTTAGGGTTAAAGTCGAGCCTGTGTGTGCCTGCACACATAAGGTTACCTGCCTTCCCGTGAGCTTCATCACAGCAGTGACATGCCAGTACCTTGTCTGTGGCCGTTCTAACAGCAGGAAGAATTCAGGCTGGCTGGATCCTGGCCTTTGCTACGAGCAGTGCCTGGGGTCAAGCTTGAGGCCCCTACTTAGAAAATTACCTACTTATGAGGTGTGGGCCATGGCCACTCAGCACAACAGCGAGTGACATTCATTCAAAGGAAATAAGAGTCAAATAGGGAGCACGAGTAGCTCGCTGTGGTCACGTGTGCACCAGACACCCTCAGGTGACCTGGAGGGCTGCGGAGCATGCTGTGGGCTCATAAGCACTGCCAGCCAGGCCCCCGTGGTCTTCTGGACTCTTTGAGGGCACTTGGCATGGTGCATCCAGGGGCCCATGTGACCTGTGGGGCTATAAATGGGCAGTGCCTGCACACGATGGCAGCGGCTCTCTAGCTTTCTCGATATTTTTAATTTGCAGATGGACCCAAAATAATGTCTGACATGGTGCTGGGCTGGTACCATTATGAAGTGGGTTGGTTACAAATGGCCCCAATCCTTTCTGCCCCTTGGGTCTGTCACTGGGCTGCAGGTGCTCCGTGATGGATTCCCAGCACTTCCTCGGTGACTTCCCTAGGGATTACCGTGAAGTGTATCAACAGTGGGGGGTGGTCTCGCTCAGACCCTCAGGACATGTGGGCCTCTGGGCTCTCCACGGCCAGGTTGGTGTGTCGCTGCCCTGGACCTGCCCATCTCTCCCCGCACAGCTGTGACCACTCTGCCGGCCTCCATGGGGCCTCAGCTCCCCTGCACAGATGAGCAGCTGCTGCCATCAGCATGAAGGTGCCCTGCATGCAGCCCGAGGCTGCCAGTGCTGGCCAGCACTCTGGCGGCCCCCACCCCAAGTGCCCTCTCCCTGCGCCTGCTTCCCACTGGGGACTTACCATCACAACCTCCCTTCCGTGTCTTAGCTCCACCGTCAGCCCCTGAGGCAGGAAGCACGTCTTCGTGGCCCCATGACCCTGGGGCCGAGGGTGGCTTGGGGTGCATGGTGGACATGTGATGGACTGTCTTGAACAGATAGGGAGGGAATGGATCAGGGGTGAAGTGAAGCCCACTGGACGCTTAGGCTGTGTTCTCCATGTGCGTGCTCGTGCGGCCATGTGTGTGCACACATGTGTACCGTTGGCTCTTGGACCAAACTCATGTAACCCACTAAGAAAGATAAAAGAGGCAATGACGTATTATGATACAAAGTCAGGACTTCCTGTCCTAAACGAGTCTCTAAATTTCCCGGCAAATGGGGACACGGGTTACAGTGGCCCACCTCCCACATTTCAGGCCCCGCATGTCTCTGCCTTGGAGAACAGATCTGCCATCGGGCTGCAGGGTCACGGCGCCCCTCCAGGGTGCACGAAGCCAAGGTCTGCAGAGCCGAGGCTGTGTGATGGGCGGGTCCTAGAGGCCCTGCTCTACCACCTTCACTATCCTGCTGAATTCAGCAGGTGTCACCGACCCTCCCCGTGACGAGGAGAGAACCCTTCCCAGCACTTGCCCCACACCAGCGCGGGTGGTGGGATTCGGCCAGGCAGTGCCTCCTCTCCGCAGCCCCTGGTGGGGCTGGCCTAGGGGCACACGGAGAGTCTGGGCCCCTGACAACAGCAGAGAAACCCGCCCTGCGTGGGGTCACCTCCAGCGACCTTGGGTCCCACCCTGCCAGCCTGTGACGATGGCCACATTCCCCTGGGACGGCCTCACTCCAGGGGAAGGTGGGTTTCTGGGTGATCAAACCAAATATTTGTTTCTAAGAACAGGAAGTAACAGGTGGGTGGAGTTCAGACACTGAAGTATTGGCACTCCTGAGACATGTGAGGGGTTTTGCATGGGCATGATAGCACGGAATATTAAAGCTTCAAACCTGTGCAGGCCCAGTAGAAACAGGTCCATTCCAGCAGCACACACAGATCTGAACGGGTACTGAGAATGATGGCGATAGGCAGTTCTCTGGAGGAATGGTGGATGGTGCCCACGGAAGTCTGAATGCCCGTCCCAGGAGAAGACCCACCTGGTGCCTCAGCGGCCCTCCCGTGAAATGGGCATGGGTGCATCTCATGGGGTACTCTAATTTGTGGGTTCAGGGCACTTGGCATCCCCTACATGTGGCTGTCAGACCTGACCTTCTATAAATGCAAGAGTAAACAAGCCTTTTCTGTGTCCAAAACCACTCGCAAATCTCGGGTTCTCAGTTATAGCAACAATAATTCAACCCCGTTCAGACTTGAAAGACGTGTCCCCTCTGCGTGTCTCAGTGTGAGTCCTGCGGAGGCCAGTGCTTTGAGGACAGGGTGGCTGGTGGCTTTAAAGGACTTGGGGCCAATTCCTGGCCCCCATGGAAACATACCCATCAGCAACAGCCAGTGTAGATGGAGCAATGAATGAATCAGAAGCACGGCTTATGTTTCCCTTAAAATAAGTTCCTGCTAAAAAATTAGAGGGAAGTGTAGTTGGCCAAATGAACTTGGAGTTTTAATCAAACCGGAGAAAAACAGCCCCAAATACTGAAAAGACAGTGACAGGAGAGGTGGTCTGTATCAACACAGATGCCCACATGAGGGGCCACCGGGCTCAGGCCTGAGCCCCTCCCAGCCCTGCCCACCCCCAGAGCAGGGCGGTTAATGGTCTTTACGGGGACCAGGTGAAGGTGTAGTTGAAGCAGCTGAGATAAGTTTATAAAGCTGAATCTAAAATAAACATACCCATGATAAAAGTGGTTGTTTCTTTCCAACTTTCCCTCTTCAGAGAGGCCAAAAATAATCCTTTTGCCACATTATGGAGCTTACGTTCATACCCAGAGAGCATCGAGGAGGGCACAGCCTAGGGGTAGAGGACATTCTGTTTCCCGCTGGTGGGCGCCTTGACTGGGACCTGGGCTGAATCGCGTGTCTGTTAAGTAGATGGGCAGTTATGAGGACAGCTGGGGGCCTGTGAATGAGCACCTTAGGGAGACTGAGGCGCTCGCCCTGAATCTGCTGTGGTCTGAGAATCAGAAGGGATTCTGTCCTGAGCCCCTGGTGCTGGGGAGGGGGGCAGGCTGCAGCTCCTCTGGGCAAAGCTGAGCTCGGCCTTGCTGCCCACACCGTCCCGCGGGGTTCTCAGCCGCTGCTGGAGGGGGAGCATCTGCAGCTCGGAGCTCCGTGGGAAGTGAGCGGAGTCTCTTGGTCCCTGTTCTGAGGGATAAGAGCCTTTGTGATGGGACAATATTTTGACCCCCCCACCCCACCCCCCACAGGAAACAGCGCTGATCTGTCAGCTGCAGAGCAGAGAGGCAGGGTAACCTCACCCCAGCTGCTGACAAGAGGCCCAGGAGGCGAGGGGCTTGTGCCAGGCCAGGTGTGTGCCATCCTCCCACAGCCCTCAGGCCAGCCCTCCCGCCCCGCTGAAATCCGCTGGGACAAGTGGCCCCAGGCCCCTGAACTGGAAGCTTCTCCCATGCATGAGCCAAGCAGCCATGCTCCTTGCTCACATGCAGCATGTGAGAATGCCGTGTTTGCACACGTGTGTAGGCCAGGGCCCACGTGTCCCGTGGAGGCAGCCTAGGCAGTAACAGGAGCCCTCTCAGAAACCAGAAGGATTCTTGGTTTCAGGTTATAAAAGACCCCAAACTTGGCTGGCGTTTGTGGGGTTGTCTGCCAACATTTGGCCCGAGTTTGCTGGAAGGATCCTAAGCATTCATGAGACGTGCTCAGAGGCTGGACGACAGGCACAAGGCTTTGTGAGCCTCTGCTGCGGCCTGGCAGCGGTTCCAAGAACACTGGCCGGGCTGGAGGCGCACCTGGGCTGATTTACAGCTCTGATCGGGAGCCGTGCCTAACTCAGCTCTCCTCTCTCTTTGAGGAGGGGTGAAGCCAGGAGGAAAGATGGGTCTGATTTAAAACCAGGTGAGCTTTCTGCCTCCCTACTTTCGGATTTTGTATTTCTTTGATTCCCAGAATCCAGAAGTGGATACAAACATATAATTAAACCAAACCAAGAGAAAAAGGGGGCCCAGAGGCAGACCCTGCCCTTCCCCTACCCTGCAGAGAGTGGCTTTGTTATTCTGACATCCAAGGGAGCATTTTGTGCCTGGCTTTCTAGGCTTTCCAGAGAACCGCAGCTCTGAGCACTTTTCTGCCTAGTTTTAACTTGTCTGACCTATTTTTAACAACACCACACAGCAGCCTCTTTTGGCTGACCACTGGCCCAAGCGCCGCACACCTCTGCAGTCAGAGCTGGTGGGGGCCCACTCAGGACTTGCGGGTTCCTCCTCCTCTATGTCCAGCCCTAGAGCCCAGTCTTGCCACCGACCTTCCCATCTCCACCTCCAGCACAAACCACAACGTTAGATTCAGTGAGGTTGTAAGGATCCCCATGTCGAATTGAGTGTGCTGTGTAACTGAGCAGGTGTAACGGTGGCTTGGCTCCAGAGCGTTCATCTTTGATTTGCAAATGCTTGGTGAGTGCCCCCTGCATGGAGGGTGTCCTGCCACCTGCTGTAGATGGAGAAATGGGGAGGACACAGGGCATGCTGTCCAGAGCTGCAGGGTCAGCACGCATCCAGGCAAGCATCAAGGGCCCCCTGTTCTGTTCTCCCATACTTGCTGGGCAGTGGCGGCCACAGGCAGGGTGGACAGGACACCTGGGAGGGGGAAGCCTAGCAGCATGGGCTTTCTCTCTGGTGAGCCCTGCACTGTGGTGCCCCTGCAGAGGTTCTCATGGCCTGAGGCCCCCACTGTCCCGAGGGGCTCCTCAAAACCTGGAATACTCCTGGGGAGAGATATGTGTGAGCCTGGCCTCTTGTGCCACCCCAGAGGGTGGCCTTGCTCTCTGTCCCATTTGTTTACATTTCTGGGTGAGATTTCTCTTGGAGAAAGGAGACTGAATCTCAGGCAGGAAAAGCTGTCTGGAAACCCCTTCCTTAGGCTTCGAAGAAGCTGTGCACACCCTGCACTAACAGACGCCGTTTGTGGCTGTGTCCTCCAGCTCTGTGTACACCGATGGGCAGCTCCGTGCTCTGTGCATGCTGCTCAGGACAATGTCCCCAGGGAGGTGCCGCCAGCCTGGCTGTGCAGGGGCTTGGGGAGAGCACACCATGGCCTCAGGACACTGCCCTGGGAGTGACTGAGGTGGAGAAACCCAGAGCTTGAAGCCAGTGCAAATCTAAAATATTGTCACCGATGGAAGATGCACAAACCTTGTGCAGGGATAAGAAAACTCCTTAAGCTTTTCTGGAGACTCAAATCGAAAACAGGGTTGGTTTGCACCCTTGAAATGGATAGATTGTAAGAATATTTTATTTTCCAGTGTGTTTTAATCTCCTGCCAGGTATCGTGTCCTGGGTACATCTGAGAGGAGGTCTGTTGGTTGGGCAGTTTCTATGTTTCCTCTTGTGAGTGAAGCTTTGCAGTGTTGGTGACAGACCCCTGTGTAAACCGCTGTGTGCGTGTGGCAGTTTCCTAAACATGTGTGGACTGTAATGCTCACAGTGGGTGTGTCCAGTCAGGGAGGCCGCATGGCCGAGGTGGGTGTCAGAGGCCCCAGCTTCCTTCCCTCTCCTCCTTGTTAGACACACAGTCTGTCTACGCGCTGACAGCTTGGAGATGCTGGAGGTGCTGAAATACACAGGGGCCAAGCGGGATGCGGTCCTGGTGCCAGTGTGCGGCTTCCCTCACGACTGGGCCTGGCTCACATGGGGCTCGGGGCAGGCACGGCCACCGGTGGGTCAGGGCTCGCGGGGAGCAGGGGCTCAGGTTGCACCTGCAGTGGTACGCAGTGGGGCAGTGCCTGAGTTTCCACCTGCGACCTCCCTCATCCTGTTGCCCCCAGAGGCAGAGGAGTGGTGAGGTCACGTTAAATTAGTGGATGCAGGAGGGTAAGTGCCTGAGACCTGCTGGGTTCGCCCTTTCCCAGCCCGTCTGCGGAACACGGTGGCCAGCTGGCTCATTGGCTCATCTGCATCTGCCGTTGGGAAGGCCGCTGAGCCCCTACGCTGGGGCTGCCGTGAGCGAGGATGTGATGCTGCCATGCAACCCTGCCCATCACAGCTGCGCGGGCCTCTCCTTTGTTGGCTGGAGGAGGTTCTGTGCCCCACACACTTCCCAGGCACGTCTCCCTTCCCAGGGACTCTGCGGTCCCACAAACAGACACGTCTTAGAGAGGCTTGGGGGTGTCGCTGTGACTGATGACAAGGGACCCAGCCTCATGTGCGGAGGCCACAGGAACAGAGCAGAGCATGTGGAGGGGGGACAATGAGGAAAACCAAGGTCCCAGGGTCAAAAGTGAGGGCAGCTCCTCAGGCTCACGGTTACGGCAGAGCAGATGGCAGACTGACAAGCAGCTGCTCCAGTCAGCTTACCAGGCTGAGTTCTGGGCGCTCCTCTGTGTGTGTGCGCCTGTGTGTCTGAGCATGGTGTGCATGCACGTCAGTGCAAGCATGTGGCTGCGCACGCATGCATGAGCATGTGTGTGTGCAGTGAGCTCTTCACACAGCATTGTCCAGGCGGCCCCTGGAAAGGGGCCCACGGCCAGGGGTCTCCATCCTGCACTCTGCTGGCTCTGCCAGGAAACTGGAACTGGGAACACATTTGCCACATTTATCGTCCCCCTTGATCCTTACAGGCTTTTGGTTTGGGGCCAAACTTAACCTCTTTTGATGTTTTGTGTTTGCTCATCTTAGGCAAATCACATCTGCTTTTAAGAGAAAAAGATTAAAAGACCATTAAGGGGCTTCTTTGACATTTAATCACTTTAATATTTCAGGGAGGTAAATGCAAATAAATCAGAATCAGACGTGAGGCTTCTATCAGATAGAGGATAGGAAACATTTAAGGGCTGAGTCCTGGGCAGAAAGCATGCCTGGGTTTCAAGACCACCAAATAAAATCAGAATTTATATCATTTGTTTCCAAAGAGATGCAGATTGGCCGTGCTAAGGAGACACTTGCCCCATGCAGGTCCCAATGTCCTGCGGCCTCGGCCCCACCCCCGCCCAGCTCCTGGTTCCTGAATCTCCTGCGGCCCCTCCAGTTGGAGTTCACCCTGGCCGTGGGAGCTTCATCTCCCTGGAGTTAGATTTTAGTTTCAGAGTAGATGATCATTTTTTCTCGGGGATGTCGCCAGTTTAGTACAATCATTCAGAAGACTTTTTAGCATTAAGTATTTCAGGTGCAAAAGAGAGTATCTCTGACAGGGAGGTAGCCCGCCGCCCAGTCCGGTTCCTGAATCTCGGTGTTCCTGGTGGGGCTCAGGGAGTGTCCTCATGCCACGGCCTGACCCCATCCCCTGAGCTCTAAAGGAGGGTCTGGAGGTTGATCTTTGATGCTGGGAGACCCACTCCTGCAGGCCTGGGAGCAGGTAGACAACCACACTGTGCCGCCCATGGGGTCACATGCCAGAGAATTGCGGGTGGCCCCCAGGCCACCCAGAAAAAGGGACCTAGCCCTACAACTCAAGGACCCATTTCTGCCACCCCCAGAGGGAGTGTGAACAGGAATCTCAAGACTCCAAGTACCCCATTGCCCAGTGACTCCTTGATTTCGTCCTGGTGAGGCCGAGCTCACTGGCCCCAGGCCCACGGAAATGGGCACACCGTGGGTGCAGCAGGTAGTGGCTGGGTGTGCAGCACAGACTGTCGTGCCTGGGCTCGAGGTGGTGACCCAGGAGGTCCCCGTCCTCGCGACGCTTACCATCCAGCGGGAGGGCAGGACAAGGGGCCCTAACATGGTAGTTTGGGAGCTAAGAAGGGCTATAAAGAAACTAAAATAGGAGAGAATGATAGGGCCCTTCCAGGGTGCAGGCGGCTGCCTGTCATTTGGCCATGAGGAAAGTGTCTGAAATGGTGACACCTGGTGGGGACAGGAGGCTGGGGGAGTCTTCTGGGCACAGGGGAGCAGGGCTGGAGGGGGGCCGTGTGTGCAGCTGGGCTTTCAAGGTCAGCGGCCTCTCAGGGCTGGGCCCAGCCACTGTGTTTAAGCATCTAAGTGTGGCAGTTTACAAAGTGCCCATGTTTGTCACATTAATGCCCAGAAGGACCGGGGCTGTTGCCCACCGAGAGCAGGCGTCCTGCCTGGGAAGCCTTCCACGGGAAGCTAGGGAGCTCTTCTTATTTTGAGCAGTTTTGGGTTAGTGACAATTAGCTGTCGGGGTGGAGCGGGGTAGGGTGTGGCGGGGAGGGAGGAGGTGTCAGCAGGCACGGGGCTCCTCTTTCCCAGTTCTTCCTGGCTTCAGGGCTTCGGGTCCTCAAGTGTGAACAGCTGGGTCTTGGCTGCGCAGTCAGAGCTCCTGCCCTGCTCCGAGATGCTGAGGCTGTGCGTGTCCTGACGGCTAGTAAGCTCCAGGCTGCTGACCTGCACAGGAAGAGGCCTGGCTGGGGCCTGCCCCAGGGCATCTGGCTGCCTGGGCCTGCCCCGACCCAGGCCTCACCCCAGCCCGCTGCTCAAATCTCATCTAACCGAGCTATTAAAATGCGTTTACAACTGGGATGGAGGGTGTCCAACACCATCTAATCTGATAGCAATCACTTTAACACAGTTTTAGGGGCCCGGACTCTGTGTGTGTGTGTGTGTGTGTGTGTGTGTGTGTGTGTGAGAGTGAGGGAGAACTGGAGGGAGGGAGAAACGCTCAGATCTTACCTCATTTTCTTTGGGGAGGGAAAGGCCTTGTTGTTATCTGGAGCCACACAGAAAACCGAATGATTCCTTGATACATTTTTATTTCAATTATGGTGTCACAGAGATGAAACTTTCACCTGAGAACATTTAGATATTTCAAATTTCACTAGCTTAGAGAGGCCAGCGTCTGGGGACATGAGAGCATTTCCTGTCCCTCCATCACACCCTCTAGAAAAAGGGTGAGGTGCTACAGTGCTATGGTGAGGTGAGGTCTCCCGTCTTGTCCACTCTCCCAAGTCTGGCTTTGATGGAACTTGAGCCTTTCTGGCCTATTGACTTCTGTGCCAAGTAGAGGTGTTCTAGCCTTTTCCAAGGCCCCTCATGTCTCTCCAATTCTGTGGTTTCAGTGTTACCTGCACACCAGGAACACAGCAGCCCAGATTGGGGCTGGGTGACCCCAGGCCTTCCCAGCGAGTTGCAGGGCTTGGAGAAGAAAGGCTGGGGCTGAGGAGTCTCCCTTTGGGACATGCAGAAAAGAGAGCATGGTCAGAAATGTCCCAGCTGAGTAGCCCCAAAGCCACCCCACCCACCGGGCCTGCAGAAGGGAGGGGGCGAAGCCCGACAGGAGTGACCTGGAGGATGGTCCTGATGGCAGGCAGGGACCCTGCCTGCCCCTGCTCGGGGTACGTTTGTGAGGGATATCCACCTCGGGCCTGCTCACCTGGCAGTGCCGGCATCAGCGCTGGGCTGTCTGCAGCTCCCTAGGGCTCCCACAGTGCTATGCCTAGGCCGGTCTGAGGCTGGGACCCCACTTCCTCGATCTTGGAAAGAAACCACTGCATCTTCTTTGTAGGGTCCCCGTGAGAACCAGTGGGTGAGCGAGGCTCACACAGGCAGGCTGGCTGTCCCAGGTGAGCAGATGGCCTCACATGCAGCCTTCAACACCCCTGACGCCTGGTGATGGGGAGGCACCGTCTCCACACAACAGGGATGGAAGGCAGGGACGTGCAGGAGCTGAGGCTGCATCTGTGGGGCCAGGCTCTGCCTGGGCTATGTCCCTCTGTCCTTGTGGCCAAGCTCTGGGTGGGCCTCTGCAGGCTTTCCTGGTCCACAGAGAGCCCCCGGATTTGCTCTTCTCCTTCAGTTAATTTTCTGTGTGACGTCCACCTCAGGTGAGTGCAGCTAAGGCCTCCCAGCCGGGGCTGGGGCCCTGTCACTGCTCTAATCCAAACCTCCCAGGGCACTGGGCTCACACCTCAAGCACAGAATCCATGTGCCTTGCACGAGGCAGCCGCCCCAGCTTCATACGCTGAAGTCCTAGTCCCCAGTATCTCAGAATGTGGCCTGATTTGGAAAAAGGGTCTTTTAGATGTAATTAGATAAGATGTAGTCAGGCCAGGGAACGGGGTCTAACCCGATATGACTGGTCCCCCTGGAGGAGATCACAGGGCCATCCACCACTAAGCTGCATGCAGGGAAGGGTGAAGCTCCACCAGGAAGGATGACCAATGGCCCCCAGAGCCAAACGGAGACCTGGGCCGGGGGCCAGCTGTGGCACTGGGAGGGTGCGCCCTCTGTGCCCTGACCGGGACTGTGGTCCCTGCCTGCAGGAGACCCTTACCCCCAGGGAGGGTCTTCCTTCAGCCTGGCTGCCCCACACTCCCCTCTTGCCAGCAAGACGTGGGGCACATTGAATCAATCCACACCCAGACCCGGTCAAGCATGGCCTCTCGTGCAGTCTCTAAATTTCCTGTCCCTTTTTCTCCACCTGCCAACACCTCACATTCTCAAAGCCTTGCCTGCTCATCTGGCCTGGATTCTACAGGCAACTGCTGCCCTTTGTTCCCACCTTCAGCACTGTGCTTTTGGGCTGGAACCTACTGATTTTTTAATCATGGGGGAGCTTTCCTTCCCCTGCCTCCCCACCCCTCGCCCCTTAAAGTGTCCTGGGCAGGGAAGATGCAGGGGTGCACCCTGCCTTCAAGACCTGCAGGGCAGGAAAGACACCATCCCCCAGCTTTGAACTCAGATCACCTGGCCCGGCACAGTAGACTGTCAGAGCAGAGCAAGTCACCACCAGGCCCTCTGTGCAGACCCCACAGGGGCTTCTGCTGTCTCCCACTTTGATGGCTGACTGTTCCCACCCAGGGAACAAGTAGATGCATCAGCGTGGTGTGTGCAACCCCAGCCAGAAGGCTCAGCTCGGGTGGGAGAGGGTGATCCCCAGGGACTCAAGCACCCCCAGTCAGCAGGGATGCCACCCGGAGCTGTGCAGGGGCTGTGCCCAGGAGGCATGGGTGAGGGTGTGGGAGAAAGCCGGCAGCCTGGTGTCACCTCCCAGGAGGCAGCCGCAGAGTGAGCCCGTGTAAACCTACTGCTGCTCCACAACCTGAGATCTTAGGCTAGGACCCCTTGGGCAGGTTTGCCCAGGCTGCTTGAACAGCTTGCCTGGAGCTGAACACCAGGCGAACAGCAGAATGTTCTGCCCATCTGGAGGCTGCAAGTCTGAGACCCAGGCATGGGCAGGGCCCTTAGGAAAGTGGAGCTGCAGGCCCTGGCCTTGTTAGGGTTTCACCCCACACTGCATCCTCCACATGGCACCCTGGCTGTGTGTCTGTGTGTCCAAATTTCCACTTCCTGTAAAGACACCAGTCACAGCAGACAGGGACCTCATTTTGACTTGATCACCTTTTTAAAGGCCTTCTCTGCAGGTGAGGCCACACAGAGAGGCATGGGATGGCACAATTACTGCAACAGCCTGTAATCTTCAGCTTCTGCCTCTGAAAAGTGAGCAACAGCCTCTAACTCATAAAATCGTTATAACCCTTTAATTAGATAATGGATATAAAGAACGTAATTCCTTCTGAACGCCAGGCACAGTAGCTGTCCCCTCAGAGATAGGCTCGGGTCAGGCAGGAGCCAGTCAGCACAGAGCTTCTGATGCCACATGCGGGGTTTTCCTGTGAAGACTGAGCCTTCGGCCCCCAGGCCCCATGAAACCAATGGACCAGATGGTTGGAATGACCTCGGAGCAGCTCTTCTGATAGCTGGGTGCCCAGCATCCTCCTGCTGGTAAGAAACTCTTGATAATGGGATTTTCATAGACAGGACAGTCATGGAAATAAAAATTTAATCATGGGCTCAGATTGCATATAAAGATACACTATCGGAGGGAACAAACGTGTTATCACACTGCGTCGGCTGTGCTGGAAAACAGAGGCGCAAGAGGGCAGGAGGGTAAATAGAAGTTGTTTTGTAAATGACACATCTGAGTGTCCTTCAGGCAGAGCTCGGAGTGTCTGCGTGGGAAAATTTCCGAGTGATTTTTCCAATCCTGTTGGCATGAGGCCTGGGATATTTCCTGTTAAATAAAAACCCCAGGATGTGCAGTTGACTCAGCCAGAGCAGCTGATAACAGGTGCTCTGAGGGCAACGCCTCTGACAGCAGATTTCGGGTTGAGTGAGGTCAGGCGGAGGTCTCCAGGCTTAGTGTGGACGCCGCAGGTGTGCAGATGTCCTGCTTCTGCCCCACGTACCGGTCTGATGGGCTCTGACCACTGTTTATCTCCATACTCGCTGGTTTTTAAACCACGTGGACGTATTTTCCATGCAGATGAGACTCGAGTCAGTGGGATGTGCGTCCTTGTGGTATTGAAGTGCCGTTTCCAGTTAAGGAGGTTGCCTTAGGGCAGCCAAGTGCCGGAAACAAGGGGTCAGACCCTGGCAGTGTGTGAGGCAGGAGTCACCACTACTGGGTGCTCTTCTGCGCTTGAGATTGTCCCGATCCACGTTCATTATTACTTTCATAATTTTGAAAAAAATCAAATTGCAAAAGAGCAGGACTTTCTTACATGTGATTCATTCTCTGTGTTACGTAACCTGTTCCCGCGGACCAGGAATCCTCACTGACAGACCCAGGATGTCAGGAAGCCCTGACTCTGGTGCTCTGAGTGGAACTGAGGGGTGACAGAACCGTGGTGAGACCAAGAACAGCCCATGAGAGCCGAGTGGGGCGGCGGGTCAGCCAGAGTGTGAGCATCTCGGGGATAGGTTGGGCTTTCCGTGGTTCGGGGTGGGGCCCATCCGTGTACGTGGGCCTCGGTGGGAGGGTCTGGGGCAAGGGGCACCAAGGGCCTCTCAGGGCCTCCTGGGTCCTCTGCAGGCGGGAGGTGGCCTTGCTCTCTTTCCTTGAGGAGAAGCCAGTGTGGGGAGTAGGTGCGTTCCGTGAATCAGGTTGGAACCGAGGGCTACGTTTTCAGTTATATACAATAGAAAAACTGTTCCTTATTTCCTCCAAGGAAAACAAATTTGTGGCTGACTACTTAGCAGGACCTGCCCCATGTCTTTCCGGAGTGCAGCGGTGTTTACGTGGAGGGAGGGTGGCCCTGCCTTCCTGCCCCCAGGCGCGTGCCAGCCAGGCGGTCACCCACATTTCCGCAGACACGGGCTCCAAACCCTTCAGGAGTGAGTGTATTCACAGCCTGACAGGCACGTAGATGCTCTGCGGAAAGGAAGCCTCCTCAGACGGACAGCGGCCGGCTTGCCTGGCGTCTGGCGCACCTGGGAGAAGTTCTTGGCAGCCGCTTGCCGTGGCGGCTGGTGTCTACCCACCCTTCCTCTCCTGCCCTCCCACCGCTGCTGTGGGGGCCTCTGAGGAATCCTGTGCCTCCCAGGTGGACAGCTGCCCCTCCCGCATGTGCTCTGCAGCCTTTTGAGGGAAGTGGCTGGACAGTTGAAGGTGGCTCGTCCACTTGCCAGGGGACATGGACAGAGCTGTGCCACAGGGCCGAGCACCAGCGCCTGGAGCTGGAGGGCCTGGGTTTGATTTTCTGCATGAATCGGGGAAGCTTTTTCTCATTGGCAATGGCAACCAGGTCGTTCGCCTTGTAGCGATTCTTTCTTCAGGATGACATGAACTTTACTGCAAATAGATGGCTCAGAACACATGCTAGCTCACAGTATGCCATTGCAGTGACCGCCACAGTACAGCAGAAGCAGGCCTCAAGCTCACTGTGGGCCTGCTGTGTGCCCGAGTGCGCACCTGCTAGCTTCTTACCTGGCACTGTGGAAAGAGCCACAGCCCTCGTCTCACAGACACAGGCCGAGGGGAGGCGGTCCTGATTAAGGGCCTGTGCCAGCAGGGCCACAGTGGAAAGCATGGCAGCCTGACTGAGGTCATCCGGGGACATCTGGTCGGGGACCTCAGTGGTGCTGAACGGGGTCGGGGGGCTATGGGCAGAGCTGTGCGAGCGTCCTCCATGCCAGGGGACAGCAGGAAGCTGGGAAAACTTGTGTCCCGGCACGAGTATGGGTCCTGATGCAAATCGGGGCTTTGAGCTGGGCCTGGTTGTAGCCGCCTGCCGCCTCAACTGGGATCTTAGCTGCCTGCTCTCCAAAATGAAACGGCTGGAAAACACATGATCCTCTGTATTTTTCTTTTTAGTTATTGTTGTAAAACCTGGGACTGTGTCTCCTCCTCTGTCCGGAACACTGCCTCCCCTTTCCCACCGTGAGGCCTGTGGCGGGTGATCTCTGTGTCCGGGAGAAGCTGTGGCAGAGGAGCCCCGGCCTCATCCGCAGAGGGGGCATGGGCGGCAGGAGGCTCGGCCAGCTCTGTGTGGGGGTGAGGCTGGCTGTTCCGTGGGGACGAGAATTGGGATTTCACAGGGTGGCTCCGGCTCTCTCTATTTTGGGCACTACTCTTGATGATACCTGAAAGTTCCCTTTTAGACCCAGAAACTATTAAACAGTAAATGACTCACTGAGAAGTACTAAACCATAATTATGGAATGAATCACATGCAAGTTAATAAAGATCTAACTCAAATATTTATAAGAAAAGTTAAAAATAGGCTCCTAGCTGCCGTGTGGTTCTGACCGTGGGCCAGGAGGGCGAACAGAGAATCCTCCCTCCTGCCTTGCTGCACTGGCTGGGGCAGCACCAGCTCTGGCTGGTCTCTGGGGGGACACAGGGGACTGGGGGCTTCCCTGTGCTGCCGTTCCAGTGATCTGGGGTGCTGCTGGCTTGGAGCTCGACCTGGGGCTGTGTGAAGTCCCGCCCACAGGGGCCATGCCTTTGTCTTTAGTCAGCTTCTTTGTATGCCTGGAGAGAATCCTTTCTCTGTATGACAGGTCTGACTTAAAATGCCTCCTGATATGATTGACATGAGATTGGGTTTTATGGCCTCACTGGATTAGGTAATTCATGTAAAAGCCAAGGAGGACGCACAGGCCGCTGGGCGCGGGGACATCCTGGGGAGTGGGGAGTGGGGTCCAGCGTGTCCTGGGGTCGGGCTCTCAGAGTGCTGACAGAGGCCTTCCTAGGAAGTCTCTGGTCCTGACCCAGACGGATTCAGCAAACTGTAGGCCCTGACGTAAGGGCATCTTCAGGGCCAAGTCCTCGGCCAGGTGCTGGACAGTTTGGCAAAAGTGATCAGAGAGAGCTGAGCTGGTCAATGAGTTCCGCCTCGGCTCACGGCCACCCACTGTCCACGGACTCTGCTGTCTGAACCCCAGGGCCACACGGGACCCCGCAGATGGCACTGAAACATCCTGAAGCTGAGATCAGGCATTGGCAGGGCTGGATTCTGGTGAAGGTCTCTTCCAGGCCTCCCTCCCCAGGTCCCTCCCTTCCCTGGCCACCCGCCCCCTGTGGCCTCCCTCCTTCCCTCCCCTGGCCTCCCTGCCCCTCTCCCCTAGCCCCCTGCCACACCTGAGGCCCCCACTCCTCCCTGCCAGCTCTCTGTCCTGGTGGACAGAGCCCTCCACAAGCTCCCTGGGAAGATGTACACGGACTGACACTGTGCGGACATCTCCATGCCCACTGGCTTTGTGCTGCCCTTATGCCCCACCAAAAGTCTGTGGCTATCCAGGTCAGGGTCACTCTCAGCAGGTGTTTGCAGCCATTTTTCCATGTTCTTTTCCTCACTCTGGAGACAGCTGGGCGCTTCCCAATCCAGCCCTCCTGGGGGCTGTTTCCCTTTTCCCACCACAGGCGTATCTTCTGGTCTGTCATCTGGACGTTTTTATATTTGGCCATGCTGGGTCTGGACTCTGCAAAGCTCTTGCAGTTTGGAAATTCCAATTCTGGGGGGTCCTTGTGCCAACAGCAGGATTGTCTGGTGGTTCCCAGGGGGCGCCCAGCCAGGGTCCTCAGGCCTCTCCCTTGGGCTGGTCAGCAGGGAAATGCTCGTTGGCAGCCTCGGAAGCCCAGTGGGGAGAGAAGCAAGGATCTTGGTGCACACATGGCTCATTGTGACCCCTTCCCGGCTTGTGGCTGGGACCCCTGCCTGTGACCCTGTTTTCCATCTTGTGGAATTCACCCCTCTTCCCTGAGACAGGAGCTGTGTCCCTGGGCATGGACTGTGGGGGCCTGGGTGCTGACAGCCGCTGATGGTCTCTGGCCAGCCTGCTCCCCACCGCCCCCTGGCGTTGCCCCTCTGCAGAGGCCCGGAGCCCACTTCCGGCCTTCAGGGCCTTGGCCTTGCACCTGGCTCTCCTGGCCCACATGCACTTTCCCCTGCCACAGACGCTGGCAGGTACAGGTATTTCATGGGTGGCCAAGTGCCTGCTCCAGAGCCACCAGCCACCTGACATGTGCACGGACTCTGGTCCCAGATGCGTCGTTTCTTCACATGGGTCACCCTCCACCTGGGTGTCCATCCGGCCCCTCCCCTGGCTTGTTGGGGAAGGCCTGCAATGGATAGGCCTATGCCAGCCTGCAGGGATGTTCAGAGAACACCTTCTGGTGGCCAAACGGCCCCTCTGCTCCCACGCTGGCTGGCTGCTGCGAGGAAGCTGCCCTCGGGCATAGGCTTGTCTGGCTTGACTTCATGCACAAGGCCCTGAAAGCGTCCAGTTCAGAATACTTGCTGTCATGAGCATGGCACCCTTGTAACATGGAGAGGGCCTTCAACACGTGAGTCACCTTCTGCATTTGGGGATGACTGCAGTCCTTTTGTGGGTAACCAAAGACCACATCCGTAAATAAGTGAGGCCAGGCATAGGAATAGCCCAGACATTCTTCAGAAGCATATGAAATCAAATTCTTTGGCTTTACCACTTAGAAATTTTGCTGGAGAGCAAGAAGACTATTTGTTCAGTCTTAAACGTTCAACAAAATCACCTCTTTGGGGAAAAAAACAAGACTAAATAGTTTCAGCCAAAAAGCTTTCAGAAAGTTATGAGTCACTGGCGATAGGATTATAATGAGTGTCTGTGAGTAAACTTGAGGAAAGCAGCGCTCTGTCTCGTATGTGGGGCGCCGCATACCCCACACTCCATGGAGGAGGTGAGACTCTGAACCGGCCGTGCCCCAGCTCTATTTTCCGTGGCACGTGATGCTGTCTACTCCCGGCTTCACCAGTGTGTGGAGACCCAGTTTGAGGCGTGGCTCTCTCCAAGGCCTTCCCAGGTGGGCCACCTCACCCAGGTGCATGCATCGCCCAGTGCCCTGCATAAGGAGGTGGTGTTTCACTGTCCGTGCGCTGCTGACATATTGTCATGTGAACGCCTTCTTGTGTGTCTGCAGGGTTCTGGGCTTCCATCTCCCAGACCCTGTCTTTCATGCTGTGCTCACACTGCTCTGCGGTGTGAAATGATGAAGTGGAGGTTCAGGGTGCCCTTTAGGAATAGAGGCAGCCTGCGATCTTCCATCACTAAGCATGGTTTGGGTCTGCATGGGCCTTGCTGCACAGAAGTGCACCCCCTCCCAGACAGAGGAGGGGGGGCCAGGGGCTACTGAGAACAAGTTGCAGCAGAGGCAACATCTGTGCCAAAGGGGAGAACACGGCCTTCCCAGGGCCTTCGCCCAGTGAGCCCAGCAGGCCTCATGATGGGCCAAGGCTGCTTCTCCCCGGGCAGGACGTGCCTTTGTGGGTAATGCTGAGGTGCCACACAGAGTCCCAGCAGCGAGGTGTCAGCCCCCAGGCACGGGCGCCTGCCTGCTGTGCAGATCAGAAGCGGGAGGTCCTGCCTGTGCTCTGCTGTGGCCTCGCTCCTGGTCCCCTTTCTAGGGGTTGTGGTATGCCTGTGCCTGCGTGTCTCCCATGGTGGCCTTCCAGCTTTTCTGCCCAGAGCCCACTGTGAGGGTGGCCACCCCCAGCCCAGACACGGCCTCTCTGAGGAGAAGGTCCCACGCCCAGGGAAACACGTCCTCAGCAGGGAAGGGAGGGCAGCTGGGCTGCTCCTATGTGCTGGTGACTTTGCCGGGTCACCCTTCACCCCCACGTGGATGCCCCAGTGGGAGGCTACTGTGCTTATTCTCTGCAGGGGCACACTGAGACTTGGTTGGCTCATTGACATGTGAGCATCAAACCTAGAGGACATTCTGCTTGACTTCCAAGTGCTCAGCTAGCTGCCCAAAAGGGAGGCCTGCCTGTCCCCGGATGTCCCACTTGCCAGAGCTCGGTCCTAGCTTTCAGGGCTTGGGACCAGCTCACCATCACCCTGGAAGGGAGGGGTGTGAGGAGCTCTGTGTTGGCGTGGCTCGGGTGTGCACAGCTGCCTCCTCAGCCAGGTGTCTTGGACTGCGAGGCCCAGGCGTGGCCCTGTGACCCCGTGCTTGCTCGGCCTCCCCTCCCTGTACTGGGTCTGACCCAGACGCCCACACTCACATTTGAACTGGTTCCTGGCCCCCTAGCTGTTTCTGGCAAGCCACCAGACATCTATGCAACACACTTTCAGAAAGCCTGGTTTGAATTCCATTACAAGCTCCTGGCGAAGAAGAAATACATCTTTATAATAAAAATACAAATGGGTTTTTGGCACATGAACTGGTCATTAGATACTTATCAGGTAACTTAAAAGTTGGCTTGAAGCAATGCTTGGTTTACCACGAAGCTTCCCTACAACAGATGAAAGACAGAAGTTTAGAGTCAGAGTCTGGGATGACTTTACCCTCTGCTTGTGTTGCAGGCAACTGGCTTACCTAGAATCGTGTCAGTGCCATGCACGGTTTCGCTCTATGGACATTGATTCCCCGGCTGACTAGCTCAGGGCTCCTGCACACACTGAGATCCTGGGCCTGTCTCAAGTGGGTCATGAGGCAAACATGGCTGCCAGGACAGAGGGGCAGTACCATACTGCACATGTGGGAAGTTCTCCAGCTACTGAGGAGGGCAGCAATGCCAAATAACTCGACAAAAATAAGAGGTAAGTGCTGATAGGAACCGAACATGTTAAAATGCAGTTTCACCACTGACGTAGATTTCTCCATTTCCCTTTTCTCTTTCATACACACATTTACGTTTTGGGATGTTATGCCAGTGTTGAGGATTAATCTGACATTTATTTTTGAAACACTACAAAACAAGGGAACTAGCTGTTGAGGATGGTAAGCAAATGTTCCTTGAGGTCTACATCGGAGATGCAGGTGGCTGGCGTGCTGTGGCCGTGTCTCCACGTGGTGCAGAGACAGAGGGTAGCACCAGAGTATCCTAGGGCCTCAGTGCCCACATAGAGGCGGCAGGAGTGTAGGCAGCAGGCCTGGTGTGGCAGGAGGCCAGTGTGCTGTGGCTGCAGCCCTTGGAGTTTGGCCTTGTGCATACAGGGAGCTCCTGGCACACAACGAGTTCTCATGAATCCTGGCTTTCTCCTCCTAAATTCCCATCAATTTTGCAAAGCAAACTTTCTGTAAGACATGTCTAAAGCTCTACATGTCCCAGGTGGGCCAAAGAAGAGGCAAAATTGGTGTAAAATGAGCCAAGAGTTTTCATTTGTTGATGAAAGGTAAAATTACACACCTGGCACTCTGTGCTCCTGAGCCAGTGAGGAGATGGTTTTCTCTGGCCTTTTTCTAAATGCATTTGCTATGCTAGGCTTAAACAGAAATGCTATTCACATCTGGCTGAGCGGGACCTTATTTCCACTTTCTCTGGATGTGCTCCGAGCCTGGACTGCAGGCGATCAAGTCCCTGGGGAGCCCTCGCTCTGATTCCGAGGATATTGCTAATATTTTAGGAGAGAATAAACATCGTCTGAGGTCTTTTGTCGTCCACAGCCAAGATATGCACTTGAGCCGCTGAGAAGACAAAGAGAAAGGGAACACGGGGTACAGAGAGGGCTGAGACAGAGCGAGACCCATGGGGGGGAGACAGAGGCGACCCCTGAGGCAGGGGACAGAGGTGTCTGAGCACAGGGGCAGCCCCAGTCTCAAAGGGGGGTCTCTTCCCTGGCTCCTGGGCTAGATGCGGACGGGGCCGGGCCAGGTGCAAGCTCCCCTCCTGTGACTGGGTGGGCCCACAACGGTCCTGAGGATTTAACCCACAGCGCCTCGGCCTGTGAGTCACCATGTGCAGCAGAAGGGTACAGAGGGGACCACAGGCATTGCAGCATCGATTCAGGGCCTCTGTTCAAATGCAGAGGCCACACTTTTGTTTTAGTGAGCCAGGAAAATGGCTGAGCTGACGACATGCACGCGGTGCAGCAGAGGAGCAGCTTCAACGGCAGTTTCTTCCCTTTCCAACAAACCCCCGAGGTCTGAGGGCATGGGGGCAGGAAGGGGACAAAGTGGCGGGCACAGACAGGGCCCCTGGTGTGACGGCTCAGGACCGCAGGGGTCTGCCTCAGTCTGTTTAGGCCACTAAGACAAACACCCCAGTGACTTGGCAGCGGAGCAGCAGACAGCTGTCCCTCGGCTCAGGGAGGCTGGCAGCCCAAGACGAAGGCTCTGCAGGTTCTGCTACTGGCGAGGCCGCCTCTCGGTCACAGACTTGGTCTCCTGGTTATGTCCTCACGGTGGAAGGGACAAGAGAGCTCCCTGGGTCTTTTAGGAGGACACTGACCCATTCACGAGGCCCCTCCTCCGCGACCTCCTACCTCATCACAGGGGGTCAGGGCACCGACGCAGGGGTTTGGGGCACACACACTCCACCCATCACAAAGCCAGTGTGATATTAATAGTACACACATTGCCCACATGGCCTTTGGAGAAATGAATCTTTGGGATATAGAATGCTCGATTTCATAATTTACATGAAGCCACCAACAGCCCATCCTGCCCCCCTCCCAGCCCCCAGCCCCACCGTGGGTCAGAGAGGCCCCTTCCACCTCATGGCAGAGGACACGCACAAGCCCGTGGAACCCTGAGGCAGCAGGGTCCCCAGACACCGGGAAGGACAGGCAGCCTGGTCACTGCATTAGCAGGTGGGTCCCTGCATCTTTAAGGTCACAAAGTGTGTGGGGGCAGGGGGGACAAGAGGCAAATCAGAGGGCCCACCGAGGCAGGTGCGGAGCCCCAGGCCCTAGGCCTGACCTCTCTGTGTGTCCCGTGTGGCTTTGGCTCCCTGGGGCCAGCACCCAGTCGGGGCTTCATGACACCCTGTTTGTCGGGACTGCAGGGGCCCTGTGAGGGAGCAGCGTGCATTCTGCTCAGAGGACAGGTGGGTGCCCCCTGGGTGCTGGCCTCTCCCATGGTAACCTCCTGTGGGTCTGCGCCTGGGAGGTGGTTTCCCTAAGGACCCCACTCCCAGAGGGGCACTGTGGCCTCTGCATCATCAGACAGCTGCCATATCAGGCGTGTGTGACTTTCCAGTAGTCAGATCTATGCATGGACAACTAGCCCACGTATTTCCTCTGCCTGGAATGCCTCCCTCACGTTGCCTACCTGGGGGCTCCTGCTTATCCTTCAGCATCAGCTCTGATGCCGCTTCCCATCACAGTGCACGCTGACACCCGGAGGGCCTGCATGCCCTCTCATCTGCCCTGCTCAGGGATTTGTAGGGACCCTACCGCAGCCGCCTGACTTTGGAGTCCTGCAATTCTCTAAAACCTGTAAGTGGGGACCTTCTGTCTTTGCCTAGCGGTCCGTACTGACTTTATTAGTCAATCCTACAATACGTTTTGGTGACCCCAGAACGAGCTCCTGGGTGCAAGGGCCATCTGGTTCCCCACACAGGCAGAAGTCCCTCCTGGCAGGGAGCTGACGCTGTCATCCACCCCCCCACCGGGCTGTGCACTGCTGCTCAGCGGGGGTCTGAGCCAAGTCCCTTTGGGAGTTCATGTTCCGGGAGCAGACACCTCGCCCAGCCTGGATCTGCAGAGCGAAAGCGTCTCTATGGACAGTTCCCGGAATCTGGAATTTCAACCAGCCATCCAGACGGGCCTTACGCAGCCTAAAATGGCCTCTAATAAGGATCCAGAGAGAAAAAGGAAGACTACTAAACTGCAGAAAGATACGTTTCTGTAAAAATAACTTCCCCCAGAAGTGGTGATGGTGTCACGACTGTAGCAGCGCTGTGAGGCCCCTGGGAGGTGGGCAGCCGTGCCGCAGAATGGGAGACACCCTTGGGAAAGAAGACCACCACCTGGGTCGAAAGGGCTTCAGCCCACATGGAACAGCTGAGCGGAAATGTCAGATTCCTACGTCAAAGTCTGATGGGAGGTCGGTTTGTTGTTCTTTTCGAATAGGTAACACACACACACTGAATACTAGAGGTGGAACGGGCGGCAGCGGAGTCCCTTCCTCACCAGTTCAGTGTCTGCCCTTGTGGGGCTCCCTCCACGATGCAGACAGAGAAGCAGATACATGGGACAATCTGGGGCACAGCAAGTTACCCAGGGGGTGGGATGTGGGGTGTCTGGGTGGGGTGCCAGTCAGTGGCCCTGAGGAGAAAACATCAAGGAAAATGGGGGGAGTATGTTTGTTTCCCAGCGTGTGGACTCTGGGGCAAGGGGTGCCCGTTGGGAGGCATCAGCGCTGAGGGGAACATGTGGCTTTAGTCAGGAGAGAGGCTTAGGGGACAGGAAGCTCAGCTTAGAGCCTGGTGTCCCCAGGGTCAGGGTGGGGAAAAGCCGGGGGATGAGCCGGTCACATCTCCCCTTTCCGCCAGCAGGGAGTGAGCCCGCTGCGTTCTCTGCGGCACCGGCCGCTGTCGGCCTGTTCGGTACCCATGCCCAGAGTGGCTGGGTGTCCCCCGTGGTTCCCACTGGCCCTCCCTGCTGCTGGTGACATCTTCCTGTGGCGTGTTTGCATTGGTGAAATGCCTGCTGCTCTTGTCTTGTTCATTTTCTAATTAGATTTTTTCTTTTGTGTTGAGTCTTTGGAGCTCCCTGTACCTTCTGGCTGTGGGCCCTTTCCTATGTCAGTTACACGATTTGTAAATATTTTGGGGTCAAATTGATTTTCTTATGCTCCATGATGAACTGCTACCCCTGCGACATCCTCTCCACAGAAATTCACATGCTCACCACAACTTTGGCTGCAACGGAAATGAATGGAAGCTTCTCTGAGTCTCATACCTACAACACGGGGCTAGCTGAAAGTGTCTACACGGAGTCCTGGGAGGGAAAGAGCCTCATGCTTGTTGTTCAGTGACTCTCAGGCTACCAGCTGGCATGCATATGGGAAGCTGTCAGACAATACGCAGGAATTGCTTTGGGACCAGAAACCCCAGCCTGGAGGAAAATGTGGATGAGAAGGCAGCATTCAATCATGAGCATGGACATATAGCTGGGCATATTGTAAAATGAACATGCATCTAACCACTATCCAGATGGAGAAATGCAGCATTCCAGCCCCGAGAGCCACCTCCCCAGCCCCCAACCCCCAGGAGGGACGTTGTCCTGATGTCCCTGGTCATCGCCGTCTTTGTTCCTCTGAACACACCCTCACATAGTACAGCTTGGCTTCACAGCCTTATACACACAGAGGAGTGGATGCTGGTACTCAGCTTCACCCTTTGCCATGACAGCCAGACAGTTACGAGCCATAAAATCAGCAGGCGTCATGGAGAGTAGGGGCTACGGCAAATGGAGAATGCAAGCCACAAGCTCTGCCTTCTCATCTGGCTGAGGCCCCGCGGAGCGGGCTCCCTTGGAGAAAGCTGCCTTAGCGGAATCCTTTTATTCTGTCCTCCCTTGCTCGAAGCTATTAAGGAGCAGGAAACATCAAAAGGAAGAAAAAGCAAAGGAAGATCATTCTGAAAGGGAGCTGTCCACCCCAGTTCCTACTGACACTATCTCCTTATCTGCTTTGTCTTTTCTGGGAAGGCAGGCCCTCTCTCGCAGCAAGGACTGAGCGTGGGGCCAAAGGCAGAGCAGTCCTTTTGTAGCATTTGTTTACGATACTGTCGATACATCTTAGTCCTGCCACAGAACGTTTCCTGAAGAACCATGTTTCTTATGCTCGTTCTGAACCTTTATTGCTGTGCGCTCCCAGCTCAGCACACAGGGTCCAGGATGGTCCACTGCACAGGTCCACCAGGCTGGGCTCGTAGCCCAGGGTTTGGTCCATCACCATCTAGATGTGGCTGGGAGGGTCACTGTAGATCAGATTAGCCTCTCCACCCGCCCTGGAGAACAGCAGCTGGCCCTCCCGGGTGTGGTGGGCCGCATCCGAGCAGGTGAAGATGCAAAGACAAACCCGAAGTCCCGGGAAGAGGAGGCGGGGGGACTCCCACAGCCGCCCTCAGGACTCCAGCGCAGCAGCCCTTCCTCCTGGGCCCCGCCTGCCAGCTGCCTGTGAATTTCAGATGAGCCAGACCTCATGATCATGTGAGCCAACCCCTTAAAATAAATCCATTTCTCTCTCTATATCTTATGTTTTCCATTTCTCTGGAGAACCCTAATACAGCCATTCTCTATTTCTTGCCATAAAAAACAGATTTTGTTTTTCTAAAGTGCGAGACTCCCCATAGTTAGGTCTGACCTTAGACACGCACCTCCGTTGACCACTTCCCTTCAGAAGCTCTGGTCGTACGTGCCTTCTCACGGAACTGTGTTCAGGGACTACCTCCCCGGGCCCCTTTCCCGAGGATGGGACACCTCCCTGCTTCTCTTATCTAAATCCTACCCATCCTTCAAGAGCGATTTCAAGTTCCACATCCTCTGTGACTGCATCTAACTTCATCCACAATGACACCCCCTTCCCGTCCTCCATTTATAATCCCATAACTGCTCCCAGAGGACCCACATGCACCAGGGCACAAGCCCAGTGGGCACCAGGGACGCCCAGAGTGAGGCATCTGCCACGGGGCTCACAGCTTCGCAGAGGCTGGGGGGCAGACTCCCGGCTCATGTGGTGGGCGTGATGGAGCAGCAGGTGGAGAGGTAGGCAGGTATGCCGCTCAGAGGGCTGGCTCCCTCAATCCATGCTGGGAGAAGCACAGGATTGGCTCAAGGAACCAGAATAGCAGACATGCTAGTCAGAGGTTTTCAGAGAGCCAACTTTGGAGCAATCCAGCCAGGTCTCAAGTTCAACGAGTGCCTAGACAACGAGAAAACAAACACCGTGGGCCTCAGCCTGGAGGCGAAGACTCCCGGAGAGGAGGTGAAAGTGGGTGGACGGCGGAGCGCAGGTACATGGGAACTGTCCCTTGCGGCTGGGAGGCAGACAAGGAATCGAGGGCCAGAAACCAAGCCCTGGTGGGAAATTCAGATTCTAGTCGTGTGCCGGATGGTCAGAGACAATATGTAATTCCTGGGCTATAGATCATTCTCACCCGCAGCTCTTAAATGAGTCAGCACTGAGCATACCTGTGCACTGGGCCACAGCGGGTGTGCAGGACCAGCCCCAGCCCACCCAGTGGTGACAGACGGCCTCACCAACTTACATTTCTTGGGTCACCCCTCGCCCTGCTCCCCTCACCCGCAAGCCGTGCACGTGTGCCACATCTGCGGGCAGGAGGAGGTCTGTTCACAGAAGTGTGCCTTGGGTGGGCTGCTGAGCCGGAACGGAAGGGAGAGAAGGGTTTTTGGAAAGAGACAGGTCCCGGCTGCACTGCTGTCCGGCAAGGGCAGCGCAAGTGAGGCCCTTAGGCCGCGGAGCCTCGGGAGCCCCTGGCCCTCTGGCTTCCCACGTATGTGCCAAGCGTGGAGCTCAGGCTGAACCCTGGGCCACCGTCCGCGCTCAGTGGCCATGCAGCTATGCCTGCTGGGCGACCAGACCTCGGTCACCACTGCCCTTTCTTCCTCTTCCCCCAGAAGGCCGACCGACCAGCCATCCTACGTGTCATAGACAAGCGGTGGCTCTGTTTTAGCCACATGCCTTTTGCGGTGCTCCTGATGCCATGGAAAGCTATTTTCTTTGTCTACTAAAGTGTGAGACTGGCAAGAGGGACCCCATGGTGTTCTTGCGTGCAGGCCCTTCTCCTCCTGTCCGCATGGTCCTGTGGCTTTGAGAGCTCCGCCGCCCTGCTTTGGAGGAATTTCTGCAGTGAGTAGGGCAGAGCCCTTGTGCCCCCACATCATCTGCTGGAGGCGTCTGCGGGCCCTGAGAGTTCTTCCTTTGTTTCTTTTTGCTCCAGTGGGTATGTATTTCTGCTATTTTGATAAAAAATAATTAAACCAAAGTGTAAAACCGGCCCATTGTTAGCGATTGTCATTGTGTCAACAGCAGACACACCCCGTTTTGTACATTAACACAACCCATTCATCCCCAAGGTTATCATCTCCAAGGGAGGCAGGCCCTACACCTCTTGTACAATGGCATCGTGTTGTGGCTGCCCGGAGCCTGCCTAGTGGGAGATGAACTAATGCTTCCTTTTGGGTACTTTCTATATCCCAATATTTTACAGGTGGAAAATAAACTAGAAATGTTGAAAAAAAATGCTATAGAGTCATAAAATAACCTGAGAAATTCTTAAAATGAAAAAAAAATCCTAAAAATAAAGGGCTGAAAACTGTCTGATTGGTGACTATCCCAATCACCAATACTGAATAATGAATAAAATCCAAGCATGTTCTCCTTCAGCCAAATAGTTCCTGCCACACTTCCATGCTGACCAGCTTGATCGGCAGCTCTGAGCCCTCCCAACCCCCCTCAATAAATGCCAAGCCGATGTTTAATAAACTGCTGTTTAGGTGTGCGTCTGATTGAAGTTCGTTTCTTGGGCATCCTTGAGCCAAGCTGCCTCCTTCTGGATAACAGATGTAATCCAAATAGCCAGGATTTCATTCTCTCCTAGTAAATCAAGATTTGTTTCCCTGGAAGTAGTTTATATAAATAGCTATTTTTATGGCCTGTGGAATTCAATGATGCACATCTTACCATGCTGAACACGTCATAATGATATAATGATGAAAACTGATTTCATTGTTCAAAAAAGTATGTGAAAATGCTCAGGCATATAAAAGAAGGAATAATTACCCAGGCTACAAAGGGGAAAGAGGACCCAGGTGCTTGAACAGCAATGGTCTTACCAGGACAGACAGGCCAGAGACAGGCAGGTGCTGGGTCATGGTCCCACCTGCTCCCACCAGGCCCAGCACACCTCTGGGGCTCAGATGTGCTGATGGCACTCCGTGGACACACTTGTGTGCATTCATCAAACAAACGGCCCCCTTTTGCAAGCCTTGGAAGGCAAGTCTGGGTACACACATGTGAGTGGCACTGTTGCCCACGAGTCAGCTGACTTCAGGTTTATGGGATAAATCTGGTTTGCTGAGGCAAGCACCTGGACATACAGCTTTGAATTACATGGTCCCAAATCATGGGACTAGATCTACACTTTATGGTACTGTTTCCCAGGGACAGACGAGTTAAGAAATTTGCCCAGAAAGGGGGCAAAAATAGTACCACACCTAGGAAGACCATGGCCTCCTGCACTAAAGTCAGCTCTTGGCTTATGATGATAGAGCACAGCCTGCCGGGTGATATGGCTGAATTTTGATACACCACAGTGGGCTGCTCCTGAGAGTCAGTTGCCAGTATGAAGTCACGAGACAAATACTTTTTGCATCACTGTTTCCATGGAGCCCAGGGGCTGTGCTGTTTGCGTGAAATACTCAAGGATGCATTTTATTATTATTCTAAAAGATTTATTCAATTTGTTTAAAAAAAAAGTTCACCCATTTCTTTCACTCACTCCCCCCACCCCTACCCCTACCCCTGCCTCTGGCAGCCACCCAGCTGTTCTCAATATTTATGGCTTTTTTTCCCTAAGATTCCACATGTTAATAAAATCGTATGGTATTCTCTGACTTATTTCACTTAGCATGATGCCCTCAAGGCCCATTCATATTATTGCAAAGGACAAAATTTCATTATTTTTTATGGCTGAGTAACATTCCATTGTATATCCACTCATCTACCCATGGACACTTAGGTTGTTTCCTTTTCTTGACTTTTGTAAATAATGCTGTAGTGAATATGGGGGTACAGATATCTTTACAAGTTACTGTTTTCATTTTATTTGGATAAATACCCACAAGTAGAACTGTTCTATTTTTAGTTTTTTGAAGAACCTCCACACTGCTTTCCATAGTGGTTACACCACTGTGTATTCCCATCAAGAGTGCAGGAGGGTTCCCTTTCCTCCACATCCTCACCAAAACTTGTTATTTCCTTTCTTCTTGATAGTAGCCATTCTGACTGGTGGCATTCTAACTATTTCCCTGATTTTAACGATGCTGAACATCTTTGCATGTGTCTGCTGGCTATCTCTATGTCTTCTTCGGGGGGAGTGTCTACTCAGATCTGTCCATTTTTTGATTGGGTTATTTGATATTTTTGGCATTGAGTTGCATGAGTTCTTTATATATTTTGGACATTAGCCCTTATCAGATAGATGGTTTGTAATTATTTTCTCCCATTCAGTCTGAGTCTCCCATACAGGAGGTTGTGTTTTAATTATGTTGATGGCGTCCTTTTCTGGGCAAAAGCTTTTTAGTTCGATGTTGTCCCACTTGTTTATTTTTGCTTTTGCTGCTTTTGTTTTGGTGTCAAATCCAAAAAATCCCCACAAAGATCAATGTTAAGGGGTTACCCCCTATTTTTTCTTTTAGGTGTTCTATGGTTTCAGGTCTTACATTCAAGTCTTTAATCCACTGTGAGTTTTATTTTTGTGTGTGGTGTAAGACGGTGACCCAGTTTCATCCTTTCACATGTAGCTGTCTGGTTTTCCCAATACCATTTATTGAAGAGACTGTCTTTTTCCTGTTGTGTGTTCTCATCTCCTTTGTCATAAATCAACTGACCATATATGTCTGGGTTTATTTCTGGGCTCTCTAGTCTGTTCCATTGATCTATAGGTCTGTTTTTATACCAGTACCATACTGTTTAAAATACTAGAGCTTTGTAATATAGTTTGAAGTCAGGGTGCTTGATGTCTATAGTTTTGTTCTTCTTTCTCAAGATTGCTTTGGTTATTCAGGTTCTTTTATGGTTTCATACACATTTTTGGACTGTTATATTTCTGTGAAAGATGTCATTGGAGTTTTGGTAGGGATTGCTCTGAAGCTGTAGATTGCTTTGGGTAGTGTGGATATTTGATCCTATTAATTCTTCCAATCCATGAACATGGAATATCTTTCCATTTAATTGTGATTGTGTCTTCTTCAATTTCTTTAATTAATGTATTATTGTCTTTTATACACAGGTCTTTCACTTCCTTGGTTAAATTTATTCCTAGGCATTTTATTCTTTTTGATGCAATTGTAAATGAGATCGTTTTCTTAATTTCTCTTTCTGATAATTCATTATTAGTACCAAAAAAACCCAACAGATTTCTGTATACTGATTTTGTATCCTGCAATTTTACTGAATTCATTTTATTAGTTCTGTAGTTTTTTGGTGAAGTCTTAGGGGTTTCTATATAGTATCATGTCATCTGTAAACAGTGACAGTTTGACAGTTTTACTTCTTTCTGACCAGTTTGGATGCTTCTATCACTTTTTCTTGTCTGATTGCTGTGGCTAGGACCTTCAATACTATGTTGAATATAAGTGGTGAGAGTGGGCATCCTTGTCTTGTTCCTGATTTTAGCAGAAAAATTTTGAGCTTTTAACCATTGAATGTGATGTTAACTGTGGGCTTGCCATAACTGGCCTTTATTATGTCAAGTTATGTTCTCTCTATACCTGCTTTGTTAAGAGTTTTTAACATAAATGTATGCTGAATTTTGTCAAATGCTTTTTCTGCCTCTATGGAGATGATGATATATGTTTCATCCTTCATTTGGCTAATACAGTGTCTCACATTGATTATTTGTAGATGTTGAATCACCCTTGAATCCCTGGAATAAATCCATCTGGTCATGTGAGTGATCCTTTGAATGTATTGTTGAAATTGGTTTGCTTATATTTTGTTGAGTTTTGCATCTAGGGTCACCAGGAATATTGGCAGGTAATTTATCTTTTTTTTGTGGCCTATTGATGTGGTCCATGTGCTGCAGAATTTTCTTGGTAAGCTTTAGTTCTGTTGCCATTTTAAAACATTTTTCCCCTAAAGGTGATCTCATATGAAGAAAGGAGGAAGGGACTCTTGGCTTATAGTTAATGAGGAGGGAGAATCCAAAGGTGAGTTAGGTTGTCTGAGGAGTAATTTGGCTGCTATACACTTAATTAGCTCTGAGTCTCTCTACACACACGCCTGTTGGCATCATTAGTCTTGGTGCTGATGGGCTTTTAAAATCACTATTATTTTTAGCTCTGTAACTGATATGTTCTATAAGTTTCATGTGCTAATTAATGTAGCTTCATGAATGGAAAGGCAAAAATAGCTCCTGGATATTAAGGAAAAAATAAATTTCAACAAGCCTGTGCTGTGTTTCCCAGCATGTCTTGACCTGAAGTTAGATTGAGTGTATCTCTGGCACCAGAAATACAACCTTCCAGAATGGTGCAGCCATCTCCCATCACCTTTACAGGGAATGCTCTCACTGTAAAAGGAGTAATTTTGTATTTGGCTTTGTGAAACAACTCTCTTTGGAAACATCAAACCTTTTTGGAAAACAGTTTGGAAAACACTCCTGTGGGACTGAAGCATTCATTGCCAATATATCAAAATCGACTGCGAAGTGTTTGTACTTGTTTGGTGGTGGATCTTAAATTATGTCCAAAACAGTGTGAGCCCATGGTGGGGCACCCGTGGGCGCCCACCCTTGACAAGGCAGACTGCCGGGAAGGGAAGGCCTTGGGTCCTGAGCAAGCGGATTGGGCTTCTGTTCCCACTTTCCAGCTGTATAACTCTGGGCAAGTCCTCCAATCAAACTGGGTTTTATCATCAAGTGGAAAATAATCACTTTGCACAGTTTTTGGGAGAGTTAATTAGATAAAACACCAGGAACATACCTATTTATTAAAAATGTCCATCCAGTGCCTGAAAACTTTTGCTCTGAAACTTGTCATAAGGCCCCCAGAGAGGAAAAGACATGATTTTATCAAGGACAAAGACAAATTCAAATCATATGTTACTCAAATGTATAAAAATGAGGAGAGAGCCTGTGAATTTGGCTCAGGGTTCAAATACACATTTCCACCCTTTCTACTGTCCAGCAGGACAGATGAGTGTCACCCGGTCTTGCGGTCATACACAAGGCCAGCTTCCCCAGTGCCGTCTGACCTCCAGACCACGCCAGCCCGGCTCTCTGACTTTCTGTGGTACATGCGTTCTGTGGGGGCAGTGCTAAGAGCCCAGGACTTACGTGAGTGTCATGTGGGGGTCGCATCCTTTACCCATGGACTGAGGGGGTTGATTAGAAGGAAAATGTAGGTCATCCAGATGGATAGGCCAGCTGTGTGGCTGCCTACAAGAGAGAGACTCACCCAGAACCCAAGGAAAACCAAGTGGCCTGTGCAGACTCTCCCTATCAGTGGTAAATAGAAACTGGGAGAAAATATTAATAAAGTAAGTGGTGGATGGGTGCTGGGGGATGGGGCAGTATGCAGGGCACCCAGCCGTCACTGCCCTTCACTGCACCTCTGCAGACACGTGGCACCATGGACCCGAGCTGAGTTTTGGGAGACACTGGATCACACCTTATACTTTGCATACTGAGGTGGGAAGGCGAGCTGACAAAATTTTCTGGCCAAACAGGCATCAGGTAGAAATAATAATTAAATTATACCATGTCTACAACAAGAATGAATGCCTTTTGCAATTTTAGCATCGTAAAATTAATAAGTAAGCCAGTCTGACTGATGGCCTGAGGAGGAAAGAGCATAGACATGGGTGGCTATTCACTGGGCCTCCCACTTGTCTTGCTCTGCTATAGGGCCACTTTCCTCAGCGACATTTAAATTGCAGACCCATAAGCCGTGTTTAGAATGGGCCCTTATCACTTATTAACTTAGTTAACATTAAATCAATATTTTATTTATTTATTAATTTTATATAACTTATTAAATATAATGTATCTAATATTACTAATATTAATTGTTAGTAAATGTAACACATAATATTTAATTGTTATTAATTAATAATTTCACATTTCCAAGAAAAGGGTGCTTCTTCTCCAGGCTTGTCTGCCTTATGGGAGCTGCCTGGAAAATACTGAACCGATCATTTCCTCTCTTAATTTTGAACTCTTTCTCGAGACTCCTTTCTAACGGGGCCCTCATTGGCATTCACACCTGCAGTAACTTTCTTGGAGACATAGCCTGACAGACATAACTGTTCCCTAGTGTTTTTAATAAATGTATTGTTCTCCAAAAAAATGGAAACTGATTAGTTCCTGTGTGGTGATCTCCAGTAAGTTCTTCACAATGGTATAAAGGGCATATCAAAGTGTGGGCAAAGGGTTTGTTTGTGTTTATACAGAGGATCAAAGCCTAATTTGGCTACACAGAAAACAAATTAAGATACGATATGAAGAAGAATTTCCAACATCAACATCCTCTGGAAGAGTCATTCCAGAAGATGAACATCAAAAAACTTCAACAAAGATCCTGGTGCTGCTGCAGTTGTAGCTGCAGTCATCCCACCGGTTCCTGGACTTGCCATTGGAATGAAGAAGGAGATATCTAAGCTGGCCTGTGCATACAGTAAAACAACAAATTTGGCTGGATCTATACTGTCAGAACTCAACCAAGAATTAGGAGAAGTGCAAGTTGCAGTGCTCCAAAATCGTGCGACTATAGACTATCTACTGTTAAAAGAACACATCGGATGTGAACAGTTCCCAGGAATGTGTTGTTTTAATTTGTCTGATTTTTCTCAAACTATTCAAATTCAGTTAGACAATATCCATCATATCATTGATAGGTTTTCACAAATGCCTAGGGTGCCTAACTGGTTTTCTTGGTTTCACTGGAGATGGCTGGTAATTGTAGGTCTGCTTTGGTTATGTAGCTGTATTCTATTATGTTAATGTGTGTATGCAATTTAATTAGTAGTTTAAAACCTATACATGCTTATGTTACTCTACAAGAAGATATGTCAAAGAAATAATCCATCTTCCCATGTTTTCTTCCATCTGCTACTTCTATAGCTTTTCTTCTTCCTTCCTAATTACAACCCTTAAGTAGAATTCGTGCCTCATATCGAAATTACTGAGTATCATAATTCTTCCAAGTGATAAAGATACCTCAAGACAAATGCTGGGCATAGAAGCCACAGGGCATAAATCTGCAAAGAAGTAAAAAGCTAACCTTTTCAAACAATATTGCTTCTCTCTCACTTACCAACTTTACATTTCCCTGTATGGCCCCGGAAGATGACTGGTTAGCCAGGGATGGGTAAGATTCCTCAAGGGAGGAACAACCTAAGACAGGCACAGTCGCAGGGGGACCATCAGGTGAGAAATTGGGGATCAACAAAGGTGAGGCTTAGAACCTCACCCCCCCTGTTTTTAGAGAAATCTTCTGCATCCGTGGAAGTTTTGTTGCCCTTGTTTAGCTTTGATTAATACTTAGTCTATAGGCACACACCTGATCATCTACATTTCCCCTCTTACAACACTAAACTATGTTTTCTACCTTTATCTTGCATGTACCTACCACTTCAGCATTTTATTAAAAAATAATAATAATAATAAGGGAGAAATGTGGGATTCACATATAAATCAAGTATAAAAATCAAACAAATATTCATATTCATATTTGACCTGATTGTTTATAGTTCATAATGCGTGATCAAAACCAAAAGTTTCTGTGATGACTGCCCTTGTACTGTTCACCATGTAAGAACTTACTCACTATGTAAGAACTTGTTCACCATGTAAGAACTTGTTCGTTATGCTTCAGAAGATTGGAGACTGAAGAGAACTCGGCTTGGGGTTGATTAATGATTGTGCATTGAGTCCCCTATACAGAATTTTATTGTTGTTTACAACCATTTGATCAATAAATATGAGAGACGCCCTCTCAAAAAAAAAAAAAAATGGAAACTGATTATGTCTCCAAGCTCCACTTCTAGAGTCCCTAAGAAGCTAATTTTGGCAATCAGGACACTGACGGGTCTCCCGGTTGTTAAGGGATCTCTGAAGGGTCCAATCCTGCCTTTGAGTCTCGCACAGATACATTTTATTCATCTTTCTGGGATTCCCAGAGGATGCTGCAGTTGACCTGTGCTGAGATTCTTGAATTTAAAGCTGCTGGGGCCAAGTTCTCCTCTGCCCCCTGTTGCTGCTCCAAACCTGCAAAGGAAGGGTCTGGAATGACCAGGATCACAAGCTTTGGCCTCTGGGGTCTGGTCCTGACCTTGCTGCTCATGACCTCTGGTCAAGACATTTGTTCTCTTGTGTTTCTCTGTCACCTGTGAAATGGGGTGACTGTCTACTCCTTGCTGCCCTCCTTGAGGTTGACAAGGGTGAATTAATGAACATGTTTTCGATCTTCTGAGTTCTGAGTTAATATCGAATAGACACTTAAGCTATTGGCTTGCAGTCCTCTTGATGAAGTGGAAAGTACAAACGATTTTAGTAGCAAATGCTTTTTAAACAATTTATGTCAGCTTTGAATGTAAATTTTCTTCTTTGAATGATCTTACAATTAGTGGTATGCAGTAGTTTTTAAATGTCTACCTTAATCTTTATTAACGTTGCCTAATTGCATTCCTTATGTACAGAATCACGGGCAGCTGCCTTGCTCATCTGTCTGCTGAGAGCAGCCCCCAGAGTTCTATTACAGTTTCCTTCTGAGCCCTCAAGGCAGGACTGTGTGTCAGCGCCTGCGGGGGTCTCTGTAAGACCTTTCTCCCCCTCCTCTGCCGCCCTGTGTCCATCACTGTCCCAGTGGACGCGGGAAGACCCCTCCACAGGCGGGCCCCTGGGTGGAATCGTCCAGCCTTTGTCAGCAGCCGGCTCCAGAAATTGCCGCACAGTCCTGATCCACACCTGCCCCGTACGCTCAGTATCAAACATCTGATCAAGATTCAGATTTGGATTTTCTGTTTTGTTCTTTTTACCAGCGCCCCTGCCAAGTCAATTGGTGCATTGTTCTTGAAAATCCTCACTGTTGGTTTTCTGTGTGAGCCAGAATTTGGGCTTTTTCCTGTAAAGTTATAAGCCAAGGCTAAACTATTTCAGCAATGCTGTCTGCAGTGGATACCGTCCAGGGTCTGGGGGTGCACGATTCTGGTATCCAACCCGTCTCCGGGGAGAACTTCACAGCCTCTGTGATTCCTGCACTCGCTGCACAAACACCCAGAACGCCTTGCGGAGCTGCTTGAGAGCGACCCTGGGCCGCCACCCTTGCTGCGGGGGTCACTGCTGTGAGCCAGACCAGGGTCTCTGGGCCCAAAACACGCCCCGGGCCGGTTAACCGGTGTCAGGACGCCAAAAGCGCGCCGCCCTTCAACAGTTTCCTGGACCATGTGCTGCCCTGGCTGGAGAGCCAGGTAATCAATCTGAAAATTTGAAAGGCGACATTCTGGGCAGGACGAGGTGGGCATCAGGGTCCGGATCTCTCGGAGAACCACGGGGGGCTGAGGCTGGGGGCTAGGCGCCCCAGCGGGTGGGCGGACCTGCCCGCAGGCTGGTGGTGTGCCACCGGCTGTGGGCCCCGGTTGGAGAGGAGGCCAGCATCCAGTGGCTGGGCCAGGGTGCGCTCGGGCGTGGGGACGACGCAGCGCGCCGCCCTCGCAGGCATCCGTCCGGCCCCGGCCCCCCTCTGCCTCGCGCCCCGCAGCCCCGCGCCCAGGGCGGCCCTCGGCGAGCGCGCGTCCGAGCGAGGCGGGCGCGGCGGCGGCGGGAGGTGGGGCTGGGGGAGGGGACGAGGCGGGGGGAGGAGGCGGGAGGGAGGATCCGGGAAGCTCTGGGGCTATTTGACAGCCGCCCGGGAGGCCGCGAGGACGCGGCGGAGCGCTCGGTGCGGGAGCGCCGCTGCTGGAGCCCGGCCCCCGGAGCAGTGGGGACGGTACCGCCCGAGCCCCCGCGCCGCGCGTCCGCCAGCGCCCGCGGCCACCATGCTGCCGCCCCAGCTCTGCTGGCTGCCCCTGCTCGCGGGGCTGCTCCCGCCCGCGCCCGCGCAGAAGTTCTCGGCGCTCACGGTGAGTCCGGCCGCCGCCGCCGCCGCCCCTCCGGCCTCCGCGCCCGGGCGCCGGAGCAGGTGGCCCCGGCGGAGGTGGGGCCAGCTCCACCGGCGGGGCCGAGCAGGTGAGGCCCGGGCTGGACAGCGGCCGCTGCGCAGACTCCGCGGTCCGGGCTCCGGGAGGGGCGGCGGGGCGCGCTCGGGTGTCCTGAGTCCCCGCCCGCGGACGGCCCGCTCACCGGCCTGGGGCGCGTCTTTCCGCCGGCTCAGTGCCCTGCTCCCGGCTCCCGGGCTCCCGGCTCTGGGCGTGTGCGCCACGCGGACCCGCTGGCCGCTGGCCGGGTGAAGGGGCTGCAGGTCCTGGGTTCTACGCGTGGGTCCCACAAGCTTCTCCTGACCCTCCCTGAGTGAATGGGGGAAGGCGCATATGGCATTCAAAATAAAGGTTGCTTTTCACTCGGCCGCGCAGGCACACAAGTCCGGGGCCTCCCGGCCGGGGCTCTGCGCGCAAGCAGGCGCGCACCCGAGGGAGCGCGTGGGTCAGCGCGGGTGACCGCTGGGCGCTTTTCTTTCTGAGCTGCAACTGGGCGCAGCAGCGTGGCTGGCGAGGCGCGCGGTGCCAAGCGGCCAGCTATGTGCAGGGCCCGGGCCAAGCCACCGGCCGCGGGCCAGGCTGGGCGTCTGCAGCCCCCAGCGCGGGCAGACCTCGTGGGCTCGCCGTGTTTGCGAACCCATGATTAATGCAATCTGCAGAAACGAAAATATTCCACTTAGATGTGTTTTTGAACAAGTGCTTGAGAAACACGAAAGTAGAGGGCACACCTCTGGTGGAGAGACGCGTTTAAGTGGCCGAGACTTGTCCTGAAGGCGTTCGTTGTACCTGAAACTCCCTCGTTGAAAAGAGCTGTGCTCTGGTTCTGCTTTTCAGCAAATTTGAAGCAGTCCTGTGAACTGTTTTTTTAAAGCAGCGTGAGGGGAAGGAATGGTGAGTTCATTGTTCATACCTAAAATTCTTCTGGAGCAGTCCTGGGTCCCTGCCTTGTGTCTCACCAACGACTTGTAGATTAGAAACTGTTCCTTCCCTGGAAACTTGAAGGAGACTTTCGCATGCTCAGCTTTCCTTCGCAGAACTGGCATCTGCCCAGAGGGACCACAAGCAGTATTTGTTGTGTGTCCTTTTGGGTACATACAGCTACACATATATACCTGCTACATACACACATGCACACACACACAGACCCCTGCCCCACAGGGCATTAAAGACCACAGAGACTCTGAGACCACTTCCCTTAACAAGACCCCAGCTTTTTCTTCTGAACTGTATAGCAAGAGGTTATGTACAGTTGCCACAGATTTTCTGAAAAGTGGGAAATGTTTGCTGTTATCTACCTGCTGTCCTGGGCGAGCCCTGGTTGATCCCTCTGTGGAAAACCAGAATCAAGATGTTAATTATTGGCATGTATCAGATCTCTGCACATGCTCTTCTCTCCCTGCTCTCTTCCTGTTTAACCATTTTCTGTAAACCGCTTGTCCTTTGCCTTCTTAAGGATGCGCTAAAGGTTTTCTGGGCTGCAGCGACGCTGGCCCCTATGTGGCTCCTGTGCGGAGGCTGGCTGTGCATACGACGCAGGAAGGGCCACTCTTACTCCACTTCCCTTAAAACTACATTTTAGCATAAAGTACAGCATTGCTTTTGCATCCAGCAGAAAAAGTGATACCATACAATAGGCCAGCATACTCCTTCCTGTCCTGGAAATCAAGAGGGGGCTGGTGGGTCGTGAGATGTGAGGCATGCTGGATCTTCTTTTGGGGCAAATCTCTTTTCTGATCACTTTTCAGTGTTTGGGGATCTCGTTTCCAGAGGAATGGCTCTCTCTGAGATTTACATCTGATCTTTAATAAACAAGACGGGCAGGGTCAGTTCACGGGAGCCTGGGAATGACAGCTGGAGACTTCTGAAAGTGTGACCCTCGGCAAGTTACTTAGCTTTTTGAATCTTCAGGTTCCTTGTCTGTAAAGTAGGGATGAAGTAATAATACCTCTTTAGCATGCTGTGAGGATTAAGGTAAGGCTGTTAATATGCCTGGCCCATATTCTTCAGCTAACATCATTTTTGAGGAGTCCATGCCACTGGTCCATACGGGATGGTTTTAAGTGCCATAGTTACCGGCTCATGTGTTTCTGTGTCCTTCGGGGGTGTGTGGGTATTGACTTCATGGTGCTGGTGCCTGTCTCAGGTACTCAGAGCACGCCGCTGACCCTTGGCGTGCACATGAGCTTGACTGGAGGCCTGGACGTGGAAATGGGAAACGCGCTCTCTCTCCTTCCATTCCATCTCCTGAGTGCAGGAGATGATCGCCTCTTTGGGGGTGGAAGTCTGCCCTACTGGCTTCTCGGTCCTGTCTTCCTCTCTCGCTGCACCAAATGGTCTTTGTTTGGGGGGCGGTGTTGGCAGAGTGTCACTGGACTCGATCACCCCCACTGCTCTGTGTTTCTTTCTGGGGACTCTGCCTGATGTGAGACTTCAGGGTCATTTCCCATCAACAGGTGGTGTGGTTAAGTGTGTCTTTGTGCCCTAATCTGGGTCCAGGTCTATTTCTTCCTTGAAGGAGTAGGTACAGTCTTAGGCCAGACCATGTCCATTTTTCATGTGAAGAATGGTTGACTTTTTGTTTTCATTTCTGTGAATGGCTGAGATGAGAGAATAATTTCTGGTATAAATTGTTTGGTTACACATAATTCTTTTCTTCTAAGAGTTGATGCACATGAGCACACTTCTTATACTTTGTCCAGGTGCAGCTGTATGGATTCTGACAGGTGGCCGGTAGCAGGACCTGAGTGTTTTTCCTCAGGGGCAGTGAGGGGCCTTGTTTTCCCTTTCCCAGCAGCCTCTGAGCTAGAGCCAGTAGGCTCACCGTGGAGCCGGCTGCATGGCGTGCCTCCCATGCTGGGAAAGGGGTAGTTTGCCGGCCCTCTCGTACCCCGCCTATTGCTGGCGGTTGAGGCTCTCCTAGGTTCACATCCAGGCCTGGCTATGAGCTGCCACGTACCACACACTCTGCTGAGGGCACTGCGCGTGTGTTTTCTCGTCTGGGGCTCACAAGGGCCTATTGGAAAGGGTCTGCTGTGTCCACACTGACAAGATAAGGGGAGTGTGAGAGCCTGGACATCACTCCAACCTCGGTGTTTCCAAATACAACCTGAAATCATTTCTCTTCCTTGTGGGGGGGAAGAAGGGGGACGCCCCCTGCACTGTTTTCTGTGTCACCTGAGGGTCTTTAGGATCCCCCAGTGCCCTTATTCCCCTGACAGCTCGGCCTTTCCCACCTTCCTCTGGGTGTCCACTCAGTGAGTGCTCCGGACTTGCAGGCCTTGGGGAGCAGGGGATGATGGCTGAAAAGGCTGTTTTCCACTCAATACAGATATATTTGCCTTGAAAGGAAGGTGATAGGAACAGCACTTGCTCGTATTTACACCCAGAAGTGTTTTATCATTAGCATGTCCATCACTGATCCGGTATTGATACTGCTGAAATGTCAGCATCAAAACTGTGCCTCTGGGCCTGCGTGTCCCCTGCTGGGATGCTGTTCTCACCCCACGCCCTGCAGCCTCTGTGGTGTTCTGGGCTTTTCTCCTCCCACTGCCGGTGCCTCGGTGCCTCTAGTGCATTCGAAGCTCTGGGAAGGCTGCGTTTCATTACCAGGGGAGGACGGACCCCGGAGCGGGTGGAGGACAGGAAACTAAACACAATCAAAAGTTTCCAACCTAGAAGCATGGAGACTCAAAACCCAAACATCTGGAGGAGTCGCTTTAGTTTTGATTTGAAATCAAGACCATACATGAAACTAGGAGCAAGTCAGGCCCTGACGAGGCTGGGCAGTAAATGGGCATCCATGCCACAGAGGTGGCAGTGGCTCAGGACAGAACAGATTCCCTCATAATTCTACATCAAAAGAAGCCTTCAGGACCAGCAGGGTTTTAGGATGGGGGCTTTATGAAGACTGGCAGTGGGATTTGGGGGTGCAGGATAAGGTAGCATTGATACAGTTTCGAATTAAAAGTAACACTCTTCCACATATACAAGAAGCACATGCAGAATGATGAAATCCCAGTAAGGATCTAGGAATTGGAGAAGAAAAATTGAGGAGTGATTTTCTGTGTTCATTTATAGAGAACTAGAATTGTCAGTTTTATGTCCTCCCATTGATGGTGCTGCTAATGGACAAGATTCCACTATTAATATGTGTTAGTTTTTTTAAGTCTGAATAACACTTAACGATATATTGACTATTTAACTGAAGCCCACAAGAGGGAAGATTTCAGGAAACGGAATCCTCGTTGCATAGGGGCCAAGAAGGAATTATTCTAAAAGTGATAATAACAAACATTCTAATGTGGTTTTATGAAAATCAAAGAGCAAAGATCTGTCATAAAACACAAATAATGGTTCCAAGTGAAATGTTAACTCACATTCATATTGTCAGAATTAAAAAAAAAAATTATAAACGGAAACTTTTATACCATAATACCTGGCCAAATTCGATTAGAATTTTCAACAAGGAGGCTGTCTCAGAAAGGCTAAAGCTATAATTATATTCAGTTTTATTAAGCATGACTGAATGTGTGTATATCCAGCTGCCCTGTCAGAGAAGGTGAGATGTTGATGTGGTTAGATGTGTGTCTTCCCTTGTCCCTGCGCTGTCTCTTCTTTTCCCTTGCTTCTGTCCCCATCACAGTGAATATCTTTTGCATCTCCTGGAACCAGTATGTGGCCCACCGAGTGCTGCTAGTTCCGTCTTAGCACCAGCTGAAGCTCTGTGAGAGGTTCCTGGTTTCTATTCCTCATATCTGCCCCTCTGAAAGCGCCAGCCAGCCGCCCTCTGCCAGCTCTGTCCTGGTGGCCAGTGCATTGTGCTGGGTGGGCCGCTGCCGTCTTCGCATCCCCGACCCTCCCATTAGGGAGCCCGTGCCCCAGGCAGACTTTTTTTCTGTTGTGTGTGGGGCAAGCCAGCTCTTACTGTTTGAGGTTGCTGGCAAAGAGTCTTCCAGGAATAATGAAGTTTCAGAAAGCATGAAGAGTTTCAGAGAAACACAATAATCTGTGGCACATCAATGCCTGGCTCGGAACACTCCAGTGTGGCACCGCCAGTCAGGCCTATTTCATCTGGATGCTCTTAAGTGTGTTAGATTTTGGTCCCGTCTTAAAGAGCAAGTTCGTCAGTCTGTTGGCCAAAAAATGCTGTCATAGGTGGGTAGCTCTGCCCAAGCTGGCTTGTTTTATTTATTTATCCAGTAATTGAAGTGCTAGAAACGAGCCCACCCTCCCCACCAGGTGAGTGCGTTGTGGACAGCTGTTCTCCTTCCTGGGGTAAGAAACATCTATCTGATGTCAGGGTCAGGCCAGCCTAGCCCACAGCAGGCCAGAAACGGCAGACCATCATTTTTCTTACATCATTAGGAAAAATACACAAATCGAGAGAAGAACCACTGTGCAGAATTTGTCAGAGTTTTGGAGGTCACCACCACATCCTTCATTAGAAATGAAATGACAAAGAAAGACTACATAAGGTACAGTCACCTCCAATATGAAAAGCCAGTCATTTTTAAATATGAAATAGAAATGATAGAATAAGAAATAAATTCCATGTATGCTTACAACTTTAGAAACAACTCATGACTTTTGGAAGGTGTTAGAACAGTTTGCTGGTGTGTGTTGATTCATACCCATGTAGGACTTGGGTCTGTGTAATCAAGAATATATTTTTTAAACAGTACATTTAAAATTCATTAAAAAAATTGACCTTTCAAAAAAAAGAAGTTAGTGTCCTGCCATTCTGTCAGCTGGCAGGGTCAGTACTGTCAAATGAGTGTCATTTTGAGAGTTCATAGCCTATTTTTAGGATTAGGGTTCCAAGCATCACGTGGCCCCTGTTGGGAAAAAGTGCTCCCTGGAACCATTTCTGCAAAGTGCCAGTAACTTGACTGCGGTATAAAATGTGCTTTTCCATATTAACTTTCTTGCCAAAGATCAATCTCATTAAATGTTTTAATATACCTATTTTAAGAGGGATTGTTATATTTGCCACAATGAGGTGCTGGGCCCCAGACAAACGGTGTACCTGCTGGGTCCCTGACCACCTGCTGGGTCCCTAGTCCACCTGCTGGGTCCCTAAGTCCACCTGCTGGGTCCCTGACCACCTGTTGGGTCCCTAGTCTGCCTGCCGGGCCCCTGAGCCCGCCTGCTGGGTCCCTGCATCCACTGCCGGTCAGAACTCACTCTGCACACAGTCCGGCTTCAGGCCAGAGAGACAGGGATGCAGGCAGTGTCCACCATGGTCTCTGCCTTAAATGTGGTTTCCTTTAAAAAGGAGGAGGAGGAAGAAAAGAGGAGGAGCAGGAGAGGGGAGGGGGAAGGCTTCTGTCTGTGGAACCATACAGTACCATGGCCTCAGGCTCCGGCATCCTCGGTTGCTGTCCAAAGAAATATGTATGAAGTTTTAAACTTTAACAAGAGGATGATAGGCACACCCTGGTGCCCTGGTCTAATGCCATTCACAGAGTACAAGTCCTCACGGGAGGATTCTGTGTGAGGAGCGGTGGGTTAGGGATGCTGGAGGGACCTGGGTGTGAACGTGGGCTGAGCATCCCGTAATCTCTCCAAGTTCATCTTTGCTGAGTTAACAAGAATTTACATCCTCTGTCCCAAGAGCCATTCGCTCAGTTACCAAGGGAGGCGCCTAGGCGCCTGCTCCCCAGCCGACCATCCTTCCTGACTCCGGCTCGCTTGCTCCTGGAGGTCTTGGTGTTTGGAGGGCTCTGAAGCTGGCACGGGCGGCCAAGTGCCTGTGTGTCTGCTCAGCTCTGCCTGGGTCCCTCGTCGTTTGTCGGGACCCTTGCCCACCTGAGGCCTCCGCTTCCCTCTCTGAATCTTTTTGCACCCTGGTTGATAAGACACCCTCCCGCCACTGTGGCCCTCAGGCCCACACAGACCCCAGAACCTGACCTTGCAGGATGGCAGTAATGTGTGGCTTGCTGACTTTCCTGTCACTTTGTAGACTGGAAATTCTGTTAAGATAGTCTCCCCAGTTGTTTTTCTGAATTGTTTGGACTTAGGTTTTATGTATTATTGCTATAAATTTGCATGTGGAGCCCATTCTCCCAGGTTGGAACTGTGCCTCTGCTGACACAGCTTTGTTCCTAGTTCCCATCTCCCCTTTAACGGGCTGGCCTCCACACACCTGAGGGTAGGGTGCCCTCCCAGGAGATGAGATGCACGTGTGCTGTGGTGATTCACTACAGCAGGTAAAAGACCCAGGAGGTTGGGCTGCGTCCGGCCCCTCTCTCCACCTGCAATCAACATGTTAGAAATCATCAGTAAGACACTGAGGGACTCCCGGGTACAGTCAGTGTGGTCTCACTGCGCATGCTTACTCTGATCCAATAATCGACACCCTGGCGCCGTTGTTCAGCCAGCTGTGAGTCCCCGCAGTGTTTCTGCACAGGCGACCTCCTGAGGAGCAGGAGGGCTGCAGCCAGGGCATGGGGCTGAGACTTCTGCCCGGTACATACAGTAAATTGCCTTTACCCTCTGCACCTTTCTGTCTTGGAGCAGAGACAGCCAGCTTTCTGTGCTCTTACGATAGCATCTCATTTGTCCTGTACTATCCCTCGCAGGTGCCTTTATATATTTTGTGGGTGTGTGTATTTTCAATTTTTGTCAACACCTCAGGGTAAGGAAAGTAACAGCTCTGACCTGAATATACACGTTGCTCCGTTGCAGCTTTTCTGGATCCCCAGAATGTGCCCATGCTGATCGGTTCTTCATTCTTTAAACATTTATCTTTCAGAGGGAGTTGCCAAGGGCAGATCTTTCTTTTCATTCAGAGATAATCTGGGTGAGGCCCTGAGTCCTCTGCTGCGCCCTGTGCAGCTCCGACCGTCTCCACCCTGCTGGGGAAGCCGGGGTGGCTCGCGGGGGGCCGCGGGGAGGGCCCCTCGCCCGTGGAGCTGGCAGCGGGGACGGTCTGCGCGTCCACCACGCGGGGGAGCCCGAGAGCAGTCCGGCCGGCCCCAGGGGCTCCCTGCAGCTTGGGGTTTCGACCCCCTGCAAAATGCTGCCTTGACGACAAAACGACCGCTCGACTCTCTGCTGCTTGGCAGGAGTTCAGGCACTGCGTTCAGCTTCCCGGCTTTAAAGGTTTGACTCACGATGCAAAGATGTTAAAATGGAATTAAAAAGGGACATTTTTATTAGATGTTTCTAGAACCTTTTTGGAAGTCTGGGTCTGCGTGTTCAGTTCGGATCTGTCGCTCCGCTAGGAGGTGAGAGCTTGAGGTCGCCGAGGCGGGGTCTGGCCTCAGGTGACTAAAGCCCGGGAGGCACGGGCACGAGGCGCCGCCTGCTGCAGGACCAGCTCGCCTAGGGAGTCGGGCTTATTAAGGCAGGCGCTTCCCCCATGGCACCCCTGAATCAACATGCTCGCTTGTTCTCCAGGGACCGAGTTCTCACGCATGTCCGTTTACAGGTGGATTTTACAGGAAGAGCAGCGGCAGCTGGGAAGTGTGTGCTGCGCCATCTGCCTCTCTCCCCAGAGGTTCCCATAAAGTCTGCAAACATGGGTTTAGGGAGGGACACTCCGGGATGGTGACCGGCCAGCCCGTGTCCCTTTAGACACATTCCATTGACTGCGAGTTGACATCCAGGCTCAGAAACCGGCTACATTTTTGTATCCAAAAACCTGAAGGAAATTTAAAAATCATTACTGGGCTCGTTCAGATTCCGATCACATTCCTCTTGCTTTGCCTTCATTTCTGTGCTTTCTTCCTGTGTCTCTTCTTCCTGATGGAGGACAGTGGGCATGCGCCGGCCTCGCTGCAGGTTGTCTCAGAAGCTGCTGGTTCCCAAGCCGCCACAGGCGGGGCGTGCCTGCCTGCCTACTGGGGTTCCTCTGGCAGCCACGACCAACTCCGCAGGCTCGGCCCCAAGTCCAGGTGGGGGACCTGGGCGGCCCGGCGGTTTGGTGCTCGGGGGTCCTGGGCTGTGGCGGGGCAGCAGGTGTCAGCTCCATCCCAGAGGGTGTGAGCTGGGGTCGGGTTGGGGGCATCCCCATGTCCCGGAGAATCGGGATGCTCAGCTTTGAATCCAGGGCTCCTCAGGGCTGGTACACGCCCACTGTGTGTGCTGAGGTTTGTGCAGGTGAATGCATCTTGGGGTGGAGGGCAGGGGTGCGCCCGGAGCGCGTGGTGCTGCAGGTATGCATGGGGGTGGCCCCCAGGCCCGCTGTGCACACCACGGCCCTTTCTTCCTGGAGTGGTCATGGCAGCCCTTTTCTTCAAGATCTCATCCTTGCTCTTCCTTCTTTATCCTCAATTTTAACAAAAAATGACAAAAAGATTTCATTGGCTGACCAAAGGTAGAGGTAGATCTCTCTGCTTCTGTCTCTGTCTCTACCTCCCCCGTCTCTCTCTGGCCCTGAGGCTCCCTGCAGGCTGCCCAGTGTGAACGTGGCCACTCCGAGCCCTTCTGCCTCCTGCGGTGGCCTAGGCTGGCCACAGGAGGTTTGGCAGCCCCGTGGCCCTGCGTGCTGGGCTCAGGGAGGCCAGGTCAGCCGCTCCCCGCAGGCAGGGGTATGGAGAGGCCCCAGCTGGACGGCTCCATGGGCTGAAAGCTCCGAGAAGCACATATGAATTAGCCCAGAACTTGGCTCAGCCAAATTCTAGCCAGACTTTTTAAGAATCACAAATTTTTTTTCACCCTTTTTTCTATAATTCTTTTGGGTTCCCCAGTTTGCTGAGAACTCAGGGTAGCTCTCTAAGTTTGCAGCTCTTAGGTCTAGACCTCCCTTCTGGCTCCAAATTGCCAAGGAAACTGTGGCCAGGAGTCGGTCTCCACCCTGGTCCCGCAGGTGGGGGAGTGGGAGCCTAGCAGTGCCCAAGGGCAGAGGGTGCAGGCTGGGGTGCAGCCATGATGCCGGGGGGATGGGCTGGGATGTGGCAGGGGATGCAGCCCTGATATGGGGGTACAGGCTGGAAGTACCATCATGATGCTGGGGGGACAGGCTGGGATGCGGCAGGGGATGCAGCCCTGATAAGGGGGCACAGGCTGGGGTACAGCCCTGATGCAGGGGGTCCTGGATCTGACACTTCACTCTCTCATCTTTAGGGCAGGGGCACAGTCTGCTGCTTCACCCTGACACCAGACAGGGCCAGGATGGGGCCGCTGGCTTTGGGTCTAGTTTATGAGTTTTCTTTAAACATGAAATAATTAAATGACAGACTGTGGGGCAGACCTGCATGCCCCGTGCCACCTTTTCTCCCTGCAGCTGTTTTGCGTGGGTAGAGGTCACGGTTTTCAGGAGGCGGGGGCTGTGTCCACCTGGCGGGGGCCACTGGAGGGCAGCTGGCTCTCCCCACTGTGGGCAGCCAGCCCTTCTCTCTCCTGTGCTCTCTGCTTGGAGGTGTCATGCTCACGTTCTCTCTTCGCCTTCCTAAAGCTCACCTGTGGAAGCGTGGTTGGGACTCACTCTCCCGTGGAGGTCTGTGATGGAATCCTGCAGAGGAAGCAGAGGAGCAGCCCGGCTGGCCTTTCTCCCTGCTGGGGTCAGGGGTCACGGCCAGGCTGTCGGGGAGGCTGCTGGGTCGTGGGGTCGTGGGTACTGCGACCCCATGACCATCCTAAAGCCCATCCTAAGATCGGGTCATCCACTCTGGATAATGCTGCCAGCTGCCCATCTGCACGCATTCCCAGGTGCTTCTTGGGCCTTGAGGCAGGTGACAGTGATGCGCCCTGTAAGCCTGTGTGATGGGTCTTTACCGTCTGCGACCCCACTCTCCACACGTGAGGCCTTATACTACGCAGGGCTGCGGGCTCCCTGCAGCCAGCAGGGAAGAGCCCAGCCCAGCCTTTGTGTGTTGATGCCTGTGCTCGGGGACCCCGGAGCGCTGCAGGAAGGACACTAGGGTGGGCATGTGGGCATCAGTCTCCCACTTTCAGGGTGTCAGGACATGGGGGCTGGTTTCTGGGCATGGCTGGGTCACCAGTGGACCATTTTAAAGCTGGCTTCACACATCACTCCAAAATGACACTGCCTGGACTGTGTCACCAGGGAGGAGACTGGGTTTGCGTGTCTGCCCTGGGAGCAGTGATGGGCAGTGCACAGAGGGCTGGGTTGATGGGCTGTGGCTGTGGCTGTTCCCGGGGGCGGGGCTTCCCTGCTGTGAATGTCCGTCCGGTTTGGACTTGAAGCAAAGCTGGGCCATGTGGTGGGTCCTCCCACACCCAGCCCTCTCTGATCCAGGCCTGGTGATCCCTCAGCAGGGCTGCTCCAGGACATCTTCCCTGGCACCACTTGGTGACAGCCTTACAGTGACTTAGATGTGGCAGTCCTGGCACCAGGGTGTTGGAGTGTCCTTTGCTCATGGTCGTCTGCATGGTACTGGGTTTTCAAATGCTCTCCAGATGGAGGCAAGACCAGAGGGAAGGCGCAGCACGTTTCAGGAGGGAGCTTCAGGAGTTCTGGCATCAGGTACTTTTATCAGGAGGGGAATATATGCATTGCTTCAGGTGATGAGCAGGTGTCACTGCGTGGCCAGGCTGCAGGGCTGCCCTGGAGGGCAGGGGGCAGGGGGCACAGGGCAGAGGACAGGTGGAGGCTTGGGGGGACAGGGCCTGCGCTCCTCCCCACAAGGCCAGGAGCCTTCCTCAGGGTGTGCTGGGGGGTGTGAGCCCAGGAGTATGGACACGGGCAGGGCAGTGGGGACCTGCCAGGCTGCAGGGAACAGGCTCGTGCAGACATGTGGATGGTAGTCCTTCATGCCACGCTCAGTTTCTGTGGTCTGGAAAATGGCACCAAGTTTGGGAGAGTCAGGCTTCCTCAGACCTTCACTAGGCACTGGGCCTGACTCGTCTTGTGGAGAGATGTCTCCCCAGGGGGGTGTCAGGTGGGGCTGCCTTAAGCCCTCGGAGGGACACAGGACACCTTCAGGGAAGTGTCCCCACTGAGTCTGCTCCTGGTGGCACTCCACGTGGGGCACTCAGACCTTTCCCACCATTCTGATGAGGGGAGGGGACGCAGGTGGACTGGGCCCCGTGCCCAGGGTCACAAGCCAGTGCTCAAGGGCTCCGTGAGTTCTCGGCACAGCACATTAGATGAGATGCGATCCATGCAGGTCCAAGGATGATTATCTCAGCCAGTGGCTCAGCCCGTGACCATCAAGTGTTTTGTAGACTTGTTCCAGCCGAGGCCACAGAGTCCCCTGGACTCACAGGTGTGGAATCTGGGCCACGGACAGGAAGCACATTGCAGTGGCTGGCGGGAAAACTCTCCAAGCAGATACTTTGAAGATGAGTTCTTCCAGTTATCACACCTAGGATGACACGGGGGAGGTCCTGAAGGTGTTGGCACCCTGGGTCTGGAGCAGGCGCCTGGGTGGAGTGGTGGCCATCTCCCCTGGGGCCGTTGTGGGAACAGCCCTCCATCCCCGCCCACTGGGCACTTCTCTGCACCTTAGTTCCCTCCTCTCTGAATCACACGTGTCTGTCAAGTTGTGGTTGTCTGGCTTCTATTATCTTGATTGATCTGTATTTTTCTTGTGAAAAATTTGAACTCTATCAGAGTCCCCTTGAAGATGCCTTTTAATTTATTGTAAATAAATAAGATGAAATTAACTCTGATCAATTGATATGCCAAAGGTTTACTCAGGTGTCCTTCATTGTGTCAGACAGCTGTGGCTGCCCTCAGGTGGACTAGGCAGGTGACCCAGGCACTTAAATGACCACAGAAGTCCTTGAATGAATGCAACCTCTAATGCCAGTCCCCGCAGACATTTTTTAGGAAGACACGGTGGGATGTCCTTTTGGGGGATTCAAGTAAGTTCTAGAAGCAATAGGACACCATGACAGACGTCTTGGGAAATGACAGTGCGGGTCAGTGTGGCTCACGCAGCACCTTCTCCCCTTGGGGTGTCCCCCAGGCCTCTCGTGATGTTTTGGAAACAGTGTTGTGAGGAGGATTCTTTATCTGAAGTTTGGTAACATTCAGGGGTAATGCAGATGGAAGAGGAGATGAGCCTACTTTGCTGTTTGCCTCAGACATCTGAGAGTTGGGGGAGGCTCAGATCTGTTTGCCAGCCCTTCCCTCGTGGCGGGAAGCCCCAGCTCTGGGTGCCCGGGCACGGGGAGTGCAGCCCTGGCGCTGGGCTCAGCTGCACCAGCTTCCAGCCACGCTCCTTTACTGGCCTGAAGTGTGCAGCCAAAGGCAATACCAGATTTTAACCAGAATGATTTCAGCACCGAAACCTTTGTGGCATCTCTTTTCAGTGTGAAGAGCTTACCTTGGAGGAAATGTGTTCATAACCAAAAGCGTTGCTTTTTAAGATGAACATGGAAAACAATGTGAGCATCCGGTGGCTTTTCTTTGGCCGGATGCCCTGAGGTGATGGGTGAGTGTCTGCGCTGTGTGGGCATACACATGTCCGGAGATCCTTGGACCTTGCGCCAAACTCCAGAAGTCCCTGCATGTCTGCGAGTCCCTGTGCTTTGTGTGACGTTTAGATGGAAAGGGTGAGGAGGGTGTGACCTCAGCCTGCTCTGGCCCCGGGCGCGCTGCAGACGGCAGCCGAATCCCTGATTTCCCGCTCTGGGCTCTCTCAGAGGCGACCTGCCCCGCGTTATGCAAGGCGACCTTCCAGGCGCTCACCTTTCCCTCGGAGCAAATAACTGTGGTCTCGTCTTTTAGTGGCTTCTCCTTTGATGAGCGTGTTGATTTTTATAACATTCTTTTAGTATCTAGTGAGAACCTGATGCTGAGTTTCCGTGCAGATTAAGCATCTTGGGCGTCAACTACAATCCTCGCTCTAGAGGTACATGACGTGAGGTAGGACTTGCCCTGACATCCACGGAGACACGGGTCTTGTGATCCATCTGGTGAGTCAGCAGTAGAGGCCCCCCATGGGAGGTGAGGCACAGGCACCCCCCCAACATGCCCCCCGAGGGCATTGGCTCTCCACGGGAGCTTCTGAGGTGCAGGCTTCTTTCTGGGCACTGTTACTCGGTGTGTAAGGTTGTAGGTGGAGGGCGCCATGTGCACAAATGGACTCACTTGGCATCAACGTGACTTCCCCAGGAATGGTGTCTCCTGAGTACTGTTCACGCATTCTCCACCCCCTTCACGTGGTTTCACCTGGGTGATTCTTGTCCAGATAAGCCAAGAGGCCCAAGCCGTGCCCTTGCCCCCAGCCCACGATCCTCTGGTCCCCTCCTCTGGGGCCTCTTCGGCTCCCTGTGACTTGGGTCCTTGGAACCCATCTGTTGAGCCTGCTCCTTAGGTAACTAAGGATTCCAGTTCTATTAAGTGTGATCAAGGCTATCCTATATTTTGCCGTTCATGCTGCACGCTGGCAGATGGCCCCTGGGGTGATTTCTCTTTTGCAGCAGAGTCGTGGATGTGCTGTGTTAGGACTGCCCAGGATTTGTGGATTAAATGGCCCTTCTGTGCCAAAACACAGCCTCCTCTTCTCCAGGGCCCCTCCCAGGTGACCTTTGCTTTGAGATTTTCAGGCTCCCCTGAGTTCTCTGCTCTGGCCAGTGGCCACCTGTACTCATCCCGGCAGGCCCTGTGGGTCCCGGACCTCATCTACTGCCTTCATACCTGGCTCTGTGTGGTGCTGGACCAAAGGCAGATGACTTGGAACCCCAGGACCCCAACAGTGAATAGAAATGAGTCTGTGAGCTTCACAGGCACATTTAGGGAGGACCAGAGCATTACCCCAGAAGGTGGAAGCCCCTGGATGAAGGTGTGCACCAGTGGAGGACAGAGCCTGGGCTTGGGGGCTGCTAGCTAGTTCTGTCTACTCTGCGTGAGACATGGTGCGCCCTGGTGACAGAGTGGGGAAGGGCAGAGACCCTGCAGGAAGGGTGGCGCGGGCCGGGAGCAAGGGGGCTATGCTCCCATAGTCCCTAAGGTTTGAGTGGCCTTTGAGCCTATTGGGAGTGATTGATGACGCCCTAAACACCACCTAGTGCTGCTTCCCACCCTGCTTGAGGGTCTGATTCTGCAGGAAGCAGGAGTGGCTCTCGGGACAGCCTACCTGTGAACCACCGTTCATCGGGGGCATTGCCCTCTGACCCCCACCCCAGTCCCACACTCTCGGGTTCTCTGTCCTTCAATCATGCTCCTGACCCAAACACAAAAAACAGAAAATATTACAATGTTGGCTGAGAATTGTCTGCATGATATTGATACTACACCCTTTCCCCCTCTGTATTTATGGATAATCTCATTTTAATAAGTGGAACATGAGTGGTGAAGAAATGAAAACTTCAGGAAATCCGGCCCTGGAGGGAGTGATGGCGCGGTGTCTGTCCGTGTCTGTTGGTTCCCGTCGGCTCTGCTGCCTTCTGACCTACACGGCTGCTCCCTGGGGATGTCAGGGAATAGCACGCACACTGAGGGCTTTGAGAGGGCACTGGAATCAGCCAGTTGTGGTTTTCCCACTTACTGCATGTAGGCGGTGGTAGGAGTTTGAGGTCAGAATGTGAAGGAGTGTGGGGACGGGAGCAGCGACTTGGCCCCAGAAATGAGGGAATTTGGTGGGATGAAGTGGATGTGAGAGGGTGGGGCTGGAAGAGGCGGGGCCTCTAGGTGATGTCCTGAGCTGGCAGGAAGTGCTAGCCTGGAAGGTACTCTCACTGACACCACTCAGGTGAGCACAGGTCTCACTGGGGTCCGGGGCTGTTGCTGAGATGGCTGGTCAGTGGGGGCAGCGCGGGCATGAGGAGGGCGGCTTCCTAGCAGTGAAGCCAGTGGAATAGAGGGGTTGGGGAGTAGCCCAGCTCCCCCCTAGGACTTAAAGTTGGCCTCTGTGGGACAGCAGGTGCAGCTGCCCCACTGCAAGTCCTTGTGCAGCGATTCCCTGGTGATGCTCATTGGCCACAGCCCACCGGAGGGCCAGCCTGTCCAGGGCATTCCCAGGGGTACTAATGTCGTAGTGGAGGACAGATGTGTTCTCTAATATGAAAGACACACTGGGGTTATTGGAAGGGACTGGCTTGAATGCTGTCAGCTTCATGAATAGGCAATTCATTTTACCCATTAAAAAATATATATATAACTCCTGTATCTAAGGTTTGGAACCCAAAGTGTCAGAAATGACTATTACGATATTCCCACAAACCACGAATAGACAAACTTGAGGACATCATGTGCCACAGGCTTTTAAAACTTTTATTATTGAACTTGTAAATGGTAACATTTTGAAGGTTTCCAGATTTCTCTCAGGACTGTATGAGTTAACTTCATCCTGCCATCATAGAAACATGTCTCTGGGACATTGTTGTATTAAAGGAAACCATTTGGGAAAGGCATGAGAAGCCTAAGTAGCAGTGAGGGAATTCCCAGAGTACCTGGTGGGCGCCGCGCACCCCAGGAGCCTGGGGATACTCCACAAACCCGGGTGCAGACAAGCCACCTCGTGGCCCTGAGGGCGGTGGGGCCCTGCAGTGGCCACATGCGGGCACTGGGCTCCGTGCATTGCCAGGAAGCCCTCCCCGAGGGCGCTGCTTGTCGGGGCGGCCCCGGCCATCACGGAGAGGATCCCAGCCGGCCTCTGCAGTGCTGTGTGGCCTCGGTCATTCCACCGGGCCTCGCCAGTGCCTCAGTGCCCCGGCTCTCTCCTCTCTGGATGGAGAGTGAAGCCCCTTGTGGTCTGTGTGCGTGTCACTGGCAGAGAACCATCCACAGCCCTCCTCATCCTGGTTTGGTTTCTCAAATCCTCTTGGCTGCGGGGGGCCAGGCTTTGCACCTGACTTCCAGGCAGTGAGGAGCACACGTGGGGACCCTTTGTCTCCCCCCAGAACTCCTGACCATCTCAGTAGCCGGGCCGCCCTGGGGAGGGAGGGCGACCATGGCTGATGGTCAGGCCCCTGCCCTGGACCCAGGGGCAAGGTAGGAATGGGGACCATTCCCCTTGCTTTTCCCTTTGTGAGCAGTTTCCAGAAGCCTCCAGAGGGAAGTATGTTTTTCACTGTGTTCAGGATGTGCCTTGGCTGGGCTCCCGGCACCTGCACCTGAGGGTGGCGGGGGCCCCACATGGGCCGGTGCCTGTTGGCAGGGTGGGCGCTGGAGCCAGGGAGCAAAGGCCGCAGCCAGGCCGGCCCGCCTCGGCCGCTCTGGGCGCTGCCTTGGGGAGGAGCACACGCTTGGCCCGCACCCCCACTTGCCTCAGGGGAACTCTGCTTGTAATTCGGTGTTAACACAGCCCTACTGTGTGTGGATGTGGTCAGCAGCCAAGCCGATGCAGTCAGACCCAAACGCAGACTATATCTTGTCATGTCGGTTTTATGGTAGGTGAAATATCTCAATGGAGTTGTGAAAACCTGTATTTCACTTTCAGATGCCTGAATTTATCCAGACACGTTTCCTGTTGATCAAGATTGTTTTCCTTACTGACAGATAGTCCGAGCCTGGGTCATTCTTACTGAGATTTTTCTGAAATTCAGTGTTAACACCTGTCATGTGAAAAGATTTACTGTATATATAATGAAACAGGACCAAACAGCTACAAACTCACGTAGTCCTGAGGAAGCATCGCATGGATGATGTGTTTTGTGCCAATATGGATGCATTTCACTAGCCAGGGCCCCTTAACCGCACCTCCGTGGAGTTCTGGGTGGGCACCCTTCACCATTTCTTGGCTCAGCTAAGACATTCTTGTCCAGTCATATCAACACAATGAACAAAATAAGCTGTAGCAAAATGCCCGGGATATTTACCCGCGTTCATATCCTGGCAGTTGAGTGAAAACCGCTGGGTGTCCCTTTCCCACACTGATTAGAGAAGGTGAGGAATGTGTGAGGTCAGGACTGCCGGTCCGCTGCTCTTCCCGGAGCACGTGTTCTCAAGGGACGTAGGCTTTTCAGGTTAGTGATTTTCAAAGCCTGCCTTCCAGAGTATGTGGGTGCCCCCTGAGAAATGCCTGTGACCTGTGAGTGCCCCACAAGGATGGTCTCCCCACCACAGGGACAGAGTGCCGTTCAGATATTACTCTGCAAGTTGATAACGAAGGCTTTTAAGCGCAAAGCTAGTGTCTGCATCACCCGGCCCCCATGTCCGAGGTACCATGTTAACACTGTAACACGCCAGGCAGTTTTCCTGACCCTTCTGCTGCCTGTGGTCTCAGAAGGAAACTGTGCTTACGGTGCAGCTGTAGCAGTTGGGTCCTGTGAGCTGGCCTTGTGGATCGGCTGTCTATGGTGGATCTGGCTGCCCTCCCTGGTGGGTCTCACAGTTCGTCGTGAGTGTTCTTGGTGCTCCATGGGACCCAGGGCCGTGGTGGGACAGGGCAGTGCTGCCTTCTCCTGGTAGCCACAGCTCCCAGGCCTGCAGGAGGCTAAGCTTCCTTCCCTAACTGTGGGCTGGGCCCTTTGTGTCCCTCATTGGCAAAGGGATCTTCATCCCAAAATAAGAGCCGTGTCTTCAGAGCTTCGTCCATGTTCCCTGTGTGAACACCAGAGGGGAAGCAGTTTCAGCAGGGCCTCCTGAGACCCCTCATGGTCGGGACACTCCAGTGCATGCCTCGGTGGGGGAAGTCTGGCAGAGCTGACAGTGGGGCGGGCTTTGCTAGGAGTAATTGGGTGTGTTTTGTAAACAGATATGGGTTCACTAGTTTATATAAACATGAAGATTTGGCTGGTTGAGTGTAGGGAGCAGTAGAATTCAGAGGGTCAGGGATTGAATACAGAAGCAATGTTCTAAATCTTTCTGTTTGTAAATGGTGTCCTGAAATCAATAAACGTTAGCAATCCAGAGCATCATGCAAATTTAGGCCAGCACCAAAAGCCAGATCCCATGCTTTTGTGGTAAAAATAAACAGTGTTTGATTCCCTACCAACTTAGCCGATCAGTGCAGATGACATTTATGAAGACAAAGAGCATTTACCACGGGTGAGTATTGCCAAGATTGCAGTCTCATTACAAATGCTTTCTCATCTCTTCAAGAAAATTGCATGGAAATTTCCAGTCCACTCAATGAAATTGCACATATGTATTTTCCCTTGTCTTTGGGCTAGAGGACTAAATTAGAAACAATAATTTTCTCTAAGATGGATCTGCTCATAGAAAATACATACAAAAGTTTAAATATATTCATTTTCTCAAACTTGGCCTTTCTCAGTGACCATGCATGTGATTTAGTGCAGAAATTCTCATAGTCTGAGTCAAGTCTGATATCCATCAGATCGCCCCACCGTGCGGGATGCAAATGATCTGTGGCATGGAGCCCAGAAGTGCTATTTCTAAAGTGGCTTCTTCTGGTGACCCTTATGCACAACAGCATTTGGGAATCATTGACTTAATCTTTCTATAGAAGGTCTTTTAGAAATAAGGTTCCTGCTCTTCTGTTTGTATGGCATCTTTTCTTTCTCATGAAAAAGACCTGCCAGTTAAGTAATTTTACCATATATGGATAGTTTATTGTTCCAAAAAGTCAAGTATTAAGGTTGGCCATCTGTGACATGACTTTATTCTATGTTGAGCAAGGATAACCAAACTTCTGGAAGATATTTCTATTCCAGGATCCCATAAAGTGTTTCTCTGACATTTTATTTCTTGGTGACATCATATTAGATGCATCTAAGACCACAATTCCCTGGAGACGCAAGAGTAGCAAGAAACCTGGATTCTTTCCATTGCCATTTGAAGCACTTCCAGGATAATTTTTACCAAAACAACAAACGAATAACAAATGTGAGATGCTGAGAGTCTATTCTAGATACACCCACAGGATTGATTTAATTTTGTAATAATACTGGGATTTGCACTAGGCAGATCAGTTTTTCAAGTGGTCCTTTCAAAAACCTGAAGATAGTATGTAAATTTTAGGGTGGGCAGAGGACTGCCACCTGGAACTATGGGTTGTGGGATGCAGCAGATAACCCTGTCTCATGTTTGCTTAGATGGAACTTTCCACATTGCTGTAATAGTAAACACTGTTGCCTTTGGGCATCTTGATTCGCAGCCTGGTAAGACTTGCCAAATAGATTTTACTTGTCATCCTTCATGCAAACAACTGGAAATGCAGGTATCTTTCCCTCCAAGGCATGAACTAGGCCACCTGCACAGAAAGGTCAGTTTCTTAGGCACAAAATCACTTTTCTTTTTGTGTTTCATCTTTTACTAACACTGCAAGGTGAATGCAGACATTCTTTTATCTTATTCTAAAGTCTTAGACTAGGGTGTGTACGATACCTTGAAAAGCTACCCACAAGGTCTTCTCTCTCCTAAGAGGGTCGCTGGCGGGTGTGTTGGCAGTTTGGGGGCCCCTGGGACCGTGGGGGCGGGTTATGATTCTCACACACCAGCACGCATTAGCTCTGCACGTCTGCTGCCCACGACTGCCCAGTCGTCTCCTCTGGTGTGGAAGACTGTCAGTCCTGTCCAAACACCTCGGCTTGACTGAAGCCAGATGCCACCTGTGCTCCAATGACATCCTCTGAGTTTGGTGGAGGCTGAGGTGTCCGCCCCTGCCTGGTACAAACATGCAGGCCCTCACCGTTTTGCCTGGGTCTGCTGCCACTGTAAAGGGTGAAATGGCGAGCTCAGGGGTCAGGGCCTCCAGCGATGGCACCGTTTGCTGCCAGGGGTTGCGCGTGTCTGGACGCCGGGTCTCCCCTGCATCCTGGCCCTCCTGGCTGTGAGGTTGTCCATCAGTGAGTCCAGGGCTTTGCTGTCACTGTCTTACCCCACCTCCAAAGCCATGAAGAAAGATCACATCGTTGAGTTCTTCTTAAAGGAGAATAAGGCCCCAACCCCAGTTCTGCCTGCAGTGGCTCCAGGGGCTGGTGGCCTGGCCGGGGTGACCTTTGCGGTACGTGGAGCTGCAGGTTACAGACCATGTGGCAGGTCCAGGGGCTCCCCTGCGTGGCTGGAGACAAGGCAAATGAGAGAAGCATGCAGGACGCCCCGTCCCTGTCACTTGGGAGGTGGACAGTGAAGGACTTACCATGTCCCTTAACGGAGCATCGCCTACACCCATGGGTGCAGTGGTGGTGGGCTCCTTTGGTGTCAGGATTGCTGTGAGAGTGTGAGTGTGGGAGAGGGTGTGTGTCCAGGTGAGTCTGGCTGAGTCTCTGCAATCTTGTGTGACATACGTGACATGACAACATTGTACATGCTCGTGTCTGACTCTGTGTGACATGACGTGACAGCACTGTACACATTCATGCCTGATTCTGTGCTGCATCCCCAGGTGCCCCTTGCCCTGCTCACACCTGCCCACAGTGAGGTGCACACTCCCGTGGGGAAGCAGGCTGGGGTTGGGAGGAAGGTGGCCCCTGCGTGGCCCTCATGCATGTTTTACCAGATGGGACACATCCTGAGCATCACCCTCTGTGTTTATGTAGAGGGAGGGCGGTGCTGATGGACCCCTGCCCCTGTTGTGAGTCAGGCTGGGGCTGTAGAGACCTTCATGAGCATGTGGCTTCCTCACTGTGAAATGTCCCAGCACTGACTGGCTCTTTCCAGCCTCCACCCAGGAGCCCTGCCCCGTGCCAAGCTCTCTCTGTCCTCTCATTGAGTGCTGGGCCCTCCCTGCCCAACACCCGCCATCCTGGTAATGCCACTATGTCCATGGCTTCAAATGCCATCTACACTCCGATAAGTTCCAAATTTATCTGTTCTATCAACCTCAAGAAACATATAGAACTGCCTCCTTGATGCCTGCCTTGCCCAGCTGCTCAGGCCGCTCACTGCCCAGCTCCAGGGCCCTCGCTCAGCCTGCACAGGAACGAGGGCCTGGCCCCAGCCTGTGATCTGAGAGGCGGCAGCTTTTGCAGCTATTTTTTCATGTGGAAAACTCGGAGCAAATGACAGTCGCCACTAAGTATTGGCCTCCTGCAGTGTTTTATACTTTCTGACACTGGGGCATGGAGGCGCGTGAGGCGGGTCACATGGAGGTGCATGAGGGGTCAGGTGACAGCGACAAGGGGGTCAGGTGGCTAGACTACTACCTGGCTCTGGAGTGCGATGCTTCTTCATTTCACTTTCAAATGGCACCGCAATGCTGGCCCTAAAGAAAACCAGCTTCTCGTCCTAGGACTAAGGTTTTGATACATTTTTGAAGGAAAAACAGAAAAATGAATAATGTAAGATAGATTTGGCTCTTTCAGATCATGTTGCTTCATACTGAGCTGACGCTCACGGTCTGACTTACATCAGCCGTCTGTCATTTCAGGAAACCATGGTGTGACAGGAGAGTTTGGGACCAGAAAGACTGAAATTTGCACTGTGGCTTTGTCATGGGCCACTGTGGACTTGTTATGTCCTTAAATTCCTGGTCTCCTCAAATGAAGATAACGGTGCTCCTTGCAGAGTTTTGGAGGCCGTGGTGTGAACGGCAGCTAGCATCCTGCCTGGAGTGCACATGGTCATCACATCGCAGCGCCTGCTTCTCTGTTCCCTGTGGAAGCAGATTGAGGCCACTTGCTCACTTTCATCTTCCTGAGACATCAGTGAAAGAACGCCCCCGTGCCAGGCACACACAGAAACACTGGCTGCGTAAAGATGGCTAGCGCCCTGCCCGCGTCCCACCACACCATGTAATCCATGAGGACAGCAGGTCTCTACTGTGGGTCAGCTCCATATGAAAACCGTGGGAGCCTTGGGGAGGGAGGGGTGGTGAGCCTGCCCGGGTAGGGTGGATGCGAGCCCTGGGGATAACCCATGGGATGCTGAGGCTGAATCTGGGGACAGGGGACGAGACATACTAGGGTCGTTGGGGACCTGCAGCTGGTGTCCCCATGGCTCACTGATGGCAGGACACCTGTGCGGCTGGGAGGGTGACGTGCTGAGCAGGGCTGTGGCAGACAGAGAAGAGAGAGGCCCTGAGATGGGCGAGGGTAGCAGGGAGCTGCCCCTCCACGCATTTAGAGGGCATCGGTGGGTGGGGCACCAGGAGGGACAGGCGGGAGGAGGAGGAGGCTGGAGGTAAGGTGACTGGCGGTGTCTGGGTCCTGTCGCTGGCTCTGCTGAGTGACGGAGGGTGTCGGCTCATCGCAGGTTCTGTGTCCATAAGCTTCTCAACAACACCGTGGGCAAAACTGTTATTGCAACTTCACAGAAGAACACATGGGTACAAAGAGACAGAATGAGGATTTAAGCTAGATATTTCTGACTCAAAACTTGTGTGTTGAACTGTAGAGGGCAGCTAGAAATATCTGAGAGTCTTGGCTACGTTTCAGGTTCTGAGGCGTCAACACAAATGTGGTGGTGAGAGTGATGCGGAGATCATCCCGACGCATAATTTTCATTATGATTCATGGTTCCATAGAGGAGAAAGGGATGCCTGAGCTGATCTAACAGAGGCTTGGGCCGCATGTTCGATTTTTGCTGTTGCCTTTAATAACCTGCGCTTCCTACTTCACTATTGACACATGTCCATTTGGGTGCCAGAAATATGTTTACACATTTAAGTAGTTATATGCCTTAAATATTTGAAGTATTTTTGTAAGTTAAAAATAGAATGTATAAGAAGTCATTTTTTTAAAAAAAGAAAAGTTGTTCAGGTCCATTGTAGAAATTTGGAAATAGAAGAGCCGATGAAAACAGCACCAGCTTTTTGTAATATTACCCAGGGAGTAAACATAAGGCTTTGTACTACTGACCCTGTGATCCTTCACTGTGTGTGTGTGCACGTGCACATGCTGGGTATGTATACATATACACCACACGCTGCATACGTGGACATATGCATACATGTGTGTGTGCATATGTATAGTGTATGTAAACCTGAAATTTTCTACCTTTGCATCTTACTTTTTTGTATGAAAATACTTTCTACATATTTTATATGATTTTTAATGGATTAATACATTTCTGATGCATAGATTTGCAGTAATTTATCCAAACCTTTTTTGTTGGGTATTTAATTTCTTAAGGATTTATTTTGCTATCAAAAATAATATTGCAATGAGCATGTTTGTGTGCTTTTCTGATTTTTTTCCTTCACATATATTTTGGATGTAGAACCATTGGGCATCATCATTTCAAAGGCTCCTGACACATAGCATAGAATTTGTCAGGGTTCCTGTGTTACAAGACATTTGGAGCTGTTAGAACCTCTCTGAGCAAGGTACTGCTTGAAGTGCAGAATCAACAGATTTATTTCCCTTGGGTTTCAATCTAAGAACCAAAATTCATTATAAATTTTGTGTGCGATACTACCAATGACTCCAAATCTTAAATGGAAGTTGACTAAGGATATTTTTGAGGCTCAGTTAAGGCTGGTTGGCTGCAAACGCTCGGTCTCTGCAGTTTCATTCTCCTGTGCTTCTGCACTTTTCAAATCCTGTTCTCAGCCAGGAGCAGATGGGCTCAGGTCCGGGACTCCACGTCCAAGGCTGCGAATCGCTCGGACGGCTCCCCAAGCCTCAAGCGTCTGAGACTGTCGCCCACAGCCCTGCGCCGTCAGCTGGCCCCACCGCATGCCCCTGCGCCCACACCAGTGCCCTCCGCCTCTTCAGCTTACAGAGCGTGGACTGTGGGCTGTGGCCCTCTCGTGCGGGGCCCGCGGCCCAGCCTGTGTCTAGATGGGCTTCCAGCCCTTGCTTTCCTCTGGGGAGTGGGAAGGGCTGGTGTTTTGATGACCTCTTTCCTCAGAGCACTGACAAGGGCAGTTGGGCATTCGGGGCACACACAGAGCCCCTTCTCCCTCAGGTGGCCCTCCCGGTGACGGAGCAAGAGGCGGTGCGAGGAGGAAGGCCTCTGCTCCCACCTGGGGGCCCTGTCGCTTACTGCTGGGATGGCGGCTTGGTGACGGGAGAGTGCATGTGTGTGTTCACCGTGTGCACGTGTGTGCACTGTGTGCGTGTGTGCGCATGTGTGAATGTGTGTGCATGCTTGTGTGCACTGTGTGTGCACGTGTGTGCATTGTGTGTGCGTGTGTGTGTGAGCCGGCGGAAGGGATAGAGCTTCCGCGGCGACGGTCGGCAAGCTGCCCCTGAAGTGCTTGCTTTGTCCGGAGCTCCGCAGGATGGAAGCCTCAGAGCCTGAGGCGGCTGCCCCCCGATAGCCTTGCTGCCTGACGGAGCATCGTCCCGGCCGACTGAGGCCTCGCGAGGAGGGCACTGTCCTGGCCCCGCTCTGCCACCATCACTGTCTCCCTGGGGTGCTGCGGGGCGCGCCGCCCTCGTTGGCCTTTGCGGTGAGGGGCTTGGTCTGCGGCAGAGCTTCGCCCGCAAGCTGTGGTCAGGGGATCCCGCATCCTGGTCGCCTGATGGGGGCCCTGAGGCCCACCCCGTCCTGAGCACCGAGTGAAGGGGGAGCCGTGCTGGGTAGTTTCTCTGCCACAGCTTCCCCACGATGGGCCCTGCTCCGGAGGTTAAATTCAGGCCTAAGCGAGCTACTCCTCTGCATGCGAGTCTCAGTCGCGTCTAGATATCCTTTCCCAAAGCTGCAGGTGCGGCCACGCCGCGGTCATCTGCCGAGGGTCCTGTTACAGCGTTTTAGCGGCCGGTACGTGAAAACTTATCTGACTGTTCAGTTTGCTCAGATTTTGTCGTGGTTCTACAGCATTTTGCAGGAAAATAGTGCTGGTTCCAACTCTCTACTGTTCAAGTCCGCATCTTGTAACTTTTCACTACAGAGTAAAAGTCCGGGCTGGGACCTCAGCCTTCACAGAATTGCTTTTAATAGCGGAGAATCACACACGGAGCAGGATCGCACTGCGCTGCGGGGTGCAGTGGCGTGGACGGGCATATTCCAGGGCAGTGAGGTCCTCTGTGAACTGATCGGCAACATGCAGGCCAGGGAAGTGCAGATCACGCAGGAATGGGTTTTGTCTTTTTGGTTTTTAATCACCTGGTTCATGCATTCAGTTTTGGCAGGCCCTGTAAGTACTGCATGTGAGTGTACAGAAGGTGGGCAGCTAGCGGTGGAGGCTCAGCAGATCAAGGGACCCTGGAGAGGAGACCAGGGTGCCTTCCGAGACACCTGCAGCCTCCTGCAGGCGCGCTTAGGACTGCACCCACTGCTGGGGGCGGAGTTTAGGTGGGACAGAGTCGTTCCTGAGAAGGGATTCTGCCCTGCATCTCTCAGGCCCCTCCACATTGGAGGGGTCCCAGGGTACCCCGGCCCCACTCTCCTGTCCACCTCAGCTGCTGGCCACTTCCCGGCCGCACAGAGCAGACTTCCTGTGTTCACCTCTGGTCACTGTTGTCCTCCTCGAAGGGCCTGTCATGCTGCACCTGTCCGGGTGCACCAGTGTCGTCTCTGAGCATAACGGGCACAGTGAGGTCGGTCCTCCAAGAGCTCCAAGGCCCCTCTTCTCCGCAGCTCACACCCCCAGGATTTCTGCTGTTCAGACACCTCCTCGGGCCACCTGTCGCCACTATCCTTGGTCTTCTGACGCTGGCTGGGGTGAGTGTGCCACATAAATGGGCTCATCGCAGGCATAAGTGACCCATCCTCGGCTTATAAATTATCCAGACCCCATTCCCTCTCATCAGGCTGGCAGCAAAAGTGGTCTGTTTTAGGATATACAGAGTGCAGAAAAGAACTGGGAAGTTTGTTTCCTAATGGATTTTAGTATTTATTGAGCCTCCTCACTCATGTGGCAATATGATGTGTAGGAAAGGAGTTCATACAGAGTGAATTTGAAACTACCTTTTAATCAAAGGATATGTACACACATGCCCACAATCCACATATAGATGTGGTTCTCTTTCCCCTTTTGAGTATTTTTTGTGTGTGGGGGGGTAATTTCTATATAACTTTCATCTGTAAAGTAGTAAAATTAACAATTATTGTGACTGGAGTTTTTTAATGTGATGATTTCTACAATGTTATTTTGTTATTTCTCTCCTTTGCTATTGTGAGGCAGCCCATCTGTGTTTGTGTCCTACACTGTCATGGCAAATTGCTGTCCACAGTAGACAGGCAATCTCTCGCCTGGAGGGAGCAGGTGTGGGCAGGTGTGGCAGGGCCGGGTCCTGGCTGGGTGGGGGGCTCTGGTCCAGGCCTCTCCGGTGGTTACTGGCCATCTTGGATGTTCTTGGGCTTGTGGACACATCCCCCCACCCATTTGTCTTGCTGTAGCCTTTTCTCTCTGACGTCTGTGTCCTCAGTTCCCCTTTTTATAGGACCCCAGTCATATTGGGTTAAAGGTCACTCCCTTCAGCATGGCCCAGTCTAATGTAACTGATTATACCTGCCACAGTCCTTTTTCCAAAGATGGTCCCACTCTGAGGTGATGGGAGGTAGAACTTCCCATATGAAATGGGGGGGTGGTGGTACACAATTCAACCCATATCACTGGTGACTGGATGTGGGGTCCACTAACTGAGTGGAACCTCATCATAAGTCAGTCATGCCTGCAAAGACCCTATTTCCAGATATGGTCACACTCACAGGGACTGGGGTTAAGTGCATACATATTTTTCAGGGGAAGGACACAGTTCGACCCACAATAAGATCTAGAAAACATGCTTGACCCCGTTCCTTCCATTAGCCTGTGAACACTCAGCCCTGCCTTCGTGCATCTGGGGCAGGTCTTCGTGTTCATGGGAGGAGAGGGGACAGATGTCTCAGACTCCTGAGCATTCCTGTTGGAGGAAGACTTCAAGCCCCGTCCTCTGCGGGGTCATTCTGGGCCCTCCGGCAGCAGTTCTAGAGTGAAGTGAGCGAGGGAGGAAAACAGCGAGCCTCCTCTGAGGCATGTAGCGCCTTGTACAGAATGACACACCGTTGCACCAGGACGCGTGGGCCCCAAAGGGGGCACCCACCCCTTTCCAGGTCTGCGGCCGCACGGAGAGCAGCACCGCCCATCGAGGTGTACATGCCCGTCTCCTGCCAAGCTGCACAGTGGGGACCCTGAGACAAGGAGTCTGCCTGCAGAGGCTTCGGGTTTTAGGCCTCGGTGGGACCTGAGAAACCTGACGTGAACCCCTGGGTTTATAATCATGGAACCTGCCTCAAACTGGGGCAGCCTGTCCCGGGGCAGCTAGCCCAGGCTCAGGAGAGCTTTCAGACTGCTGGTGTAAACACCAGTGACACGGCCCAGGGCTGGGCGTGTTCTGCTGATGAAGCCCAGGCATCTCATCTCTCTTCAGTGCCATTTGCCATGGCCACAAGCTCACTGCTGCCGGGCCCTGGGGGTGAGGCTGAGGCTGCCCTGGGGATGCCAACTCCCTGCTCACATGGGATCAGACCTGGAGGGATCTTCCCCGTCTGCACATCTGCATGTCCCAGAAGGAGGGCAGGTGATGTGCTTTCTCTTATAAAGGACAACCCCATATAGCTCTGGGGAGGTCATCCTTGACAACAGGAAATATTTATGGACCTTCCTGCATAATTCGCGGTGGGTCAGCCCAGTGTTTTCCCAGTAGTTCCCCCATCAGGCCTTCCCCATCATGTATCTAAGTAATGCAGTGGTTCTGATTTGGGCCCAGTGGAAGCTGGATGAGTCTGGGTCATGAAGAAGCCAGAGACAGACAAGACTGAACATAAAAGTGACTTTTTACATTACAATCACAAGTCAGTGTGTGTGTGAGATGTCATGGATGCTAAGATCATATGAAGAAGTTAGTTTCCAATATGCTTGAAGAGTGGGATGAGGGGAGAGGCAGGAATCAGAAGGGCGTTTCCAGGCGCACCGGATGGTCTGGGCGGGTTCTGGCAGCTGGACCGCGGAGGTCGCTTGGTTTCAGTCTTGTGATGACCCCGCGCATTGCATGCATCTTTTAAAATAAGTATTTGAAGTCGGTCGGCCCTAAAATCCTCATGGACGACTTCCACCAGAGTCAGGCAGAGCTTAAGTGCATATCTAGAGATCAAAAGTACTAATACTAATGACAATAAATTATTTAAGGAAAACCTAAACCAAAACAGTAATTCGATACTCAAGTTAAAATATCTGCACACATGAGCCGTAGGACTGTTTTGATCTTAGCAGATGCAGATGCAGAGAAGCCGTCTGTACTTTGTTACAATTTTATTTTGCTATTTCCAAGGGGATACTGCCAGCTTGACCACATGACAGGCACCAAACAGAGTGGGAACCGTGGCTGTGGAACCCTAAGTCTGATGGACAGTGAGCTGGCCTTTGATGCCCTTAGCCTTTTCTGGAACAAATAGACACATTGCTAACCACACACACACACACACACACACACACACACACACACACAAGCACAGGGTTTATTTTTAATTCACAAATTTCCCGTTTCCTGCTTTGCCTCCCTGTGGCTCCCTTTGTGTGCTCAGGGCCAGCGATGCACCAGGGCCATGGGAAGGCCTGCCCCCAAGGGCGTGCATGGACAGTCAGGCTCTTGCAGCCATTGGCTGATCACATCTGATTAGCTGAGCCTGGAAAATCCATTTTCTGAGTGTGTGGACATCAGTGTTGCAGACCTGTGCTAGAGGCTAGACATGTAAGCCTGGCAGGTCCACGTTTCATGGTTGTAACCACAGATGACATGGAGTGGCAGAGCTAAGAGGACTTCTTTCCTGGTCATGAGGTGATGGTGGACACGGGGTGACACTGAGAGACAGCACTGTCTTGTGGGACAAAATGTGGACAGTGGCAAGAGGCCCACATGTGGCCCCTCCCACGGGATGGAGTGCTTTCACTTTGAGCATGGTACCGCGTCCCGCTGGGCTTCAGGGCTGCCGTCCTCACTGTGAGGGGAGTGCCCTGGTGTCCCTGTGTTGTGGGCTGGTGGGGGTCACCCCAGACTACCAGGGGAAATGCCGTGACCCCAGTCCATGACATTTCCTGAGTCTGTCACAGGTGGTTGTGAAAGTGGTTTCAGAGGAAGAGCTCGCAAATTTGAGTAAAAACTAAACTGTTGGAATGTTTCAAGTTGCTCAGAAGTGACTTGAATATTGGCCTTTATTGGTGTAGGTTTCTTACAAACCCAATTCCCATTATTTTATAATCTTACCTTGCCCAAGATACTGTATAGCTCTGCACAATGCTGGAGGCCAGTGTTTATGAATGATGTGCAAACTCTAAAATAAGTGACAGGCTTCCAGAACCTAAGGAAAGATGTGCAGAAGACAACAGTCAAAATATAAAGGCCAAGCCAGCTTTAGAGTGGACATGGGTGTGATAAGATTTGGCCATATAATAGTATTACATTAAAAAAAATAACATTAGTTTGGTATATTAACAGGAACATTTTAAGTATACTAAGTCCTGGTTAGTTAAAATTCACTTTAGACAAACAAGTTGACAAGGTGGTATCTATTTTTATTAAGTGTATAGATCCTTGTTATCTTTCCCCAGTTCTGTGGCGGCTAAGGAAATCTGCTGCAGCCACCTCTGTTTCATCAGGCGAGTTTCTCGTTTGTAACTTCTTTGGTGCTTGCTGGTATTTTCCTTGGTTTTCCCTAGTCAGTGTTTTGGACAAGAAATCCTACAGGAGTTGCCCTTCGAAAAACATAATTTGATTCTGTGCGGTAGCCGCTTTCTGTGAGTTTGGCATGTCAACAACTGTGGGCTCAGTAATTTCGGAATATTACGAGTGTGGAATCATTCTGCTGCTATTTGAACAATCCTAAATTAAAGTTTTGTCTCTGTTTCCATTATAAACCTCATTGTTTTCTTGGTTTGACGTTATGCCAGGCACATCGGTCTAAAACTTGGCGGATTTGTTGAATAGCTAAACCAGATGTCACTTGGAGTGGTTTCTCCTCCCCAGCACTCTGGGTGGATTTGTTCTTCACCAGCAGCAGAAGTGCAGGGTCTGCAACCAGGAAGCTGCACACGTGGGGGCAGGCGTTGTGATGACCCTGTTTTACTATTTGCTAAGTAGATTAGCCTTTTATGCCCCAAAAACCTATCTTTCTCTATTAGGTTTTAGGGGCATAAAAGGCTAATCCACTTAGCAAATAGTAAAAACACTGGATAGATCTGCTATCCTTTTCCCTCTCCTGTTTTTCTGGATTTAACACCCAGATAGCATTTGTCTGGACTTCCACTGAAGCACTTGACTAGGGTCAGAGAGCCCATCCAAACCCTTTTGGATAACTGGACCCACACTAGAAATGTTCCCTTGATGCATCATTGCTGAGAAATGCTTTTTAAGTACATCGGAAATTACAGTGTCTCAGACTTGTTCTGCTGAGGATTAACTGACTTTCTGGGGCAGAAAACCCCAGGCCGTGGAGCAGGTACAATTTGAGAAGTGAATTATTTTCAATGCTCTTCCCCCAGAGACAGATAGAGGCCCCTGGCTGGAGCCGCTGCCCCAGAGCCAAGCACAAAGATGGCAGGGGGCTCTGGAGAGTGGGGCGTGGGCTCACACCTACCCTGGGGTCCTGGTTCTCCAGGTGGTGAAGGAGAGGTGTCGGCTCAGCTAGAATCAGGGTGTTGGTGCCTGGCTCCCCAAAATGCAATGCCGATCAGCTGGTGCCACCGCACCCTGTCCCAGCCCTGCTGCCCTGGTTCTGGCGTTTCCTCTGATAAGCCTGGATGTTTCCTGGCATCTCTTTGCAACTCCTGGCTTCTCTGTAGTATGCAGACAATGTGTATGATGCTGGGAGAAGCTCACGGGAGGCGAGTGTACATTTGGGGCACAGCTGGCGATGACCTGGGTAGTGTCTTCCGGAGCTGCAGGCAGGAAGCCTGGGGGTCCTCAGGTAGGGAACCTTGGGGGACAGACTGCAGCTGGCCCTGTGCCGCTTTTGCCTGTGCATTCCTGTGTGTGCCTCACATGGACGGCACTGCCCACCTGGCTCCCTGTGCCAGGGCTTCTCCACCCGCCTTGGTCCACCCAGGTGACACTACAGGAGCAGGGTAAGTCCAGGCTTCCCCCAGGTGACACACGTCTGTCCTCTCCTCTGTCCAGCTGACCCTACGTCTGTCCTCACCCCCATCACTGTGTCTCCTGCTCTTCATGTCACTTCTAAATTAGCTTTGAGGTCCCTCAGAGTCCTCTTTGTCTTCACAAAAGTCTTCATGTTTCTCTTCCTCCTATAATTAAGGTTTTTTCTCTTTTCCTAAAATTACAGGTGTCAGGTGTGAATTTCCAGATAATTTTTTCAAAAAATGGTTCTTTCTCAGCATTTTGGATGTGTTTCATTAGTAATATAGCCATGGAAGCAGTTTGTATTCATCTTTTTGCATCTGTTCTAAACATTGGGATTGAAAACTTGGTTTAGGAGATTGATTGCCCTTGAACCCTTGCTTCCAGGTAGCAACATCGAAAAGAAGAGCCTGCAGTGAGAGCAGGTTCCCTGCCATCCGCCCGCCCACCCCAGGCTCCAGACAGGCGGCCCGTGGGAGCTGGAAGGGTGGCCTGTGCAGGGCACCATGGGAGCGCAAGTCTCACGTGGCTTTAGTTAATGTCTACCTGGACAGCTGCATGAGGCTAATGACTTTGATGCTGGGTTGCAGACCTAGAGCCCAGTGATCTGCATGCCCAAGCTTCTGGCTGAGCTGCACATGGTGACTTGTGCCCTCATCCTGTACTGGTGAAATGCCCTATTTTTGTGTGGAACATGCCGATGAGGGCAGAGAGCTGGTTCTTCCTGTGTTAGCACCTGCAGGGGGGCAGTGCAGATGCCCAGCGGGGAGGTGTCGGGTGACTGACAGCAGAACGGGCCATAGATGCGGGCTTCGAGAGCCCTCTGCCTGTCTCAGACTATGTGCTTCTTTGTGCTGGAGATGGTGCCTGGGCGGGGTTGTGACAACATTAAAGCTTCAGATGTTCCATCTCAAAGAGTGGAGAAGAGGACTGTCTTCAGAGAATCCTGTGCTTGGCTATCTCACAACATAAACCAAGACTTAAAAATGTGAAGAATCTGCTTCAGTGAGTAAACCGGGGTGCACGAGGGAGTAAGAATCCTCCACTCTGGAGGGCGCCAGGCCTGAGCCAGCACTTAGTGGCCTTCATGCAGGGGGAGGTGAAACCTGAGAAGGCACTGGGAGGGCGGGACAGAGGGCTCACTGTGGCCCATTACCCCAGCCCCCCTTCCACGTGCCTTTGCAAGGCTCCTTTTCAAAAGTTGGTCCTGTCTTTTTTGGCGGGTGGGGTGCAGAGTGGTGAATATTGTAGCCCTGGCGTGTCCTGGAGAAAGACCCAGCCCGGGCACCTTTGGATCCAGTGCCCCACCATGCGTGACTACAGTGGAGAGTACAGACCTGGTTCCCAAGTCCCTGGTCTGGTTTCAGCTGCCCACAGACTCTCTGGGCATGGTGTCCCCTGGGAGCCTCCGTCTCTTCATTGGTGCACCTGTGAGCGTCTCCCACCGAACCCCCAGACCCACACAGCATTCCATCCGAAACGGACAGCCTCTGGTCGTGCCCCCAGGGTGTGTGAGCAGGTGGCATTTGGCTTTTTGTCACAGAGCAAGGGACTCAGACGCCACAGGTTTCTTTCACCACAGGGTGGTGGTGAGATGAGTATGGGGGCCCCTCTCGTCCTCTGCAGAACCCTCTCTGCTTTCCCCAGCCATGCGGTGTACATGCCCCTCAACGGTGGCAAAACAGGGTTCCCACTGACCCCAGAAATGAGAGGGCTGTCGAGGGGACGTTTGGTGTCCAGCCCGCTCCTGTGACACACCATGGTCAAGAACCTGCTCTGTATGGGGGCTTGTTGGGCAAACCCTGCAGGAGCCAGACCTGTGGCCGCCTGGAGCCCGTAGCCTCGTTTCAGAGTTGTTACTAGGCACACGTTCTGCCCGAGTAAGGTCGAGACCGTGACCACAGGAGGTGTGAGGGTGGGATGCGAGCGAGGGACCTGGGTGGGACTTCAGACACTGGGGGGTCTCACTGGAGTTTGGACGCAGGCACAGAACCGGGCTCCGCCTGGCCCTTATTCGGAAATCAGATGGGTCAGGGGACCTTTATAAGATGGATTTCTCCTTAACACTTTTAACAAGTAAGAGTGGGTGTGAGTACTGTGCCACCCCCTACCCTGGGAGCGGCTTCCCCAACGCTGCATCAGGGCTGCATGAGGTGCCATCTCTGGGGGACTTGTCTTCTGCTTCCTGTTCTTCACCCTGTAGCCATGTTTTCGGTGGGAGTGATTTCACCGTAGGGCACAGAGTCTCCGTTGAGGTTTGGCTAAGTAACCAAGTGTCTGGTATCTCGGCTTCCGGTCCAGTCCCCCTGCTCTGCGGTCACTCTGATGTTTCCTGACATGTATTTTAGTGTAATTTGCTCTAAATGCTCTGCAACGAGCAGGAGACTTACAAAACTAACTCTGGCTGAATGCCTTTGACCATGTCTTTGTGTCAAGGAGTGCATTTGAGGTACTTCTTTCTCTCCCTCACTGAATTATTGATGTGCCACAAACCAGAGAAAACACCTCCAAGGGCAGGTGATGCTCCAAAAACCGAAGGTGGCAGTGGCTCCGTCCGTCCTGAAGAGTGAAGCTGCCCAGGCCTTCCTGTTGCTCTGTGTGCAGGATGAGGACTAGGTGGGATGATGCCAGAACCTGTGGGGTGGGACCGGGAAGCCAGGGAGCAGGCAGGGTGCTGGCACTGGTCTAAGGAGGGTGGTGTGGGAGCAGACGGGTGCACCTGGGCCTCACTGGAAGACACGCTCCACTCTGATGTGGTGTGTCCCGGATGCTGGAGGGAGCGGTGGCAGGTGGGGACCTGGAGTGGTACCTGGGCACTGCAGCACATGACGTGCCACTGGGGCCATCTCAGTGGGCTTCTTCGGGCAGCCTCCTTCTGGCAGCCCTGCGGTCTGGGGCGGCCCCTGACTTGTGTCCCCCATGCCCCCTGGGTGGTGCATGTCACTGAAGTAAGCAAGCAACTTCCTCAGAGTGTGGGCTTTCGCTGGGAAAATGTTCATCTAATTCACGTGGGTATTGAGCTCCCAGGACATGGATTTAGTCCAGAGGCTGCCCCCCACCTTCCAAACAGACATTTGGAACTTCCACAATGATAACAAAGCTTAGTGGACGTGGGAGTAAACTAGCAAATGGACTTAGAGTTGAAAGAAGGTTGCCATTCAGCCTGCTAAGAATGCAGACGCAGCCCAGGGCAGCGTGAACCATTTGCCACGCCATTTAGGAGGGCATTTGGGGCTGCAGGCAGACTGACACCAAGCATAGCTGGTTACAGTCGGTGAAAGTTTTCAGAGATTCCCGTGCTCCCCTAACGGCGTTCCCTTCTCCAACATCGAGTGGCCTTAGACGGCCTGTCTCCTCCCGCTCTGCAGAACATTCCCTCACATTTGCTTGGCCTCTTTTTCTTTCCTCCCCCAAGTTTTTGAGAGTTGACCAAGATAAAGACAGAGACTGCAGCGTGGACTGCGGGGGCTCCCCTCAGAAACCTCTCTGTGCATCTGATGGAAGGACCTTCTTGTCTCGCTGTGAATTTCAACGTGCCAAATGCAAAGACCCCCAGCTGGAGATTGCGTACCGTGGAAACTGCAAAGGTGAGCTGCTATTTGATCATTGGTTCAAAGACTGATAGACCAACCATTAAAATATAAGTATCGACATTTTATTTCCATCCTCGCCAAGTTTTTATATGTTAAACGCTCAAGGTTTAATGTTGGTGAGTTTTCAGATCATGTAAGGAAGAGTTAATTTCTGTGAATCTCAAGAGCAGAGTCATTTTTTAAAAGCTTGTTTAAGGCTCTCTTATCTTAGAAAGCTTTATGTCATCATGACATAGATTTATCCAGGAGAGCCACAGAATGTTTCCAAAGTCTTGCAAAATTATTCTCACTGAAGTTTATTATTGCTTCTCTCAACTCTTTCCCGTTTTTCCCTTTAGCAAAGGGATGATCACACCTGCACCATTTCCAGTGATTTCTTTCTGTGTCGGTTTTACACTTGTAATTTTTGGTTTTCCTGATTCAAGAGTGAGATTTAGGGGTTATCTTGTGTGCCTACAGCAAAGCGCTGACATGCTTCTCATGTGAATGACTTAGCAAAATATGCTGATGTTTCGAGCACACATAGAGTTGCATTTGGAAAGAAACTTATCTTGTTTTTCTCATCCTTTGTGTAAAAAGACCACACAAGCCAAAACTGTGTTTGTGGAGCTGTTCTGGTCGCCTCGCTGTCAGCTCCAACAATCCCTTAAACAGAGCGAACATCCGACCACCTCGGTCCCCTGCTTGGCCGGATTTTAAATGACAAGCTCTTTCTTCCCTTCATCATGAAATACACCCTAGGTGAACAGATGCAAGGCGCTTTGCTGTGTGACAAAGAATTTGCCTTGTTCCTTAGACGCGGGCCCTGGTGTCTTAAATCACACTGCGTGCTCCTGTCCCAGGCTCACTGCAGTGGCAGGCTTCTGCTCACCCTGGGCCCTTGTCTGTGCCCAGGGCAGCCCCTGTCCATGCATGGATTTGCTGCCATGTCCATAGGCCCCTGATCCAGAGCCTTCCTGCTCCCAGTAGGGTGCTGCTGTAGCAGACGGTTACACGTGATCTAGGGCTCCTCTGCCACTGCACTTTGTTTATTAAGAGTGCTCTAGGGCCTTTCACATTTAAGGGCCACAGAAAGGCCAGTGCATGAACCAAAGCGGGCACCTCTCCAAGCCGAAAACCCAGAAGAACCTGGGAAGCCCTCTGAACATGAGAGGCTGGCAGAGAAGGCTGAGTCCATCTTCCCACCACCGTCAGGGCGCCGCGTCCCAAGTCCGTCTCCCCCACTGTTGGGGGCACCACGTCCCAAGATCATCTGCCCTGTTGTTGGGGCACTGTGTCACATGTGTCAGTCACATGGCAGTCTGATGTGTCCCTTCACCTGCCATTGCGAGGGCCCCAGAGAAGCCAGCAGAGGGAAGCAGGACAAGGAATGGGAGAGGGTTGAGAGGCAGATGGTGGGCTTGAATGTGTGATAGAGGAGTTTGTTCTCACCTGGTGGGGAATGGGAAGTCCGAGAGAGCTGAGGCACAGAAGGGGCTGTGTGAGCTGATCTGCCTTGAGAACGTGGGTGCCCGGCTCCTCCCTGCATGCCCAGCTTCCGAGCCCCCTGTCCAGGCTCCAGGTGGCCAGTGCCATTGTGGGTCAGCCTCGGCTGCTGAAGTCCCTGGCTGCTCCAAAAGGGGTGCATGGAGTACAGTAATCAGCTACTGTTAGATGGAAAATGGGATTTCAATTCAATTCAACATGCTGTTGGGTTGACAAGGGAAAAATGCAGTGACTGAAGTGTTGATTCTTACTTTAACTGAAGGTGCTGTGGTGGGAGCATTACCTGAATCCAAGCATAGCGGGTCTGGGGTGGCAGCGATGCCCAGTGAAGCTGCAGCTCACCCATGTGCCCAGGGACTGGATCTGCTGGGAGGACTTTTCTTCTAACTCTGGCCCAAATATAAAATAATAGTATTTTGGAAATGCATGGAAGAGAAAGAACTGTAATTTTTGTTGAACAAAAGCAATCTGATTCACAAACTCAGTTTTACTTTAGTAGGGAAAAATAGCCTAAAATGTTAAACAGATACAAGATCTCCTTCTACAGATATTTCCATAAAAGATGAAGAGAAGTCAAATAGGCTGCATTTGGAATTATTTCATTTACCTACATACGTTTCTATGTACTATCTACAAAGAAAATTCATTGAAACTTTGAATTTAGAAGTGGCAGGCTGGAGTCTTTGTATAGCTAAAGAACTTTTTTTTTTGTAATAATGGCAAAAAGCAAGACATACCTTTAAAAAAGATTTTTGTAAGTGAAAAATTTTTTCTCCCTAAATATCCATTCCCATTCACAGAAAACAGTAGAAGAAAACTCACTGAATCTCACCTACCTAAAATTCCTCATTCTGTGTCACTATTTTGTCTTTGCAGCTACTGGCCAGTTAGGTTTTAGTAAACTATGCTGTTTGTAATTTCCTTGGAGAAAACTTTAATAAAAAAATCTCAGACTCATTTGATAGGGACACACACACACGGAAACAGCTCACACAAGGGACACTGGTAAACCTTGAAGCAGCTTCATTCTATATGGTTTTGAAAGTATATGATTGATTAGCTTCTATGATTAGCTTTAAGCTGATCTTTTTCAATAGGTTCTGCTATGTTACTTAGTATCAATGCATTTAGTAAATCAGCATTTCCCATGGCGGGCTCCTGAGTGAGAGCCGTGGCCGTCACTCTCTGACACATGACCTTTCAGGCCTTCGCTGCCACTGGCTCAGCTCTGGGTCAGGCCCTCAGGACCCTGGAACCATCAGGCTCACAGACTGGAATCTCCTTCTTGATATTCCACGGTGGCCTGGGTGAGACTGGCAGGGGGTCCTGGTGCTTGTGCCGCCCAGCTCTTCCCCAGCTTCTCTCATGGATGGCAGGGCAGGACAGCTCGCTCTGCGTGAGGCGAGGTGGCCGAGGGATCTGAAGGCTCGGTGAGGGTGGTTTGTCTGATGCCTGGAGGCACTCCCACCGCAGGCACTACGGGAATGGCCCACAAAGCCTCCTGACCCACTGGCACCAGGACGTGGCTTAGTTGTCTTCCATGGAGACCAGGTACCTACTGAAGATGCAAACGCCACCCCCGGGGACACACTGCCACCAGGAGCTCAGCCTTGTCCCCATTTGCCTTTCACCCTGGTGAACCTGTGGAGCCCTTTCACCTCCGCTGGGAAGAACAGGGCTCTTGGACATTGTCTGCACTTGGGGCAGTAAGCCTCACCACGGAAACAGCATGGTCGAGCCTATGGAAACTGGTGTGGACAGCATGCATGGAAGGGAGCATGTCCCCTCCTTCTGTCTAGTCCGTGTGGCCTGCACACATGCAGCTCAGAAAACCTTGGCTGTGACTTTATGCCTGGATGGTAGCATTACACCTGATGTCTGCTGGAAAGCATGAAGTGACCTAAGAATAAATTCAAGTGTCAGGTGAAGCTTCTAGAAGGAATTGCCGGTGGCCTGTGTAAATGAGTGCTGTGGGAGTAGGGTAAAGTTTGAGGCTTGTGTTCCTTTTGGACCCTGGCAGATACCATGTGGAGGCCACGAGGAAGCTGTCAGCGAGGCCTCGGCATTAGCCAGTGCTCCCGGGGCACCCCTGGTGGGCTAGTTAGACCACGGCCAGAGGGTGGGAGGGCTCCCTGGGTGGGCAGTGGTGCCAAGAGCTGCTGAGCCCCCTGGCCAGCCAGGCTGCCTCCTGGGCCTGTCCCCTGGGGCTCTGCCCCGCCCACCTGCAGGGTCAGCATCCAGCTGCTTTTGGAGAGGGGGCACATGTGAGTTAAGCTCTCACTCGCCGTTAGCTTATTTGTGTGTGAATCCAGCCTCATTTTTCTGGGTAAGTCCCTTGGCTGGGATTCTTGTTCACCTCACTGGACATATTTCATCCCATAAATTTGTGAGGCAAAAAGTGTGATAAGGGAGTAGGTAAAAAACAAAGCCTACTTCACAAAAGCCAGTTTCATTTGAGTCAAAAGCATTAACCTAGAAAGAATACACAGATGGCCTGTGTGTTTATCTGGTGCGTCTGCTGCCAAGGGGAACGAATATTAAAAATCCCTTTATGGAGACAATGTTAGCCACACACCGTGTTTTCCAATAACGGCATCACGCACCTCTGTATTGTAGATGTGGGGTGCACAGTGGTTCTGAAGCCTCTGCTGTTGGTCCCCGTTTTGCAGGCGACTTGAGTGTCTGCCCCAGGGGCTGTCCTGTTACAGGGGCTTGCCAGCTGCCACCAGACTTCCAACAGGAGCTGCCTTGCCCGGACCCTGGTTTGCTGTGCGGGTGGGACCTCACCAGAGAGGATGGGCTCCTCCATGCAGGCTGGTCTGTTCTGCCAGGTGCTTGCCAACCCCGCCTGCTGTCCAGCCTTTAACCCCCACCTGCTCTGGGCGCCAGTGTGCGGAAATGGCTCATGGCGAGTGTGTGGGGTGGTGATCCCGAATGCTGGTGGGGACCACGGGGGTGGCTACTCTCCTCTGTCCTCCGAGGGTGCAAGTACTGTGGATTCTACCCAGGTCACTAGCTTCCCTCTGAGGGTGGAGGAGGGAGGGGATAGAAACACCCACTTACATGGCTCCAGGCAGGCCAAGGCCGTCAGGTTCTTCCCCAACGACTGCCCGCTGCTGAGACTGGCCAGTGTGTCACAGCATCAGCGTGGCAAACGTGAAGCTGTGTATTTTGAGGGCATTTTCACATCCTGGGTGCGTGACAGGATAGGCTCGCGTCTTTTGGATGCACTAGTTTGGAAACAACCATTAAAATATTTTAGTCCATATTTAATTGAATTGGATTAAAATGTTTTATGCATTTCATATTATGATCTAACCATTGACCTTGAAAAGACATGCAGTGGTTTACAATGATGGATTTTTCTCATATTTTCTTTGAAATTTGTGGAGTTTGTATTTTTAAGACACACAGAAAATATTAATAGTTTTCTTTTGATCTGAGACCATTGGGACTGTCTTTCAACAAAATCTCTGGCATTGAATAAAAAGCCAAAAAAAAAAAAGGAAGAAAAGTCAAATGCCAGGATATCTTGGAAGTATTTTGAGATTTCTGGAAACAAAGTTACAAGAGCCATCTGACAACAGCTTCCTCTGCAAGCCCCAAGACTAAGGAGATTAAGGCCTTGATAATGGGCCAGTGGGTAAGAGATTCCATGTCTACAAGACGCTTCCTTGTATCTGCTCCCGTCTTGACCCTGCCACAGCCACAAGGTCACTGTTACCATTGCTGCTGCAGCGTGATGCCTGAGCAACGCTCCACAGTCCCCGTGGGTCCCCACGCAGCTCCGGAGCACACAGTACTGATGTGCGGGAAGACAACCACGTCCTCGTGTCCTCCGTGCAACGTGACCACATGAGCCGTTACCACAGGTGTCTCTGCCGTGCTGAATGTGGAGCCTGGCCTCTCCCCATGAGAAGCCCAAGGACCCTGCACAAGAGCCTCCTCTGGCAGCTAGTGGTTGTTGGTTTGGAAGCCTCTGTTCACCGATGGGGTCTCCCCTCCAGGTGCTGTCTGCCATGACGAAACTACCTTAGCATGTCCACAGGACCATCCACGTCCTCAGGGCCTGGTGGCTGTGTGCTGAGGCTGTGGCCACAGCCACCTCCCAGAACCTCCCCTGCAGCTCTGCAGAGGCTGGCGGCCACTCTGGTCTTGCTTGTGCTGTCAGAGCGGTTGTTCTGAGTCACCCCTTCCCATGTCACCTTCTAGCTGACGAGCCTGGGCCAGGATCCTGTGGGGCAGAACTGATGGCACAGGGGCTGCAGGTCCCTACACAGACCTCAGCAGCTCCTTCCTCATCTAAGGGGTGACCCAGGGCTGCCTGTGGGGGCGGCCGGTTGCATTCCATCTGATCCAGCAGGAGGAGAGCTGGCGTCCTGTGCATGTGGGTGTTTGGAGATTGGGTGGAAAGTGGTGACGGCAGACGGGCTGTCACACCTGAAACTATTGAGGGTTCTGGGTTCCTGAGAAGCCTGTGGGTGCCTGTCACCCGTTTGGTATTGCCGCAAGAGTGCCTGTGTATTCGCTGAGCTCTGCAGGGGACTCAGGTACGACCCACTAGCAGGGCAGCTCTCAGTGGGCAGTGGTCATTCAGCCGGCTTCACCTGTTCCCAGCCCAGGAGGGCACCCGGCCTGCTGTGGTCCCTGTGCACATGCTGGGGCCGAGGCCACTGGGGCTGTGCAGTGGGCCTGGACCAGTGTGGGTGCGGCTGGGCTGTGCCTGGGGTCTGAGGTCCACTCAGTGGGGTTGCAGAACAGTGCGTGAGCCCTGGCTGCTTCTCTAGCCCACTGTGCCCACCCCCTGCTATGCCCTGAGGCTGCTGGCAAGGCTGCCTTTGAGGAAGGCAGAGCGATGTGGGTGTTTCCATGGACCTTCTCCTGGAGCCAGTGCTATCGCTTCAAATGACCAGGTACTAGAGTGTAGTTTGGTTACTAACAATCAGTTGTTAACCTGCTGTGGTTTTCTTTAGTGAAACAGGTGTTTCTGCAACGGAAGTCTACTCGGGGTGTGAGCGTGTGTGTGTGTGTGTGTGTGTGCATGTGTGTGTAAGTAGGTACGTGTGTGTGTGTGTGGGTGTGTGACTCCCTTTTCTGTTGGGGTCGGGTCTTCTCTGCCAGGCCCCTACCCCGCGCTGGGTCTAAGTTGGGCCTCTCCCCACCAGCGTGCTCTCTGGAGAGCCGTGGCACGTGCTGGTGTGCGAGGCCCCTCTGCCCAACTGTGCTGGCCTCCTGCAGAAACCCCTAATTATGCTCGCCTCCCTCCCCATGGCATCGCACACATCTGGCACGGGACACACCCTTCTTCACAGGCTACAGCAGACACGGGAGATGGTGCCAGAGCTGCCGGGCTCAAGGCAGGAGCAGAAACGCAGCAGGATATTTTTGGAGAACCACCAAGAAGGGCAGTCCTTCCTCTGCTTCAGGGACGCCTTAGCGTCGAAGCGCTAGTTCATCAGATGCTCTGGGAGGACCGCAGCTCAGCCCAGGGAGTCTGTCCTGCGCAGAGATGGCCGGAACTCACAGAGGGACCGGGTGACATGCACACCAGGGCTGTATTCTGTGCATTGCCAGTCGCGGTTATCGGTTACCATAGAGATGGGCAGACCAGCTGTTTCCCAGATACGTGTTGAGAGACTATCTGAAGGATGCCGTATCCTTGCAGTAGTTTGCCGTTCATCTGACTTGTTTTCCCTTACGACCTGGCAACCCCATATGTATATGCAGGGTTTTTCCATTATAGTTTGTTTCTGTGTTTATGCATTTAAATGGTAACACTGCTTTAACACAGAGACCTAGTTCTTGCCTGCCTCCGGCTCCTCACCGCTGTGGCCACAGAGTCGCTCTGACAGACGCACGGGACTGCTGCTCTAGCCGACCCGCTGGTGCCGAGCTTGGAGACCCACTGACCTTTTTTCACATCACATCCATTTAGATCAAGAAGGGAGAGGCTGTTTTATTTATGCCAAAGAACATTGCAGCACAGAATTCTTAATTTTTCTTAGAGTCTGGCCTTGAAAATTATGGGTGGGTAAAAATATTACAGTTTTGGAAACATGGCATCTGCCTTCATCTGGCACCAATAAAGACAAAAGTCCCGTCACCTGTAGGACCACCATTCCTGAGCCACAACGGGCAAGGCCCCTTCCTTTGTCCCGTCGTGTTGGCTCGGCCAGTCATGCCGCTCCAGTACCAGCCCTGTGTGTGCCAGGCCCCGGGCTGGGCCGCGAGATACAGCTATGAGCAGTGTCGGCCTCAAGAGTCCACACTGCCACACTCAGGAACCACCCGACCACCATTCTAGACCCAGAGCCAGGGGGTCTGTGGCCAGGGAAATATCCAGCCTATCTATCGTTCATTCCGCTGCGCTCCCTCTGGTTTCTATGAAAAGGGCATCTAATCCAGCCTGAAGTGTGCACACGCGAGCATACGATGGTTAAAGTGGCGTTAAGGGCTCTGGGGGCCTCGGCAAACAGGACGAGCAATTCAGACGCTGCTGGGTGAGGGCTCTGTGGGGAGCTGTCCTGCGCCGGACACACAAAACTCACCAGGGAGATAGAGCTCCTGTCACACGTTCTTACCACAGTGAAATAAATAATGAAACAAAGGAACATGAGGGAGATGTGACTAATTTTGAGTGAAGTTCCCTGCTTTCATGTGTGGCAGAAAGAGTGATTTGATGAGCTGCTGTTCAGCCTCCCCTCAGTAGTAAAGATCCGGCACCTAATTTAGTGTCTGGAATAAGGGAAAGTTAGCAGGCGACGTGAGGCAAACAGCACTTCTATTTATTAGTTGGTCACGGACTTGATTTTGAGGGATGGTTGACACAGGCCCTGTGGCTACCCAGTTGGGGATATGCCAGCAATATGCAGCCTGTGCCCTCGGGTTTAACGTGCCAAGCATGAGAGCTGGGGTTTGGAGAACTATCCCATCAGCGGCAGATGCAAAGTCTTCGAAAGAAGGCAAGCCAGGAATGAGGCCCACAAAGGGTCTGCAAAATATATGCTTCTTTGCCATGTTCCATGAGAGTTCAAATATTAGAAACAATTTGTGACTCCATGTGTACCCTAGGAGAGACCTTGCAAGGCAGAACCCACATCACTTTCCCTTTTGGACAGTCAGACCACAGGTCATACTGAGAAAACGAGGACAGAAGTCCAGCAAAGCAGGGGTTTGTCCTGACCCAAACCCAGGCTGCATTAAAACCACATGTCCCTGAGTGTTGGGTGGCCAGGCCAGGACGAAGATGGAGACGGGAGGCCCTGCGCCCGGGAAGGGGGTCGCCAGCACGCACGCCTGAACACCCGCCGCAGCTGGCCAGCAATCTACCAGCACCCTGACTCTGCCAGCAATGTCACAGGCAGCCCAGAGCCCTGAGCCGCTTCCAGGATAGCATTCTGTCACAGCCGGCAGCGTTTGCCACAGGCAGGCAAAGGGGATGCTGGGGATGCCAGCAGTGGATGCGTTTGGAGTATCTCTTGGAATGCAGGTGGCCTTTAAGATCTAGACAGCTTGTTACTTAAATCAGGAAACACTTAAGAAAAATGGAGAAAGTCATTCTTCTCAAGTTTTAAAACTCAAATGACCTATGTCGTATGATGGTCCAAAGAGACCAGAAGGAGTCCTGTGGTGGCGTCCTCAGCATGAGGGGTGTTGAACCTATGTTCCTCTGCCATGGGGATGTTTTGTGCTGGCCTGTGGGGCCTTTGTCAATGGCGGGCACACACCTTGAACTCCTGTTGCTGGGAGTGAGCCAGCACCCGGAGCAATGGGCGTCCCTGCATGGTGAGGGAGGGCGAGGCACGCTGTGCCTGCCTGGGTGTGCACACTGCCACCTATGCTGGCCCACGTGGGCCTCTGGGGCTGGGGTTCGTGTCTGTCTCCTAATTCGGGTTGTCCAGAGTCAGATTAAATACACTCTAATGTCTGTAGACTTTCCTTTTTCACTAGTTCACTGAATCCCAGGGGTAGTTTCCTAAGGAGCAGGAAGAACAGCTTTTTATATTGAATTATTCTGTTGTAATTTGAACATGAATACACGAAAATTTGGCGCAGGACCGGAGGAGGGCTCAGGATGCTTGGCTTTGTGTCTGATTTATTGTGAGACTCTCCTTCTGATGTTGGAAGAGGCAGGAGCCCCTCAGCACCGTGAGGCTCTAGGATACTAAGACCCGAGAAGGGCCACCGTGCCTTCCTCACCGGATGGTCCTCACACTGGGGGTCCCCTGGGATTGCACACCCTCCTGGCTGGGGCGTCCCGTATGATCCTTGCGGTGCGGCCAGACCCCACTGTGTTTGGGTGGCCGCCTTTGGCCTGAAGGGCGCCCATCTGGGGCCGGGCCATGGCGGGCATTTCTTTATGTACCCGCATTTCACCAGGATAAGGGGAGGAGCCCTTTCTGATTCCCAGGCTCCTTGCTCATTAAATGTGGACAACAGTCTGCAACCCTTACTGTACAAGCCCCTCGTCGGGCTGAGACTGGACGGCCCGCCCGTGGCCACCCCTCTGTGAGGCCAGCTCTGCCTGGGGAGCCCTGGGGCCTGGCCGAGTCCACTCTCGTGGTCGCTGCATGCCTGCTTCTGCCCTCTGTGTAACTGCCGCCCTGCTCTATTCTGCCCCGCAGATGTGTCCAGGTGTGCAGCTGAGAGGAAGTACACTCAGGAGCAGGCCCGGAGGGAGCTCCAGCAGGCATTTGTCCCGGAGTGCAATACTGACGGCAGCTACAGCCAGGTGACAGGAGGGACCCTGTGGTGGGTGGGGGCGGCGGGCCATCCGGCAGGGCCTTGGACCAGCCGCTTCCCCAGCATCAACCGGAGGTCCACACCTCTGCCGCTGTGAGCCCGCGGGCATCGCTGGGCTGCTCCGCGTCACTGCGGGAATCTGCGTGGGAATCTGAGCGGCCGCGGGACATGCTGGCCTGAAATTTTAGCTGTAGAGGAGCAAGTGCTCCAAGTCCCACCTGGGCACATGGGCCACCAGCTTCAGGGGGCCGGCTTTCTGACTGTCCTTTCACACCCTTGGTCCGCAGCAGTGCAGGGTCTCAGTGTGTCCAATTCACTACTGTCACAACTGTTACCTCTTGTTCAGGAGAAGGATCGCTGAGATGTGGTGTGAACTAACACAGCTTCTCATAGGAAACAGGCCAGTTGTGCTGCAAGCCCTCTGAGTGTGAAGTGCATGCATTTCACAAGGACCTTCTGACCTTTGCAGGGAGTCAGCATGGGGGGGTGTCCATCCCGGTGTTCCTTTTTTGGCCTGGGAGACCATCAGACCCTCTGAAGAAGTGTCTCCCTAAGGGGACAGGGTGGAGAGAGCTCAGAACACAGGGAGTGCCCACCTGGCTGGCCGGGGTGCAGGGGAGTGGGTGGTAGGCAGATGTGGAGAGATCTGGGGCGACGGGAAGAGCCCCTGGGGTGGCCGGGTGCCAGCCTCCTGGCCTCCACTCTGCAGGACTGAGCGGGACTCCTGACTCTATGGCCTCAGCTCCCCACTTGGGAGGTGAGGATGGGCTTCCTCCCAGAGGCACGGAGGACAGGACCCGGGGCCTTCAGGTGCTGGCACACAGCACTCAGGGGCGCCCTGTGTATCTGTCCAGAAAGCCCTGGCTGCAGGTGGCCACCCCCATGCCGCATGCTCACAGGGTCTGCTTGGCAGCACAGGTTCCCTAGGGCCTCTGTCAGACAGAAGCTGCAGAGGCTGGAGCGGTTTGCCCTCGAGGCACTGCGCTGACCGCCCGCCCTTGTACCTGCAGGTCCAGTGCCACAGCTACACGGGATACTGCTGGTGCGTCACGCCGAACGGGAGGCCCATCAGCGGCACTGCCGTGGCCCACAAGACACCCCGGTGCCCCGGTAGGTCTGCTTTAATTTTCGGGGGGACCTTCTGTTGACAGTGAAGGCCATCTTCCAGGCAACTAAGTAGTGTCTGAAAGAACATTCTTACAAGGCCTTCTTACAAGTCGTGACCTATGGCTGCTCATGACTGAAAAGACTTCAGTGTGGGTGCCTGAGGGTGGGTTCACATCACCGCGTGAAGCCCGGAATGCCATGGAAGCCCAGCCTCTGAGCCAGCTGACCCACTCAGCCACGACAGGTCATGGCTACACGGCACTCTCCATGCTTAGAAATCACCGCAAGGGCCACAGTCAATAGTGGAAATGCCCACGTTCGTCGGCAAACACGAGAGAAAAGCTCTGGTTTTGTGTGTATGTGTCTGCAAAGAAAGTGTGGGGCATTCTTTGTAGCAACATTTCCAATAGTTTATTTGTGTTATTACTCAGAAGAGGGCTTGATGTGCTGAAGGTAAAAATATTGGCAGAAGAGCAATCTATAAAATTGTGTTTTCCATTAGTATTTTACCAAAAATCCTATAAATGACTCACATCATTTTTATTTGAAAGTGGTTTGCAGCTTGAGTTTTGATTAATGGGTTGAGGAGACCTATCAGACCCTCTATGGAGAAATTTCATGATCCAAGCATCAAAATTCCTAGGTTAGACTCATGGAAGTTGGCAAAATATAGTCACACCAGTAATAAAGCATAAAACATCCTCCTGCTTTTTCATATAAAATATTGAAAAATTTGCATTTAAAGTTTGCTTTTAGATTCATTTTCTATTTAGAGGGCAGGCAGCTTATAATTAGAGATTCTGTTCATGATTCAGACATTTATACTGGGAGCCATAACTGCTTCAGAATGATGATGTCCAAAGTTCACAGGAATATGAAACCTAATATTTCCAGCAACTGATCATCACTTAGAAGCCACGTGGTGTGCCTAACGTGGAATTAAAATATTTATTTTTAAAAATGATTTTGTCATCCAAGACCTAAAAATTGCTGAAAACGTATTTTCAGTGAGTTAACATTTGCACCTAATAATTCTTTTACAAACTTGTGTAGTAAATGATGAAGGAAAAAGATTAACATATGAAGTTGGCCTCTGCGTGCGTCCCTCACTCTGGAAGATTTATTCACACACTTCACCCACTTCATCAGTAGCAGCGCTGTGAGCTGAGCCTTATCTTACACAGGAGAGAGGGGGGCAGGGACGAGATACCTGCTTCTGTGACCGTAGTGATGCTGTTTGCAAAGCTAAGTAGTGTCTGAAAGAACCTTCTTACAAGGCCATGTGCAAGGTTGGCTCAATTCCATATATTCTCCAAATAAACCTTTGTGTTTGAAATCAAACCACTGTGTTGTCCATTCACATCATCTTTTCCAAACAGGTATCAATTAAGTTTAAACATGCTCCATTTTTTTCACTGCCCAGATGGATTTTTTGCTCCAAGTGATAGATTATGGGTGAAAGTATCTGTCCTTTTTCTTTAAAGTCTCGTGTCTCTGTGTGGGAAATGCTTGGAGAGAAGCCGTGTGTCTCAGACTAAGTGTTTCTGGGGACAGGCAGCTGTCCTGGATGGCAGGGCGTACCTGTGCATCCTTCCTACCTTCATGGTGTGTTTCTGCAGCTGGGCGTCTGCTGTGTGCCCCGGATCCTGAGCTCTTTCGTGGGCGTCCGCCGTGTGCCCCTGCTGTGGTGGCTCCCCTGCAGCTCCATCCAGTCCCATGAGGCAGGGCTCGTACCCGGCCCACTTCACAGACGAGGAGCCTGGGGTCTGGGCTGCTCGGCTGCTCGGCTCTGCCTTCCTGCTGCCGCAACACGCTTCTGGTGCCCCCACAGCCACTCGTGTCCTGCACGTGTTCCGACTGGCGAGGAAGGCAGTGGGAGCCATCAGGATAGCCGGGAAGCGATGATGAACCTCATCTAAGGGCAGGGCTTCCTGGAGCCTTTGCGTCCTGAGGGCCCAGCGTTAGCCTGGTGGTCCGACGCCATGGCACAGGCACAGAGGAGCGGCAGGGAGACCGCAGCCCTCCCTGTTTCTCCTGTTCCTGCTTTGCTTTTCCTTCTCTTCCTCCTCCTTTGTTTTCTGAAGACATGTGATGTCATCCTTCCCCTGGACGTGCCATTTCCAGAAAGTTCAGATCACCGGGCTTGTTTGGCTGGGTTCGAAGGAGCCTCAGCACCACGCTCGTGAGGACGCCCCTGCGGCGAGCTGCCCCCTAGCCCTCAGCCGCGCACGGTCCCCGCGTCAGCCCCTCCCCGACGTTGCTGTCAGTACTTGTGAAAGGAGTGCGCTCGGACTGCCAGCTACTCCGGCACAATGCTGCTCACTCCGTGGGGCGGTTGGCAGTCAGGTGGCCTTGCTGAGCATGGCCGGACTCGAACCAAGTGCCCGGAGCTGCCTGACTCCATCGTGCATCGTTCATCCCTTGGGTCAGAGACCTTGCTGTCCTCACCTTGTTTTTGTGGTTTCCCGCACCAGAAACGCACACCCTAATTATCAAAAAGGGCACCCCTTTAAAAATAGCATTTAAATGGGGTAAAATCTCACAAATGGAAGGAATTCAAACGTGTCCTTTGAAACGCGAGTCGACAGAGTATTCATGTCTGTCAACAGTGCCTAGGCCTCCTGGCACACCCACCAGCCCCCGGCGCGGAGCTGTTCACTGCGTTGCAGGCTCCCTGTCCCAGGTCCCTGTCGGACCCGCATGCTGGAACTTCCCGTTCCGAACTCTGGTAGGGCGGCAGCGAGTCCTCTCCAGGAGACTGTGATGAAGGAAGAGCAGTTGCTCTTTGGCTCTGGAGTCACAGGTCGCCATCTATGCCACTGCTTTGCAGAGAGACTCTCCAGGCCTGCCCCAGGTCCTGAGGATGGGGTGCCACAGGGAGCTGGGCTGGGCAGGCCCCGGGAAGCCTCCTGTCTGGAGGCAGTGGAGATGCAGTCAGTGCCCTGTCAGGATCTCCTCCGGATTCTGTGCTGTGGAATTCCTCCGTTGGGGAGCAGGTTATCAAAGGACACTTGGTTTGGCTTTGAAATGATTCCTTACTAAGAACAAGATGGAGTTATTTTGGGAGGGATTTATTTAAGTAAATACTGAATGAATTCAGGGGGGCTGATGAGCAAGTGTCCAGGTCGGCTAGTTCAGGGTGAGAAAGGAGGACAGAGGGGGCTGGTTACTGAGTGTTGTCTTCGGATCTCGGCCTCTCTGATCCAATTGCCCATCAGCAGTCGGTATCATTCAGTCTTAGACTGAAACACGGCTGGATTCAACTGGGAAGCTCTCTCCTGGGGGGCATCTAATTATTATTTAGGATATTTATATTAGCTCAGAAAATTAAAAGTGAAATAGTTATATTCAGAAATATCACTGAAATATTTCCAGTCAAAAGCAAGAAACATTTTTTGACTCATTGCAAAAACATGTGATAAAAATAAACAATGACTAAGAAATGTAAGCTCTTTAAAAACTCTGGATCTATGAAGAGACAGCACAGAAGGGAGACACAAAAAAAGTAGGTTTTGGAAAGCTTGTGAGATGTCCCTCCAGGAGGACTGTTTGTTCCCAGGGGATCCTTACCAGAAGGAAAATCCTGTGTTTTGACACCTGGAAACCATGTAACATTCCAGCGAATGGCCACAAACACCCCCAGGGGGAAATGACTGTGGTGGCTTCTGTGAACCCCTCATCTGTACAAGCAGATGAACCAGGCAACTTGTAGGCCTTTTATTCACTGTCAAAATTACATTTCCGAATGCACAGCATTCTGTTAGTTCACAGACTCCCAGCCAGGGAGGATGGGTGCCTCGCCCAGGCTGGCAGCAGGGGGCAGTGAGATGGCCCGTGCACCAGCCTGCCTGAAGTGGGCGCCTGCGAGAGTAACGTGTCATGTGTGTGTGTCCTGTTCCTTCGTGAAACCCGCTGACTTAAGCGTGGGCTAGTGCGTGAGAACCCGCCACCTCAGGGTGACTTCCGTCAGTGTTTGGAGGGAATGAGTGGCTCCAGGAGGTAGTGTCTCCTCTGCTTTGGGACCCCCATGCCCCTACATTGAGCTACTTGTCACTAGGGCCGCTACTGTATTTTCAAGGGATAGATAACATTCTCAAAATATCATAAAGTTCATACCTTTAGTATAAATGTGGGTGTGCATCTCAGTGTCCTATTCAAAATTGAGAGAACAGTGAGTTTCAAGTTCTATTTCATGAGACGTTTTTGCCAAGGAGTATTAGCCAGCACATGAATTGGTATTTCTAAATGAATCCTGGACAGAATATTCTGAACTGAATTAATTCTGAACAGAATTTTTTTTATCCCTGTGAGGAGGTGTAATGATGAGAAGTTTCACTCTAATGGGGAAGAAAGGACAGCCTGTCATACTTGTAACATAAACCTTTTAATATAATATAAATGTTAACACATTTTTGTCATGAATTACTCCGTTAGCCTTAGTGTATTTCCTGTGCTTCTCTACAAAATGATGGTTCCTCAATTTTCTATATACCAGAATCCAGAGGAAACCAGAGTTTTTATTTATCTTCAGTTCCATAACTTTTTATTTTAAAAACATTTCCTGTTCTAATATAATTACTACCCCTACATGGTTCTGTATGTTAAGAAGGTCATCATGATATTTTTCAGATGAAGAGGCTGCAATATATTATATATTAAAGGGTCTCTGTACATGTCCAGCTAGTTTGCAACAGAAGCAGAGGATAATATTATGTTCCTATGTTAGAGCTCGTGACTTCAGGTAAGTGTCACCTTGGGGTTCAAGATAACTTAGGTAATTTAACTAGGAAGTGACAAAGCACAAATAATTAGAATGAACCCAAATGGAATAAAAGTATTTGTCTAACTGAGTTGTTGATGATCATCTGAGAGCCAAGAGTAATTTCCCTCTTTATTTCCCTCTTCCAGGTTCTGTACATGAAAAGGTACCCCAACGGGAAGGTGCAGGAAAAACAGGTAACTATCTTAAAATGAATTTCCATGATGGTAGATTACAACCAATCCAGTCTATGCTTTAAAATAATTGCTCAAGTTAAAATTTTAACACATGCCAATGCCAGTAATGAGAGCTGAAGCAGTTTGCTAGTTGTTTATTCATTCAACAAACGTTTATACAGCCCTGACTATTGCCAGGTGCCTCATAGGCGCTGGGCATGCCATCTGCAGAAAGCCCGCTTGTGTGCACATCAGGGCCTCTCAGGCTGGGCTGGAGCTGGGACCACCTGCAGGCGTGAGGTGCCCCACTGAGCATGTGTGGAGAGCATCCCTGGTGAGGGTGTCTCAACTCTTCCTCGTAAGAAAGGGCAATGCTTCACCCACCTACAGCGGTCACTTCCACTGAGATGGTACAAGAACCAGAGAGACAGTGAGCTGTTCGTTTTGAAGCCACCCCGTCCCACTCAGGCCCATCTCTCAGGCTGCAATGTGCCCACCATGACCTGCCATGAGTCCCCATCTCTTCCCGCCCTTTCTCAGCTACCACCCTTTAGATCCAGGCACACATTTCCTGCCTTTATATCCATCTTTGAAGTGAAATAAAAAATGTTTCTAAGATGAAATAAAAAATAATGTTCTAGTAACAAAGAAAGATACAGGCACTTTTTTTTCAGATGCAGTTTATAGTATATGAACCACTATTAAAATAAAAGTGATTAAAGCCACATAGACCCTAGTTTTACTCAGTTCCATTCCCTTAAGTGTGAATTGAAACTGTGGCAGCACTGTGCCTGCCCTGGATGATTGTAGTCTCTTTGTATTATTAAGATAAATAATGGGACAGGCCCACACTAACACACGCGGGGGTGTCAGCCTGTGTAGATGGCTGGTGGGCTCGGAGGAGAGTGTGTTGGTGGGGCAGCTATGCAGGCCGGGGTGGGTGTCAGATCTGGGGCAGCCATGACATTGAACTGAAGACCCTCATAACTGAGGAAAACAGTCCATTTTCTTGGTGAAAGACAGTGCCAGGCAGTCAGAACACCGGCTCTAGGCCGGTGCACATCAGGGATGAAGGGAGAGCCGCAGGGCTGTCAGAATGAGCAGCCTGGGTGTGAGCCTGTGAGGTGCTGAGCAGCATATCAGTATTTTTTAGGGAAGAGGAAATGCCAGTGTTCAGGATTACAACAATTAATCCAACATGACAGCAGGGAGGAGGCCACAGAAATCCTATTTCAGAGGGCCCTCCCTAATCCTGCTCACTGCGATTCATGTTGAACACACTGTAGAGAGTAAAAACGTCCTGGGGGAATCAGCATGTGCACAGTGATGAAATTAAGCCCAGTGTACACTCCTCCTGAAGCCCCTGATCTGTGGACACGTGCAGGACAGGGAAATGCTTGAAATTAAGCAACAAAGCTGCTTATGGACAAAGGAGCCATTACAAACTTGGGAGATGAGACAGACATACAGCTGTGTGTGATTTTGTTCCATTTCCCTGAGGCCGAGTTCAGTGGGCCCCAGGGGCCTGACCCCTGAGCAGAGCTGTCTGGAACCAGAGCCTGGCCTGTGGCTTGAGGAGGCTGGCGCTGGTGGGGATGGGAGAACCCGGGCCTGGTGCTGGAGCTGAGCCCGGCCTGCAGCCCCGCAGACCCAGTGATCCGGGGATGGGCTGGTAGCCCGATGTAGTGACTTGTTCAGGCTTCAGCAAAATGCACAGAACAAATAACGGATTTGATTGTTGTCCTTCTGAAAGACTTTAAAATATGTTAAGATCTCAGTATGTTCTTTTAAGGCTTCTGAATATGAAAAATATGTTTGAGATATGTTCCCTGTTTGATTTGAGTTTCTCGGAAAACATTCAATAGCAAAATACTCTCAGTTTATGATTATCGTCTATATTAGGATATCCTGAATAAATGGTGTTAGGTATTTTGTCAGTATTTTGGCAGAACAGCAAACTTCTTTCAAGAGATTGTTTAATGTTGAAGACATTTTAAAATTTCTTTTTGGTTTTTCCCTGAAAGAACTTTGAAAAGTTCATTTTTATTCTTCCAGCTGGGAAAGTACTGAACCACAGTTAAAGATAAGATGAGGGGGTTGCTTTTATCTCTATAACTGCTTATTGTGTTTGATCCTGAAATTATTATAGAACAAAATCACCCCCGTGAACTGGAGTGAAGCCGCAGGGCTGGTCTTGGGCCCCGCAGAGTGCCTGGACCCCGTGCCCAGGCCGGGCCCCGCTCCTCCCGAGCTGGTCTTCTAGGGGCTCATCTGCTACCTGCCTGCCTCAGAGCCATTCTGGCCTTGTACTACCCCAGGGAGCCCCGGGTGTCTGCCCACCGTCAGGCGGAGACTCTTCGTCTGGACTGTGTATCCAGTAACATGACCTAGACTGGTTTTGTGATCCGCACCCACCTTCCCTCCAGTCCCTGGCACTTGGGTCTGTGCGTGCAGCCCGCCCTCCCCCACCTCATCCTCCCCACCAGTCACTCCCCAGAAGTGGGTGGCCCTGCAGCTAGAGATGCACTGCCCTCCCCCGCTTTCCACTCGGAGAAACGGGGGCATACCGAGGATATGAGCTTCCTCTTTACCCCCCTACCTCCTGCCAGGGTCTCTTCTCGGACAGTCTGGTGACCTGGACGCGCCCACTTGCCCGCGTGCGTGTCCTTCCCCAACCGCATGCCCTTGGCTCATGTCATTCCGTTTCCTCTGTCCTGCAGTGGCTCACTGTTGGCTGCGGTGGTTTAGACTCATCCAGACGTCCCCCTGGGGCTTCCTGTTGGGACTGGGGGATTGTAGGCAGGAGCTCACTGAGGCCCCTGTGTGTCAGTCAGGGCCCTGCCGGGCATCTGCTTGTACATGTGCTGGTTGTTGTTTGATTGATCTGTGGGGGCTGCGTGCAGACCCTTAGCATCCGTCCCGAATGCACACTTACTTAACTTACTCTCCTAATTGTAGTCTCCTTGCAAATCTTTTCCGTTCTGAATTCAGATGATACATCAGCTCCCGCGTTGGAGACTCAGCCTCAAGGAGATGAAGAAGGTGAGCTCAGGATAAAATGGGGTCTTGATGGGGAGCGGGGACAGTAGGCACGGACCTGGGATGTGCAGTCCAGTTACCTTGCTGGGATGCCACTCAAGATGGGTGGGACTTGGCTATTCCTACCTTTTTGAGGCCTCCTGCCATCTTCCCTGATGACTTTGGAATGAGGCTGGTGCTTTCCTATAGCACAATACAAAGGTCTTTAAAAATCAAAATCTATGGGCTAAAATTTTATAATCTGTGTAATATGAAATATATATTTCAAAAGTATACACTAGCATATGCCATTTCCCATCTTCACGCATTCACTGACTGGTGCATGAGATAAGCTTTGTAAAGTCACATGTGTAAAAATGTTTCTAAGGTTTATTGAATTTTGTAGTCATGATAAGGATGGACTTCTTGCTCTTAGTCTTTAATAAATTGTCTTAGATATTTGCCCACATATCTGGAAATCTCAGGTCAAAAGGAGTCAGGGCTTAAAGACAAAGTGTAGGGAATGTACATAATAAATCAAAGACTGAAAGGTAGAATTGCATCATACTTTGCAAACAGTAATAGTACGAATACGAACAACTAAGGTTTGCATGGCACTGAGAGCTGCACAGTGTGCAGTCTGTTGCATCAGCTCACAAGTGCTTGCATACCACGTCACAGGGGAGAGGGCTACGGTGAGCTGTGTGAGGTCAGAGGCGGATGAGGAACAGAGGTGGGCCACCCCGCGCAGTCTGCTTCTGTGTGGTTCTTGGGCACACAGGATGGCGAACCCACACTGTAAATATGCAGTTACATTCTCTCAACAATATTGCTAAAAAGGGTGTGTTCTGAAATGTTTTAGGCAAAATTATGTCTTACATGTTTTACTTTGTATTGCTTCATTCAGCTGAGTGAACCCCTGTATGTTACACGAGCATCCATCTTACCATACAAAGATATGTTTCTGTACATGGGAGTTTTTTCTTAAAACTTGCTTCTTTCAAGTGGAGCCTGTGTGAAGTCATGCAACTTTTTTAATACTTTTGGATGAAGAAAGAAAGGAAAAAGCATCTGCTAAATTAAAAAAAATATGTTATTTCATTTTGTCTCATGTAAACATTTAATTATTTCTTTTAAAAGTGTATGATCTGTGTTTATTATATCAATATTGTTTTGCTTCCATACTACCTGCTGAAATCTTTGAGAAACTTTGTGTTCCATGATGAATTAAAAATAATTATCATTTTATTTTATTTTTGTTTATTAGATATTGCATCACGTTACCCAACACTTTGGACTGAACAAGTTAAAAGTCGGCAGAACAAAACCAATAAGAATTCAGGTAAAAAGGGGTCTAAAATCACATTATAAGGAGCACTTTAAAGTGGTCTTTTTTCTTAAAGTAAATGAATAGTACATCTTTTCCCTCAGTCATCAACATATGAAAATGATTCTTATGACTTTATCACCTAAATAGAGCTCAAATTGGTGTTTTTATTACATTTTCTAACTTCCTTAAAACTTTTCTCTGTATATGCCAAGCAAGTGCAAGTATTTGATAGCAAGTATTTGCTTTTGACCAAACTTCAGAGATGTCAACTATTGGCTAATTTAGTTCAAAGTCCTCAAAACTATGTGGATGGCATTTACCACAAGAGAATGTGTGACAGACTTCTGCCTTTGAAAGCAGTCTGTTTGGACATCTTGTAGAGAGGTGACAGGCTGCTGCATAGCTGGTTAGTGACTTTCACTGGCTACATAAAAACTGATTCTTTCTGTAACTGTCACTCATGCCCAGCTGATTGCAGCTGCTTCCCCTGGCCCTTCCAGTGAGGTTTTCTGGAAACTCTTGCTGAAGGAAAGCAGCCATTCTAGGCTTACACATTCAGCCTGCTGAGAGACAGCGGGCTCAGGAACAATGTGGATTGTCTACGATTGACCTCAAGTGACAAAGCTGCAAATATCCACAAGAGTGGCCTTCAAAGGAGAGCTTTGTTACCTGTGTGTGTGTGTTCTCCCTCAAGGGGCATCTTTGGTATCTATTGACAAAAAAGTTCCAAAGGTTTCTCAGGAATTCAGGACACTAAGAGGAGCTTGCTTCTTCCCCCGCGTGCATACATACCCTTAAGGAGTCTCGATGGGGAATGTCTGAGTCTTGCTATTTACCACTACCCGGGAGCCCCAAGACAGACTTCAGGTGATGGGCATGTTTACTGATTTACAGCCTCAAAGAGCACATGAAGGGGGACCCCTGAAGGGCTGTGGGGGCTGGATGGGACAGGCCTGATACTTTCTCCTGCAGGGTTTTTGCCCTTAGTACTACCCCTCATCACACTGATGCTCCTTATCTCTGCCTCCAACTCACGATCTTAACAGCTTTGTCTCGTCGCTGCAGAGGAGCCCCTTCCCCTTAGCAGCTGCTCCTACTGCACTGAGGGGACAAAGCGAAGAACCCAAAGGTCTGACCATCTGATACAATGACAGGGAAATGTAAACATACTTGTAGAATCTGCAAACATTTTTTTTTCTCAGAAATTATTGTTAGGAGCAAGTTCCCTATTTTATAAAGATGTTAAAAGGCGTAGTTCTCTTGTGAACTTTAGAAACTGAACTAGCCGTCAATCTTGTCACTGTATTTTCCAAAGCCATCATATCTGAGTCGTTTCTGTATCATACAGTGTACGGGGAATGAAATAAAACAGTATGTGTTTCAGATTCACCACTGGGTCTTGAAAGCACCTTATGTGAGAAGGCAATGGACTCAGTACCTGAACTCAATCTGAGAAGCCAATATTCTGAGCAGTGTCACTGGAAATGTGCATTTTTGAAAAATGAATTTTAATTTCCAAAGGAAATTGTTTCAGGTTTTGACAGAGTTAAGTTCCATGGAAGTCTGTGGAACAAGTACATTTTTGTGTCTCATTTATCACTCGCTGTTACCAGATTTTCAGGCCTTAAGTGACCTGTCAGTTATAATTAACCAGTAAAAACAGTATAGGCTTTCAATATTTTGTGGGACTGAAAATAGTGTTTTAGGAAATTCTAGTTTACATAAGTTACCCTATGCTATAATTTGATTTAAATCAGCCTAAATAAGCAGAGCACCAGAAGACGACATTCAGTTGATTTATAGACATGGGGTATAAAATTACTGGATTATATTTGTGCTTAATACCAGTTGTCTAGATGCATGTTCTTTATGAGGGTCTGAAAAATGGCAGACCTAGTTGGTATTTTAAGATATTAAAAATAGTATTTGATTTATTAAGTTTAACAGTGAAATATTAGTCATAGGTTTACTTAATGACCATCACTGTCATTGAGATTTCAAAGGTAAGAGGAGATTCATTTGCACTTAATTTTTGTTTTTCAAAGATACTTTTACTCATAATCTTCTTTGGTAGAAATAAGTGCATTTATTTAATATAACATAAATAATGCATGACTTATTATTCTTTATTTAAAATAATTTACCTTGTTTGTTAGTACATTCATGTTCTTTTACAGAAGAGGTCAAACTGAGAAAGCCTTGCTTTCTTTCCTGATGTTTCTTTCTATCAGTTAAAATACTATTTTTTCCCTCATGAGTTTGAACTCAAGTAATATAGTATCACTTGTGTTACTAAATACATGAGACATGATTGCCAGGGATAATCAGCACATACAGTGTAGATGTGGTCAAGTATGCTTTGGAGCATATAGTGACAGTAGTTTTTTAGAAGGGACCATTCTTGTAAAGGAAGAATGTAGCTCTGTCTATGAAATTTACATGTAGTAAGTGCTTAATAGTGTTTAGTAACTAAATGAAGAGTTTTACCATTGTATTTCAATGGTCACTCGATAGTATCATTTCTTTTTTTTCTAAAACAAATCTAATGAAAGAACAGGTGGGCCTGCAAGCTCAGTCTCCCTGTGTGGCTCCTGCCATCCCCTTGGGCACATGTGGGCTGAGGCACCTTCTGCTCCTGCAGACCCCACGCCTCCTCCGGGAAGCTGCCTGCCTCTGCCCAGCCTGTGCAGGCTCTGTTGGCAGGCAGGTGGGGATGGTTGTGGGGAGCGGCCCTGGGTTAGAGCACCAGGATCCCGGGTTCACGACAGAATACCTGCAACCTGGGCCAAACTGGAGTCACTGCACAGACGTGGTGAGCCAGCCACGCTCCCGGGCCTGCTGCTGGGAGGCAGAGGCCCGACTATCCCTCTGTGGCAGTCAGTGTGCTACCTTGCTGACCGCTCCCTCCCTAGGTGCAGGCTGTGGTGGCTGGATGGGTCTGTCCCTGGGAAGTGTAGTGGGTGACATGCCTTCCAGATGACACTGTTGATGGCAGCTGTGCAGTGTGAGAACTGCCCCTCATTATTTGCTTTGCAACCAGAGTGGGTTCTGGTGGCCAGGGTGCCTGCTCACCAGGCCTTCCCCTTGGCAGGCCAGCCACTAGGCACTGACCAGGAGCTTCCAGCCCTGCGGTCAGCTGGTCCACATGGTCCCCAGTGCCACAGGGTCCCAGCAGCTTCAGAGAGAGGTACGGCTGCTTGGAGATCCTCTAATTGGGGACCTCTGGAGTTCTCTTTCATCAGTTACACAAACCCAAAGCTGACAGTGCAGTGTGTCTGCTTTCCCTCTGCCTGGGGCTCTTCCAAAAGCCAGTGTGGGTCCGAGGAGCTGAGCCCTTGGGGGCCCCTAGAGGACAGCGCCAGCCCCAGGACACTTGGGCCATGTGGCCGGCGTGACAAGCCTATGCTTCCTGGCCTCTCACTTACTGCCCTCCTGGTTCATGTGAGTGGGGAAGATGGACAGGCCCCCATGTCATCTCTGGAAGCCCTGCCTGCTCAGGAGAAAAATATTTTTTCCTCCCTGAGCCACTAAAACCAGCTCTGTTTTATGTCCAGAAGATGATCTTTATGCTCAGGATGTTCCAGTTTTATCGGAGTCCTCAGCACAGGCATTTTTCTGCTTTCTTCAGGGTTGATGATTTCTGTTTTACTGCACATATTAAAATGAAGGCCAAAAGATAATTATCTTTTGATTCTGCTTTACATGATGGCAAATTGCATTCCCTAGGGAAAGATAATACCAATTATATTTTCTTTATTCATTTCTAAGTTTTAAAATATTATTTCCATTTTCCTTTCGATTCCATTTTCAAGCATAAGATTGCAAAAACATCCAGATGCCAACTAGATTCCTAGTCTATGAAGTTTGGGTCATTTGGAGAGATTAAAATAGCAAAATAAATCAAATAACTCCTTTTAAATGTGGACTGTAAAAGTGTATTATCAAAAGCATTAATCTATCTGTAGAAAAGGAAGCCCTGGCAGTCACGGGCTCAGCTTGGAGGCGGCAGCTCCGCCCGCCATCAGCTCCCTCTTCCTCCTGCTCCTGTGCACCTTGAACTCAGATTTCTTTCTGCTGAAAAGTTCCTTTGCAACAGGAATGATTTTGTAGTCAGTATAGAAAAGTAATCTTCGTGAAGCCATTGGAATAATTTCTCACCCACCATTGGTGCAAGTTGCTGTTTTGCACTAGAGTGAAACTTATTTCAGTGACTCAAACGCTGGATGAAGAGGAGATTAAAAACCTCCTCCACATTTAGCTATTGTTTTCACCCCCACAAATAGTTATATTAATTAGTTATTTTCAACTTGTGGTTCTTCTTTACTATTTTTTTGGACATTAGCCATGTGGAGCTCAAGTTGACTAAAAAACATTTCATATATTTTATGAAGCCACCAAAATGCGTCTGCCCCTCCTGCCAGCAGGGATGTTTCTTCCGAATGTTTCCTGGGGCACCTGTGCAGCTCTGGGATGTTCATGCACAGCTGTGTGGTTCTTGATGCAGTGCATGGCTCCTGGACAAGTTTAACTAATGAGTACTGTAAATAAAACGCATGCTTAAGATTTTATAACAAGTTCTTGTAATAGATAATTTGCTTTTACTTTATGCATTTGTGGACTTTCAGAACTGAAAACTTTAGCTAAGCTAAAAGCATCAAGGGATCTTCAGCCTTTGCTCCTCGTGCTTAAACTTCCAGTGCAGAATGAGTCTCTGCAGAGCATAGCGAGTGGCACATGCAGTCACGTGGGAGGGCGCACACTACCATCCCACGAGGAGTTGGAGGCGCTGTAAGGAGGCTAACAACACACTGGCAAATCCGGGCAGTCTGCGTCTTCACTTGCAATTCATCCCTAGATCCTTGATAGGAGCAAAAAAGAAGCACTCTTTCAACCCGTGTTTCTACTGCTCATAACTTTTTGAACTTAGCTTGAGAAGTACGTTTTCCAAGACTGGTCTCAGCTCAAAGGCATGCTTTCTCTTCTGTTTGGAAATTTGGAAGTAAGTTTGTTTTTCTGTGTTGGTGTGACTCTGTACCAAGAAAAAGAAGGATAATTTCTTCATTTTAGAAGTCAGTTTTTTTAAAACTAAAAGAAAAAAAAATTAGAAAAATCCCTCTAAAATGATTGGGTGGTGAGAGTTTTTACTAGCTCAAGCATTTTAAAAGCACTTTTCAATCATTCTGTGTTCTCATGATTGTGGAAGCATTTTATCTAAATCCATTGCTTCAACTTTCAAAATAATACACTACACTGAGACTGCATTAGGAATGGAATTATGGGTTGGAGCAGGTGTTAATAAATTTCAGTTGATCCTTGAACAATGCATGCATCAGGGGCAGTGACCTCCCACACAGTTGGAAATCCACTGTAAATTTTGACACCCCAAAACTCAACTGCTAACAGCCAACTGTGAGCTAGAGCTGTAATATAATGTAAATGATCAGTTAACACCTACTTTCTATGCCATATATATTATGTACTGTAATCTTACAATAAACTAGAGAAAAATATTTTCTCAAATTATCAAAAATCTCCAAAAATTTTTCCAGCATACTTATTGAAAAAAATCCTCCTTACATAAGTGGACCCATACAATTCAAACCCATGTTGTTCCAGGGTCAGCTGTATTTAAGAAATTTTTTTGTTTTATGTCTTGCCTCTGTGTTGAACATTAATGCTTTCTGTCCCCTCTTTGTGCCCTTTTATGATTTGTAAAGCTGTGGTGAACATCTAGTAGATCCCTAATAAAATACTGAATGCCTATGAGCTTCCCATGGTAACTTGTGACATTTTCAGCCATTTTTAGATGTGACATAGAGTGAAGATTTAAAGTTTTGGACAAATAAGATGACAGGGAGAAACCAGAACAATTTAAGGGACTGAAGGTCCTGATTAGTCCAAGACCAGCTGTATGGGCGTGAATATCCCTCTTAGGACTTGGCAGGGGAGTCCGTTTCCACTCAGAGTTTTTAACATTTGATGTCTTCTTTTAAAATGTGAAACAATATTTTATTTTGTTTATTGTATATTTAATATACTTTATTTTTTACAGCAGTTTTAGGCTTATAGAAAAAATGCACAAAAAAGTGCACAAAACAGAGTTCCCACATAACCCTTACCCACACCCCCTGCCAGATTTTTCTGTAGTTACCATCTTGTGTTAGCGTGATACATTTGTTACAACAGATGCAGGGATATGGGTACATTGCTGTAACTAACTTCCATGTTTCCATTTGGGTTCACTATTTGTGTTGTACATTGAATGGGTTTGGACAAATGCATAGTGCCCTATAACCACCACTATAACATCATAGAGTATTTTAATTGCCCTAAAATCCTCTGTGCTCCACCTGTCCATCCCTCCCTGCCCCCAGCCCCTAGCAAATGCTGATCATCCTTTTACTGCCTTCATAGTTTTGCTTTTTCTAGAATGTCATATTGTTGGGATCATACGTATGTAGCTTTAGCAGACTGACTTCTTTCACTCACCTAATATGCATTTAAGGTTCCTTCATGTCTTCTCATGGCTTAATAGCTCATTTTTCTTAAGCACTGAAACCTATTGCATTGTCTGGATGGACCACAGTTTGTTTATTCGCCTACTGAAGAACATCTTGGTTGCCTCCATGTTTTGGCAATTATGAATAAGGCTGCTATATACGTCCTTGTGCAGATTTTTGTGTGGACATAAGTTTTCAGCTCACTTGGCTAAATGCTAAGGAGTGTGATTGCTGGATCATATGCTAAGAGTTTTTCTAGTTTTGTAAGAAACAGCCAAGCTGTCCTCCAGTGTGCTGCACCAGTTTGCATTTCTACCTGTAACGAATGAGAGTTCCTGTTGCTCCCCATCCCTGTCAGCATTTGATGCTGTCAGTGTTCTGGAGTTTGGTCATCCCAATAAGCGTGTAGTGGTATCTCATTGTTATTCTAACAGGCAGTCCCCTAATGATGTATGATGTCGAGCATCTTCTCATATGCTTATCTGACATTTGTATAACTTCTTTGGAGAAGTGTCTCCTCAGATCTTTTGCCCATTTTTTCATTCATTGAGTTGTTTTCTTATTGTTGAGTTTTAACTGTTCTTTATATATTTTGAATAACAGTCCTTTATCAGATGTATGATATTTTCTCCCAATCTGTGGTTTAGCTTTCTGTTCTATTAATAGTGTCTTTCTTAGAATAGACATTTTCAATTTTGACAAAGTCCAGCTTATCGATTATTTCTTCCATGGATAGTGCCTTTGGTGTTGTATCTAAAAAGTCATCACCATCTTCAAGGTCATCTATATTTTTTCCTATATTCTCTTCTAGAAGTTTAATATTTTTGCATGTAACATTTAGGCCTATGATCCATCTTGAGTTAAGTTTTGTGAAAGGTGTAATGTCTGTCTAGGATCCTTTTTTCCATGTGGATGTGAGTTGTTCCAGCACCATTTGTTGAAAAGATTATCTTTATTCCACTGAGTTGTTTTTGTTCCTCTATCAAATCTCAGTTAACTGTATTTGTGTGGGTCTATTTCTGGCCTCTGGCACAGTGTTAAGACTTAAAAATGTTCAGAAACTGAACAAAAGGGTGAGTAGATGCCTGGGAATGGGATTAATGGTGACTAGAGTGAAGGTCTTAGGAGCAAGGAAATGGTGGGTGGGTTGCTGCTGTTCCACAGAGATGCACTTCTCAGCCAGGGATGCGTGACTGGCTGTCAGGGAGACACTGCCGCTTCCGGTGCCCACACCCCATATCAGGCTCCGTCCTAGCAGGAAGGAAGCTGGTCTTGCACGGGGCTGTAGATTGTGTTGGGCTATAGGGTTGTATTCTGAAAAGTGTCCCACCTTGAAAGGACAGCAGAGGCTCTCAGGGGAGCTCTGCGGAATGAGATGAGAAATCACGTGCAGTGGCCCCATTTCCATCAAGCCCTCCAGAACGGTCACACACCTGGAGAGTCACACACAGGCTCCCTGTGATGTGGGAAGGAATTTGAACAGAGAAGTTGAGGAGAGGAGACAAGTGAAGGGACACTGTTTCAATGACTATAAAGTGAGCTTTGAACACTGTCGCAGAAGGAAAGGTGCACACTGTTATTTTCAGTGGGAGCATCTCTAATCCTTCCTTGCCTCTATTTCTACCTTATTTGTCATAGTTTTTGAAAATCTTTTCTTCTTTTTTCTCTTCATCCCTTCATCTCTTCCAAGAGCATGTCCCTTGCAGTGACGTTCACAGCCACCGGAGGGGCACAAGCAGGTGTAGGGAGGGATGTTCGGTGTCCATGCCTCTTTGCTATGCCAGTGGTGCAAGCAAAACCTTTGCAACAACTGAGTTTTGTTGCTGCCCCGACAGTGGCTGCTCTTTCACCTGCAAATCGGCTCTGCTTGCAAACGAATGTGCCTGTGTTTGGATCAGTGGCTGCAAACATTTTTTGCTAGTACAGAAGTTGAAAATGTTTATTGTACGAAATATTAGCAATGAAGGAAAAATGAAACAGCTTCTACATTTACCGTCTAAAGACAATTCATGTGCCTGCATTGGTGGGTGTCACATACCCTGTCATGCATGTGCCATGCGTATGTAATCTCCTTCACACCGCACAGGCTGCACTTTCCCATGTCATTCGGTATCACTGTATAACAGAGGTTCCTAGTGTGGCCAGTAGACCACCTCAGGTTGCTGCCAAAACACCACTCCCTGGGCATCACCTGCTGAATCTGCATCTCGGGGTTGGGGTCCAGACCTTGAGCTTCTAGCACGTTCTCCAGATGACTGTTGGCACAGTTAGTGTTTGTGAGATGCTCTGCTACAGCATTATTTTTCTGGCTCAATTTCACACCATCATATAATGTAACTTAGTTTCCTGAGCCAATTTCTTAAGAATGGATTCTTACACCGATGTTAGTATTTTGGCATTACAAAGTGTTCTTTAAGGAACACATTTCTTAGTTCAGTTCCCTGCACACCTATGATTATGTCCTTGGGACACATTGCTTGAGGCCCAGCGGCAGTGTTGGAGTAAGGGAGGTCCACGTCTGTACCCTCTGGACGCCCAGGAGTACGTGCCCCCAGGACCCTGGCTTCCACCTGCCTGCCTGTGCAGTGACCTCAGCGGCAGGCAGCCCTCCTTCACGTGCAGGACCTGGCCGTGCCCGTGTCTTCCTGCCCATACTTCTACCACCCAGTGGAGTTTTTTTCTTTAATGAAAGTCCCAGAAGTTATTTTTAGCAGACTGTCTTGGGTCACTCTCCCACCCCTGGACTAATCAGGGGCCAGCAGGGAGGGGACATGCTCACTGGCCACGCTGGACTCCCTCCTTGGAGACAGGGAGTGGGTGGGTGTGGGTCTCCTGCAGCACAGGGCTGACTGTCGGGGAGCAGCCCCCCACCTGAGAGGACGGGGGAAGGAGTGTAACCGGCAGCCGAGGTTGCCTCCCCCTTCCCTGTGGGCAGACGGTTTCTGTGGTTCGCAAACTCTGCCCAGGGGTGGTGGGCACTCCTGGCCCCCCACGCAGGTTGGGGAGGGCAGTGCTGGGGGCTTGCCGGCTCTGAGTGAGCTTGCTGTGGGGCCAGGGGGCTTGAAGGTTGGTGAAATGACCTGAGGCCTTACCTCAGGGGATGGTGGGGAGCCCCGGGGAACATGGGGCAGAGCAGCAGGGAGGGGAGACCGTGCCTGTGACCATGACTGGCAGCCCACGGGGGCACACTGGGCCCTGGCGAGGTGGAGCACGCTCAGGAAGGAGCGAGTCCCGGAGGTGGAGCGAGGTGTGCAAGGTGCCGAGACCTGGGGCGCTCAGGTGGCCCTGAGATCTCCGTGTTCTGCCTCTGTGCTGTAGGGGCATGGCCTGCATGGGGGCCTGTGGGCACTGCCATGTGACCAGAGGCAGCCCTCATCTCAGCCGCCACCCCCGGGGGTCTGGCCTCCCTGACCTCGGTGGGGGTCCCCCCACCTTGCAGCTGGGAGGGCCCCGAGCTCCCCAAACCATGGCACACACCAAGTCGCAGGCTGCCCCCTGCCTCAGCGGGTGCACAGGCAGCCTCACCTGGGGAGACAGCGCCGGCCTTGCTTCCTGTGCCCTGGTGACCCGCCAAACTTAAATGTTTACAATCTGCTCTATTTGAGCTCTTCTGCCAGCTGTGGGTCAGCACCAGCTGCTCAGCCCCGGGGCATGGGGGCCTCCTGGGGCCGCCCTGAGTGAGGCCGGTGCCCCAGGGCTCTCCATTGGGCTGCTGGGTTTTAGCTGCACGTTTAAAGACAGTTGTTCTGTGGCAGAACTCACCGCAGGTGCCCGGCTTGGAAGGGTGCAGGGCGTGTGCATTGCTGTGTCCTTGACAGGGACCTTCCCTTGGTTTTCCTCCTTATAAGCCGTGTCCATCACGTCTGTCAGCGGGGGACACAAACTTCACATGTGACTTCATGCGGTGGTGCAGAGCCACCTTGAACAGGACCCGGGGGTCTCCCTGGAGCCAGAGGTGCAGCCCGTCACCCGCTGACGCCACCTTGCCGCTGAGCGGGACGTGCCCTCAGAGGGTGCAGTGCCCCCGGGAAGGGAGCAGAGCCAGGCCGAGGGAAAGCAAAACACAAGCAGACAGTTCCACCGGCTATAAACACCCAAAAAATAAACTCCACTAAGCAGCAGGACCGTGGCTGCAGCCGCAGGAACGCCCGGCGGGTGGCCCCGGCTGCCTCCCGCGCTGGGACACACAGCTGGCCCTCCGGCTGCTCCCCTGTAATCTTCCTGGAGGTCGACCCGCCTCTCTAATTAGGAGCCGCTCTCCTCTGTGATCACGCTGTGCCCGAGGTCACGGTCTCTTCCCAGGATCATGTTGAGCATCCGATGTTGCTGCCTTGGGCCGGGCACAGCCGATGGCCACGGCCCCCGCTGCAGGGGAGCCCCGCTGCCTTCCAGCTCAGCTCTTCCCCGCTTGGCCTGTGTCTTGGTGGTCCTGAGCTCTCAGAGTTCAGTGACCTCACCTGCCCACTGGCAGGAAGAGTGCACGCCCACAGGGCTGCAGGGAGCGCCCGGGCAGGTGTGTGTCACAGGGCTGGCCCATGGGAGCAGCGCATAGGTTCAGCGTTACAAGCCCATCAGAACAAACCAATGATACACAAGGTTCCCGTCCTCAAGTAGTTTAAGCTCATGATCTAATCCAGCAGTTCTCAGATTTTTTAAGAATCACCTTAATGTTGTGTAGAAACACTTCTGGCCTCGTGCATCTCTGGGGCCCCAGGGCCCTGGGGTCACACTTGAGGACCGCTGGTCTGAGGTCAGGAGAGGCACAGATGCATCGCCAGCAAACAGAGAAGCCCTCGTGCTCCATAGTCCCCCGTGATGCTGGGACACTAAGGGACAAGCCAAAGCAGTGGGGACTCTGACAGTACAAGCCCAGCTGAGGCAGAGAATCAGCAAGTGGGCGGAAGTGAAATGAAGGTGCCCTGGGGGAGGGTCCTGCAGCTCCCGGCCCATTTGTGACCCTGACACAGGCCGCAACTTCCTTTCTAACGGGAGCACTGCTCCTCCACCCCCTACATCTGCATCAGGGCTCTGAGGTTTTTCTCGTAAAGCAAGTACAGGAATAAACTTCATGTATGGGGCATGAAAGCCCCTTTCTGTTGGCTTTCCTACGAGGAGGAAACCTGGGAAGGAGAATTCAAGCCACTGGACCCTTGGAGGTCCTCGTCACTGAAATGGCTATTTACTGATTGAAATCTGTCCAAATTTTAAAAGGCCTATCGCGAGGCCAGAGTGCAGTCAGGGCACCGTATTCCAAGTTTGCTGGCACTTAGACTTGGTGGCGCTCAGCTTTCTTAACTCTTGCCCCGATCACAGAGAAAGGTTCCAGCTTTTGTCGTGACGGACATTTCAGGTCCAGGGGATAGACCTGCAGCATCTGGGGAATTCCCAGGCTTCTCAGTGTGCTGGTCTGAGGAAGGTGCCCTGTGAAGGTGTCCTGGCCTCGCCGAGGCCACTAGCAGATGCTCACCAGTGAAAGGCGCTGCTCTCCTGCAGCCTGCCCGGCCCAGCCTCAGCCATTTCCACTATGGGTCACCAGATTCTGGTTTGTGTTGGGAGCTGTTAATGGTGAAGCTCATTCCCTCTCAGACCTGGTCCAGGTATGAGGCAGCTTCTGCAGTGAGGCTGCTGGCAGGGGCTTGATGAGGCAGTGGGTGTGAGGTCCAGTGAAGCACCTTATCAGGAGCTGAGCCTATGCCCAGAGGCTGGCTGCTAGGACACCGGCATGCTCATGAGGACCCTCATGGAATTGGCCTGCTTCTATGTTTTGGGCTCCTAAGAAAATGGAAGTAGCATTGACTCAGGTTTGAAAACCTCGCTCATGTCCTGATTCTACCATAGCCTGCTGCCGGACCTGAGGCAAGTCCCTCACCTTTCCCATGCTGTCCGCACCTGCGCCCACGGGACTAACCAGGCAGAGAAGCCTCCCAGGTCGCCGAGACGAGGTCAGGCCGGCCTGACGGGCACCGTCCCCGCCTGTGTACTGAGGGTCTGGGAGGGTTTGGGACTGCTCGGCCTCTAGTCCTCACCTGTAAGTGGGTGAAGTCAGTGACTCCTGAGGTCACAGGAGGTGCTCACAGGAAGGGACCAGGATGGAACGGGGCCAGCACATGCCAAGCCTGCAGAGCTGAGTGCGTACGGATCGGGAGGTGCTTTGATGTGGTAGGAACTGGGCTTGTTCCTTTCAGCTCTGTAGGGTCAGCGGGAGGCCCACCTGGACCATCTCTCCATCCTTTCTGCTATACTTTTATTCAGTCTGTCCACCTCCGAATTAATTTCTGTGCAGATATGGTGCACACCCTCCCCGGCTCAGGGCTGCTTTAGGAGGGTCCGCCTCCCTGAGGACAGGAAGGGCCCCATATGCTGTCTTCCAAGTGAGAATTCCACCCCGGATTGAGTCACCCCTGTAACACCCACTGGCTGGCCCCAAAAGGGCTGCTTTCACACATCATTTCATGTATTCGTCTCAGCAAAGCACCTGTTACAGGGACCTGGATGCGGGTGGTGGTGTTTCAGGGCATGATTGCCAAGGGTTGGGGGCCATTTATCCCTGGGTCTGAGGGTGAAAAAGCCTTGGAGGAGGCCCTCTGGTCCTCACAGATCTGCACTGCCACGCGTTGCTATCTCTGACCCAGCCCTCGGGGTCCTTTCCTGCACATGGGCAGGGAGGAAGTGGTGAGCGGGCATGGAGCCTGCACATGGTAGGCAGGAGTGCACCTTGTTTTATGTAACTTTTACTATGGTGGGGCAGGTGGGGCCGCTTCTCATCTCATAGGTGGGGAGACAGACTTCGGGGGGTCAGCTCGGGAGCACCAGGTGAGCGACAATGGGAACCCTGTTTGCATTATCCCCTGGCTGCAGTGTGTCTTTTGTGCTGGGCTGGGCGGTGCGGCATAGTGAGTGGGTCCCAGACATCTGCCACTTGGGTCAAATGCTGCTTCTGTTTTTATTTTTCTCATCTCATTAAAAAAAAACCCACTATTCTTTCCTTTACGCACACACACAGGAAACTAGTTTGGGGAAATTTGGCTACCTCTGGGTATTGGCTTGAGTGGACACAGTATATTCCAAGATAGGATTATGACAGTATCGGTTTTATTTGTAACCAGCTATATTAGGTAAAACCATGGGGCTTAATGTGGGACTTTCTGGAAAATATTCTGACTCATTTTGTAAGGCATCCAGATACTAAAGCAGACTACAACTACTTTTCTTAGCTCTCTTTTAATAAGATCTGTCTCCTAAATGTATACAATTTAAAGGAAAAAATAGTAGCATTTCTGTAGCGCATTTCAGGACGATGGTGACTGCGCCTCACTGGCCTCTGATGGCTCTGCAGGCAGAGGAAGGGGGAGGCAGCTGCTGTCACAGAGACAGCCTGCTTGGGAGGGACAGAGGCATCGGGCAGGCTGTGCGAGCTGAGGCCACATGATGGTGTTCTGGGGCTGGGGTCACCCTGTGGGGACTCGCGGGCTGAGAGATGTGGGGGTGCAGGATGCAGAAGGTGGGCGGCTGCACAGGCACTGGGCTCAGTGTGGAGGACAAGGGAAGAAGTGAATGAAGGACAGCCTGAATTGGGTTTCGAGAGTGATGTTGGGCCGGTTGTCATTGACAGAACCCCCTGGAAAAATTGTTCAACATGGGCCACCCCTCCAGGGGCCCTGGGGACACACGGAAGACACAGAGAGAGGTCAGGAGGGAGCGTGGGCCTGACCGGGGCCTCCCACCTCCAGGGCCTCTGGGACCCTCCTGCGGTGGCCCCTCTGTTGTGCTCATGGGGCTGTCCCCAACTCCTGTGTCAGATTGGAAGAGCTTCTGGATCTGAGGTGGCTTGAATCTGGGTCTGATTCACGGGAAATAAATATGGGGAGAAACAAGCCAGAACGGACATGTATGGTTGCTATTTCCTTTCCGAAGAAACTGGGTCCATGAACTGCATCCAAACCTTTACTTTTTGGAAACATACCTTTGACTGCGGGCTTCCCACACTACCTGTCGTCCACCTTGTGAGGGCCCCTGGGGAGGGCCAGCACTTCCGACAGCTGTGGGGGGCAGGGGCACCCAGCTGGCGTAGGTCTCTATGCCACGGCATGAGTGGGCCTTCTCCCTCGGCTTTTCCTAGCTTTGTGATCTTGAGTAAGACATAGGGCTTCTAGGGGCTTCTGTTTCCTTACCAGTAAAATACACGACGGTAATATATATTCCTTGTCCTATTATTACCTGGAATATGCAGGAAACTGAATTCCAGACCTAGGATGCCTGTACATATTGAGGTAATAATCCTGGAGTAAGAAGCTAATCTAAAAATCTTTCCTTGGAATTAAATAATGCAGTTGATCACAAAAGTGTATGTTTTGCTCATGAGGCAAAGCCTTAGCATTGTGAACCTTGCTTGGTCTTTTCCTGGAAGTGGGTGTGTGAGTGACCACATCCCCTTGTGACTGTGTCAGGGTCTCCCCTGGCTCAGTCTGCCAGTTCTAGAAAATCAAATTCTAAGGGAGCGCTTCCTTTTATTTTTTTTTATTCTTTGACTTCTTTGATCATTAGTGTGCCGTGATTAAAAAGAAAACCAAAAAAAATTCCATGACTGATGAAGACAACATGTGTAAAAATTAAGCAATCAATGCTAAGGAAAAAATGAAAACCCGTATGTCGAAACCTGTGACAGAGAAACTATGCTTGGCTCCTGCATTATCTGGGAACTTGTCAGAAACACACATTCTCAGGCCTCCCCCCAGACCAGACCTGGGGGCCCAGCCGGCTTGATTCAGACCCCATCTCTGCTACTCACCACCTGCACTGGGAAAACGATTCATCTTCTCTGATCCAGTCACTGAATTGGTAAAAGGACCATAATTCCACCCACCCCAGTTAACCTGTGAGTAAGTAAAATAACACATGGAAAGCACGTGGCCATAAATGCCCACTGAGTGTTACCAGGTACCAGTCTCCCATCTCTGCTTGTCTGTGAGACTCATCCCTTGCTCTGAGAGGGATTGTGCTGAAAAGCCTTTATTATTTTATCCTTGAAATATGCACAGATGGGAAGTCCTCTTTAAACCTTAAGGAACTTCACAGATCTCCCTATGTGTAGCATTTAAACCCTCAGTAGCCACCAGCTAAGAAATACCACATCACATGAAGCAGTATGTATCCAGTATTGCAGAAGATAATTTATATCTGTGAGTCCTAGTGGCACAAGATAATTTGCATCTGTGAGTCCTAGTGGCACACACCTACCTTGGAACAAGTCGGGTGAGGGTGCAAGCTGAGCGTGACTCAGTGCATCGACCAGGGTAGTGTGCAGATACACTTGGGAACCTCGGGAGGTGATCTGGGGAACCAGGGCCCCGTGAGGACAGTAGCTACCCTCTCTATTTGGTACTTAGTTGTTTATTGCCCTGTGCTGATCATCTGTGTATTTTTTTCTGAGTTCATTAATGTTTGCACTGTTTGTTATTTTACATTATTCTAGGTTGTTAAGTCCTCAATACCCCTTTGTAGGGACTACATAGTCTTAACCTGGACCTTGTTTAAAAGCTCGCCACCAGGGTTTTTAAAACACAGATAAGGTCATCACACTCATAAAAATCCTTACAAGTCTTTCTATGCTTGTGGAAATGCTTCAGCTGGCACCCAGGCCTGCCCCCTGCCCTGTGGGCCTGCCCCTTGCTGTGGGCACTCACCCCCTCCCCGAAGCCCTGCTCCCTCCTCCAGCATCCAAAGCCGCAGACCTAGTGTCTGCTGGAATTAATTGTAAATGCCTTCAAGCAAGTGCTCTGTACTGATGACAGAATGTGACAAAATGCCTGGAGAAGAAGATAATTGGTGGTTTGATTGGGAGTACTTTTTGAGTGAATTCTGAAAATACAGTAAGGAGATGCAAAGAAAAGAGAAGATGCTGGATTTCCCCCGGAGCTTATGATGACCATTGTATCAGACAGCTGCTGCTACATAACAAATACCCCTGGAATGCTAGCAGCCGCGAGAAGTGTTTCTCACGCATCTGCCGGTCCTGGCTCGCTCTGCAGGGTGGCCAAGCTGTGTGTGAGTCTGGGCTGCTCCTGTGTCTTTCACCCTCCTCACATGAGTGAGATGCTGGGGGTGCTCTTCTCATCGCAATAGCCGAGGCTTGGACAAGCAGGCCCAGATGCACACACACGTGCCAGGTCCCAGCCGTCCCCCTGCTCCCAGGCATCCCTCGAGCCCTGTAGTTCACAGAACAGACAGATGTCCCACCATGTGGGAGAGCTGCAGAAGCTGCGGTGATAGGGAAAGGGCAAGCGTCAGGTCAGCGATGTCGTCTGCTTATTCCTGGAAAGCAGTGTGCCATTACCCTGAGCGGGCACTGAAGGAGGGCCTTGTGGAGGCCCTGTCAGGAATGCCCACAAGTGCTGGGTAAGGAAGTAATGCATTTCCGAGGCTTTCGGGCTGTGGCTGCAGAGACGACCGGGACTTGGCAGAGGACCTCAAAGTTAAACACCCCTGGTCTGCACAGGTCAGGGCGGCAGGCTTACAAACACTTGGGAGCGTGGCCAGCCATAGTAATGAGGGAATCTAAGCAGGACGCTGAGAATTCCACCCAAGTGGCAGAGAGGAGGGCAGAGCGCTGGCCTCACCTGCGGTTTGTGTAACAAGTCCGACCGGCTGTGAAAACTGCCTGTAACTTAGATGTTCTTGTGGAGCAGATTCACACAGATGTCAGTCAGCATCCTTTGGACATGGGACCCAAACAGATTCAGACATCAACTGGCCTTATTTACACTTCTAATGAAAACTGTCTTTAGCCAATTAAGTCAGTAGTCAAAGGCTCGGGAGTGTTATTATGAACAGAACTGTAGCAGAGTTATGATGACCTCACATGTGTAAAGTCAAACTTAGCATGTAGATGCTAATGTCCTGTTCTTTTTACCACATTTCATGGCAAGAATTCTGTGTTTAGTAGAGTTGTGTAGATTATGGAACACCACGTCCTGCTGGAAAAGGAGAAAGAGGAAACTGAGCACCCGTGAGGCACCTTCCCTGGGAACCCTGAGGGACTCTCCCCTGTGTCTTGTATATCATCCGTCAGAAGAGCCACCAAAAAAGGAAGAAAATGTTTCCAGTTAAAATGAGACCAATATTTTCTCATCTCTTAGAATTCCTGTTTTACTTTTATTAAAAAAACTCCTGAAGACTCACTTAGACACCAATTTGTTTATTGAGGACGTTTATGGTCAGTGATGGCCAGACCGCAGTGGGCAGTGAGGCAGGCTTTGCGAAGTGTGCACGCCTCCACCAGGACAGATGGTCTCTGTCACCCCAGCAGTCTGCCCCAGGCATGGCCTCTGCAGAGACGCCGCTGTTTGACTTGCATTGCCATGTGCTACGTTCTCCGGGCTAGAGCTTCATATAAAGGTCATGATGCACCCACCGTACATGCCTTTCTGTCATTTTGCTCATTCTAACGGTTTTGAGGTATGTGTTTGATGGGTGTATGTATTATCTATTTACTTTCTGTAATTCACATTCATAATTGTATATTGTGTGCAGGTACCACAGTTTGTGCATTTTCCAGTTAATGAATATTTAAGTTGTTTTCACGTTGGGCTATTATACACAACGCTGCCATGTACATTCCTGTGCTGGCCGTTTTGAGGATATGTGCTTCAGTTGCCCTTCTGTGAATACCTAAGAGTAGATTTCCAAAGTGGCCTAGCATCTTACACTCATGTGATGGCTGCATGAGAGTCCCAGCATCCGGCGTTGTTGGTGTTTTTAGTTTGGGCCTAGCAGACATGCCGTGGTACATTGCTTTGGTTCTAATTTGCATTTCCCTGTGGCTAATGCTGCCGAGCAGGTCTTCCAGGTGCTTGTTGGTCAGTGATACATCTTGCATTTTGAACCATCTGTCCAATCTTCACCTAATTAGATTTTTGTCTTTTTTTTTTTTTTTTTTACTTACAGAAGTTATTTATACAACCTGGATCTTTGTCAATTACACACATTAGGAACATTTTCTTCTGGTCTGTGCTTTCCTTTTCAGTTTTCTTATAGTGTCTTTTTGTGAGTGTAAGTTTTAAATTTTAATAGAACTCAATTTGCCACATTTTCCTTCTGTGCTCAGTGTTGTCTATGTCTGTCCTAAAAATTGTTGTCACAAAGACAGCCTCACCTATTTCTTTAGAGTTTCAGTTTTAGCTTTTATGTGTAGGTCTCTAGTTCATCTCAGTATTTTTGTGTATGTGTGATTTAGGCTTTATCTTTTGATTGGCATGTAGTTGGCTTATTGTTCTAGAATCATTTGTAAAAAACACTTTCCCTTCTTACTGAACTGCTTTGGTGTCTTGTTAAATATCAATTGAACACAACTTTTGGGGACTATTTATGAACTCTTTTCTCTATGATATTAATTCTTTTAGCTATGCTCTAAGGATCCTGTTTTCAGAGTGGATGTGATCTGCTATTGCTTCCTTTAAAAGTGCTTCAGGCACCAGAGCATGAAAGTCAAGTAGCGTGCATTTAATGAGATCATCACTGAATCCTTTTTCCCTCTATGTTCAGAATGTCTGGCATACACTGGTTATAGTCTAAGTTCCCTCTGTTGTCAGATTATTTTTGAACAAACATCATCTATATTACAAGTCACAGAAATCTATGTTGAGTTCGGAAAATAAACTAATATTTTTTAATGGACATCCTACCAGATTTACACAGGCAGCTTTCTAAAACTCTTTTCTCTATTATATTAATTCTTTTAGCTGTGCTTTTTGCAATCACATACTGCCTGCATAAGTAGCTCAGTGGTAACTTTCCCAGTAAGGTAATATCCATCCTCCAGCTTTGTTCTCTTGGAAGATCTTCAGATGTGTCGGGTTCCATATACATTTTAGGACCAAAATGTCAATTTCTACAAAAGAGTTTCCTAGGATTTTGTAGAAATTACGTTGAGTCCATAAAGCAATTCAGGGAGAATTAACATTATAAGAGTTCTGAGTCTTCTGATCCATGAACATGGTATATCTCTCTCCATTTGTATAGGCTTCCTTTAATTTTCTCAGCAGTGGTTTTTAGTTTTCAATGTCTTGCTTATCTTTTCATAAATTTATTCCTAAGTATTTTATGTTTCTGGTGTTAATTGCAAATGCCATTTAAAAAACGTACCTTCCAAATGTCCGTTCTAGGATATAGAAACACAGGTGATTTTGTATATGGACTTTATATCTTGAGACTTTGTTATATTCACTTATTAATTCTAGCAGGTTTTTCTTTGTAGATGCTTTAGATTCTCTTTACATACACAATCCTATCATGTGGTTAAAGGTAGTTTTATGTTTCCTTTCCAATCTTTATGCCTTTCTTTTTCTTTCCTTTATGCATGGCCTAGGATGTCCAATATAACGATAAATAAAAGCGGTGAGATTGTTTCCAATCTTAGAGTGAAAATGTTCAGTCTTTTATCATTAAATATGATGTTAGCTATAGGTTTTTAAAAGTCTTGCTCTTTAGCAAATACAGGTTTTCTTCCAATCACTGTTTTCTGAGAGTTTTGTCATTTAATTAGTGAAATAGTTCACCTTGATAACAATTAACACCTAAATTTTATTTTCCTAAAATCTGATGGTTTTATGTGACTGCGAACATGTACATTTAGGGTATAATGCTATTATAACATCTAAAAGAGTCACTGAATATCACTTCAGTTTTGCAAGAAATGGCTCTTTTGAGTCCCTTCCTGTGTCACTCCCCGGGCTGCTCCTGACCGTCTGATGAGGTGGTTAGACTGGCATGACACCATGTGGCAGATGGTGCCCACAGCTTGCATGGCTCCCCACAGGCCCGGCTGGGAGCCCTGAGTCTCCACACAGCTTGATTTGTCTTCTCTGTTTTACACCATGGAGCCTGCCATCATTTTGGAAGGATTACCAGAGATTTAAGTAAAATCCTCTTGATCTTTGAAAGTTAAATTTACTTAATTGTCTCTTCATGACTCAACAAAGAAGCAAATATTAAGGTGGGAGTAAAAGAACATAGGATCTGTCAGCATAAATTAGATGTGAATTAATGTAATATGGGCAAGAACTATCAGGATCATGTACGGGCACATGGTCAACACCTGGAAAGATCTCTGAAGAGCTCATTGTTATTAAATAGCAAATGTATGCAGTTCTTTAATCACGAGGTATGTGGGAAAACAGAATGTCCCACCAGCAGATTATTGTGTGGATAAAGGGGCCCGGGGCCCCCTAACAACCAATAACAGTAACAACCAAGCAACCGGCCAACAGCTGAGCAACACCCCAACAGCACAAACAATAGCAGACTGTCGTGGGGAGATTGGGGCCCAGAGTGGGGTCCTTGCAAAGTGTGTGGGTAGGATTGGGACAAAGCAGACCCAAGGGGAAGTGACCAGAGTAGAACCTGTGATGAGCTGCTGGTGTTGGGGTTCTGCCTGTGCGGTGCTGGGCTCTGGATTGTGGGTGAAGCTCTTCAAGTATTTCAGGTCTTTTAAAAATGCTTCGCAGGATTCTGTACCTGTTTCAGAGTGAACAGCAAAGCCCTAGACATTAACGTGAGGCTCCTAAAAAGGTGACCTAACCAAGAAACCATGCACGTGTGGTATGCCTGTTCTTGAAATATGACCAAATCTAAAGATCCTTTTTCAGAGTGGATGTGATCTGCTATTGCTTCCTTTAAAAGTGCTTCAGGCATCATCGAATGTAAATCATGTAGCGTGCATTTAATAAGATCATCATTAAATTCTTTTCCCTCTATGTTCAGATTGTCTGGCATACACTGGTTATAGTCTAAGTTCCCTCTGTTGTCAGATTATTTGAACAAACTGTCGTCTACATTACAAGTCACAGAAATCTATGTTGAGTTCGGAAAATAAACTAGTATTTTTTATGGACATCTTACGAGATTTACAGAGGCAGCTTTCTAAAAATACAGAGTTGTTACGTGATTGTAGAACTTCACATTTATGGAAGCCAATTGGAATGGTACTCATGTTTTAGCTTAATATTTTAATAAGAAGTATATTGAGGCCGCCTCTCTCCAGAGTTCTGATCCCCTCAGTATCTGCTCTAAGTGGGGTGTGCAGCCCAGGAGGTCGAGGATGAGCTGTGAACACTGACCAGCCTGTGGAACAGGAAAGGCACAGACACGGCTGCTTGGAACAGCAGAAGCATGGCCCAGCTTGGCTATGGAAGGGAGTTAGCCCTGGTCCATACGGGTTCAAAGCACCAGCGGGGCGTGGGGTGTGGAGAGCAGAACCACCGGACTGCTGGGACGTCCATGGCCAGTGTGAGAATGGATTTAATAGGCTGAGTGGAGGCTGTGCTTCAGAAGAACTTTGAGATTCACATGATAAATTGCATATGTAATGTTGAAAAGCTGAGTAGATAACTCCATTACCAGCAAAAAATGCAGAACTTGGGGCTGAAATAAAAGGCTGATAATCCCTTTTAGTTCTCTATTACTGGAGGCTTTTTATGCATCTTTACGTGGTGGGCCAGGTAATTAGGGTGCGGAGCCATGAGCACAGGTGTTAATGAATCCACAGGTTATAGAAAAGTCTAGCATTTCCCCACTCTGATGCTGAACATGTGACTTTAAAAGATTGACATGCATGGCCTTGAATGTATCTAGAGTTTTCTTTCGGGTTATGACTACTGTTCTTTATAGGGCCCTTCACTGTTTGTGTCTGTGCCCAGTGGGTTCTACAGAACTGCCCAGTATGAATGCTTTAAATTCATACCATACCACTGTGTATAAATTCCACTCAGTGACCCAGTGGCCCTGAGGGACAGCCATGGGTGAGGATACTGAATCTGTGAGTTTGGGTTTTTGCTGAAGCTCATCAGATTAGTGATCCAAGGACTGAGGACCATGGCGGGCCTGACTCCTAGCCTGGAACTTGACCTTTGCCCTCTGATGTCATGTTGGCTTGGAGTAGCCATCTCTCTGTGATAAGGGCATCAGCTGTCTGTTCACAGTCCCTGGGAAGAGGATCTCATTTATTCCAAAGGATTTTTTTTAAAATTTCACCTCCAACTATATTCAGTCCTCTTTTTATCAGAAAAAAAGTCTTTACTCAACCCAACCATCAATTCTAAACAGCATCTTGACATTTCTTTACCCCACGGCATATTTCTCTAGTGGGGACCTGTTTGGGTGTTTCCCTCAGCAAATCCAGTGGCTTCTTCTGCACATCTGACCTTCCTTGGCCCTTTGGGGGCCCCACCACTCAGAGTCCTTATGTTCCCTTTTTCTTCTACAATTTTTCCTTCATTAACGCTTCAACATTTACTGTAAGAGAAACGGTATGGTTAGAGCCCTCTGCATAGGAAAGAACACTGAAATACTCTAATGTTTTAAAATGGGTGTTTTACTTTGAATATTGTGAGCCTTATTTTATTTTCTAGCCAAATTATTTCCCAAATCCCAAACTGTATTTTTCTCCACTGATGGTCACTCTTTTGGAATGGAATCAAACCCAACTTTAATAATATAATTCTTTTAATGAAAACTCCAGCTTCACTGCCTGCTGCACCGCAGGCCAATCATCCCCGCAGTTAAGGGCGGTCCTCCCAGGTCTGGCAGGCACAGTGCCCAGCTCACCACCACGGCGCTGTCACCATGCCCCCTTGCACAGTCTCTCCTCCATGTTTCCTTATTTCCATCATTGTTCTGATTCTCTCCATTTTAGGTTTCACTAAAAATTCCCCTTTCCTGTGTCCTGTTCTAATGCTTTATGAGGCCTCACTGACACTTGCCCGAAGCATTGCTGAGACTGTCTCCTTGGTCCCTTCCTGAAGTCACGTTCGTGCGTCTCAGTGGTTGAAAGCTTGCAGTACTGTGGCCGGATGGCACTTGTTTATGTCACCCTTATAGGGGCATGTAAGGTCCTTTATGGAATGAGGAGTGTCTGTGTTAGGCAGGACCACAAGCAAGGAAGGACCTGCTCTGCTCTTCTCACTGGCTGAGCGGGACCTGGTACAGAAGCCACTGCCGCTTTCCCTGGGGCTGGGGCTCCCTGGGGGCTGGGGGACTTGCAAGAGTCTACACTGAGCTTCTGTTGAGCCTCTCCTCCCTGGGGCCATTGTCGCTTGGTCTGAGAATCTCCCTTCATTGTCGCTCTTACTAAAAGAAAACATAATTGCTTTTTTCCAGTGAGCTTGAATTCCCCATACAGAGCCAAATTTAACAAATAAAATTGCTAAGTTAACATTTCTAACCAACCAGAAAGTTCATGCAAATAAACACAGAATTTCTTCTGACTCGGCTATAGCATCTTCTGTATTTTACAACATTCTTGGCAAATTTTAAGGGATCATTGACTTAATCAATCATATGTTGCTCATGATGAACCTTCAAATATGACATAAAATCCTCAAAAGGGACATTTCAAGAATTTTCCAGAACCATTTCTATAGACACAATATGTCCTTGGACAGAGAATGAAAAGTATTCTGTGCCCAGATAATCACACCATAAATTCTGTTCATGAGTAAAATTTCTGAAAAGGGGCCAAGTGAACATTAAAGTAAGCATTGCTTTTTCCAGGAGAGCCTGCTGGGAATGCAGTCCTGGTCAGCTGGCCTCCCCCTCCTGGGCCTGTAACTCTGTTTAGCAATGGGCTAACTACTTGGAGGGTTTCTAACAAGGAATATCCAGTTGCCTCAGAAAACCTGTCTTCCTTAGTTTCTCCACATGACCTAAAGTAACCTGTTGGGTGACTCAGAAAGAAATATGAATCATCATTTTTTTCGTGAGGATCTCCAAGTTATAGTTGGAGTGAGCGCCTCTCTAAGATAAACATATACTGCAGGGACAGATTTTATTTATGTATCTGTGTGTTTGCTACACAAAGTCTAGAGTATATGCAACAGTACAGACCTTACAGGAAGCAATCAAAATGAATTTTTAAAAGAATTTGGTGGCAATGTTACCAGAAGTGCAGTGGCCTGGAGGACTCTGGATTTGAGTTCTCCCACAGCCCTTTGCTAAGTGTGTGGCCTCCCCAAGTGACCTGCCTGTGCCTGGGCTTCCTCATCTACCCCGTGGGGTTGTCGAGAAGACTGAATCAAAAGACCCACGAAAAGAGCTTAGTATAGTGCTAGCAGGCAGAAAGCTAAATCAATAGTAAAAATGAATTTTAAAATGTCTCCTTAACATTTTTCTTTGTTTTCACAGATAAAACTATAGCAATATCAGTTTACTAGGTTTAAGACACAAAATCATAAAGCAAAATTTCAGGGAAGCTGAGCTATGCCTGGGAAGGTTAAGCCAAATAAGGAATAAAACAGATCCATTAGAAAAGCAAACTCAGCTTCCTGAAGATGCTGGGAGGCGAGGCGAGGGCGCGTCATGAGGATGCTCTCAGAGGGCCACCCACTCGCAGGAAACCGGATGCAAGGCGCTACACAGTTGCTATTATTCACCATCCAGGTGGGGGCAAGGGTGGGGAGTTCTGTGGAATTCTTCACTGAGAGTATGTGGGAGTTTAAACACAAGAGAGAAAAAGACAGAGAAAGAAAAATTACTGGAATCTTTAAAATACAGCCCCAGGGTAACTATAAAGTGAACAAATTGATTTTATAGAGGGTTTTATAAAATCCACCCAAAAAAATTCAATCAATGTTGTTAAGTACTGACACAGAAGTGCTAGGTGCAGTGAGGTAATGCCTCTCTCATCATTAACAGCATGTCGTCTTTGCTGTGATTTCTACAATTTATTGAGTTTTCACCTTTGTGCTCTACTGGCACACACTGCCATGGCTTCTGCCGTATGGCGCTGTGTGAAAGCAGATTTATATATGCTTGCAAATAAGATGGACATGCAGGATTTTCACCCCCTCGGCTGTATAAAAGTTGGTGGCAAAGTTGAACTAGAAAATGATTATTGGTCCAGTACCAATTGCATTAAAAAAAAGAAAGACTGAAAATTGCTTACAGATGGCTTCAGTGCTTATGACCTTAGACTGAAAATCTGGACATAGACTGACATTTGTGTCCAGATTTTTGTTAAGAGAACTGTAAAATTATGCTCTTTCCATCCCTCCATTCTGGTTCCATCCAGAATCTTCACTATGACCATAAGAGTTTGTGGCTCACTGAGCTTATCTGTGGCTTAGACACCCACAGAGGGGACCCCACCCTGGGGACCTCCCCCACCTCCCCCACCTCCCCAACCCCCTCCCCTCCCACCCCCCAACCACCCCGCCAACCGGGAAGGAGCCGTAAGAGGGGCTCCGGTCGCTGGCCCCAGGCGGCATCTCTGTGGGGCTCTCACCCTGCTCAGGGTCTTGAGTCTCATAGGCTGCCAGGGTACCTCATTTTGTGCAACCTATGTGGTATTGAAAGTTGTGTGAACATTTAATTAAAAAGCAAAAGCAGCCAGAACAGACCCTTTTACTTATTGACTTGAGCCATACTTTAAACATTTATCTTCACTTCTTTTTGAATTTTGATCTGAGTTTAGAGTTTCTTTTTTATTTCTATATTTTCAGTAGTTAACAGTTATGTCCTACAGCTCATTTGTAAAGGACCCCGCGGGGTGTGTACACACTGCATAAGGTGGGTACTTTATACACATGCGGTGTTTGCCAACAGGAGGTACCTTCTACAGTGTATGTATCAGATGTAGAGTATATTATATTAGAGAGGGAGGGGTTTGGTGTGAGTTACACTGCTCCAGAGACTGGTTTCTGTAATTTTGCCTTTTTTACTCTGGAATTTCACAAGCGGTCCACAGCTGTTTCCTGTCCTGCGCTCAAGGACGAGTGGGCTTGTCACACTGGTGGGGGGGCTTCATAGTGGAAGGTTGGACAGAAGTGGAAGCACAGACCCCTGTTTACACTGACCTGCGGATCACCGGTCTCTCTGAGGTGCTGGGGCACCACTGTGCTCTCTGGGTGTCTGGAGCATATATCAGCGTATGTGTTTCACCAGGTTCTCCCCTCGGCTGGGGGAGCTGGGAGAGTGTGCTGGTGTCCCCCGTGGTTTTATGTTGAGTGTGTGCTTCCAGCCTGGGCAGAGGCCCCATGGGTTCCCGTCAGAGCCTTCCTGCCACTGCCAAGGACAGGGCAGCAATGCCCTTCCATGCCCGTGGTGCCCGGGATACGGTCCCCCTCGTGGTCCAGTCAGGAGTACATGTCTGTGTGTCTGTGCGTGTGTGTCCCTGTGTGTGTGTCTATGTATCTGTCTGAACACACACATCTAAGGCATTCTCAGTCCAATTATTTGGGACAGAAGATGGATATGTTAGATCCTGTCTAAACACAAGAAGAAATTGAATTTATTAACATAAACAGAGACAAGCCTTTATGCCAGAAATTCATGGCCCTGGCATTTGCGCAGCAATCATTTTATTTTTATGTGAATGAGTTTCAGAGCTCACATGACATATTCTGGCACACGGACCTAAGGAGGAATACCCATTCTTCTTCACTAATTTCCAGTAACATGGGCTATTTCAGAAACACTGCCATTGAGACTTCAGCCTTCCGGGGTGACCCCTGTATAGACAAGCATCAGTGAGACACAGGGGTGGAGGGGCAGCATATGGGGACACAGCAGGAGGGGGACAGGACTGTGGGACTGGGCCACCAGGTCCGTCCCTGCAGCTTCAGAGTCACACGCACCTGAGCTGCCACGGCCCCATGTCCACAGGCTCCTGGCCCAGCAGGAGGTGGAGGCGGGAGCACGGACCCCTCCTGTCCCCGCCCTGCCCAGTCCTCCAGGCCCCTGGTCTGCCCACCCCTGCCCTCCCACCCCAGCCCTGTGCCCTCTCAGGGTGGGCATGGCACATGGGTGACACGGTTCCTGCTTCCTGGTCCGGTGATATCAAACTGGTGCTCATGTGTGTCCCCTCCTTCCCCAGCTTCCTCGTGTGACCAGGAGCAGCAGTCTGCCCTGGAGGAGGCCCGGCAGCCTAAGAATGACAACGTGGTGATCCCGGAGTGTGCGCACGGTGGCCTCTACAAGCCTGTGCAGTGCCACCCGTCCACTGGCTACTGCTGGTGTGTGCTGGTGGACACCGGCCGCCCCATCCCGGGCACGTCCACCAGGTACAAGCTCCATGTGGGGGGAGGGGGCGCTGCAGGTGCCCCAGGACTCATCCAGTAGGTGCAGTGTGTCTGCAAGTGGGAGGGGGTGCCAGGGTGGGGATTGGCACCCTGGCCCTAGGGGTGCACTGGGTGGGTGTCACGTCCCCTGCCTCCATCACTGGTGGGACAGCACAAGCCACATCACCTCGTCCCTGCGCAGGGGTGCCCACCATGCCCATGGCTCTGGCCACTGGAAACTGGAGGAAGGTTTCCTTCCTGTGGTCACCAGGAGTGGCCGGTGGGAGTGACAGCAGGAGAGTGGCGACACCCAAGTTCCCAGGCTCACTGGCTCCCTCAGCTGCTCACACTCACACCAGGTGGCATTTGGAAGACCAGCCCCAGAATCCAGGCGTGGCGGGCACTCAGTGCGTGTCTCAGCGGCTTCCTTGACCCCTGGTTTTGGCGACAGGAGCCAGCACCCTGCAGGGTGGAAGAGCTGATTGCCCAGCATGGCTTTCAGCAGTGCAGAGCTATCTGTATCCTGAAATTGCCACTAAGACATAGAATGTCCTGAGGGCCAAAGCAACAACAGCTGCTAAAGGTTCTGAGACACAAAAACACCTGCGTCCACTTTGCTCTGCGTGAGTTTGAGCCCAGCCAGTGACTGTGTAATGGTGCCTGGAGAGCACACGGTCTTTGTTCACGGAAGTGAACAGACATGAGCAAGGTACTTCTACCCGTTTGTCATATGAACCGGCCTTTGATTTTCATAGACTTACATAAAAGTAGTTTACAAATATGTGAAAGTATCATCTCTCAACTGTTATCAGATGTAGCCACTGGCTTCATCCCTTGCAACTAGGCATGAGCATTGTCTAAATTATTTCCCCTGATTTTTCAAGGGGACCGTGAGGCAGTTAGAGTAACAAACAGGCTGATGTGGCCTCCAGGAACTGGAAGTGCAGGTAACCAGCTAATAAACATTACAGCGACATTGAAGCCCAAACACCTGGCCCACTGTCGGCCTCCTTCAGTGAAACCCGCCTCCTAGGGAGCCCAGCCTGGGAAAGGGAACACCACCATAGTGTTAAAGCTGGTCGTCGGTGGCCCTGGACAGATGCCTGCCTTCTGCACGGTGCTCGCAGATGCGGCCCGGCACAGGACGGACCACGGATGAAGGTCTTTGGGCCAGAGCCTGAGGTCCGGGCTCTGCAGGGCCATGAGGGAGATCCCTGCAAACAGGTGTGCTCTGCATGCCTTGAAGGAAGTATAAGTTTTTTCAAGGTTTTGGTTTGAGACATTAGCTTGGCTCCCATGCAGACGTGTACAGGGAGTAGTTTTCTAAAAGACCTTCCTTAGGAAGTAATACTTCTGTGTGTTTAGAACTGTGGCTTGTGTGCTGTGCATTTAAATCGACGTGGCTGTTCCCTGGATGGAGCTGCCTTGCTGGCTCCCTGGCCGCCTCTGGAACAGGGTGAGCGCTGCTGGCAGATGCATCCATGCCTCGGCCAACAAAATCCGGTGCTGTCAGAAGTAGGGCTCCTCAAATTGGCTCTAGAAGGATGAGATCAGCATTTATAATGTTGTCCCTGAAGAACCTGCAGGCATTTTTGTATATTATGACCAGACATGAAACATCATAAGCTCTCTTCCCTCCCAGCAACCCTGATTTCACTCTGCTCAGACTTGGTCAGCCGAGGAAGAAAGTATCAAGTTCTCATTTCCCCTGTCCTGCCCATGGGGGGAGTGACTCCCTTTTCTCTGCGTTTCAAGGGATGGCATTAGGTCAAACCCAGTGGAGAAGACCCTTTAGACCTCTGCCATATTTTTATTTCGTTCTTCCTTTCCTCACAAACACTGATTGCCAGCAATATTGAGAACTAGGGGAGGAGCAGGAGCTCTGGTGAGCAGGGGTGCCCTCTCCAGGGCCTGTCCACTCCGTGCGGGGACACCAGAGACTGAACACATCTAATAGGGACACTGCCTCCATCACAGCCACCGAAAAGTCCTCAAACCAAACCAGCCTCAAAGTCTACCATCTTGCATGGCTCAAAGGAGACAGCGAGCTCAGGTTATTTCAACAGCATGAGGGCATTGTTGCCAGGCCATTCTGCTAGCTCTGCTCTGCTGGCTTTAGCTCCCCGGTGTGCTCTGGGACTTGTTCTGGAAGCATTTCCAGCAGCAACAGTGTGTGCCTCTTTTCGATATAAAGGAATGCCTTTCCACTGGCCCTAATGGACCGAATGCCACTCCCTGACCAGGCAGGGGAAGGGCCATGGTGGTGCCCACCCCTCGGGACTCAGACCTGGGACAGAGCAACCCCATTGGCACCTGAGGCTACACGAAGCATGTTCTATATGTGCAAAGTTTGCATAGAAATAATATGGTCTCTTAGTAATTCTGAAAAACACCCCACCCCTGTCATTCATCTATTCCCTTCTTACTCAGTAAGCGTGTGAATGCTCTTACCTTGCAGACGCCGTCCTAGGGCGGGGCAATCAGGGAACAAAGTGGACAAGAATCTGGGCTTCCATGTTTTGTGGAAGGAGACAGATAGTAAGCAAACACAGATGCAGACAAGCCAAATGTCAGCAAACGTGCTAATGAAGGACAGATGCTCTGGAGGAAAATAAAGCAGAAACAGGAAAGGGGAGCATGGGGTGCATGAGTGGAGTGGCCAGGGGGCCTCCTCGACATGCCGACCATGTAGTCAGTCCCGAGGGGTTCACAGGAGCAGGCCTGGGGGGATGCAGGAGGCGCTGTCCTGATGGCTGGGGCGAGTGCCGTCCACACCGTGAGGTCCCAGGGCCAGAACATGTTCAGTTTGATCAGAGAGTGGAGTGTATCAGTTAGGATGCCTTTCATTTCTAGGAGTGATAAATCAGACAAATAGGCATAAGGAATGAGGGACTATATTGTCTCAGGGAAGAGGCCCAGAGATGGAGGAAGCCATGCTTCAGCTGCCCTGTGGCCTGGTGGAGTCACTGAGGACTCAGTCTCCAGATCCTTTACTCTGGTATCATGTTGTCTTCACCTTGGACAGACTCCCCTCGTGTCACAAGATGACTGCAGAGATCCAGGCATCTCACCCAGACACCACAGGGCTCAGAGTACAAAACCATCTTTTTCTTCCTTAGGAGCCACACAACCTTCCCTAAAACTCCCTAACAGATTAAATTCATGGATTATTGGCCAGAATTAGAACATATGACCTTGACAAAGCCTATCACTGCAAGAACGCTGGAACTGGTTTAAACTGATCTGTCAGGAGGCATGGGTGTTGGGAGATCAAGCAGAATTATCAGCGTTAAGGGACACCTGATAAGCTGCCGGCCGGCTTCACCTCATTTGCCACAGCTTCTGTGACTGGGTAGCCATGCTGCCCAGCCTTCTGAATTACTATTTAAATGTACTCTGTTGCATTAATGCTATTTTCTTATGATTTTCTGAAATAAGCAGTTAAAGGGACACACTTCCTAGTTTTGATTTATATTTGGGTAGAGAGTTGAAGTTGTTTTGTTTTCCCTCAATCAACTTCTACATTTATATTTCCTGATGTGGAAGAATAATTAAAAAACCCAAGAACGGTAAGAAGCCATAAATATAAAATGCATTGTCCTCATAACCTAGCTCTTGTCCTTGTGCTGCCATGCAAGATAATCAGAAAGCATGGATTCGGTTGGAGGCTGGAGCCCAGGACAGTCAGCATACGCTGTGGGCCTGCCGAGGCAGGGAGCAGCGGCCCTTCCATGCAGAACTAGCTGGGTGGTCATCCGGGCGGAAACGTGGTTTGGCCCAGGTGCTGGAGCCCCTCCTGGCTCTCCTGTGTCAGAACTGACCTCGCGGCCACGGTGCGCCTGTAAGCGCCATGCCAGGCATGGTAGAATAGGGCCCAGGAGGGGAGGGCAGTTTCCAACCTGGCCACTGATTATCAGTGGGGAGGCCTCAGGGGGCTCCTGGGTTAGGTATGGGTCAGGCTGATTGCCAGCCACATTAGTGCCCAGAACAGAGATTTCCCATTCATTTTATTGATGGCTGTTGAAGGGCTTGTCCATCTGCCATCACACTGCGGGCTGTTCTCACCCTGCATCAGGAAAGCCCCTGTTACCTGGCCCCAGAGCCCCTCTTCCCACTGGCTGGTGCACATGGCCACGGGAGCGTGAAACTGCATTTCTCCCTGGCAGAAAGCCTGGTATCTGATGGGCAGCCAGTCAGTCAAGAGATGTGCATTTTTTTCTTATACAAATAAGTTAAAATAAAACTATTGAAAAGAGTGCGATGAAAGTCAACACTGAATTTGAGTTTTTTAATTTGAGATTTCAAAGGCATTCATTCTATTTCTGGAGATTGCCATTTCTGCAAGTTACAGGCAATTCACAATATTCTTTGAAAGGATCAGAATACTGTCATGTGAAAATACATTTTTATATCAGCGTCAGTGCTAGGATTCTTAAGAAATCTCCAGCCCAAATTCGGAACAAAACCGGAGTGACTGCCCAGGGTGGCTAGCTTCCAATTTGCTTCAAAGTTAAGATTCAGACTGGCCTGGTCTCGTCCCCTGCGGGGAGGCCTCCCTGCTGGCTCCTGGCATTCTGGAGGCTCACACAGATTCCGTGTTCCTAGTCTGTAGAGCTACTGCACTGCTGCAGCCGCCCCCAAGACGCGCCCACAGACTCTCTTTTACTACAGGCCCCTGGAAAGGTTGGCGCTTCAGCATCCATCTCTGCCTAATCGATGTGCACCTGGGATGCTGGCTGTCTTTCCAGCTCCCTATCCGCGGGCTGTTGGCTGTGCAGGTGTGAGTTCTAACGTAGGGATTGGTTCTAACCTATTCCAACCCCACAGTGCTGGCCTGGAGCCGCAGTGAAGATTCTGCCTGCATGAGCATGCGAGGCTGTCCGAGTTCACATGCACCAGTGAGCTCAGCAGCCCCTCAGTTGGCTGGCTTCTTGATGTGTATTCTCTTTGCGGATGTTTGGCTCCGCTCCTACCTACCGCAGCCCCAGGTGGGAGAAGAGAGAGCTGGTGGCTAATGCGCCCTTCAGCCCCTTCACATTCTCATGAAAGAGGCTTCTCTGCCATCTGCACTGCACCCACCACATTGCCAGAGAGCAGGAGCCCACAGCTCTGGCTAAGACCTGATGGTTTCGCTGCCGGAGGGTGTCAGGGGCCTTTCATTTCAAAACCAGTGTTTCAAAAAGACATGTTAGGTCTGCGCAAGTGGGTGTTTGGGTGCTTTCTGGTATCAAAGAGGTGCTGCAGGGTGTGAGGGGTGGAGGGGCCGGGGTCACCGGGCTTGGCCTCAGCTGGGGGATGGTCCCTCTGAGACTCCAGGGAACAACAGTAAGAGAGCATCCCTCCAGGGAGAAATCCCACTTTATTTTCTCTGGTGGGAAAGCAAAAAGCAATGGAAAGAAAGAGCCTGAAAGGATACCTCTGGAGAAGATGTGCTCCAGCCTGTCGTGCGGAGCAGGGAGGGCTGTGCAGAAAGCAGATCGGGACCCCCTTCCTGTGAGTCAGCCTGGGGTCCACGCCTCCTGCCTGGACCCCTGCCTCTGGCTCCAGCTGCTTCTCACATTGTCCAGGCGCCTCTCCTGAGTCCTCAGGCTGCCTCAGGTGCCCTGGGAGGTGGGCTCCAATGGCCGGTGTCTCTGCTGGCCTGTGGCTGCCTCCACGTTACCGGGGGCCCAGAGCAGAGTAGGCCCTGGAACACTGGAGGGCTGCCCCCAGGGGGTCCTCAGCTGTCCGTCTGGGCCTGGATCTGGAGCCCATCAGTTAGGGGCCCGGCTCCCATCCATCCCCAAATCGCACCTGTCCCCTAAGCGGAAGGAACCAGCAGGACCCCACACGCTCAGAGGGTGGGACCCCACCTGTCAGAGCCCTTCTATAGCTTTCTGTTGACTCTCTTTGGGCCAGAAAGTAGCTTTTCCTTTTACTTTGTTGAACTCTGAGACCTTTGTAGCTTCCTGACTTGGATGGAGATTAGTTTTCCTGGGGTAGCACTGAGGGGCCAAGCCTCTGCCCCCACGCACAGGGCACTGACCACCGTCCCTGCTGGCCCCTCCCACTCTGAGCCACATGAACTCGTGTTACGGATGGAGGCGGGTGTTGGTGACTGGCAGCCACCATGTAGGTGGTTTCCAAAGCTGCATGGAGGTAGCACCTTGTGCTGTGGGCTTCCTCCTAATCACCTATTAAATTGCCACAAGGCCACAAAAGCTACAGGTCCTGAGAGCTATGCTATGAGAGCCAGATGCCCCAGGGTGGGCTGCGGGCTACAGAGCCACGTCCTGTGACCACGTGAGAGATGGAAGATGTGCCTCTGCAGTCTCAGACCAGCTGTTTTCTCTTCCCTCCCCCAACTCCTAGGTATGAACAGCCGAAATGTGACAGCACAGCCCGGGCTCGGCCCACCAAAACCAGGGATCTGTACAAGGGCCGCCAGCTGCAGGGTGAGTAGAGCGGAGGGGCCGGGTGGAGGGCACCCAGCACCACATGGGGGTCTCACGAGATTTAGGATGAGCAAGAGCTTCTCCAGCTTTGTTCCCAGTGGCCTGGGGCAGTGACCTTAGATTGCAGACCACAGAGCTGGAAAAGCCGCGTCTGAGCCCCAGCATTTCAGAGAAGAAAACAATGTCCCCTAGAACCAGAGTATCACCACAGCAGAACTTCTAAGCCATAAGGATCCCTTGCATCTTGTATCTAAAGGAAAGCAGTACTTCAAATGTCACTTTCTGAAATTCCTCTGCAACTGAATCAATAGTTTAAGAAGCTGAAGTTTAGATTTTAATAAAACACAAGTTTGATCTTTGCATTAAGTGAGTTCGGTTGCAAAGAACTATTTCAAATTATATGGAGGCAGTGAGTTTAATCTTAGAGTTATTTAAAGTACATTCACAAAAATGTTTTATGGATGCACTCTTTCATCAAAAGCCCGTAAGTATTTATAAGGCACCAAAAATGGCCACTTCATCGGTTAAACGCATGGCCTTTCATGGAACGAGCACCCAGGAATGTACGTGGGATTGAACATGGCGGCATGACGTGTGAGCAGCTTGCAGCAGGCCCGGCAGACAGACTTGGTTCATCTGATGAGACCCAGGAGGAAGGAGCCAGACCTCTGACATCATGTGGTGGATTTGATGCGTCTGTAAGATGTTTCAAAGCCAGTTGCTATTTTGTTTCATTTTGATCCTCCTTTTTTTTTCTTTTTAAATATCTCCAGATTGTGTATGTTTAGCTAAAACCTCAGAGACCATGAAAATCACTCTCTAATGTCCTTAGTTTAAAGCATATGTTTGATCTCCATCTTATACAAAATCTGGATAAATTCCTGTTTAGAATAGCTTTGTGGTTCTTGCTTTATTTGTGCTACTATTGATAAACAGGGTTTAAAGTTGTGAAATGTAAAGATATTTTTCTGCTTATGGACAAAGACAGAGAAGGCCAGAAGATGCCCCTACATTGCGGTGCACATTCATCAATATTTGGGATGAAGGACTGATGCAGAGGAAGCCAGGTGGCAGGTTGTGCTTGTGAGGAGGCAGCCCACGGCTTTCCTGGCAGCTCTGGTGAAGTGCCCTGTCCACTGCCCCTCACTGACCGAGCTGCTCCCAGCTCTGTGTCTGCCCCAGGGCTCCTCCGGGGGTCGGTTCAAGGGGCCCACTGGAGGCACCATGTTCACCCCACTGTGCTTCAGAGAAACAGTTTTGTGAGTGGCCAGCCTGTGTTGTGCTTCATGGTCATGCTTCTGTCTGCGTTTTGGGGTTGGGGAGGGAGAAAAGGAGAGAGACAGAGAGGGAGAGAGACAGAGGGAGAGAGAGGGAGAGATTGGCACTGGTGACACTTTGGGTGCAGATGTGTTGTTTGGGGAGAGAGCGTCTCAGAGGAATTCGGGGACAGACAGCATGGAAAGAGCTGCACGTCTCCAGGCTCCACTCTGCTGCAATGAGAAGGGCTGGGTGCTGTCACAACACAGATGCCATCCCCACCCACACCTTAATGCAAAGCAGAGTCCTCAGGCACACGAGGCATGCATGCAGACCGCAGAAAGGTCAGCTTAGTGGGAGGGTTCCATCCGTGACCACTTAATCATTTTGATTTTTGGAGGTAATCACCCTTATTAGGGAAAAACAAGTAGGTCTTAAAATAACTCTGGAATAGAGGCTGTTCTTGGTAGAGAGGAGCTATTTCCAAAGTAACACGGCAACAGGGTGGGTAGGCACATGCTTCAAGGCACATACAAGCCAATGCAGTTTTTTCTTAAAAGGTATGATTCTTAAGTAGCTTTTCTAAGTTTCAGCCAAAAAGCCAAACTGATAATATTCTAACACACAATTCACTTTTATATGGAGTTTGTTGACTGCAAAATATTTATGTACATCCTATGTTGGATAGTTAGCGGATTTTCCTGCTCACTAAATTGACAGATAATTTAAGTTTTAGAGGCAAGCATTTTACCGTATGGAGAGAGGGATCAAGATGTGGCCTGACAGACTGCTTATGGAGAATCGAGTCATTATCTGGGCTCTTGATGGTTTTCTTTATTCTGTAAGTTTCTTGGTAGAACAGTCATGTCATCTTGAGTGACGTCAGAAACTAGTGAGACAGACGTTTTAACCGAAGGCATTAAACCATGCAAATCCACCTCACCTTACTTTGCCCTGGCATCCCTTAATCAAGATGGTCTCTTCAGGTGACCCACCTCACGGCCCCTGCCTACCCACATGCTCTTCCTTCGCTTGTGCTCCTCTCTGTGGATGAGCTACCCTCATGGTGCCTCCTTGGGGGCTCCCCTGCCATGGGAATGTGCCTCCATGACCTCCCCCAACTCCCAGCTCCTGCCAGCACTCAGCTCCCTGGAGGGGCTGCTGGCTCCCGTCCGTGGACACCTGCGGCCCCACACGCTTCCACACGCCCAGTGTACACAAGGCTGATGTGGGTGTGGGGTTCCTGGCTCACCTAAGCTCGGGGGTCCTCCTGAGAGGTGGGGCTGAGCCACCCACGACTCCACAGCAGGCATAGCCCAGGGTGTGGTGGGCGCTGTGCTGCAAGGCTGTGAATCAAGGATGCTGGGCAGCGTTCCTTGTCCTACTCTGTCAGCTCTCGACTCCTCTGCACTCGGTGGTGTTGATGGATTTAGACTAAGTGGTGGTTCTGATTTCGAGGCCACCTGGCATGAGTCTTATGGAATTGGGATTCCTAAAGTGGGTGAGGTAGCCTGACAGAGAGAGCCCATCATTCCTGCTGGACCCCAGAGCCCTTTCTGCCCAGTGTAAGGAGAACAGAGCTCTCCCCACAGGTTGCATGCCCCAGGCTGGCCTGAGGCCATGCACAGGCCAAGGCAGAGAGAGCTGAGACGTGCTGGGCCACCCGCAAGGAGCGGTGAGGGGCTCTATCCCACACGAGGCTGGGATAAGCTATTTCTTGGCCCCATGTGTGTAAGGCCCTCGGGCTGGTATGGGTCATGTGATTTGCATGTTTTATCATTAACGTGGTTTCGGGCTTATTCTTATTCTCAGGCGCAATTTTAAATGAATCCACAGGCTGTCTTTGGCTCCCCACGGGCCTTTTGCTCCATTTGCACCTGTACTAAGGGGGCAGCTGTGTGGCTCAATGACGAGCTATGACCGTGGTGCAGCCCAGCAGGGTGTGTGCAGGCCCGTGAGGACAGACCGGGCTGGGGTGATGGCAGGAGTTCTGTGAGCGGCTGAGCCCACAGGGAGAAGGCGTGCTCCTGCAGCTCGCTGTCTTCCTGGGAGTGTCACCCGGGATCACTGCAGAGGGAGCCATGGGGCGTGCTGACAGTGGGCAGCGAGCTACGTCCCCTGCCGCACCCCTGCCAGGCCATCAGCTGACCCTGCACCCACGCCACGCTCTGGGCCCCAGACCTGCCGCTTTCTGGGGGACCTCACAGCCGCCGAGGCCCCTCTCCCTAGAGGCCCCTCTGCCTCCAGCCACAACAACACAAATCCCTTTCAGGGCCCAGTGTTGTGTGTATAATAGAATCTTTGGTTCAAGTAGAAATCCTAAAAGCACCCCCTGGATTTTTCAAGTAATATTTTAGCACTATTCTAAATTTTTTCGAAGTTGATGATTATTTTCTGAGGCAGCATGAAATGATCCTTGCCTTGCCCAAAGCACAGCTTAGGACATTTCCCAAAAGGTAACTAGACCCTGGACCTCACGTCCGCGCCAAGTACTGCGGGACATGGACATAGTATCTGCCTTCCCTCTGAGCTGGACCTGCAGTCTCTGGGGCTCTTTCAAAGACAATATGAGATTGTCAGTGTTTCACCCACTAAAAATGTCAACTTCTATGATTTCTGTACCAAATCAAATACCAAATTCACAGACATGCGTCTGCTAGACTTCAGCTGAGCTGGGAGCGAAGCCTTACATTTCAGACACTACGCAGTCCTCAGCGCCTGCAGTCGCCCAGCTTGGGGATGTGGCCCTGGCTCTGGCCCTTCCTCAGGTGGGCCCAGCTGCCCCTCAGAGCGCCTTCCTGCTACCCATGTCCTGTGAGCTGGGCCAGAGCCCGGCAGTGCGGAGGCACCACGGGTACCGAGCGTGAGAGGGTTTTAAGGACTGTTTGGCTGTTAAGAGTTGTGCGATGACACAGCTGGTGGGTGTGGCTCACTGACTGACCATCAGCTTGCTTTCTGATTTCCGGATGCCACAGGACTATCCTGAATAGCAGTGCCTGGGAGAGAGGCCTTTTATTTTCTGACCGGTGAGCTTGATGATTAAATATGAAATCAAATGTGTAGATGAGCTGGATTACTATCCTGTAGAAGAAAATTGCGTTTTGTAGAAAATATGATGAAGAAATGGACCGTTAAATACAGTTTTATTGAGGACAGCATACTATGAATAACAGCTCACTTAAATCACACGTGTAATTTCCATCCTAAAGACCTCATAAGACGGGAACCCCAGGACAAGGCAGTCAGGGGCGCTGGAGACCAGTGGTCGGGAACACGCGGTGAGTGCAGGGGTGTCCTGGAAGCCCGCTCTGCCCTCGTGTGTGTTGTGGGGAGTTTCTCACAGGGACCTGGGAAGAGCCTGGATGGGGCACGTCAAGTGAGGTCTCCCCATGCTCCAGAGAGGGTGCAACCAGGAGACCCTTCCTCGGCCAAGATGCTGTCAAACAAAGAAGCCATTGCCATTAATTTACATGGGTTTTTTTTTCCAGGCCCAAAAAATCACCTCTCTTAGTTTTTCTAAGGTTTTACCTCAAGACATGTTTTGCTAATGGATGCCCAGATCAATCAGGATAAAGCCCAGATGCCACAGACATATTCAGTGCCTGGGCTGCATGATACTGAGGGTCTGAGGCCCTAAGGGTCTGAGGACCTGAGGGGCTGAGGGCCTGAGGGGCTGAGGGGTGAGGTCGGCTTCCAGTGAAGGAGCCTGGCAGGGCTGCTCCCACGTCTGGGGGCGTGGTGGCCTCTATATGGGCTCCTGGAAACACCGAGGTCGAGCTCTGTTTCCACCTCTTGTCGTTTCTCATAAAAGCAAAGATCCTTCTGGGTATCTTTGGTTGGCAAAAACAGATAGAAATGTTCAGTCTTCCATAAAAACAAAGTGGCGAAACATGAACTCGGGGAAAGCAGGGAAACCTGTCCTTACCGTCTCCTGTAAAGTGGTTGACGGGACGCTCAGACACCACGGGAGGTGCCCTGAAGCAGGTGCCGGGAGGCAGGCGTCGGGAGGAGGTGCTGCACCATGTCTGGCAGAGCTCTTGGTGAGCTTTTCCTCAGAATGGTTATTTATTCAGCTGACATCTTTCTCTCCATTTTTAAGAGAATATGGAGAAGTTGGAGAAGGCTTGGTGGAAGGAGGTGGGAATCACAATAAAATAAGAACGACTAAGATGGGTGGAAGCAGCAGGAGCTTGCCTGCAGTCCTGCACACAGAGGAGGGTCAAGGCCCACGGAGGACTCTGTCCCTGCCGCGGGGGCGTGGGGTGCAGGCCAAGAGCACAGCGTGCCGAGAGGCTGCTGCTTCACCGATTGGGCCGCGTGTAAGGGGGGCTTCTTGTGCACAGAGAGAACCCACCAGGCCATGAAGAGATTGAAATTCATGAGCATCTTAAGTACTGGGTGTGTCATTTGTAAAAGGCAGGAAATTGGAGACAGCTTCTTTCCTCCCCTCCACTCGGACGCCGTGGCTGTAGAAGCGGTTTTCACCCCGTCCATTCCGCACCGGCTCAGGCAGCCTCTCCTGCTCCCGACGTTGCACCCACAGGTGGGTCAGCCATGCTCGGCTCCCTCCGGCCCATTTGCAAACAGACCCTGGGCAGATGGAGGCCCGGCCTACGCTGCCGCGGCAGCATCAGGAGGCACCAAGCTGTCTGCCTGCTCCCGAGCACGGCTGCTCCTCCGTCTCTTGCTACCAGAGAAGGTCAAAGCTGCGGGTCACCGGAGATGAGGCTCTGAGGCCAACCCAACCCTGCCGCCCCCCACCGCGGATCTTGATTCTCATGGAACTTTCTGCTCTGAGAAAGGGGACATGTGCATCTGGAAGCCTGTGAGTGACCTGGTGAGGGGTTGGCCTCTGCACCACCACACACTCGTGTCCACCTGGCAGCCTCCCTCATGGGTCGCCGGGTGGGCGGGCTCCGACAGAGCTGAGACAGTCTGAGACTGGTGCCTCATTAATCATTCGTTCCTCACCCACAAATCAGGCAGGTGCCTGGCTCTGCTGGACCCTGGTGTAAATCCTGTGGGGCCTTCCACTGGGGGCCAGCTTCCTGGGGTGGCCACGCAGAGCCCATGCTCAGGAGGGCCTGTGCTGGCCTCGGTGGTCTGCTGTCACCTTGTCAGCGGCTTCCTAGGTCTACGTAGGAGGCCCCAGGACTCCAGTTTGCACTGGAGTCACACAGACCCGGGGTTGGGGCATTTGGGGAGAACTGCAGGGGAAGTAAAGGTGGGGTTGGGAGGGAGGTCAAAGGCTACAGAAGTCTAACCAAGAGGGGAGAAAAGACAGAAATGGGAGAACGGGTATGGCAGGAACATCAGGCAACGGTCTCTCTGGTCAGGGGAAGACTCACTGTCTCTTACTTTGGTGACAGTAGGGATCTTACCCCAGTGGGACCCCACCCCCCACGAGGGCATGTGGGATGGCAGGGAGGGCAGGGACCCTGCAGAGGTGCAGGCGCCTGGGGGGAGGGAAGTGCGCTTACGATGACCAGTGGGTACAACATGATAGATTAGCTTCTTCTCCAAGTTTCCAGTTTCTGAAATTCACAGCTCCTATTTGGTTTCTCCTTTCCCAACATAATAGTACAATAACTATCCCAAACTCAAAAAACCCCAGCATCGACTGAAGCAGCAGTGATCCAGCGTGGGGCACACCCGGCCCCTGAGAGAGGGGGCCTCAGCAGGAAGTGGGTGGGGGGCGCACAGCAGACACGCCTCCAGCGTCATATCGCCTAATGTTGTTTCAGAGGAAATCTGACTGTGTTTGGTTTATTCTTCCCTTTCAAGTCAGTTTTCAACCTAAAGGGCCCAGTGAGAAACATTTCTCTAAGACAGCAGGGTGAGTATCATTTATAAGGGTGGTGAAATCCTGGCTTGGCACCTGTGACTTTGCAAGTTATGGTTATGCAGAGCAGAGGCAGAATCAAATTTACGTCTGTATTAATCATGAATGTGCACCCACCAGACAAGCTAATAGTGTAGCGATGTTTCAGACACAGCTTGCACACCTTAAGAGGATAAACTGCTCTCAGCGCCATTAAATAAGTTAAATTTGTCATTGAACAATTGCTATTTTATGGCAAATAATTCCTGTCTATTTATTAAAGCAGTTTGTCTAAAATAACCACTTTAAAAACCTTCCAAGTATGGTGTACACTTGAAAATAACAAATTTGCTCACAATTGTCCTACAACTCACTTTTATTAACTTAAGCTTCTCTTGTGGCTAATCTGAATTTATCGAGAGTCTCATAATCCAACCAAAGTCCTTCTACAATACTCATTTAAATAATCTATTTTAGCAAATGACATCCTGGAGCCATGCGTGTGAAAGGCCTGTGGGTTTCAGGGCCAGTTCTGCCTGGAGCAATGCTCGGGGCTCGGGGATCCATCTGCATCTGGCAGGTAGAAGGTTCTTCCTGTCAAAGTGGCAGCTTTACTTTTACCTCATCCACACCTGTGGTCCTTTCCTGGCAAACACAGGCCAGAGCGTGGCTCCCCACAAGCTAGGCACAATCTAAGGGTTCCTCTTGCCGCTTGGGGGCACTGTGACCTCCGCGAGGATGGGGTGGCAGCCCTCAGCCTTCCTCTTCCCCAAGGGGAGTGGTCTGCCCGCCTTTAGCTGTTCTTCGGCTGCCTTCCTGCAAACATTCACAGACCATTTTCACTGTTCACGCTTATCCTGATTCTCCTGTTAGACACAGAATGGGTCAGAACCCTGGAACCGCACTGTCACGCCTCTGTCTCACCTCTTGTCATGACTAAGGCTTCCTTTCCTTTGGGACTTTGGGAGCAGGTATTGGCTGCATGCCTATTGCACCAATGGCTCAGTGCCCGGGCTGTGAGGATACAGAGCTACTTCAGGGGCAGCTTCCATACTTGAGGGTGGAAGACAGCAGTTTTAGGATTCCAGGATTGATGCTGTTAAATGGGAAAGCAACACTATAAGCAATTAGAAGAATCAGGGAACAGGAGACGGGTGCATAATAAAACTTGCCCCTTTTACCTGGAAATGTCGTGGCATCCTTCTTAAAAGCCCTCTCCCAGGTTTTGTGTCGATGTCAGGTATATGCACCCCATGCCCCAGAGAGCACTGTTAGAGTCAGGACTCCTGGCATGTGCAGAAGCACCGCCTGGGAGCAGCGCTGGGGACAGGAATTGCTGCTTCTGCAGAAGGCAGCTGAGACAGGGAAAGTGCAGTCACCCCAGAGGGTGCTGGCCAGAGCACCCTGCCGTTACTTCCAGGGCAGAGGAAGGGCTGCTGAAAAGGCTCAGCTGATGGTAGAGACCGAACTGTGCTCTCCTGGTGACTTGATTCTGTAAGAACTCAAGTGGGCAAGCCGAGACCACACGCACACGCTCAAATGCACAGGCTACGTCAGGCCGCTGGGATGCCCCCAGATGACTGATGACGGTAGGAAACTATCGAAAACCTGATTTATAATGAGTAACAGCAGGCCGTGGAAACTTCTAGAATCTTTTCCCTGACAAGATGATTTAATTTTTTTTCTTAGCTCTTTTATGACTTGTCAAATCCACACACTTTTTCAGAAAAATCAATGGTTTCTCCCTCTGAGAAAAAAGGCTACATTGCCTGCTTTTTGGTTGTTAATTAACCTCCAGAAATTCCTGAGATAAATTGTTCGTTCAAGAGTGATTTCTAGCAGACGAGTTTGAGAGTTTTGAGTCTCATCCCATTTATCCATTTTTCTGTGGGTTTTTAGCACTTTACCTTATTAACCTATTTGAAATATATAATGCTGCCATTTCCAGAGGAGAATCTGAAGCATCTCTCTCTCTCTGTTCAAAGTCAGATATCTCAGCATCTGATGACTGACACAGAATGGTGTCAGTCATCAGATTCCTTAAAGCCACGAAGTAGTAGATTTCTGACTTTTAAAAATTCTCCTGATAACCGTATGTCATCTGTCATGAAATAGCTCTTTGGAGAGCACCCTTTGATTCGCTCTAAAAAGTGTGGTTGAAGTCAGTGTTTTATTTAACACATTACCCTGTTAAATAATAACCCACTTGATATGTTATGAAGCAGTAAGTTTGTTTATTCAAATGCTACAGAATAGGAATTTTGTCTCTGTAATTCCTTTAATGAAGAAACATTTTTGAAACAAAGAAAGGAACAGAATAGGTAAGACACAGGTGAGGGGTTCCCTGTGTGACTCCCAGTCCCTCGTGACCCTCCCCCTTTCTCTAGCCATGACATGTCATTTGTGGACATGACTCTGTGGTGGAGTGAGCCAGCTCTTTTTACACAGAGCCCACTGCTGCCTGAGTTCTGGCTGACCACTTAGCAGCCACCTCGGTGGAGGTGGAAAGCTCGTGCTGCGTCACGGGAGCAGCTCAGAGCCCTTGTCCCCCACCATCAACTCAAGCCACTCTTTGCTGTGCCCGCATCTCTGCACAGCGTCTCCTTCACAAGGGAGATGTTGAGACAAAATGCTTTATGACAGAAGCGGATGCTTTTGCACCCAGGTGGAAGTCTAGGGGTGGAAGGCTGTGACTCTGACATGCTTACTTTGCCTACGAGGCCGGGACAGCTGCAGGAGCAGGGACCTGAGACCACAGGAGCTGAGCCTTGGTGACTGGGAAAGAGCTCTGTCCTCTGGAAGCCCCTCTGTGAAGATGGTTCCCATCTCTGTCGCTCTCCAATCTGGACAGGGACTGACCTCTGCTTTTGTGTAAATGAACATGGAAGCATGGAAGCGATAAGCTCTTCAGTTACCTTCTGGCTCCACCATTCATGGCATTTCTATAGAAATTCTTTAAATAAATGAGGTCAAAGAAGTCCGTAAGTAGTCGTGAAGGAAAGTAAGGTCACCAGGCGGCGCGCCAAGAGGAGGAAAACAGGCTGGAGGTTCGACAGGACTCAGAGCGTGTCCTATTAAGAACATTGGACAATATCCTGGGACCCAGGACAGAAGGGCGGTGGCACCCAGAGCCGCGCAGCGTTTGTCCTCGAGGGCCGTTCCTGAGAGCCGAGGAGCCCCACAAGTGTTAATTCATTCACATCCACAGCCGCCCTGTGGGGAGGTGTCATTTGATCTGTGCTTTATAGATGAGCTATAGGTATTAAATATGCCAAGTCTGCAGAGCTTAGATGCCACGGTATAATAAGCCATAGAAATCATGCTGAAGTCAGAGTTACACATGAGCCCGTGCATGTTTACATGGGTCTTGCTAGAACAAAGTTCTTTGTAGTAAGGCACTTTTGAGGTGGGCTATGTCAGATGCCTTCTGTGACTTGTTGTTAAAGGAAGCAGAAGAAAATTATTATAAAGCTGTGTTGTCCATGTCATGGACATGTCTACCCCCCTGCATAAACACCATCTTTGTCCAATTTGAATGAGGCTCAACTTACCAAAATTAATGCAAATGATTTTAATCTTTCCCCACTTCTCGATGTCCCTTAAATACTGGGAAGCTGTGCTCCACATGTCTCCCCAAGGGTTCCTGGGAGCGTTCACTCCTGGAGGACTCGGCAGCTCCTGTTCACCCAGAGGCCCTGCTCGTTTGGGCTCAAGCGCTTGGCGGGGGCAGGGGTGGGGGCATTGAGATGAGTATGCCTTTGCGTGGATGGTACTAGACAGAGACGCCAGGAGGCTGGGCTTCCCTTACGCCCGCTGAGATTTCCAGCCCAGCAGAGAGCCTAGGTATGCTGGAGTCCACATCTGCGCTCTGCAGAGACCTGAGGCCCAGAGAGGTTAGGTTACTCGCCTGAGGCTGCACAGCGGTTGGGGCCACATTCTGAGCCCAGGTCGGTCCTGCTGTCATCCCAGGACCCTCAGGCATCCCAGGCCTGTGTCTCTGCATCTGGGGCATGTGGCTTTGTTCTTCAGGCTCCTTCTTCTTTACTTGCTAGAAATCTAGGAAGCAAATAGTGTAGCCATAAATCTGCCATTTGGTTTTGAATACAACCTCCTGGAAAGTTTAGTTTGTCTTCGCAAGTACGCAAGGGTGAGCACACAGCAAAGGCAGGCCAGGAGCCGAGTCCTCATGACTCCTGGGCCCCGGGGACAGCACATGCAGCCCGTGCTCACCCTCCCAGCGGGGCCTGCTCCCTCTGCTCTGTGCCCAGCACTGCCAGAGCACCGCTCTGTGGGTCAAGCCTGCCTGCGGGCCCAGGAAAACAGACACACTGGCTCTGGGGCTTCTCACCACTGATGAGGCCTCCGGGGAGGAAGGGAGTCCTGTGTTTACACTCTGAATAGCTTGGCACACACCTTTCTGCGTCTGGAGTGAAGACGTTGGCCTGGCTTTCATATTCCACAGTAATTGTTAAGAGAAGAGCTGCCTTACTAAGAAACTGAAACAGCCGGTGACTTTGGTGATTGGGGAAAGTGTACAAACAGCCCCAGCAAAGGCAGGTTTTGAGTCTGAGGCAGAGGGCCCTTTGCACTAGAGGTGAATTCCTTACACGGGTCAGAAAATGTTTCAATTCCAGGGGAAATAATTCTCCCAAGCGCAGGTGAAACTAGCCCGCTGTCAGATCACACAGGCCCACTGAGCTCCAGCCCACGGGGGTGTTAAGCTCCTGCGGCTCCCCCTGTCAGAGCTCACAAGCTCCACTCGGCCTCAGATGGGCAGGCAAGCCCACAGTGGGTTCAGAAAAATCTGAATTCTTATGTAGCCTCTGCTGCTCTTTCCTTTTTAGAAGTAATTGGCCACGTTTGCAAGGATTTCAGCAGGCACAGCTCGGATCACCTGAGGTCAGAGGCCTGGGGTGCGGCTGTATTGATATACATCTACTTAAAGAGTCAGAAAAGCCGCAGTTCATTGGAGAACTTAGCCATAGCGTTTCCCCAACGTGCCTGTGGCTTTGCCTTCGTTAGCTGCTGTATTCTGCTGTTATCTGTGTCATTTGGGGCCATGAGGCGATGGTCCCCTTCTCTGCAGTTATCACCCAACAGAAGGGCCACTGGACAATCATTCTAGAACTAACAGCATTTTCCAGTGTAGAGTTAGCAAACGTACATAGCACCTTCATTCTGTTACCTAAGCATGTATTTTACACCACTTATCTTGGAGGTTCACCAGGAAGACACATCCCTCAGAATTGGGGCTCTTGGGTTTGAAGGAATGACTGAAAGGGCTGCTTGGCTACATTGCTTAAAACTCTTTAAGGCTGGAAACGTGGTTCCAGGAGCTCAGGACCCGGGTTACCCAGGCCTCCATGTTCTTGCCTGGACCCCAGATGGCTTCTTGAGAGCCCTGCCTGTAGCCTCTGTAAGAAGGGGGCATTCCGGTACCCTGTGTGTTCCCACAGATCCCTTAACTGACATTAATTCCCACAGCAAACAGCTCCTCTTTTAACCAACTTCAGATGCCCTCCAGGCACCTAACGTCTGCAGGAGCTCAACATTTGTCAACATCTGAGAAAAACTTGCACGGCAGGAACACACACTGTCAGGCTACTTGTCGCTCCCCGCAGGCCGTCAGGCATGGGCGGGCTACCAGTCCTTCAGGAAGCCTGGTCCCGCCGGCTCCTCAGACACACCCTGGGAAAGTGGCCCCTCAAAAGGTGTGTGGTTTGTCAGGGTGTGGGTGAGAGCGCTCTCACCTGCCCACTGGGCTCACACGTGAGAGCCGCAGGCACGCGTCCTCTCCTGGCCTGGCATGTGCCCTCATTGCTCGGGCCAGGCTGCTGTTTCCTTTGGGTCCACTTCCCTCCGTGTCACTGCCGAAGTCCAGGGCGTGGCTGTTATCTGCACCAAATGTGCATCTTGTGGGTCGGCCTCCCTCACTTTCTGCCCGTCTGCTCCGCCCTTATCCTTTCCTTGTGTTGATTTCCTTCCCACTTGGTTTGGCTGTGATACCCCAGCAAACTGTTAAGCGTCTTCCTGGAGTCATGCAAATGCTTACATGAATACTCACAACTGCAAAGCACCTTTATCTGCATGGTCCGTGAAAGGCTGTAACCTTTCCCTGCTGACTCTCTGGCATTTTAAAAGAGTGAAGAAGCAAAGAGTATAGCTTGAGATTAGTGACGTTACAGGAAGGACAGGTTGCATCCAGAGATCGTTGGTCGTGTTACAATTTGTGGGCAGAATGATGAGAAGGAAAATGTGTTTTGTAATGACAGAACAACTGAAAAGCATAGGATCCAGTGATTCTGACTGTTGCTCAATGTGGTCAAATCCAAACAAGGAATTAGATTAACATTCATCCCAGTGGACTGACTGCTTTGTTGTTGTGAGGCTGACAACATCCTTGAACGCCAGCCGCCTGCGGTCAGTCCGAGGGGAGGGCGGCCCTGGTGTATGTAGTCTGCCCACCACTGGAGGGGTGCGTGGTAATGAGCAGGAGGTGAACCTCAGACCCTGTCCCCGTTGCATGGAGGGAACAAAGGGCCTACAAAAGCTCTTGGGAACAAAACAATAAAGTCCTTTTACCCTCTGGGGAGAAAAGTTAGCCATTCTGTGGCTGCCTCCCAAATAAAAATACTGGATTATAGAAAATGTTTCTGCCTTAAATTAATCTAACCTGAAAAAATGCAAGTAAACATCGAGGCATTGAGGGAAAGCGTTTCAGTCCAAAATGAAACTGGATTTCTGCTCCTCCATGTCAGTCAGTAACAGCCTGTGATGGTTGTTTAGAAGAACCCACGGGGCAGCCTGTGCAAAACGTGCAGGAGAGGGAATAAACCCATGTCAGGACTAAGGGACAAATTGGGTGTGTAATTACAGAAATAGACTAAGTCTGAAAATGTGAAACTAGCAGTGGGCATCCAATATAAATTACACTTTTTCTTGTCCTATATTCTTTTCATAAATCCTCACATTTTCCCTTCTGTTTATTTCTCCAGTGGGGTGTCCAGGGGCCCACGGGTGGACCGCTGAGCCACAAATGCTAGTTGGAGCCATGCTGACACTGGTATCCTCGCATCCTAGAGGGCTCTTTACTAGGTTCAGTGGCACTGCTTTTTCGTGCGGTATTTCTCTACCGGAGAACAAGATTCATCCGGAGCAGTTGCTCTGCACAGGCCCGCACTCAGTGTGCAGGGTCCTGAGGCTGGGGGAGTGGAAGCAGGCGTATTAGACACGAGCACCAGCGAGGACCCAGGACCAGTCCCATGCAGAGACTTCCACCCTCAGGCTGGCTGGTGGGTGGGAAAGGGTGCCCACGAGTTCCTTCAGCCTTTTGCTGTGGGTAAGCACTCTCCTGCTTTGCCTTCTCTGGCTCCTGGGTGAGCAGAATCTGATCTCATCTGCCCCTAAAACCTTCCCAGTAGGTGTGGCCCCTTACCCCATCTGAGGCTGCACTTCCTGCCCCCTGATGCACACGATGTTCCCACTGCCTTTTCTGGGCTGTTCCCGTGTAACACCCAGGGTGGGGGAACCCTGGAGACACCCCCGGATGCCTGTCTTTGGACCATCTGCCGCTCTCCCTGGTCTGCTTGTCAAATGGCTCTGGGACTCTGTGTCTTGCCCTCAGAGGTCTGGGCTGATCTGAGATGCGTGGGCTCCTGCAGAGTTAATTACATCTGGGATGCTGTGACCCAGCTGGGATGGTGATATGATATCACTTGGCCAGAGTTCCCACAGAAAGAACTCTGTGGATACGTGCCACCCTTTATGTTCAGCATGCTCCGTCCACAGCCCTGGGGCATGTGGCAGGCACCACGGAGGTGACAGGATGGTCAGACCTTTCCTGAACAGACACCTGCTAAGTGGGCAGCTGGGCGCATGAATGGAGTAATGGGCAGAGCAGTGGGAGGACAAATAGGGCCCGGGAGCTGTGTTTTAATGTGTTTAACCATTGCCCCTCGGTTTGATACAGTGGTGTTTTAGGTCGTGCCACGTGCAGGTACCTCCAGCACCATGAAGCTGACCCCTCAGCCCATGTGCCCTTTCAGAGCTCAGTCCTGTGCTTGACACGGCCAGGTGAGGGGCACAGCTACCATGAAAATACGCAGCTCCTGCGTTTGCTCCGCCCTGAGACTCTGCCTCTCGCGCCACCGAGTCTGGTGTCTGGACAGACTCCTGGCAGGGTCTCACCCTGCTCCTCCTTGGGGGCCCGTTTCCTTCCATGGCCAGTCCTTGTCAAAGATTTACAGGATGGAAGAGCCCAAACACATGTAGCTTAGCCTGATTCCAAACTCAACAAAAACCTGTCCCAGCAAACCAGCCATGAAGCGTTGGAAACGCCGCGTGGGGAGCTTGTGGTCCCAGCAGGTGCATGGCTGCCGTCGGCATCAGGAATTCAGAGACGAGGATTCATGTCAGCTTAGCTAGGCAACCCGTGAGCCTGCAGAAGATGGGCTTTGAGCTAATTCACAAAGAGTAAGGACAGATGATGGTCTGACGGGGCAGCACACACTTTGAGCGGCAAAGAAGGGAAAGCAAAGCCTCGTGGTCAGCAAGCTCAGGAGCACGTGCTGCGAAGGGCTTGTGTTCAAGGAAGACAGAAGTCGACGTGGTTTCTCCCCTTCTGTTCTCACATCTCATCGTATTGCTATGTTTTTCTAAGAAGCATAGGATTTCCAGCAACAGGCATTGACTGTGGTCCAAGTGAGAAGCATCCTCTTTTCTTTAAGGCCCATTACCTGAAATCCTACACGGAAACGCAGCCTCTGAGCCAGGTGTGTTGCCGACGGACCAGCTGGTGGCGAGAGACCAGGAGGAGGGGCCGTGTAACCAGCCTCCAAGCAGAACTGCCCGGATGCAGGTGGGAAATGCCCCGTAAGAGAGCCATGTCCGTCATGGCACCCGCGAACGGACACCACCCCCTCATTCAGCATTTCCAGAGCTGATGCTTTCTAAGTGAGCAATAGAATAATAATTCCAGAATCTTAAAAACATCCTCATCTGACCTTTTTAAATGCCAGGAGCCTTTTTGGCACATATTCGAGCCATTGGTTGAGTTGGTTCGTCATTAATGACCTAGCTTGGGAACATGAGATGTGACGTCCTGCATCAGTGCCCTACACCAGCCGCCAGAGCTGGGCCCCCTTGGAGACAAGACAGGGTGGCCCTCACCCTGGAGGGACTGTCCATTCAGCCTGCCTCCCGTGGGCCAGAGGCCACCGCAAAGCTCACATTCATTGCCTCCCATTCCGAAGGCTGGTGAGAAACCAGACCAGCCAGCTCCCACTGCCCTGTGGAGAATTAAGTTAAAATGACTTAATCTCTCGCTTTTGCAGTTTCCCTTTGTGCCTCAGACTTCCTGCCATGAGGAAGCAGGGTGCAGATGAGCCAAGGATAAATCCTGGGAGGCTTGCTGTGTTCCCATGATCATCCGAATGTCAAGAAATGGATGTGCATGAAGTCTTTGATATTTGAAAGCTTCAGAAACCGTATCATACATGCTCCCTACAGAGGCTTTGGATGGGTTTCCCCCATTTCTTCATTCCGGGGCAAACCCCCACATCCCAGAAATGAAGGGAAGGTGGCCTGGTGTTGGGGGGTGGGTCGGTGCCCTGGTGCCATGATGTAGCTGGGGGTCGGGGGAGGCAGACACACGGCCCTCACCCACAGGAATTTGGATTCTCTTAAAGGAAAGTGATAAGCCAAGTGTGACAGATTTGGTAATAATTCGGGGGCTGGCCTGGGCTTGGATTGACTGTGTGAGGCGCCTGTGGTCATGTGGCTGTGGACTTCACTGCTGGCTGGAGTTCAGGGAACCGCCGCTTCTGAGGCCCACTGGCTCATGGAGAGAGGGGAATGGCGGCGACCCCCAGGGTAGGGCCCCGCAGACCCTGCGAAGCTGTGCACCCCAAGTCGTGAGCAGGATACTGGCTGGCCACCCCACCTGCCCTCAGGAAGGCAGGCCCCCTGCTTGTGCCGGACGCCTGCCTCCCGTGTCTTCCCAGACCTCATTCTGTGACTCGGATCCCCTTACTCACACCTCCTGGCTGCCAGGAATCCTAGGACATGTGTTTTCTGTTCTGACCTTTCCAACTGGAAGAAACTGGAACATAACACCTCACACACAGGGGTGCATGACGAGTAGGCCGAGGGTGAAGCCGAGAACCCCTCAACTGACTCTGACAGAGGAGGAAACCGTGAATGAGACCAGCAAACATAGAGCCGGGTGAGAGCCGGGGGCTCGTCCAGTTGGGGTCACACAAGTTTCCTGGCTGTTGAGCTGAGTCGAGAACGTCTGGGGGAGGTGGTCCCATGGCTGTGGCAGTTCCCTGGGCCTGAACACGGGCCGTAGAGCAGACGGGACAGCCCTCCCCTTGTCCTGGTGCCAGTGGCTGGGGGGCAACTCAAACAGGGGCACTGCGTCTCCCCCGCCCAGCTTGTCCTCACACAGGGTGTGGCAATGCTCAAGCGAAGCGGGGAGCCTGTGTTCCCACAGGCTTCCTGCCCTTTGGAGGCTGACGGACAGCAGGCCGTTGAGCGGCTGAATAGCTGACAGATACTGCTGTGGGCAAATGCCTGTAGCCTGCGTCTGCCAGCCTCAGAACCTTCCAGAGCACCCTGAGCACAGTCGAGTCTGTGGATCTGTGGTGATTTCTGAAATGCCACTGTGGCTGCCTCAATTTCAAAACTGTTTCTCCCAAATAAAAAATTGGGCAGATCAGCCCGGGCACCTCACGTACCCTCCCTCTGCCTGCAGGGCCGGGTTTGTGGAGGGCTTTCAGCCTTGCGTCCTGAGGGGGGCCTGGCCTGGACAGGGGTCTTTAGGCCACCAGTTTCCAGCCAGACAGGAACCTCTGGACACCCTGTGGTGACAGGTGGGCCATGTAGATACTTATGGGGCCATGGACTTTAGTTCCAATGCTACGTTTGAATGACATTATTAAGCACTTTATGACAAAACACAGACCTCTTTTGATTCTGGCATCCACTGCTAAGAACTTTATCACACCTTGTGGCACTTAGCAAACCCGTTTTGTGTTGAGTTAGACACTAAGTAAATATGCTTTTTGTGGTGCTTCTGGCGACGGGGTATTTGAGTGACTTCATTTACTGTTACCCGCTCTACTCTGTTCACTGTTGGGACCTTGAAAGGAAGGGGGACACTCCGGCTGTGGAGGGCCTCAGGCTGGGGATTTCGGGGCAAGGACGGGCTTCGAGAACACCTCTGGTACCAGGGCCGGTGGGCAGGCTGGCGGACACGGCCAGTCTCATCAGGCAGGTGGTGAGGTTGTGTGGCGAGCCTGCTCACGCCGCTCTGCTGGGATGATGCCAGTGTGGGTGTGGCATGAGTGGGTCACTGTGTGGGGTTGGGGGACACTGCCCAGGCCTCTAATGTAAGAATAACTGAAGTCCGGAGGGGTGTTTTCTTACTAATGTTCTAGTTGTGCCTCCAGCAAGAAGAATTCAAAATTTAGGCGAAGAGTTCGAGTGATGTGGGGAAAAGCAAACTTTTTTTAAAGGAGAAAATGACTCCTGTGTGCTTTTGTTCAAACACATTTACTTTGTTAAGACCTGGCTTCATTTACAGATGTGGAGGGAAAAGGATTCAGCAAAGCCGGCGGTAGGATCCCAGGGTCGGCATCACTGCCCTCAAGCGTCTCGGGGGCTGAGCAGCGGAGGGGATTCTGCCTGGACTCGGCCATAGCTTCTCCTCTCACTCCTCAAACTGGCTGGTCCACCATCTCTGGCTCTGGGTGGCATGTCCAGATAGGTGGAAAACAGTTAAAACATGTTGCTGAAATGCAGCCAGACCTGCTTCTGTAAGACCTGACCTTCTGTGAATCACTCCAATCCCACCGAACATATTCTGTCTTCATTCCATAGGCAGGAAGGGGAAAAATTGAAGCAGTTATTTCTTCCTGTTTTTATCTCTGAAAAGTTCACATTAACTTTGCACGGACAATGGATTAAAACTGGTACTTGTTCCCGAGGAGCCAGCATTCTGGCAGGTGCGCAGAAGGAGTCCAGCTCCCTGTTCAGCTGACCAGGCTCTGGGGGGCGGCCATGTAGCACAGAGGCTTAGAGGACTGTCTCCGAGGTGGGGTCACTTCTAGTTCTAGCCCTTCATGTTGGTTTCAAAATCCCGCCACCTGAGAACCGTGAGATTGCAGAGATGGCCCAGGCCCAGCGCGATGGGGTGCAGGTGTCCCTGGACACTTGAGTGTGGCGGCCGTGGTCCTCGTGAGCAGGAGCCCGCAGCCCTCGCGAGGCGCCTCCTTCCCAAGCAGGGATGCACTTGCTCCGCGATGTTGGCCGAGTGCCTCCTGCTTTGCTTTAGTGCGTGGAGCTCTGACAGGGCTGTCGGGCGTGTTTGTGTCATCAGACCCCAGTGACTCCCACTCGCTTTTTGGTGAGATTTGCTGGTGGGCTGTGGGCCATCACTGGCGATGTCCCTTGCTCCTGTTTCCTCAAGCTCATGTGGACCATCGGCAGGCTCTGTGTTGCTGCTGTGTGGCTGTCGGCTCTTGGGGCTGGGAGCTCCCCACCACATGTCTTCATGGGGGCTGCTGGTGGGGGGAGATCCGGCCACACCATGGGACAAGAAGGGAAGGGAAAGAGTGGTGCGTCAAGGCAGGGCGGGCTGATGCCAAGGGCACGGACATGGGGCCTCCAGGCCCAGAGCATCGTGACTGCCGGCTCTGAGCGCAGGGCGTGTGCAGTGACTCAGGAGCCGAGGGGCAGCTCGGGAGGCAACAGAGGCCGTCCTTCACTGAACACTACGGGACGCTCAGAAAACACTTGCCCACTCTTAACGTTTTAAGAGTTTAGTAAAATGTAATCTCCCATGAATCAAATCAAGGTCATTGACGCTATAAAATACAATTTACAAGCTGATTTTTTATGACAGTGATGAATGGATTTTTCCAGGTTTGCAGTTTTAAGATATACAGCCAGTCTCTCTTGTGGTTAAGCCTTGCGTTCTTTCTTAAATTCCTCATAAGGATATGAAAGAGGCAATATTGTGAAATAAGCTATTGAAAGTAAAAATAAATGAAGTAGGAGCTTGAAAGAGAGCTTTCTCCATCTGAGTCAGACACATCCATTAAATTACATCTGTTAAAAAAACGAAAGCAATCAGCATGTGTCTGAACATCTGGACACAGTCCAGCTCTTTCTGGCCCGTTTGTGGGGCTGAGTTTGGTGCCCTCACTGCTCGTCCTTCCCTGCCAGCCCCAGAGCAGGAGGACCCTGGGCTGTGGGAGGGGCATGTACCCTCTCTGAATGGCACCAGGATGAACTTGGGGAACAAATAAACCCATGCCACACTACTGGCCAGGCCTCTGACTGGTTATGTTGTCCCAGAGCACATGTCATTCCAGGTCCGCCGGGCATGATGCAGATCATGTGACATGGGGCATGGATGCCCTGCAAGGATGCTGTAAGCAGCGTGCATGCTCATACCTGCCAGCGGAGTTGTTACCACTAGGTTTGCAGTAAGTGGAGGTGGTGGCGTCCCTCTCACTGTTTTCACAGGCCTGAAAACTTTGTAGTTAGCAACTGTATTTATAGTGACAGGCACTGGCTTAGCTCCTGTAGGGAGGCAGTGTTATCTCAAGAATAATTTCAGAAATATTCTCAGAAGTGCAAGGCTGCACGACATAATCTACCAGTTGATCATGGGGCAATGAATTCAGTAAAAACTGCAATGAATTCAGTAAAAACTGCAGATCAAGCACAGGTAGTGATACTTGTGCACGGTGCAGAATCACATGTGGTCTGAGTTTCACATGAACGAGCATAATTCTGGGCGCAAGTGACTAGGATGCCCAGGGTCATGCGGGGCACCTTGGGCATGGGCATCTTTTGGAGTGCATTCATGCTGGACGTTGCCTTACCTTGGAATGAAGACATGCTATCTCTCTTCCCTTTCAGGCTCTGTCTTTCTGTTTTTAATAGATTAGAATTGAGGAAGGCACTTGAACACCTTTAGGGTGCGTGTCATACTAGAGTGAGAATGGCTTCCTGAAGTGCTATAAGTATTCAAATGTTTTGAGTGTAAACAGTTGATGGTTATTTATTTTCAGTGGTCTTAAAAATTTCCCACCTAAGATTGGGAATGTAAAAAAGTTTTGCTTAGGAGAAAATTAAAGCAAAAGTAGTTGTTTTGTTCCACTGGGTGCCATGGAGAGGGAGAATAATTTCCCTTGAATTGAGAAAACCTTGATAGGATGATAGAAATAATCCTAAAACTGGAGAAAGATGTTTAATGGACAAAATGCCTCATTAGAATATGGCCCATCCTCAAGGGCTTCCAGGTGAGTGTGCCCCAAACTTGTGGCCAGTGGACATCTTGAGCACCCTCCTGGACTTTGACCTTACTTAGTCACCAGGAGCCCTGCCGTTCCCGTCGCCGGTACCTTGTTTCAGGAGCCCACTAAGGCTGAAAGTGGAGCTTTTCACTGAACGCATGGTTAATAAGTAGTGGTCCAGTGACTGTCTGACAAGATAACGTCCTTGAGAAACTAGGAGGACTCGGGAAATATAAACAGTTTCTCCAACATAAATATGCACATTGAACTTATCAGCTATTCCAAATTCCTAGTGCACATCATAGACCCAGATGACTCAACCAAAAGAGAATTAAAATCAAAAGCAAAGAATTTCTGGAATGTCACAGTCAGAGGGTCCTATCCGAGCCCTTAGCTTAATGGGTTAGCTCTGGAGGGCCGAGAGCCAGCCAGATGCTCTCCAAGTCCTGACTTTCTCTGGCTGTGTGTTTTTGTGAATAATTTCCAGATGCCTCTCAGGCACTGACTTTTAATCAAACTCTGATTTTCATCAATGTATTACCAAGTGTTAACTAACCAAAGCATGGTCTCCACCCTATGAATGTCTTTGTTTAGAATAATAAAAACATATGTTGAAACAGAGACTTGTGAAAATAAATAAATAATATATGTAAATACAGAAAAGATAGAAAAGCTAGAGTACTCAAGAGTGGGGATTTAGTTTTTATCCTAAGATTGGAGTGTTTTGTGCCTTTTCTTCAAGGCCTTTATTTGAGAATAGGACTTTGTCATGGTGGGCCACAGGGGTTTGTACAGCCAGGAGCAGCCATGGGGCTCAGAAAAGGTGTGAGGGAGGTGAGTTTCTCTGCAGAGGGGCTCCTGATCCTGACACCGGCATCCTGCAGGTGATACTGGTGCCGCATCCCAAGTTGGGGGGATTTATAAATAGGCTTTACAGACCTTTTATAAGCTGCCAGTATTTTATAGATGTTAAAATAAATGTGCCCGAAGAAACCTTTCTAACTAAGTCTATTTGATCGTTCTATGTCTCAACTGCAAAGAAAGTTAAAAATTAAGAAAAAGGCACATATTAAATTTAGTGATGGACACAAAATGCTTCATTTTACAAAGGAGGAAATAAAGGCCTGAGGACACTCTGTCTTTACTTCCTCCTGTGGCTACAGGGCGTGTGGAGAGGCGCCTTTATCAGAGTGGGTTTTGAGGACTGAAGCAGAGCCCACGTTCTGCCGGGGACATTCTCTGTGCACCTGCTCTGTCCACGAGGCTGGGCTAGCCCAGGCCAGAGCCCCGTCTGGCCCCACGAGGCCTCTTGCACCTATTTCTGAGGCCTCTGAGGCCCAGCTCTGATCTAGGTCTCAGTCACCATCCCTGGTCCACAGAAATAGCCTCACCCTGGCTCTCTGGGCCCCCACATCTAAGACCCACACCGTGGCACCATGAGGCTCGCAGAACATAGATTGTCGCTTGTCCAGCTCTTACAAGGACTCCCAGTTTCCCTTCCAAGCCCAGACTTTGCTCTGGGGCTCTGGGGCTCTGGGGCCCTGGATTGGGGCCCACCTCGTTTCCCCTACCTTTCTCCTTTCCAGGGTGTGCTCCTCGTGCCCTGGCTTTGCTGCGGAGCCTCTGGAGAGGCTGACCGGGTGTGGGAAGCGGGAGGGCGCAGCCCTTCACAGCTGGCGGCAGGGCTGCGACCTGAGCGCATCTGTGCTGCGCATTGCTCTCTGTGTCTTAGATCCCTTTGCTCAGCAGCAGCTATTTGACTGCCCCAGAGATTCCCTTCTTTTCTCCACTAGATGGTTAAACTGTAGGAACGAGTATTAAGGCACTTTTATTTCTCATTTTTGTAAATGATCGGCTAAGTGAGTGGGTTGTTATTGGAAACCTCACTCACCCAAAGGAAAAGAAGCTTCTAATGGGAGACTAATTCACGTTCACAGACTGATCCTTCTTCATAGCCGCACTGGTGTTCAAGGTCAAGGAGGAGCCCCTTTCCGGGCTCACCCTGCCCTCAGAGCAGAGACTGTCATCCGTTTAACACTTACTGACAGTTGAAGGCAATTCAGAAAGAAAATTATAAACTACACAGCTCCCTTTATGTAAATTGAATTTTGTTAAGTTAAGGGGTTTAAAATCCTGATGCCTACAATCCATTCAGTAAACTTAGTCTCAGTTGTAAGTCTTCAGGCAAGACTGGCCGCGGCCAGCGGCACCTCCCCTAAAGCTTTCTAGAGGAGGCATTTTTTGCATTATTCCCATTTTGCACAACCTGTGAACGTCAGCCTCGTTTTCTAATCTGTGACTCTGTAGTTGAAAATTCATTCATATTTTCCCGGGGAACAGCACAAAACTGGGCCACTAGGAAGTTTTTGTGTGATAGATTCTTAAAACCTTGGGGGAAGCACTGGTTGATAAAGTGTGTTGATATCCCTGGGAGAAAGGGCTCTTCTGGCTTTATAACTGTGAGACATGGGTCTTGAGGGACCTCTGGGTGCAGAGTCAGCCCAGGCTCTGTCTTCGGCTTTTCTCACTGAGGATGCCATGAGGGCCTTTGGGGGCATCCAGCTCCTCCGTAAGTCTGACCAGGTGTACTACCCTTCCAAGCATCTGCTCAGCCCAAAGGACAACGGAGCACAGGGTCCGGTTCTGGACAAGCAGCTGGGCTTGAGAATGGGCAGGGCTGGGCAGGGAAGCTCTCATGGTGGCTCAAAACCAATATCAGAACCCAAGCGTTTCCACAGAAACCTAATAAGCCAAATATTTACTTGGATTCCACAGATAAGTGGGATTAGCAGAGTGCCTTCAAGCTAAGCTGTGAGCTTTCTGCAGAATTGTAAATGAATTGGTGTGGTAATTCCAATTCTGGCTTTGAAAAGGACAGTCTGGTGTCCTCTCTCTGCAAGTGTCTGTTTAATTGACTGTTGGCTGTCTGTGGACAGCAGTGGCCGCTCACCATGCCATGTGCCCCTTGGATGGGGCTGTCTCTGCACTGGGCCCTCCCTGTCCCATGGCTTCTGAGCTCTGCTCTGCATACAACTGTCCCCAAGTAAATGGTGACCCTGTGCTGTGTCATGGAGCCTGCAGGCTGGGCTGGCCTGGCCAGGATTTATGGGGCAGCAGTGCAGAGACCTGGGAGGAGCCCGGAGTGAGAGCCGTGCGTCTCCCTGAGAACATGACTCACTGCGGCCCCACCCAAGGACCCAGGTAGCCATAGTGCCCATGAGGCCAGGCTGGTGGGCATAGCCTCTGGTAATGCTTCTGGGGACAGAGACCCCAGTGACCATCTTGGGCCCTGGTGCTGTGTGCCTGCCAGACTGAAGTCTCTGGGGACCAGCTGTATGTTTCCCTGCATCTTGCCCTGGGAAAGCCCCATGCTGTGGGGTGGGGTCCCTGTTCCCTTGAGCCATATTGCTGCTACTGCACTTTGCAAGACCTGGTCCATTTCACGGTGATGGAATTTTGATTTCTTGGGACCTTTACTATTTCTCATCTAATGAAAATTCACTTCTTAATCGGTTCTCTAATTTTTTTTTCCTGATTTCTTCTCATGTTACATATTTATTTGGCTTTTATCTCAGAAATAGCTTTGTGCTACGGTCAGTGGCAAATATTCTGTCAGGATGAACATGTCAAGGAGTCGCATATTCACATCAGGAAGAGACTTCTCAAAGTATTGCCCGAGCAATTGATAGAAGCTAAGAGAGATGGGTGAACAGGGGTCCAGGACGCCTGGGGATGAGTTTCCCAGAATGCTCATTACATTGAATGCCACCACCTCTCCCCATTGTTCTCGTCCCGATTTGGACATGACACGTACTGTTCCCACTTCATTAGTGGTTAACTTTTGAGTGGAACAGCCATGTGTCCTTCACCAAGTCTAAAGGGAATTGGGGTCTCTGGTCCTGCCAGGCATGGAAGCACCTCAGACCCGTGCCATGTGGTCAGTCACTCACACTGGAACTCAGCACCAGCTCCAGGGCCCCAACAAGTCCTTGCTGAGTAACTGGACACTGCAGTCAGTTCGGTCAGTTCCCGTGTTCTCAGTGTTAATTCTCGTGATTCTAACCAAAGCTCACAAGCCCATAAAGTATGGGTGGAATTCACCTTGTGGCACATCCTGGAGGTGGGACAGCTTTGTCTTCCTGAACCTAACTCATTTTTTCCTTTTCTTTACTCAAAATGAAGCTCAGAGTCTTTGCAAATACAAATGAAAAGTACTCTGTTTTTGGACTGAAGTACCTCAACTATGGAGTAAATCCTTAGCAGAAAGATAAGTGCATTTCACAGTCTGTAATTTATGCCATGATAAAAAATTATGTCGAAGAGGCACTGCTTTGTTATTTCTTGTTTTTTAAGTGAACTGAACTTTTTAAGTTGACTTCTTTTTGTATCAAAGAGTTCTTAAAGCTTCTATTTGCTGTTAGTCTTGAGTTTCATGATGAATAGATATTTTCTTATTAAAAATCTTGGTTGCTTCACCTCATTTGAGGGATATGATTAAATTAACAACAAAAAGTAACCCAGGTTAATCCCCACTAACATCATACCACACACAATATAAGCAGCATTCTTTTAAGGCTGCTCAGCCCTGAGGATTCCTTAATGTGCTAAGCCTTTGCCCAGACACCTGTATTTCCTCTCTACCTCACAGCCTCCTGGTGTCTCTGGAGGACTGATGGGGTGGGGAAACCCACAGCGACCAGCTTCTGTGGTTCCCCTGGGCAGCTGTGCAGCTCTCCCCCTCCCCTCTCCTCCCGGACATACCTGCCCCCGGGCACCTGGGCTCTGCTGGGAATGCACCTGGCGACCCCACTGAGCAGGCTTTCTATCACCCTGCCCATGGGCTTGGAGCTGGAGGCACTCCCAGGCCGGCCTGCTGCTTTCCTCTGTTCCTCTTAGTGGCCAGTTGGCCAGGGAGGCTCGCTTGGCCCGGACAGGGGCTGCTGTCCTCTCGGAGCCAGAGCACAGGGCTGCCTGCTGAGGGTCCCCAGGTGCCGCTGACATCCGTCACCTGCCTGCTGCCTCATCTCCCATTTCTTCCCGAGGGAGGGAATGTTAACGGGAAGGTGGTTTTTCTTGGGAAGCATGGTTTCCCCAGCGGTGTGGGTTCTCACCCAGTGCTGCCTCTCTACCCAGTCCTCCTGAAGCAGTCTGGGTAAGCGTTTCCAGTGGGGAGCGCAGGGGAAGCGGTGCGGGTGAGTGGGAGGGAAAGGCGGGGCTGACGCCAAGCTGGCTCCTGTAGGAGAAGTACACATGCTCAGTTACTGCTTGACCCTGGGCAGTGCCTGGACCTGGGCCTCCCGGGATGGGACTCCAGCCCCATCATCTCCAGCACAGTGATCTTGCGGTGGTGCCCCACTTGGGGGGTGGGCTGGTAACATGACCTTCTGTGTCCTGCTGCTTTAGGATCGGGAACATAGTGGCTGTGAATCTCTCAGTCTCATGCAGTAATTCAGTAACTGTTAGATACTGTGATTTACAAAACCTATGGTTCAAAATCAATATGTCTATATTGCAGCGTGCTTCAGATCAATGTCCAACAACCTCATTAACATTAAGGTACCCTGGCATACTAATTTCCAAATATTAAAACAACATTTCTTTCCATTACAGAAAAGAATCTGATGTACTCTGTGTGTTCTATGAAACATGGAAAATTAACATACTTTACTTTGTACAGGTTGTCCTGGTGCCAAAAAGAATGAGTTTCTCACCAGCATTCTGGACGCGCTGTCTACTGACATGGTCCACGCTGTCTCCGACCCCTCGTCCTCCGGCAGGTAAGTCGCATTGGACCACAGAGCAAGGAGCTGGGAGGAAGCCCCGGCACCGCAAGAAATCTGAGAGGCCAGAAGTCAGAGCCAAGCCAGGAGACATGGAGACCTGGCCGGCCTCTCTGGGCAGGGCTTACGGAAGGAGCCCCCAACCCCCGAGACACAGAACTGCCACATGCGCCTGGGACTGCCTGTTCAGAGGGTGTTTAATGGGATTAAGCACAGAGGACTTGTCATAACGGTCCTGGAATGTGGGGTTCCCGGTGGTTCTGTCAGACGGTGGTGAGAGGGAGAGATGCAGGTGAGGGCCCGGGGCAGAGCCAGTGTAGATGGCTTTTACGCTTTGCACTGCCAGGCTCGTGATGGGATTTTAAACATTTTGAACTAAAACATTCAGTTTCAAGTTTCTAAGGATTTGACATATTTTTTGGGCAAAGTATATAATTACATATTTATTATGGCAAAGAATAGAAAACACAAAATTTACTCTCTTAGCTATTTTGAAGTGTACAATTCAGTGGCATTCATCACACGGCACTATTTGAAATTTGACTTCCAAAACTCTGTAAGGTTTGCTCCGAGCACCTGTAGACACGCTACACCACTGGGTCTGGGGCCTGAGCTTTGCGTCCTGGGGTGTTCTATACATTTTCTGCAGCTCTTCCCTGTCTCCTTAGCTGCCTGCCAGGATGAGGGGGCTCCCAGTGTGTGACAGACGTGGTGTTTCAAGCACTGTAGCCTCCTGAGAATTAGAATAATGTATGACTTTATCGTAAGGAGCTATTTCTGATGGAGAATCTTACTATCTTTATTTCCTCAGAGCACTGGCTTTCCTTGCTTCCTGGCCCCAAACCCTGACTATCTCATCTCTTCTAGCTGATCTCAAGCTTTCTGCTCTCCTTATCTAAAAGGGTCTCCTCTGTGTCCCTGCTTAAGGGTAAGAGTCAAGAAAAGAAAATAAGGCAATGCTAATGGGAAATACTATAATCAGGCAGTAAATTAAACTTAATAAAGTAAAAAAGAAAATCACCTAAATTTCAAACTGACATCTCATATTCATGGAAAGTTTGCTCTTCTCTGAAAAGTTCAAATTGTCTCACAAGTCTGAAAAATGGTTGGTAGCATCAGAGTCCTGTAATACCTGCAGCCTTTGATGTCTGACTCATGGGAATGAGGGTTTGGGAGGTGGAGGCCGGCCCTTAGATGCTTGAGCATTGGCCTCCGGCCTCCATTCAGCGAGCATCTGGGGCAGTTACAAACGCCTGACTCAAATCCAGGCCTTCGAGGAGCTTTTTACTTACTTGTATCTTAATGTTTTTACTTATTTATATCCTAAAATTTCTTTTTTTAACCCAAGGGAAAATATGTAGTTACCACTTTAAGATGTTTTTATTTTCATGTTTCAATATACCCAAGACACACACAATATGTCAATGGTTCCCATTTAAAGGAGTGGAGAACCCCAGGACCCCGGTGCTCCTGATGCCCCGGGGCCCTGCCGGCTCACGGGGCACAGCGTCCATCATAAGGGGGCTTTTGTCCTCAAGGGCTGGTCAACACCAAGTGTGTAATTGGCACACAAATTCACTGTGTCATTCGCAATTTTGAGACGAACTTGAGACATTTTTGCTTAATCTCTTTTCTAAATTATTTTTTTTGAATTATTGCCTAAAGGCAAATGCGCACAGGCTTAGGCAAGTGGACCGTAAGTGCAGTAAGCATTTGGTGGGGGTGGTGGGGCACCGTCTGTGGACAGCGCGGGGGGGCGTCCTGACGACCTCGTGTGTCCCCCAGGCTCTCGGAACCCGACCCCAGCCACACGCTCGAGGAGAGAGTGGTCCACTGGTATTTCAAGCTCCTTGATAAAAACTCCAGCGGGGACATTGGCAAAAAGGAGATCAAGCCCTTTAAGAGATTCCTGCGGAAAAAATCGAAACCCAAAAAATGTGTGAAGAAGTTTGTTGAATACTGTGACTTGAACAACGACAAGTCCATTTCCATCCAGGAGCTGACGGGCTGCCTGGGCGCGACGAGGGAGGAAGGAGACGCGGACACGAGGAAGCGCCACCGTAAGAGCCCCTTCCCCTCGCTCGCTCCCCGAGGGCCCCGCCGCCCTCCCTCCGGCCCGCTTGCAACCCCGGCCTGGGACGCTCTGCGGGCACCCTTCTCCGGAGGGCGGGCCTCCCGGGAGCGAGGCGGGGGAGGGCCTGGCGGGGAGGGCCGGGGGCGGGGCAGGGCGCAGAGCGCGAGCGCCTCCCCGTGTCCCCGACCCCCACCCCGGCTCCCTGCACGCTCTGGACGGCGGGGTGGGCGCGCGGGGATTGGCAGGACGGCGCCATCGCCGCTGTCATCGTCTGAGGAAACCCAGGGCGCTGTGGCTGCAGAGCCGGGGTGGGCCCGCTGTCCGCCGCCTTAACCCACAGCCGGTGGCCCCTGCAGCTCCCGGGGGCCTGGGGACGGACTAGCGGGGGCGCCCACTCCGGGCAGTCGCCCCAGGCCGCAGGCGCACTCGTGGCTTGGGCCTCAGGGCTTGATTCTGGCGCTGCCTCTGTGGCATGTGCCACGGCGTGTGACCTCCGGGCCTGCAGGGTCGCTCCACTCTCCCCTCGCCCTCTCCTTGACATGGGTCCCGCTGGATCTCGGGAGACGGGTGACTTGCTGTGGTTGCGGCTCTGAGCGGTCATCACGCCAGAGCAGGTGGGCGCCAGACCCCGAGCCGGAGGGCTTGAGGACACCGGCCCCCCTGCCCTGTGCATCTGGCGGCTGCCAGCGGAGGTGGGGTGTCCGGACGGCCTTGCGGAAACAGGCTTTAAGTTGCCAGAGAGCCCAGGGTCTGGGGTGCCGTGGGTGGAGGAAGTGCAGGCACAGCAGGGCGGAGGCCGGCCTTTTCCTTCCCACCGGCGCCCCTTCCTGGACGGGCAGCTGGTCCTTCTGCTCACAAGGACCCCTTCCCTCCATTCTTGTCCCGCTGCCCGCTGACCCCCGGTAAGCCTCGCGCTGGGGGTCATGGGGCAGGTTGTCCCTGCTCAGGGGCACAGTCCTGCCCACAAATGTCTTCAGGTCACACAGAATAAAGGCAGGTGCCCCCGGGGAAGGGAGGGGGTGAGGCCAGCAGGTGGCTCATCTTTGATAGAGTGCTGAGGTGAGTGTGACAGACTTCTGAGGCACAGCTCAGGTGGGGCTGGAGCTGGGAGCCCGCAGGTGGGTTCAGGCTGAACCCCGCAGCGCAGGGCGTTGCTCTCCTGGGACCCAGCACGCAAGCTAGCCTCCTTCCTTAGAGAGAAGCCCGCCCCACCTGTTTGCATGCTGCCCGTGGTGCGGCCCGGTCCCTTACCCCTGCCCCCCTAGGGGGCTTCATTGCCGGGTCGGCACGCGTTTGTTTCAGTGTCCGGAGTTGGTGTCCTTTGGAGCTGTGTAATCAGCTCCCAGGGGCAGGGACCTCAAGGAGCCGGGTCCTGGGCTCTCCCGCTGGCTGTGCGAGTGTCCAGAGCTTCCGCACGATGCACAGACCGGCCCAGCATGAAATGGGCGCACAGAGTCTCCCCAGTGGTTCCAGGGAGTGGCTTTCTTCTTAGATGGCATCAATCATTCATTCATTCAGCAGAAACATTGAATATCCACTGGGAATTAAGGGATGGAGGTAGCAGCCAAGCTGCAGATGATTCACAGTGTGTGGGGAGGAGCCAAGAGCCACGTGATACACTGCAGGAGCAGCGGTTTGTGTAGATGGTTGCTGTGTACCGGGAGGAGCTGGCCGAGTTAGAGAATCCCTGGGTGTGAGCTGAGCCCAGGCTCAGCAGCCAGTGGGAGGGGAAGCTCTCCAGACAAACCCTGAGGGCGCTGCATGCCATCTTGACCTGACAGCTCACCCCTGCGTGGTCAGAGAAGGCGGCCTGCGCCGTGGCCGCCTGGCACCCCGGAGACCAGCCCCCTTGGGAGACCCTGCACGCCATGTGCAGGGGCCGCTCCTCCAGGCATCCATAAAGCGGGTCAGCCACGGCTGCCCTCTGTAGAGGAATCCGGATGGGAAGCCGGTTTTCCAAGCAATGCTGGCAGTCCATGCCTTGCCCTGGGGACAGAGCACTGTGCATGTCACAGGTCCTCCAGCACCCAGATGCCCAGCTGATGCCAGCAATTCCAGGGCACAATCCTGGCCCCCTACCCGTGGTGGTGACCAGAAGTGACCTCAAAGCCCACCTCCCTGTTAACACCAGCACTGTTCTCAGAGCTGGTTCATGCGCTCTGTTACTTAGTGTCCTGCTATTTTAGAATACAGGGCATTACTAGAAAACCCGAGGTATAGTGAGGCCAACTGCCATTAGAGGGCTGCCCCTCAGCTCCCCAGGGGGGGCTCGGCCCACCAGGCAGGGCTGCACAGGGCGCATGGATGGTCGGGAGGCAGAGGGGGCGGGGGCATGGGGAAAGGGCCTTCCCTGCGGTCTCCATGGGAAGGTTGGGGTGAGGCAGCTCGGCAGGCTCAGGACGGACTAGTCTGAATGATCTCAGTGGGCTCTGGCACAAGGGGGCTGCCCTCTTTGTTAGGGTGGGGGACAGCTGTCTCACGGGGAGGTGGCTAGGATGTGGGTCCGGCTGACTGATCCGCAGTGAAAGGGGCGCTGCTGAGCAGGTGGTCTCCTCTGTAGAAACTGGCTAACCCTGGGAGGGACAGTCTCCCCTGGGCCCACGTGCCCCAGATGCCACAGTGTCAGATGCAGGAAATAAAGACCTGGTTAATGTACCTACTTCCAAGAGAATCCGCCCATCGAGGGCATTCAGACAGAATGACATGGGTCTCTTGTTGGACACGTTGAATTCCTCTGTTGCTTTGGAGGCATTTGGCTTCATCCTGCAGACAATTGTCATGAACGCAGATCCTCACCCGTAATGACTGGGCTGCATGCCTGCCTGAGACTGGCCCAGTTGCTCCTGTCAAGGTGGAGTAGAAACCTCAATTTGGAGGTCATATGGAGTTCTGAACAGTAGTGGGAGGTCTTGAGAGGAAACACGGTCCCTGCATCTTGCTGGGGTCAAGTGACTCCCTGGTGACCACAGACAGGACGGTCCATGTTATACAGGCTGAGGATGCTACCACTCTGCTATAGGTGGGCATGGGTTCTCCACAGCTTATCTGGGCATGAGCTGAGGGGACGCCTCCATGGGGAAACACCATCTGCACGCAGGGGACATTTGCAGGTGAAGCAGATGCTAAGAGATGGCGCAGGCCGCATCCTCCCCCTTCCTGACCTGATCCTGAGACTGTTTGGGGCCATCTGTGTAGCCCTGCGAGGGGCATGGGGAGAGTGGGGGTACATGACCCCGTTAGCAGGAAGAGGGCAGGGAATTGTGGGTACAACGCTCTCTCTCTTGACTTGAGTGCCATTTACTAGAGATGTTTAAATTGCTGCAGAATGTTGTGTTATCTTCTCTATGTCCCTCTGAATAAATTGTGCCCTAGTTTTATTGTCTTATTACTTAAATAAGAAGATAAGAATGATTCCCCACCTCCCAAATAAGCTGCAATTTGGTCAAAATGACATTGGGGATTTATCTACATAATCAGTTAATTTTGCAGCCCTTTTATTTTTCCCTGCAGAATTTCTCTAAGGTTTTTTCTACTTTTTTTCAATTTTATTATCAGCTACTTTGTCCTACTCTGTATGATTTGTAATAGTGAAAAGTCAGAGAGAACCAAATATTCAGGAGAGGATGCGCTGGAACACTAAACATCCACCTGTTACCAGTTTCTTGTGTTCCCTTTGTTCTGCTCCCTATTTAACAATGCATTTCTTTATTCTGAAAAAGGTTAGAAATCAAATAAAGAAATGAATATGTGACCTTTCATCTTCAGACATAATCAGACTTACATCTGTAGCTTTGCAAAAGAGTATTCTTTGCATATACACATGTTTATATATGCTGTGATTTTTCACTACAAAATAGGATCGTAATATATGTACTTTCTTATCACACTTGTTTTAAGCAATTACATAAGATTTTGCATTTAAGTTACTGCAACTAAGACATTATTGGGCATTTTGATCTAAACTTTCACTATTACAAGACATGCAAAGAAGAGAAGTGAAGATGATTGAGAAATGAAAAAACCAAGAAAGGAAATATTTCTGAAGAACTTTTAAAAATTTGTAAAAGATGACATGTGTCACGACCCTCCAAAGTGGTCACAAAACTCAGCAATTAAGAAATATTCATTTTTGACCATATTATCTTGTCAACCCAGTTTCACGCTGGCTGCTTTTTTCAGGAATGTTGCCTTACAGCCAGGTTGTTGGCCATGTTACCTGGAAAATATCCATATCATCTGATACTGATGATGAGCACTCTCAAGACCATTCCCGTTGGGTGTGACGCAGCTGGGGGCCGTGTGGCCCTTTCTTTGTGTGGGAGTCTCACCAGAGGGTGTTTTTATGGATGTGGCACAGGCCACATCCTTCACCTTGCTGGGATGGTTATATCAGCGAAGGGAGATAAGGAGACCCTGAGGCCACGGGAGGGTGCTGAGAGGTGGGAGGGTGGCTCTGACAGGTGCCCAGGAGCACTGAGCCATGCCCGGGGGACGAGGAAGGTGCAGGTCAGGTGGACCGGTTAGGAGCCGCTCCATGGAGAGCGAAGTCTTCAGGGTTCTGGAGGCAGCTCTGAGCCTCCCACCCTGCTCTTCACACCTGCCACATGCTGAAGCCATGGAACAAACCCTGTGCATGAGAATCTCCCTGGAGCTTCTATTTCCCTTGAGAATCTGGGGAAGAACTGTTTCTTGCCAAACATGTTAATGTCTGATGATTTAAATATAAAACCAAAAGATTTCCAAGAACTGGTGTTGGCCTGTTGCCGAGGGCCTCATTCCCGACTCCCGGTGGTGCAAGGCCCCTCTTGCCAGGGAGATGGAGAGAAACACAGTTAAGAAGGCCTCCTTGGCTGGTGGACACTGCTTTGGAATTTTTGGTAAAATGAAACATTCTTCTAAAGCTGGGCTAGAGCTTTTGTTAGAAAATGTTTACACTGTGGCTTCTATGATCCACTCATCAGAATCTGTGCTTTCTCTCTATGTACATTTTCTCAGGCAAACAAGCTTGCTGACTGATGACACTGTTCTAAAGGGATATTGATCCCTCTCTGAAAAATTAAATTGAATCTTTCACTAAATGAAGAGTATTTAACTTTTAATAATGTCTTTTTCTTCCTGCTAGCCCCTAGAGGTAATGCTGAAGGCACTTCCAGTAGACAGGTGAGCAGATCCATATTTTTACCTTAATAATTTGCTGGTTTAATTATAGGCAATACAAATTCAGGGTCCTGTAGATCTGGAAAGTAAAGTTCCTTCCAAGAAAAGAAATCGTCCAGAAGAGAAAACATACCATATGTACACCCCCTGAAGCAGAAAATAGGTCGGCAAGAGTCTGTCAGAAATTATCAACTTCTTAAATCATCAACTTAAAGATTTTGCCTTCACTTTTTTTACTACTTGAAATTTCAATTATTTCACTGTTTTTAGAAAAATGTCTGGGTCTTCTTGTTTGGTGGAAACTTTTTAAGAACAGTTCTCCAGGATTTATGATTCACTTCTTAGGTTTCGTTAAGGAGGTTGTGGGGGCAGAAGACCTCTGGGCACTCACGTGACGGTGCTTCTTGTTAGGAATCCTAAGGAGGCAAGTCTTCTGCTCCAAGGAGGATTTTCAGTTTCCTGCTGTGTGATTATAAACATATTTCTGTGTTTCTGACTCTGTATCTCTGTCTATGTAATTAGAGGGAGTGGTTGTGGTGTATCCTCAGAGCCCATGCCACAAGCTATCTGAAGTCAGGAATATTTTCCAGAAGATAAACATGAGCTGTTTCATTTCTCCCTTCCTCAGAGCCAGGGGAAAATCTTCCTCTTTGAGGATTTCTCGCCAATTTGTTATTTATCTTGCTTCACCTGTTGGATGTCAGGCCAACATTTCCTAAGGCCAGCAGCCCCTGCATTTGCTGTGAGTTAAGTGGAAACCCCAACACACACCTTGGGTGTAACTGAAAGCCATTTCTTTAGAAAGACATGTGATATGGTTTCCTTTGCTTAGCAAACGTTTATGGTTTTAACTTTTTAAATCCTACCACACATCGCTGACACTTCAGAACAGGGCTGGTCTGAAAGCAGTCATGCCAGCTGTGCCCAGACTTCCAAATGGTTGTTCTCATCAGATAACGGTGACTGAGCATGTGCTCTACACTCAATCATAAATAAACTCAATTCAAAACACAATCCTCACGCTTTAGCCTTTTCCCAGTACAAGAGACGATTGCAGCGTCTCCCGCTCTTTTTATGACGTCTGAGTGAATTTGCTGACTTGCGTGCCATTATTTTAGTGGCTGATACTGCCAACTGTGATCCTGGGATTAAGTCCTCGTGCATAAGCCAGCTGTGGCGTGCACAGACCAGAGAACAGAAGACCATGAACATCGCTTTGAAGAATAAAATAGTGCCAGCCACCAAAATCTTTCACTGTATGAGCGACCACAGGCAAGAAGTATTAAATGAAGGCAAGTGAGGAGGATGCAAAAACGGATACTTAATCAAAGTGAGCTGTCTTGGCCTCTTCTGCGGTCTCCACGTGACACAGAGGGATCCGAGCCTCACCAGCAGGCTGGTGTGACCACTGGTCAGTTCCATGTCTCCCAGTGCTCTGACCAGCTTCAGTGACTGCACAGCACATTCATTCATGGCTTATCTTACCCATGAGTAACCGAGACCAAAGTTCCATCAGCTCGAGGCGGGAGACGCATTCCTCTCTCTTCTCAGCACTTCCTCGTACCTCATCAGGGGAATAAAAGCCGACTTGGAACCTTCTCAATGTTAAGCTTAATTCCCTTAAGTAATAAAACAGCACCATGGAGAAACTTATATTGGTAGGAGTTGGTTCACTTGGAAAAATAAATCTGGAAGAGTATATATTGCCTCTCCTTTTCATTCTAAATCACTTTGAATTGGCAGTCAGGGCACAGAATTCCAGTAATTTGGTAAGCCAACTTCTCAAGTCGTATTTCTTCTTGGGTAAAATAGTGAACAGAAAGGATGAAAAGAGAAATTAAGAAGTCAGCAATACCTTTATTAAGTTGGAAGCATAAATTAGATGGTTATAATTATTTTTGTATAAGGAATCCAAGGTGATACAAGATTCTGCAGAACGTGTAACATACTGACGCCACTTACAATGTTTGAGTAGATGTTAATTTTCTGAACTGATATGTTTTTCCTACTGTTCTGGTCATGGAGAGGGGTGGAAACTGTTAGAGTTAAGGAGTTCTGGAATGTTTGTGTTTTTACTAATTTTTATGCCCCAAATAGCCAATCCACTGCTGTTTCTTTTTTCACATCATTAAAAGCAATTTAAAATATTGCTGTGCTCCTTGTTGTTGCCAGATAGGTCCTTCCATCCCTAGGAGGCCAGCCTGGGCCCTCACAGGTGCGAGGTGCACGCTTCATAACGTGTCTCTTTTGTCTTTTTTTCAGCCAAGGAAGCAAGGATAAGTGGCTCACACGTCCAAGGCCGTCCCTAGATGTGTGGGAGGCTCCCTCACCAAGCAATTAAAAAAACAAAAACAAAAACACATAGTATTTGCACTTTGTACTTCAAATGTAAATTCACTTTGTAGAGATGAGATATTTAAACAGAATGCTTTAATCTGTGAAAACGGAAGGGTTGGCTTCAGAAAATTGATCACATACAATGTATGTGTCCTCCTTGACCTTCGAAATCTGTACTTGGTGGAGATGCATTTTGAATGGATTTAAGCTTATTTTCTTCGCCGTGCACATGTTAACATCGTAGAGACTTAGAGGCTTCACCTGAAGCGTGGGGCTCCCATCCTACACCCCCAGCCAGAGAGGGGAGAACTTGCCGCCTTTGAAATCTGTGGTCCTGGCAGCATTCGAGTCCACGTCGTGAATCCACGTATACATGTGACCCGCTGCTGTCCTCTGCACCCAGCGAGCAAGTGCATGGTTTGTTCGTTTCTTGGGATTTTGTGTCAGCTCTCTTTGCTCCCCGGAGATCCTACCCACGCAATGAGTTACGCAGCCACAAAAGCCATCCAGTGAGAACAGGCAGTGCCCTGGTAGCAAAGTATATTTTTCAGTCTTTGGTGTGCCTGCCTTTCCATTTCAAGCCTCTGTCTGAGCTTTGCCTCAGCCTCAGTTTAATGCAGCAAAGGCTAGAGAGCGATTCCTGCCATCCTGAGGTGGCACAGAAGGACCTAGCGTTCAGAGAAGGAAATTCAATCACAGCGTGACCAGGCCTGCTAAACATGCCTGTCTGCCCTGCCTTTTCTCCTCCACTGGCATTACCCATCCATGGTGGTCCACTCCAGGGCCCACTGCAGGGCAAACTACCACCTGAACAAACTACAAACAGTGTCCTTAAGGAAGGCCTGGCCAGCGGCTCCCTGGATGTTGGTCATGGCAGCCAGGCAGTGCCTGAGGTCCCATGCCTTCCCCTAATTCTTGTTTGAATGCTCAAGGGCACAAGAACTTGCCAGTGGGAAATTCACCGGAGCCATGCTTGTGAGGAAAGAGCCGGGGACTGAACACCTGCACTTAAGCAGCAGAACGGCCCGTGTGTGCAGCCGGCTGGCGCTCAGAGCCGGACCCAGACAGCGGTGGGTGCCGTTGGGAGGATGGTGTGTGTGTGGCAAGCAGTGGCCGTATCTTAGCTCCAAACTCTGGTTGGAAAAATAATCTCCATGGTTCTAAATTCCCCAATGTGTGCCATGGAAAATGATCTCTGTGAATGGGCACAAAGATGTTTTATGAGGCTTCTTACATATTTAAACTGCAAAAGTGATAAAACAAGACTTTGGGGCCATAAAACCAGCTTGTGTGTGTGTGTCATCGTTGCTTAAGAAATAGTTCTGATCCTAAATTTACTGGATAATCTTTTATATTTCTGAGCTTTGAATTTAATCATTTTTCTTAGATTAAAATAAAATATGCTAACAAACTGGACTCAGTCTTTTCTTTCCAGCTAAATGCAAATTTTTATAATTGCTTAATTTCGAGGGCGTCTCCTCTCAGAGAGGCAAAGATAGCACCTCTGGGCTGGGGGAGTCTGAATCCTGGCTGTGTTCCCAGAGCTATGTGGCGTGGGACACGTCATTAACCTTTTCCTGCTTAAGTCCCCTGCTCTGCCCAGCGTGGATGCTGGGGAGGGTTGTGAGTTAGTAAGTGAGGTGCTGACGGCCTGGCGGAGGACGCAGGGTTCGTCCGTTCTGTGTGAGACAGTCATCCACGCACTGAGCACCGACTAGGGCTGCTGAACACCCCCCTCCTGCCAGGTGCTGGGGCGGATAATGGAACAGGGAAGACTGGTATTCTCGTCAAAGTCATCACCGCTCATCAAGCCATACAGCTAGAGCCTTAAGCCTGCACTTCTCCCAGTCTCCAGACCCCAGGTCCCTTCTTTGGTTAAGCCCTTGTTACATTTTTGCCTGAACCATCACAGTAGCTTCTTAACCACTTCTGCTTCCTCCAGGATGCATCTTGTTCAATTGCCTCCTGCACATATGTTTCCTCTACTCAAAAAGGAGTGATCATTGTAAAACTCAGTCTTAGCATGTCAATTGTGCAGTGAAGGCAGATGGAATTAGGAGAAAGACAGCTGTTAGGTAGGGATGGGCGACTTGGACTGGGCTCTGGGCCAGGTAGGAGACTAAGGTGTCCGACAAGGCTTGGACAAAGGCAGGTGGGCTGGAGGGGCCACGTGGAGTTGGGGGACCAGAGCCCACTGCATGGTTCAGACCAAGTCCCAGGGCAGGGGTGGGTGTGCCACCTGCAGGAGGCCATGGTGGGTGTGCATAGCTGGATCCCCTTTCCAGAGGTGTCTGCAGTCTGGGACATGAGCGGGTCCTCGGCCTCCTGGGAGCAAAGCTCCATTTAGTAGCTGGATGGGCAGCGAAGGGGATGCGTGTCAGCATATGCATCAGACATGGAGGAAGCATGGGCAGCGCTGTGGAAGTCAATTGGGGCTGAGGCATTACCACGTATCTACAGTGTGGCCTGTTTGCTATAAAACAGGCATTTGATTGATGGTGTATGAACTCCAGTTTGTGTGTCAGGACTGCCCTGTATCAGGTGGTTCTGAATATTCCTCTCCAAGAGTGTGAAGGACGGGGAATGTGAACTCGAACCGTGGCGACACATGTCAGGCTGCACATCACAGGTCTTCACCTTCAGAGGGAGACGCCTGAAGGCCAGAGAAAGAATAATTTTATCCAGGTTCCTCTGCTGTGGGTGGCTGACTCCATTTATAAGCAACAGGAGAGAGAAGCCAAGTCACAGCGACATGAGCCGTCTCCTCACTTAACACGCAGACAGACGACAGCTGTGGGCTGACACCGTGGCAGACCTGGCAGAGTCCAGGCACTCCTGGGGGCTCTGCGTCCTCAGGACGAGGCCCCTGTCTGCACACCTGCCAGAGCCTGTGTGTCCACGCACGCCACCAGATGCACTGGAGGCTTGAGGGCCAGGGCAAGGCATGTGCCAGCTGCACATGGCATGTTTCATGCCTTTTGGGCTTCCTGCAGATGTCCACACATGCCACTGGCCACTGATACCCCTTCTCTCCATCCCCAGCTCAGGCCTTTGCTGCCCAGGATGGTGTGGGTGTCGTGTGGACATTGAGGGAAGGGCACTGTCCTCTGACGCTCCACACACTCACAACGGCTGTTGTGCCATCTGTATAGTTTCTGTGAAAGAAGTGCCTTCTTTTCTGCCTTTTTTCTCTGAACATCTGAATGCTAAGTACCAACAGAGTCGACAAGCTAATTCAATTCATGTGTGTTTCCTAGCAGACAGGTTTTATACATCATGTTATTAATTTTTTTACTTCAGTACAAATATTTTGTTTCCTTAAATTAAAGTTGAAATTATGCTCAGTAAATAGATTGTTTCTTTGTTGGAAAGGGTGGAATTTTTATATTCCCTACCAGCCTGCTTTTATATGGCCCCTTCCATCTGCTGTGGCTGCTGCCGTTCAGAGGAAAGGTGACTTTTATTGCTTCCAAGGCTCTTATAAGTGTGGCCTGGGGTGAGGCCCTGAATGTTTTCATTTAAATGTACATGCCCATGATTCTCTGAGTATTATAACAGAAGCACTAAGTTTTATGACTTAAACTATGTCAAACTTTTTACTTCTTCGTCTATGAAAATGGTCTTTCTAATTTGGTAAATAATTTTATTAACCGAGCCTTGTTATAATAAAAGAAACATTTTTATAAAAGTAACATAACATAAAAAATTTAAGTGTGCTGTAAGATTTGGTTTGGCAGTTTGATTTTTTTTTTAAGTGTCACGAGAAATAGCAGCCCTGACCTGTGTAGGTCGCGCTCCAATCAGAGCGAGAGCTTAATGACAGACTGACTTCCCTCCAGCGGTGCATCTGTGCAATTTCTGCACATGGCCACCCCCAGACTTTCTGACACCGGACCATATAATCACTGAGGCTTTCTCCAGTCTGGGAGAAAGGAATAAACTAAACGCAGAATATATCAATTCTAATATTCAAACCTGCAGTGCAAAGCCGTTCTTCCTGGCGGCCCCCCTATGCATACCATCACCTAATTTGGAATAAACCAGGAACGCTGAGCTTGGTGATGGAATCCTTCCTTCACAGGCAGGCCTCTATTTTGTGAAGTCAACTCAATCATTTTCGGCTGCCCAGAGCATGTGATGATCCCTGAAAGAGGCACCCAGACATCACTCTGAATGGACGGGTGAAAGCACTCCCATTGCTCTGTGAACATTCCAGGTACTAAGTAGGCTTTGTTTTAAGATTTTGTCCTTTGTTCACCTATTTCTCTCAAGATTTAGTTGTTTTTACTGTTTATTTTTCCAAATGTATTTGCCTGGAAAAATATTTCTATTAAATGAAATTCTGAGAAATAAATTTGATTTACTTTTTAAATAAATTACTGTATAAATCACATTCTGTCATTAATCACCATTGTCGAGACATGTTCCAGAGAAAGAAAAGCAATAGCTAACAGAAGGTGGGTGTCAGGGCTGGCGAGGGAGCCCCTCAGAGAGCAGCTGATTGCACAGCCTGAAGTGACCGGGCCATCGCTGTGTGTTGTGGCACCCGAGACACAGGTGGGGTGGCGGCGGTGCCGATTCGGTCCTGTGGCCTTGTTCTGCTCAGGAGCGATGGCTGGGTGAGCAGAGCCGCAAGTCCCTCCAGGTTAAAGGGCATTGGGGCCCCTTAAGGAGGGAGTTGTGATATGAAAACCTCCATCCTTCCTGTCTTGTTCTAAGTCAAGCTCCCCACGCCAAGAGTATCTGTAGAGGATATGCTTCTAGTCACCATTGATTATACTTTTAACAAACATCAATTATGCCATTAAATTAGGTCATGATCAGGTCACCATTTCAAAAACCTCAGGCTTTCACAGCAAATAAAGACCTCATTCGTGATCAAACAAATATATTTCCCTCTCAGGAAGTTTATTTCCATTGTCTTCAGTTCTATCTCTTAAGTAATAAGAACTCTTTTCTTTTGATTTTTTTTATTTTTCATATTCTAACTGTGACATACAGATGCCACTGAATAAATTTGCAACGGGCATGCTATTTTTCATGTTCTTCAGTCTTTCACACCTGAAAAAAGTGTAGAACTGATGTTCCTGTTAACTGCTAAGCATAGACTGTTTACAGAGCTGCTCTGGGGAGTGGGGCAGGGGGCTGGGTTCCAACTCATTGATGAAATGCACACTGACTACTAAAAGGAGGTTCGTGCATATAAATAAATCTTGGAAAAGAAGACCTTTAGGCATCCCAGCTGGTCACCTGTTGGCTGGGTTGGGAAGTGAGTGGGTGCGTAAGGCACCCAGAGCTTTGCTGCTCTCTCAGCAGGAGTCACGGTAATGCCATTGTTACTAATCCTCTACTTTCTGGTCCACGTGGTTCTCAGCCCAGACAAGACTCTCTTCCCAACAAAGGAAATCTGTGTGTCCCCAGCTTCCCAGTGAGACCTGTCCCTGCTTCTGGTGGTCTGTTTCTATGGCAGCTGGTGTGTGGCAGGGTGATCATCAAAACCCCCTTTCACCATCCGATTCCTCTTCTCCCCTCTAGCTCTCACGTGTCACCGTATTACGGCGCTGAGCCGGACAGCAGAACATGACGAGACACGCCCTGTCCTCACCGTGTTCACTCACAATGCCTCTGACACCCAGCGTGTGGGTGTCCACACCAGCAAATTCTCCAGTTCATGGACCCTGTCTGGTGTCCTGCAATTTGGCTCCCTTCAGACACTAAGTACCTGGAATAGCGCAGACCCCTCAGGAGAGGGGCTCAGCGCCCCAGGCCTGCCCCCACCCCACCTCCAGTTGCCAGGCGCAAGACCTGTGTTTCTGACCCACAGCCTGTAAACAAGGGGTTCCAACGACCTCCTCCCCAGGCTCCGTGAGTCACTGGAACGGCTCACAGAACCCAGGAAGCACTTCACACAGGATTACCAGTTTATTTAAAGGATTCCACTCAGGAACGGGTGGATGCAAGACACGCACGGGGCTGACTCGGGGCGCAGGGGACGCTGCTCTCTCCCTGCCTCTGGGTCTGGAGCTGGGCGGAGGGACCCAGCTTTGAATCAGGGATCGGCCTTTCTACCACCCTGATCCTGCAGCTACCGTGGGGCCTGACAAGAGTCACATTGTCAGAACAATAAAAGCCAGAGCGCGCGTGTTGTAAGCAAGCTGGGTAGCCAGAGCTGTGAGCCAGCCTCGTGGCAAACAGAAGAAAGGCACAGCCTTCAGGTTTCCACCGGCCTCTTCCACAGGCTCTGTGTGCTCAGAACACGGAATCCCCATCGGATGGCAATTAGTTTCTTCTAAAGAGATGGAGGGAATGCGTGAAGTGGGGACTGGTTAGGTGATTTCATCCATTCTTCTGTAGTTCTGTATTTATCCATAAGGAATGTCTTGAATCTGTCACATACCCAAGCCAGAATTAGGATACATGTGGCTCAGTTTGGGGGGGTTGTGAACAGCTAAACTGTGTGTCGGAAAAGCATGGTCAGAATCAATGGGGTTGACTGACTACCTCAGTGTAGGAGATGCCTAGTACTTGCTGGTGGTGAGTGGTGGGGGCGTTGCCCAGTGGACTGCATGGCCCTGCACCTGGGGAAGAGGGCACAGCTCCCACACACTCTCGAGAGCACAGGGGCACCGGCCCTGCACCAGAACCGCTGTCCCCTTGGCCCTCACTGACAACAAGTGTCATGCATTGTCAGGTAAAATCCACATCTGACCTCAGAGTTCTGATTCCATGCAGGTCCCACTGCTGGAACTCATCTGTATTTTCAGGGCATGTTATTTCACATTTTGAATATGGGAATTTCTGTTGGCACAATGCCTGGCCACACGGCTCCCAGGTCAGTAAAGCAGCTGCTGCCAGTGTCTGCCCCATGTCCCGGGTCACCTGCCCACCACTGAGATTGCCCATGCAGAACTGGGTCCTGCAAATGGCCCCATAGCAAGAGCAGGTCTCTGCTTCTCTGCCCCATGACCCAGGGGCGCATCCCAGCCCACCGAGCAGGACTCAAGGCTGCCACGGTGACCCTGAAGCCATTCAGAGAGGAAGGAGCTGGCGGGAAGATGTCCAGCTTCCTCAACACAAAGCAGAGCACTTTTGGGGGACATTTTGCAAGATTCCTCAGAGATCCACAGAAGTAACACCCTCTCTGGGTCATCCTCTCTGCACCTGCCACTTGCCCATGTTGTCTCACAGCTGCTGGGATTGCTGCTCAGTGGGGTCACCTGCAACCATGTCCTCATCTCTGGTTTGGCTTTGGGGGTGCTGGAGTGGCAGTGGGACCCACACTCCTTGCATTTATTCAATCAGCAGTTTCCTTTCAAGCACCTGCTATGTGCCAGGCACCGAGCTGGGCACTCAGAGTTGTGCAGGAAAGACAAGCCAAACACAATGGTCTTTTCTCTTACAGAGTCCATGGTTGAATGAGAGATTAAATATTTGTGTGTATGCATGAAGATGATTTTCAGCATTATGGAGGGAAGGGCAGGATGCTCCCATACCTGGAAGGTGTGGGAAATAAGGGTACAGGCTGTAGACTGTGAGCACCCTGAGGGCAGAGCCAGGAGAGCCTCTGGCCACTGACCCATGGCCCAGGCCTCCCTAGGCTGAGGAGCACAGCAGCCACCCCTTCCATGGAGATTTTATGTCTCTTACTCATTGTGTGAGTCATGGGTCTCCAGAGAAACAGAACCAATAGGGAGTGTGTGTGTGCGTGTGTGTGTGTGTGTGTATAGCTGCAGACTCAGGGAAGACATGAGTGTCTTCAGCTGATGGGATGCGGCCCACCCACGTTAGCAGGGTCATCTACTTTATCAAAGTCTACTGATTTAAATGCTAATCTCATCTAAAACGTGCCTCATGTTGACATCTGGACCTGTATTTGACCAAACAAGGCACCACGGCCTGGCCCAGCTGACACGTGGGACTACCCACACACGTATTTGTGCATTTGTCTGATTCTGAGTACTGACCGTGTAGGGGCCCCATGAAGAAACTGGTCAGCGCTGCCACTGCACCCCACATCGGGTGCCATGCCCATCACACCAGTGTCTCCAGTACTGGTGACAGAACTGTGCGATTCTGGAGAAGACAGTGAACCTGCATATGCCAGCTTCTGCCTTGCCCCCAAGGAAACAGTGGCCAAGAAGTGATACATGGCATGTGCCCAAGCTGCCCTGCTCCTCACCCAGATGCCCAGGGCCTGCAAGGGGGTCATTATGAGGCTTTTCACATTTTGGTGATTACTCACAGATTCTTCCCCCAGGAGGCTGCTGCATTGGGGCCCCGGTACATTTACTGTCTGCTGAAGAGGCACAATTTTCCACGTACCAACTGTGCCTTGGTGTGTCTGGGCGCCCGGCCCTGGTTGCTGTTTTCAAACTAGGAATCTGCACACCGCAGACCCCAGCTCTCCTGGTGGTGACCCAGGCATGCTGGTTCTCAGCCCGGTGGCCCCTGCAGCTTTCCCACTGCAACCGAGAACTGGTGCCCCTCAACAGGTGTATGGCACACTCACAGCTCAGGAGCGGCCCTCTGCACCAACTCTCAGCAGATGTTCCCATCGTTCCAGCTTTGCTGCCCTCTTTGGCCCCGATGAGCCCACCACCTGCGGTGGGGAGGGGGTGTGGGCTGGCCTAGGTCCTGTGTGGCAAAGATGGTGCGAGAGCACAACAGGCTGGAAACGCACCTCCCAGGGAATCAGGTCTGAATGTTAGTTTGGCGTTTTCTTTCTCCAAACCCCCCTTAAGGTTCTTGTAGAGGGAAACCAGTTTTAATGCAGAAGCACGTCTAGCATGTTGCATATTCGCACACACTTCCACGGTGGACATGGCATAACATGCCAGGATCCATGCCTTCAGGGCCGCCTCTCAGGGGAAAGTAGAAACATCAGGGACAAGGTCACTGACTCAGAAGCGCACCGTCAGTCCCAAGGCTTCCCGGGCTCACATATGAACTTCATTTCAGAAACACCGGGGCCCCGGCTGTCATGGGGCTGCTTGACATGATTGCCTGTGCTATGAAGTGTGTGTTGCTCCAAAGAATGAATCTGCATCCCAGACCAGACCCCGTTGTCCGCAGTCTGTGCCAGGTGATCGGTCGGGTGCTTGCTAAGAGCGGCGACACAGAGAACCCCCATAAAGGGAGCACCTCACTCAGGTTACCCAGGATTCCCCAGGTTTGACTCTAGTGTGTCCGCAGAGGCTCTTTAAGAGCCCTGAAGGCTGTCCAGGGTTTACAGCTGGGGTGGGCTCTTGAGCAAACTGATACTCCATACGCACTGGCCACCCGACCCATCGGTGTGCCTCCGGCTTCCTGCAGGGAGCACGAACGTGCTCCTCATGTCTGATCGCGTTGGAGGGCTTGTAATTGTCACTTGCAAGTGGAGCTGTAGCTGAATGTCTGATTTTAGTGCTGCACTAAGAGAATCAGCTGGGCCGCTATAGCACCTCGACTGAAACTTCTGGTCTGCCTCCCCTGCATGGTCCCCGCCCAGGTCCGAGGCTGCTGTCCGAACGGAAGCCCAGAGTGTGTCCCTCATGCCAGGACCCCCGTGTGGGTCAGAGAAACATGCTCACCAGGTTCTTGGAAGTAAAAATTCCTTTTTTAGAGGTAAAGAGGGAGAGAAGTACCTTTCTCTGTGCAAGTCACTCTATATTTGTTATTTATTACATTCATTTTCTGCCTCTGAGCCTAGTTATCCCTGAGGAATTCTAGTTTAAGGGTGACTGGAAAGGAAACCTTTTCAAAGACTTGCAGCAACTGAGCGTTTGCCTCTCTTCATTGCGTTTGGGAAGAGAGTGGTAACACCTCCCGTGGCAAGGAGAGAGAAAAAGGCCCTCTTTCCTCCTGACACTAGGCCCCACGCTGTGCTGACCCCGAGCTCTCATCTCCAGAAAAACAGTGTCTGTCCTTCAAACCGCATCCAGAGTATGTGGCACGGCCAGCCGGCTACGGATGCAGTCACGGCACCCACTCAGGCTCCCCTCACCCCGGCAGAGCCGCCCGCCTCCCCCCAGGCCTCCATGCTCCTTGCCTACAGCCCCAGGAAAATGGAATCCAGTGATATAATCCTCAGCTCTTTGTAGAGGATAACATTTGCTCATGTACAAAAGTCGTTTTGAACCTTGTGAGTTCACAGCTGAAATATGCAAGGTTTTGAACAAATTCTTTCCCCAAACATAAAGTACTGACTCTGGGAAAACAGTGAAAAGTTCAAAACCTTTTGGACATCAGATAACTATTACAAAGCAACGTTTAGATATGTTTCAGTAAGAATAAAGGAATTAGAAACATATGAGTCGTAATTTTCTTTAAACCCCACTTGCATTTAAAGCTTAGGGGGCAGGGAGATACTGATTAACCAAATGTGTTCAAGGGCTTACTAAATCCAAAATCTTAAAACATAATGAAGACATTTAGGGAGAAGAATAGTTACTCCGTTTGCTCAACCCCATTGAGGCCATGAACACAAAGCCATGTTTAGAGAGATCTCACAAATTATTCATGGCTTAGTGTTACTTAACTGGGGCCAAAATGAATCATGAAAGTTGATTTGTGGACCCAGAATGCTATCTTTACGTGGTTTGTCCATATTTCCAGCTGGAAAGGTTATACTTAGATTCTCAGAGGTGATGATTAAAGGTGCTGATTGCTACAGGAGGGAAAATACTGTGGCAGGCCCTTTTATCATTTCCTGACAAATGTGTGTGACTAATTTAGGTTTAATGAATATTTATGGGGCACTTTTCTTCTGCCAAAGGACAATTTTTTTTTTCAGTCAATGGCAGCCCCATATAAAACTGCTCCCTAGATCACAAAATATAGCCAGCATACTAGGATTAAAATGAATAACTTAGAACATCAGTGCAAAGAGAACGCAGATTTTAAAAAATTAAAAGGCTGAAGTTAGTGAACAAAAGGAAGAGTCAGCACCAGTGGGAAGGTAGGCTGCAGACATGGTCTTTCCGAGAGACGTGGCCCACGGGCCTGTGTCTGGGGGGAGAAACGCCAGCCGTGGAGGAGGGGAGGTGCCACCCCAGCTGAGATGGGGAGGGGCGCCCTGCTGTGGCTCTGCAGCCAGTGCCCTGCATCCCGTCTCCAGCAGGGGGATGAGGCTGTAACTCATGGCCCAACAAGCTTCCAGTCCCGCATCTTCAGGGTTGCTCTGAGAAGAAACCAGTGATGGAGGGAAGCACCTCTTTTTCTGACGCACTGAGCTGCCTGCCAGCTCACGCATGTCCCGGCTTCCTCTGCAGGGCATGCCGCATGGCCTCCCTCCGAGGCCCTAGGGGAGGGTTCCTCCAGGCCTTCCCCTACCTCTGTTGGAGGTGGTTTTAATAGAAAATTTTCTGGAGCAAAAAAGTTGACGTGAGGGGAGAAACGGCATTTTTTTGTTTTTTACATTTTCAAAAGACAACAACTTTGCAACCAAAAGAAAACCCCTGATCTCCATAAAATGTATTTTTAAAGTAACAACCCCATCTGTCCTCTGGTTTTAGAAATGTCCTTCTTTAACCCTACCGTAAAATGACGAAAATAGAGAAAATGTTAGTTATCTATATCTGTAAATTATTCAGATTATAATTACATATTATTTATTTCTATCAATGTATTCATTATATTGATATTACATATTTTCTTTTTTTTCTTTCTGTAGCTCCATTAGCATGCTTATGACTTTTATTTTGAATTCTTTTTCTGGAAGGTTGGTGATTTCAGTCTCACCAAGCCCTCTTTACGTATTTTCATTAACTAAAAAAAGTAAACCTTGTGGGAGGTGCAAAGTGGGAGTTTGTGGCTGGCGTCACAGATACTGAGAGGACACATCCTGTTTGTCCTTTGTAAGCTGCTGTGAGTTACAATAAAGATATTCCCTTTATCATTGTTAAAATAAATCACTTTGAAAAATGAGTGATTCAAAAGACATTAACACTTAGCAAGCCACCAAGTCTTTAGCTCACTTAGCTCAAAAGGTCTTTCTACGCACGCATTTTCTCTTCTTCATTTCTTAAGATTGTGTACTCCAAGTTCATAGAACTAGAAGGCAGGCTTGTAAAACACTTCAAAATAATGAAAAAAGGAGGGAAAGCCATGGATGGACTGGGAGTTAATGAAATAGCTCTAATGTACTTATCAGATTGCACAGACTTCTGTCTTCACAGTGGATGTTTACATCATCACAGGAGGCATAAATCCCTAAGAACCTTTCCTCGTGGGAACTGGTCTACCTCAGGCACGTCTGCACATTTACGAAGCATAAGGATTGAAGTGTGAGCTGGGTCACACACTGGACTTGCACATCATGTAAACACTGACCCATCAGTGACAAGGACCATCTCGGTGCCCCCACTGGCCTGTGGCTGGGCTGGAGCCCAGTCGACACTGCCCCCCAGCTGGGTGCAGGGAGGGACGCCTGCCTCACAGGCAGCCTTGGGAGCCAGGTGCGGGGTGGAATGCGTCTGCCTTGCTCGGAGGCATCAGGGGCAGGATCCTTACCTCAGAGCACGTGCTCTGCTGGGCTGTTTTCCTGGTGCAGCCCCTGATGCTTCTCGTCTAGGCATCAAATCCCCGCCTCCACCCGTGCCTCCCCCTCCCCCCAGCCACCAGACGCATGTATAAGGGCACATGGTAAGGAAATACAAGAAAGTAGAGTTTGAAGCTAAAGAGTAAAAGAGAACAGGAGACCGATTAAGAATGATAACACTGGGAACATTTTGGATAGAATTTGAAGTGAATTTCATGACAGACATATTAAGAACAACTGTAGACACTCTATTTGGTAACATGAAGTTTAGTGAATAATTACATGTTTTTGTAAAATTCTTTATTATCCCAAAAATGTTTTCATCCTGTGGCTTGCAAACCATTATTTTCTGACTATATTTTTCTTCTCCACTTAAGCTCTCTAGTTGCCCCAAGCACCCAGCAGAAGGAGAGAGTCTGAGGCAGGCCACCTGATCTCCTTCCTGCCGCTGACGGATTCCCCTCGAGGAAGTCGCAGTCTTGATCTCGCTTCATCCTGAAAAGTAAAATAAAGTAACTTCTCGTGGGTCTTGTTGGTACTCCAAGTGCTGCCGTGAGAGGGTCGCCCACCCAGGTGCAGAAACCTTTCTGTCAGGTGGAAATTTCCAGAGTTGGGGTCAGACAGGCTTTGGAAGGAGAAACAACCTTGGGGTCATGAAGTAGAGCTGGGCAAGACTGGGTTACATTAAAAACTGTATGTAAACAAATGAACCAAAATGACTCAACTAACTCATAGACAAAAAAGAAAGTGAACAGCTTAGTCAGAAAATGGAAAAAAGGAAAACAGAACTGGCCTCAGTGCAGTGGAACAAAGCGTGCCAACCGCTCAGACACAGCGGCCCCGAGCCAGCTCAGACCTCAGCCAACGACCAGGGTGGGAGGCCAGGCTGCTGTGGGAGCCGGTCCTGGGCCGGAGGGCGCTGTGGACAGGGGTGCAGCCCTGGCCCTCAGCGCCCTCCCGTCTCCCCCACCTCGGTGCAGTCTCTCTGTCCCATCTCCTTCTGGGGCACAGATGCTCCCCGGAGTATTCCAGAAGGGGCAAGACGTAGGCAAAGAGCCTCCTGAGGTTTTCATTCTGTCCCATCAACGCTTTGTGTTTCATCCATTCTGTCCTTATTTGCTGCCTGTTAATGTTCTCAAATAACAAACATAAAATATACTTGTTTTAAGCTAACTCCTATCCAGGGCATGGAGGAGTTACACGGTCTCCTGTCCCGCTTCCCCCACCTGTCCTGTTGTTTTGAGACGTGCAGTTTCCTTCCTTCCTGTGGGATTGTCCTCTGAGGCTTGCTTCTCCTGACGTCTGCCCAGTTCCAAACAGAGACGCGCCCATCCAAGAGCTGTGTTCTTGGTCGCGGGAGTCCTGTGTCCTGGTCATGGCGGTGTTGCTGTGGCGTGGCGTGATAAGAGGCCACAGGATCATTCACAAATGCATACCAAAAAAGGGGGTATCTGTGAAAGCCAGAGCTGTGGAGCTGCTGGCTGCCTCCCCGGGTGTGAGCCAGGGACGCCACCTGCTCTCCTGCCCTTCTCCGCTCTCATCAGTACCAGCCCCGGTGAGCCCAGGAGGGGGTGCCCTGTGCCCTTTGCGTTTCCCAGAGTTGGGACACAGTGCACTGCCACGTAGCCACACTTCCCATTACAGAACGACATTTATTCCCTGCCTCGGGCGGGCCTGGCCCCGGACTCGCTGCCTGGGTTGCCTGTGGCAGCCTCGGAACGCTCTCTGCCTGCGGCGTGCCTCCTCTGAGCCCGTGGGAGGGCCCCCAGCACCACAGGTGGCTGGCTCTGTCCCACAGTGCTCCGCCCCATTTATCATTTCCAATTTAACTTCAGCCATGGTTTCTTTCTCCAGACGAATATTCTTTTTTTTATTTCAGGACCTGAGTCCCTACAATACAGTTGCTTCTAAAGAGGAAATGTGTGTCATCCCTCAAGCCATTGACTGGGGGGACACTCCCCAGATAGATGACGGTGGTGAAGTGAATGGGTGAATGCCGTAGCTGGTGTGTGAGGTGCAGTTTTCGGACCGAAGCTTGTATGAGCTGATTTTTCATGCCACTGCTGAGGCTGAAATGTGAGATCCACCACTCGCTGTTCGCATGATTCTGAGCAGGTCATTCACCAGGTTTGAGCCAAGGTCCTATTGGTGACGTGGGGCTCATCACAGCGCCATGCTGCGGCTTATTGAGGTGACAGGAAATCACCCGGTGTTCCTACAGCCTCGTCTGCGCAATAGCGGCTGATCATGAGGTAAGTCTTTCCTCCTACCGGGACGAGCCTGGTGTTTTCTGGGTTGGGTGTGTGGTCATCATGTTCTGAAGCTCCCACATAGCCCAGCTCTGTTCCTCAGGGCCAGGCTCCCTTCCATGGAATAGTTCAGGGGCCACGTCTTACCCCAGCTCCACACCGCCTCACTCAGAGGTGGCCAGGACCCCACGGTGGGCCAGCAGTGCTGGGTAGCCACACCCAGAGCCACCTTGGTCGTCAGCCTCTTGTTTGGGGCATGTTGTCCTGCTTCTCAAGCTGGCCTTCGGCAGGTGAGGGGTGCAACAGTGTTCAGTGGCCTGCCCCACCATCCTTCTCTGCGCATGGGTCGGAGCCCTGGCCAGACAGGGCCTGGAGGCTGGGATGCCCATGAGGCGACTCCGATCCTGGACTGGAGATGCTGGCTTCCAGAAGGGGCTGACCCTTCCTGAGAGGCCCTGTGCTTGTGCAGGTGGTCAGGTGGACATCCAGTGCCTGCCCTCACTGACTGGGGACCAGGTGCTGAATCACAGGGGCACTGGCACAGTGGTCTCATTCAAGAAAGTAAAGGCAAATCTTTGAGAAGCTGTTTCTTTCTTGTGCAGAGAGGTTCACAAAGGCAGGTGTTCCATAGAAACAGCAAAAGGCCCCAAATGGTTACTCTGTGGCCATACTCAAGGTCCTAGCCCCTCTTTACCCTCAGCACTGGAGAGTAGTCCCTGCATTCTCAGTGGGTGTGATTTTCCATGGCTGTCAGTCTACATACACCAGGTGAGCAGGTTGGGGCTGGCCTAGGAGTTAGGGACGTGGGGGTATTTGGCTTCCATAGCACCTCAAGATTCCCTGAGGATTCGCACGCACTTGGCTTGCCCCCGCAGTTATTTACCTGCATCTGGGGGCTCTGGGGTGCCAACATTCCAGGTGAGTGAGCTGCTCCGAGCAGAGCATTTGCTAGGATATCCTGTCAGAGCTGAGCCTGGATGGGTCTCCTTTTTGCACGGCTCCTGGCTGTCAGAGATGCTGAGGACATCGCCCCTCTGTGCTTCTCAGTTTGCAAGGAGCAGGCTTCTCCTGCGGTCTACCAGGAGAATGCTGGCAGTGCTCAGCCTCTCCACAAGAGACTCTGTGCGGCAGGCCCCAGGTGACCCCGTGAGGGAGCCCCCAGACCACCCGGGGTGGCAGCCGCATGGCCACAGGGCGATGTCAGGAGCCTGTGGAGGAGGTTGCGGGATGCACAGCAACAGGATATCTTGCTTGTTCTTTCTCATTGCTATTTTTAAAAATTTAAGAAAGCTAAATTCATATAAAATGAGAAGTGAAAATCCACTCATTTTCAGTTTTTAATGGGAACTGGAATTCTGCCCTCCAATAAGGTGAAAAACAACCCATAACAATGTGCCTGGGCATGGTGGCCAAGGCACAGCATGACGACCACCAGAGAGAAACCTGTGTCCTGACCATCCACAGACCTCAGGCCCCTGGATTCCTCCTGTCCCGGGGTCGCTGCTCTGGGACGCTTCTGTCAGGACAGCATGAGCAGGTGGCCCACATGGGAAGGACCTCGGCTTGCATTTTTATTCTACAATAGTAAAGTGCTTTGAAGCTCAGTTGAATGTAAAACGTATCATTCTCCCACCATCCGAAGGGGATGCTCTGGGGGTGACCCTGGCTCTAGGGCTCTGCAGACCCTGTGGCTCCCTCCCTGCCCCTGAGGTCGCCACGCACTTCTGCCCTCCTTGTTTGTACTGTTCACAGATTCGTCTCCTGCAGAAGGCAGAGTCCCTAGGGGTGGGCCTGGGTCTTTTTCAAATGTACGTTCCCAGGAACTAGTCATGCTCCTAATAGGTATGCTGGTGTGGGAGACAAGGCGGGGCTGAATGGCTGTGGGAATGCACCCAGAGCCAGCCTACCTGGAGAAGGACACAGGGGCAGGAAGTATGCAGGGCAGGTGGCACTGAGGGGCATCAGCCTCAGCCGTTGGAGAAGCTCAGGTACTGTGAGCCCGATCAGAGGGTGCAGCCCCCAGTGTTGGACTGGAAAGCCAGCAAGTGGAGAATTCCACAGGAAAAGTGGGCCCACTCAGCTTCCCGAAGAAGGGACACCAACACCACAAGGTGCAGGACTTTCCCTCAACCAGCAGCGGCTGCTGGCGGGCCCTGCCATGCCTCTGGATACTGGAGATGGCGAGGCCTGCATGCCGCATGTAGCCCTGCTTGGGTTAGGAGCAACGGGCCTGCCTCTCCATGCTGAAGAACTCTGATGCACTCACTCATGAGACGCTTTGGAAATACACCACTTCTTCTTCATAACGGCAAAGGGAATCACAGAAGGACCTGAAAGTCACTCACTGCTTTGATTTCAAGTATTACTCACAGCGAACCTGAGGCCCAGACCTTCCATGCCACCTGTCCAGGCTTTTACTTCCCTCCTCTATTTTTATGTCAGCAGCATATTTTCTTAGGTTTTCTATGCTCTGTGAATTGATAGGTCTCTAAACTTACAAGTCAAAACACATGTCATTTTATTCTGGATCATGACAATTTGTTTTTTCATTATTTCTCCAGTAATTAATTAGCCCCTTTCCTTCAAACTCCGAAGATGTACATTTGTGAGCCCAGGAGAGCTCCTTGCCTCGGCTTTATGTTCTTGTTCTGAATTCATTGCTTTAATGCTAACTACAGTGATTTTCCATCTTGGTGTCAGTCTGCTTAGAGTACGCATAGCTGATTTACACAATCAAATTATGGGAAATCAAACCACAGCGTTAAATTCCTGGAAGCAATATGCTTTATCTATAGGTAAAATGCTTTGTTTTATAGATTCTCATCTTTTTTAAGAGTACAATTCCATTTGATAGTTTCGAAGTGTAAAAGAGGTTTCTGCAAGAATACATTTAGGATTTAGCAAACCTCAATGCGCCCAGGTTGCATTTTCAGTGTGTTTATTCCTTGATTATCCTCACCAGCGATGGCTTCTCATCAGCAGCCCAGTAAGATGGACCCCACCATGTAAGACACCCAGTATCACTGAGGGTGGGTCCCGTCTTATGCTGTTGGAACCACACTTTGAATGTCACCTGTATGGTTCTATCCTGGACCAGGGACATCAATCCATGAAGAGCACAGGGTTCCTCCTAGAGATGCTCCACCAGTGGGACTTGTGCCACCTTTCAAAAACCATTTTGAGGAATAGTAAAGCTATAATAGTAGAAAAACAGACTAGTGGATTACTTACTTAGGTTGAACACATTCTGCTCGCATGGGGAAGAGATGGCACCTCCCTAATGAGCAGCAGGGGCGACCCCTGGGATCCCCCTACTGGGTCTCATGCTTCTTGGAACATTTATTAAACCATGATTTTCTGGAGGCTCAATGCTCAGCCTGCGACCCTGTGGCAGGCCGCCCGGCGGCCTGGAGACTACCCCCTTTCTAGAAAGGGTGTCACTAACTGCGGCCACAATGTCAGACTGGGGTTCTAGGGAAGTGGTGGGGTGACCCCCACACCCTGGCTGGTGTGGCCTCCAAACTGCTCACTTGGTCCCAGCTTTGCTTTTGTCTTAATTTGCATGGTTTTGAACGAAGTCATTGGGCAATATTGAATGCCAGAACAGCAGAACAAAGTCAGCCAATCTCGCCTGACATGGTCACGGGCTTTGTGGCTTCTTCATCAAACGTGTAGTTACATGTTACAAAATGAAAATGTAAAAACCTTGTCTAGGAAAAATTCATGTCTCTCTAGAGGCACCAAATGGGGAAAACTGGAAGAGATGAGTCTGAAACTGAGGAAACTTGGTCAGATGAGACATTAAATTGTTTTAATAATTTAAAATTTTGAAATAAAAATAAACTCTTAAAAAAGGGCTAGTACAGAAAACAGTGTCCTTCTGAATATTCCAGACGCTCCAAAGGTCAGATGTTGAATTAAAGCTTTGACTAATATCCACAGGATCATTTGACATTAAACATAAATCAACCCCTTGCCTCAACATGAGGAGACGGGAGGCCTCGTGTCTACGTCCCACGCTCACCCCTAGGCTGGCCCGGCCCCTCAGCTGCACAATTCTTTTACTTTTAAACATTTAACTTTTATGGTGAAACCTTATTCTCCTTGCTCAAAGCACAGATATCAAGCCCCCCTGTGTCCCAGGCCTCTGCCCCCCAACTGCCCCTTTTGTGAGTTAATGTGAAACAGGAAAAAGGATTTCTGCTTGGTAGGAAGTGAAAAGGAAGAGGGACAGCTGCTGAGTCCATGCTCCACTGTCCCATGCACACCCTGCCTGCTCCGCGCTGTGGTGGAAGAGCATGCCTCCCACTCCAGGAGCTGAAGTCCTAAAGAGAAAGGACAGTCAGTCAACAAACACATACACAATTCTCAGAAGCTGCTAAATGCCACAGGGAGAAGATGGGGGTGGGTGGGGTGGTATTTTAGACAAGCAGCCCAGGAAGGCCTCCCAAGACAGCACATCTCAATTTCCTGCAGCCTGTGGGAGATTCTGGATTTAGTGCACAGAGGATCGCGATGTCTCAGAGGACATCGGTGAAAGGCCCTTAGGAAGACTGTCCGCCTGCATGGCTTCCTGGATGCCTGGGTCTGGGGTCCCCACACAACAGAGGGCCTGAAGGGGGAAGTGGGGGCATGGCGTGGATGGATGGGGGTGCACAGGGGAGGGGCTGAGGCAATGGTTCACCTTCTTGTGGAAAAGCCACCTCGGAAATACCAGATTATGGATAAATCTGTTCTGAAATTTCAGAGTAGGTAACAACCTGCATTCCTGATGCCCTTCCAGCATTCGCAGTGAGCAAGCCTTCTCAGAGCCAAACGGTCTCACTGGGCATATCATGAGCAATGGAACAGAAGCACGGAGGTGACAATAGTGGCCTCTGCAGGTCTGTCTTGCTCCGCGGAGGTGCCTGCTCTCCTGGCAGCCTCAGTGGCTGTCCCCGCTGAGGACCCTGGGTGCAGAGCTGGTGACTTGACTGGAATCAGGTGAGGAGGGTTCATCACAGGTCTGGCTGGGTTCAGGAGGCAGGGCCCTCAAGCCCGCTGTCAGAGCTGCTTGTCCTTTGCCTTCTGATGGCCTGATTGTGCCTTGAAGATTTTCTAGCACAGTCTATAAAGAAGATGTGGTCTCACCCTGTCCCTGTCCCTGAGGCCCTCAAGTTGGCGCCAGGAGGCCCAAGGCAAGTGCACCCTCATGCCAACAGGCACTCGGTTCACAGACATGCACACACATGGGGGACAGGATGGCATGACAGGAGGGGAGAGGTCTGGAGGAATGGAGACCACAGGGCCACGGAATCCTTGGGAAATAAGCTGCCCCAGGAGCAAAGGGGAGCCCAGGCACCCATGGGCTGCCAAGCAGAGGCAGGCTGTCCAGGAGGGGTCTGGCCATATCAGGAGCAGGAGCCCCCAGGGTTACCTCCCCTTTCTCGTCTCACTTCAAGATTTACATGTCTAAGCTCATATCATTAGAAAGTACACAATTTTATTTCAAAGATCATCTGAAGCTTCACATTTCCCATCAGCAGTTTCTGCAGAGAGAAACATTTATTTCCTCCCTCCAGGCCGATGCCAGGTGACTCACACCCCACTCACCACATGCCCTCCGTCTCCGGGAGGGTCCCCTCCAGCTGTGTCATTGGCAGCTGAGCCTGGCTGTGTTGCTGACCCAGAGCAGCATGCACACTGACCCTTCCCGGAGGCCCAGCTGATGAAGGGGCAGGCTGTGTGGGTGGGAAAATGGTAAGTCCTTCATATCGAGTATCTAAGAAGCCAGCTACAAAATTATCATATCTCAGATTGAAAATAACCTTAAAAGTCATCAGGCCCAGTGCTTCTCAAACATGCTTTCTGTGATGCTCCTTTTCTAAACTAAGTTTTGTGGGGAGCCTGCATGGAGTGGGAGACACGCTTTACCCCGTGGCGGCCTCACTGGGAGGGGGCTGGGCCCTGACTTCCCCTGAGATCTTCATGTTTTCAGCTCACTGATTTAGAGGTGTGTAGGGGTGCTTCTCAATAATAACGGGTGAAGTGAACAACTTTGGAAAATAGGTTTTGGTAGAAGACCTGAGGCAAGAAGACCAGACCCTGCCCCTTGTCCCTGCAGCTGAAGCTCTGGGTCCAACACCTCAGAAAGACACCACTGTCACAAAAAGTCCCCAAACAAGCCTAAGTTTCAACAACTCAGATTTATTAGTTCATATTTTAAAACAAATTGCCCGCTTGTATCTATAATCCATCTTTGCGCTGGTATGTGATGAATGTGGAGAGATCAGAGTTTCAGCTTTTCTTTCCTGGGAGGATTCACTGTGGTGCCGGCCTCCACCCGCCGCCGATGGCCCCGTCCCGGGCTCTAGGTTGTGGCGAGCAGCGGGGTGCTCTTTGGACATATTCAGCCATTTCTCTAAAAAGAGCCCCAAACCGCTTGTTACTCTCATCACGCAGGACACCTCATTCCTGTGGAGGAAAGGGGGAGATGGGCTCCTAAAAACAGGAGCAAAGCACTTTTTGCTGTTACAGAGGATTTTTTAGGAGGGGAAGCAGAGAGGCGAGACACCCTCAAAAGGAAAATGATGAAAATCCACAGACTCGACACCTGGAGGGGTCAGCCGGCTCTCCTGTGGATCGATGGCTCCCCCAGATTCCCTGACATACTGCAGGCTGTGAGTGGGGGCCCCACCAAGCAGGCTTGAAATACTCCTGATGCCTTAGAGGAGAAGCCACATACGTCTTAAGACAATGAATGGCTTCTTGGGAAATGAAGACTGAGGGAGTCAGTGAGATTTTCTGGTTCTTCCCTGACAGTGCTTGACGAGTTTTCAGACTAACTAATGCAAACGAAGTTCAGACAGAAGCACAGCAGCCTGGGTTGCTCACAGCAGGATGGGGCAGGTGTGATCCTCAGAAGGTGCAGCAGGGTTGGCAGGAAGTGCCAGCGCCCATAGATTCCTCTGTCTCCCGGTTCCACACTCTTCCTCCCTCCTCACACCAGCACATGTCTTCATGCCCCGTGGGCCGAGAGCTGCTCTGGGGTCCAGACACAGCAGCCCAGTCCCCGTCCTCAGGGGCCCGCCACTCCTTAGAGATAGACCAATGCACAGGACACAGTCCCAGAGCGTCCCACCGGCTGTAACGGGCGTGGCGATGGACACGGACCCAGGGGAGCAGGTTTGGGGCAGTGGCATTTCGGGAGATCAGGAAGGGCCTCTCTGGGGAGGTGACACTGGGCTGACACCTGAACTCTAGGAAGGGGTGACCTGTTGGAATACACAGGGACATCCTGATGAGCAAAGGGAAGAGCAGCAGTAAAGGCCCTGAAGTGGGGGAGCAGGAAGGGTGGCAGCATGGCTGCAGGGGTGCACAGGGGAGAGTGGCCGGCACCGGTGGGGAGGCGCCTGTGGTAGGGCCATCATGGAAGGCACCTGGCATCTCACCACGACCCAGTGCGGCACATCCGAGGCTGCCCTTGAGCAACAGGGGACTGGATGGCACGGGGCCACTTACACGCAGATTTTTAAAAACAAGTACAGCGGAGAATTTGGGGGAGAGTTGTGACACTGAAAAGACATTTTCTCTAGCTTACTTTATTGTAAGAGCACAGTATAAAATACACATGACTTTCAAAAATGTGTGCTGATCGAAGGTTTATGTTCTCAGTAAGGCTTCCGGTCATCAGTAGGGGTCAGCAGTTAAGATTTGGGGGAGTCAAAATTATACACGGAATTTCAACTGTGTGGGAGGGTGCAGTCCTGCCCCTGTGTCACTCAACTGCACATGTGACACAGTTCCCTGGGTGTCATCTGGGGGATGGCCCCCCATAAGGGAAGACATGGAAGGGAAGAAGCAGAGTCCTCCCAGGCACTGCTGGGCCTGCCTGGTGAGAGACAGTGGTGGCTCATCCAGGACGCGTCATGGAGAAGTCGCCAGTCTCAGGGGTGTTTTCCACAAAGGCAGACCTGCTGGGGTCATTGGCATGGGGAGGAAGAAGCAGGTGAGGTGGGAAGACAGCAAGGCATTCATCCCAGGAGCTGGGGGGCTGGGATAGCAGGGTCAGCACGTAGGCAGCACCTTCTGCACTCCGGACAGTCCTCCGGGATTGGATATTCTGACCTACGATCACAACTCTGAAGGGTCACCACCCTCATTTTATCGCCAGGGCACAGAGACAGAAGCACCTGTAAGAGCCATGTTCACAGGGCTTGGAAGGGGCAGAGCCATGGACCCAGCTCCCGTGGCCACGCCGGAGCCCCCACGGGACCGCCTCTACAGAGACGAGCGTGGCAGGTGTGGAGGGAGACAGAGCCTGACTTTGGGAGCATGGCTTCCACATGGAGACAGCAAGCTGCTCACTGGTAGAAAATCTGAAGCTGAGGCATCGTTGGGGCCAGATGTCTGCATCTGAAAACAGCAGGCACGACACATGAGCACAGCCCTGGGCTCACGGGGAGCAGGTGCAGCCGTGGCTGGAGGATGGAAAACCAGCTGGAGAGAGAGGGGGCCAAGCACCCTGAGGGCAGCTGAAGGGATGCAGTGCTCCACCCACCCTCAGTTCCGGGGCGGGGGGACCTCAAAACTGCAGAGTTGGTGAAGACCAGCCACAGCAGAGCAGGTGCGGGGAGGGGCCAGTGAGGAGAGGCCGTGTGGGCAGACCCTCCCAGGAGGCCCGTGGTCCAGAGAGGAGGCTACAGGCAAGCCCTCTTTTTTTTTAAGGAAAGAGATTTCTTTTCTTTTAAAGACAGAGAACATTAAGGTGTGTTCTCTGCTGATGAGACGATTACTACTGTGTCCCTGGCATGGCCCCGGAGCAGGCGACTGGGGTGCTCAGTGTTTGTGTCCCAGTGATGAGGGCTAGGTGGCACCTGGGCTCCAAGAAACAGGTATCACCATGCCCATCAGAGGGTTTTTGGGGTGAGTGGGCTTGGATTCAGAAGGTCGGTCTTCTTGGTGCCAGGGTGACTCTGTTTACAGTAAGAGGGAAGGTCATCAGCTGGGAGGTCAGTCTGTGGGGGCATTTGGAGGGTTGAGGAAAAAGCTGAGGGGCAGAGAGCCAGTTGACTGGGCCATAGAGCAGGGTCACAGGGGGGCACAGACTGGAGAGAGCGGGCAGAGGGCCTGGGCATGCAGTCAGGGTGGGCGTCCATGGGGGGTGCACAGCCACCCAGGAGGGACATGCGGCTGCTCTCTGGGATCGTCTGCAGGGCCCCAGCACTCCCTGTGGGGCCGTGCCTGCCGTGGACACAAGCTCCGGCAGCAGGCCGGCCCTGTAGCTATGCTGGCATTAAGATGTTTACTTCTGAAATACGCAGAGGAGGGACAGGTCAGCCGGCAGACATCGTCTCATGTTCCACACAAGGCCTCACGTGGCTCGCTGACCCTCAGACTCATTGTGCTCAAGCGTATTAAGACATAAAGATAAGTGTTTCAAGATGGCCCAGAGTCCTTTTTAACCTGCATTTTCTCAACGTGCCTTCCGTTGTGCCCAGGGGGACCCTTCAGTCCCGGGTGGTCACGCCGAGTGTTAGTGAGGAAGGTGGTTCAGAGCCAAGTCCTGCCAATGGCACCCCCCTTCTTGTCTGGCTGTCAGAAAATAACCTGTATTTATTTTGAAATAATGCTTCCAGACTCTTTGTTCTACATAAATATAATTTCTATTTACTATGGAGAGCTAAGAAAATACAGGAGAGTGTAAGGAAGAATTTAAATGACTTAAACTTCTGCCACCCAGACAGAACTGTTAATGTTCTGATGTGTTTTCTCTTAGGCTTTTATGTACATATTTATACAGTTGGGCACATCCAGGCTGTGTTTTCACTCAGTCCTATGCTGAGAGCCTCACAGCCCCACCAATGGCTACCCCGTGATAAAGGGCTCTTTCCTCTGGCAGGGCTGGTGAACAACTTCTTATTTTTGATGCTTTAAGAAATGCTTTGCTAAAGTCTCCTATGCTTCTGCCTAAATTGATGGATGTTCTCTGGAGTCCTAGACATTTTATGGGGTCAAAGGTGACAAGTACTAGGTTCTGGCTTGGAAGTTTAGACTCAGGACAATGCCCCCTGTGAATTGCTGCTCAAATTTTACATTTCAACTACATTGCATAATTCTTTAGGTTACTAAGGATAAACAGTTGCAGAAAAATATACCCCTGCTTCTGTGGTCTCTTCCGTTGTTTCTACTGTGAATTTGGGGGTTCCCCAGAAGACAGCTTCTAGATGCGCTGTGCCCTGCAAAAGGCAGGGTGGAGTCCCGGGCCTGGAGCCCTGAACGTCACCTTCTTTGGAAAGAGGTCATCAGTTAAGGTGAGGTCGTAATTGGGTTGAGGCAGGCCCTAACCCTTGTGACTGGCGTCCTTACAAACGGGAGGTGTGGACACAGATGCACACGTGGGAAGAAGCCCCGTGAAGATGGAGGCAGGGGGAGTGAGGCACGTACAAGCCCATCACACAGCGGATGGCTGGCAGCACCAGAGCTGGAAGGGTGGGAGGGGATCCGGGAGGGGATCCCCACGGTCTGGGACACTTTGGTCTCGGACCCTAGACCCCAGACGCGGTGGGGCTGGGTCCTCCGACCAGGGCAGCAGGATTCCAAAGCAGGCCTTAGTCTGTAGTTCCCTCTGTTCTTCAGCCTCTAACTCAGGGGACATCTGCCCCCAGCCCTGCTGCCACTGTGGGCTGCCTGCCAGGGGTGCCGGCTGGGACCTCTCCGAGCTCTCGGGATGCACACCCCCAGATGGCCCTTGGTGACATGTTCGCATGCCCACAGCCCTGGCCAGGCTCGTGCCCAGAGGGAGAGTGCCTTTTCTGTAGGCGCCCAAGGTTGTTTGCCGCTGGCATGAAGGCCCTGCTGCAGGGGCCCTGATGTCGGACAGGTTTCCTGTCTCGGTTGAGCATGAAGTCCTTCCACCCTGAACAGTGAGTGGACAGCCTGTCCTGGGGGCGTCACACAGAGGCCGAGGTGGGTGAGACTGGCTCAGAGCCAGGCTGCGGCAGGGCCAGTGTCTACACGGTCACCGTTGGATTTCAGCCCTGTGCTGGGGTGCGGGGGGCATCACATGGATGCCCAGCCCCAGATCAGGGCCGCGGAACACCTGCTGCTGTGGGCAGAGCCGTCACCGCCCTGTTGGTGTGATGGGGCTTCACCCGGGACTCTCAGAAGGTGGCCACATTTGGAGAGAGGTGAGCAAGCTAAGGAGGTGTCCTTATGAGACGGGCTGGTGTCTCTGTGAGAAGGGGACATTTAGACACAGATGTGCAGGTGCCCTGCAGATACACAGGGAGAAGATGGCAGTGCGCCTGGAGTGACACGTGCATGAGCCAGTGGCACCAAGGAGCACCAGTCCCTGGGATGCCAGAGGAGAGCTGGGGTGCTTCTTCGGCCTGCAGAACGTGCCCCACCCCACTTTGGGTGGCGGCATTGAGCCTCAGAGCTGGAAAAGGCACATTTCTGCTGAGTCGATGTGCCCAGGTTGGGGTGTTTTGTGGGGCAGCCCCAGGGAACTCAAGCGCTCGCCTCATTAGAAACAAACCTGAGGGGTGGTCCTTCTTCAGAGACAATGGGAGGGCAGCTGCCAGCCCGGAGGGAGGATGAAACCCCTGCTCCCCAGAATGACCCAGGCCTCGGGCCCTGGAGTCTCTGGAAGGTGGAAGGCAAGACCAGCAGGAGGCAGCGGTGCTGAATTCAAGACTCCCAGGTGAAGGTGTCACGGCAGCTCGACTTCATCACTGTCCAGACCTGGGCGTGCCCCTAGGGCCCAGCTGGGAACCTCCTGGTGCCTGCTGATCCCTGTTCTGCAAACTGTCTCTGGGCAATCGCACAGCACAGACGCAGCTCTGACGACTGGGGGTTCCTGCACGCAGTGGAGCTGGAGGGCAGCTGCTCCATGTCTTTGCACCTTAGCTGGATGGTGGCGAAGAGCGGTATTTCTTAAAAGAACACAGCAGCTGCCACTGTCCCCTGCCACCGCCAGTGGTGCATGTGAACAGACTGGTTCCAAACGTTGAAGCTGCCTGCTTCTTCTATGACATCATGACAGCCAGTATCATCATTTTGCTGTTATTGTCTGAGCGGGTTCTTCCAGAAAAACAGATCACTGCCCATATCCTGCCAATCAAAGGCCTTGCAGAACACTTTTCTCCTAAGGGTAATATAGGAGTGTGTGGAGCAAAGCATCGCCGCGTCATGGATCCTGGAGGTACCTCCCAGAGCCACTCAGGCAGCCGTTCCTGCACCGTGAGGACTCGGACAAGGCTGCGGTCACAGCTGCTGCCTCGAGGGCCCTTCTGGGTGTGTCAGAACAGCAGCAGTGAGGTTCTCAGAAGGCCCTTGGTGGTGCTCGCTGCTCCACCCATGTGGCTCTGCGCACACCAGGTGCTTCCCACGGGTTGGGTTCTGGGATCATCATGTCACCTGTGCAGATGGTTAGTGGCTCCCCGACACGTGTGGTGAATGGAGTCCAGAGACCCGCAGGTGCCCAGGTGGGTCTCAGGCTTCAGTCCCTCTCCACCCGATGCTGCCCCAGGCTGGTGAAGGATTAAAGCTGTTCTGACGAGAAGCCTGTGCCTCCCTGGGTGGCAGGCCTGCAGTGAAGGCATGGAAGGAGGGTGCCTGCACAACCCGGGCCCTAGGAAGGGTCCCAAGCCCTATCAGACGCAGCCAGACTCAGAGCGGGTCCCCGTGCATGCAGCACAGGACAGCATTCCTGTTGCCTGATTAAAGGAGTTTTCTTTGGTGCATTAAACCACACAAAACAAACCCCAAATGGTCCTCCTCCCACCGACACATGCAGCCACTTTCAGAGCGCTGGGGCCCCTTGGCCAGGCTGGACCACCCGAGACTTCACAGCTTCTCTGCCTCTGTGGGGACGCCAGTTCCTGGGGGCATCAGCCTCCCAGTGAATCATGGGAGCAGCCAGAAGAAAAGCTCATTCCCTTCTGCTTTCTGTAATCGCTCTTTCTCCGCCCAGATGGCTGGAACGGAAAAAAGTGTACATGTCCATCTGGGCGCTGCTTTTTCTCCCCTGCCTTGATTTCCCATGTGTTTACCATTGATGAAGGCCAGCTGCACTTCGCACCTGGAGTCGGGGTCCCAAGCACTTGGAGTCCAGCATAAGGTGGTGCACAGAGGGGCAGAGGGGGCCCCGCAGCAACAGGAAGGGGTCCAAACCCGCAGCTGACTAATGTGGGTGCTGGGGCACTGCCTGCATTCCCTTTAACACTACACTGCCAATATTTGTCTCCTAAGTTAAACTGTCCCCCCAAGTGTATCTTTCCAACTTGCTGAAAACTGAACATCTGAAAGAGACCCTGGAGTCTGTCCCTCACCTTGGGGACTCTGGCCCCTCCATCCTCACCAAGTGAGACCCCTGCCCACTGTGGGCTCCTGCTGCCCTTGTGAGGGTGTGAGAGCTTGTCCCTAGCAGGTGCCCATTTTCCGGGGAGAATGATCTTCTGTTGCAGCACCAGGGCAAAGACTGGTTCCCCAGGAAACACAGTATCAAACAGTCAGAAGGCACATGGAGAAATGATATTTTCCCATTCAACTCGAGAAGGTGGTGCTGGGCTCCAGAGAGGGGCTTCAGCCTCCAGGCCACTGCATCCTAGACCTTCCTGGGGGCAGCCGGGAGTCTGATGGAGAGTTTGCACTGGAAGAGGTAGAAAGGAGGGTCTGCGCGCTGTGGGGAGCAGGGCCTCACTTGCTGAGCCTGAGGAGGTGCAGGCTTCCTGGCATGGGAGGTACAGTTTGCAGCCCTGGCTCAGAAGCAGGGTTTCCGAAATGATGTCAGTAGGATTTGGCGACAGTGTTTATTGAACCACACAAATCTGAATTCTGCTGTGCACCGACGTTATCAGTTTACAAAAGAGCCAGTGATTCTAGTTCTCATAATTCTCTTTGACCTTTCTCTCTCTGTCTCTGACTATTTCTGCCTCTGTCTCTGTCTCCCTCTGCCTCTGTCCCCCTGTCTCTCTTTCCCCAGTCCAGTGGAAGATTCTAGCTCTCCCGGGATGCTGTAAGGAGCAGAAGGGGACACGCAGGCATTTGGGGTGGAGTGGCCATGCGCAGTGCCCTGTATGTTCAGACACGACACAGTGTGTGGTGTGGCACTCTCAGCGCAGCTGGCCACTCCCCAGCACCGGTTACCTGGACCTCCATCCTGTCTACTCCCAGAAGCTATAATTAGGAACATTATCATTCAGGGTCACCTGAGGCCAGTGCGGTTTGCTCCAGGCGGGGTGGAGTCTCCCTGGTGGCCCTCGCTGTGACAGCCAGGAAGGCCAGCCACCCCCAGAGCTTGGGGAGGGTCCTGGAGGCCCTGGCCCTCGGGGTAGACCCCAGCCAGCCAGGAACCGTTCCCTCCATCCTTCATCAGAACCTCTGGGCAGCCTCAACAACCTGCATTTTAACAAACGACAGAGATTTTTAGGCACTTAAGTTTTGAGAATCTGTGCCTCAAAAATCAGCAGCCACTTGGATCTGGTCTTGAACGGGCCACCCAGGCCTCCCAGGCGAATACCATCTCTGCGACACTGGTCTCCACCCTGTCGGTCTGAGCAAAGCAGAAAATCATCAGAAAGATGTGCTGAAAGGCAGGAAAACATGGGTTAAAAATGCATGCATGGCTGCTGAGGGGCCAGACCCCAGGTAGGAGATGCCCCTCAGGTGCTGGCTGGTGAGTGTCCGCGGCTCTGTTACTGGCCAGACGTATTAGAGGGCCTGGAGCGCCGCCTGGGCATGGCTCGGCTATCGGGGATCCCAGGGGCCAGACAGCTGGAGGCCAGCTTCCCCACTGGGTCACCATTGTGAGGCTGTGGCCGTCACATGCAGATCCAAGTGGCTGCTCCCCTGCTGCCCCCGTCACCCCCTACCCTCAGTGACCAGCCCCCCCAGAGGCGTGCAGAGCTCCTCACAGCCGGTGCCAGGCCGTGGTCACAGTCGGTCCGTCTGCCCGGTGCTGTGTCTGCATGTGGCTGTCAGGCCCGCGCCCCTGCACACGGATGGCTCCGGCCACCGCTGGATTGGAAGGACCAACTCAGTCCTCGACTTCGGGGCATCATCTGTTATGTCTGAGGGTTTCAGGAATTTTACAAAGATTGTGAACTTACTCTATTTTTCACAAATTTCGTAAGATGAGAAAATGATGAGATTTCATGGCTACTATTTTATAGATTTAAAGAAGAGGCAGGTAAGTTGACATTTTGCCCACCGATCACTCTCAGAGGCAGAAACCAGACAACAACCTTCCCTCCACCCACAATGTTCTATAATCATTTTCAACAAAATACATGAACGTTTGAGAGAGAAAGTTGCATTTTACAAGTTAAACTAAACAAGAGAAACTCTAGTTTAGACTCCAGTCTTCACAGGAAGCAAGCTTGAGCCCCGAGGGTCCATCAGGAAACTCTCATCTCCCTGGCTCCCTGGAGGCCTGAGGAGGGGAGTTAAAATAACAACGGGGCACAGCGGTATTGCACACGCAAAAGGGAAAAGGAGCTGCTGGACAATAAACATTTCTAGATGTTAGTTCAGGAAAATTCCTTGGCTGAATATTCCCTGACACGTCACAAATTGTGATATGCTCTAAGAAGAACCTCTTGTTACCACCTGGAATGCTCTTATTTTACCCCATCAAGTGAGAAAAAACCGCCTACATTTTTATGTACTTCGAAATATGCATTTAAAATAAAGAAATGAATATATGTAAAGCAAAATCCCCCTAACTTCAGTATGTGAGGCCACCGAGGCATTGGCACGCTGCTGCTGGGTGCGGTCATGGAGACTGTGCTCTGCAGAGTGCCCCGAGGGAAAACCGGGGAGTGCTTTCATCTCCAATCTCCTGTGCAGGGTTCACACACATCACAGACAATGTGAACGGGGCAGTGTAAAACAAGAGAGCTGTTCCCTCACATTTTGTGGGCAGAGGCTGGAACTGAGGTGCCCCAGACCACTGAGCCTGGCACCCGGCAGCCCGGTCCCCCTTGGCCGCAGACCAGCACCTTCTGCCAGGTCTTCCCATGGCTGTTGCCCCTCTTGCTTGTATCTCAGTCTCCCCTTCTTATCAGGGTGCCATTCACATTGGATTAGGGTCCATATGACCTCAACTTGATCATCTGCGAAGACCCTATTTCTAAACAGGGCCACAGGACAGCCACTGGGAGTCAGGACTTCACCGTCCCTGTGGGGACACAAGCCACTGCAGCAGGCCCCCAACTCCTGATGAGTTCTCTCCTTCCCAACAGCTTCTCCCACCCACCCAGGGTGTTCGGCTACCCAAGAAGCAAAATGCCTCCAGGATCAGGGCACCACTGGTGCCCGGCTGCTGGCCCTGCACCACAGCTAAAGGCCAGAAGAGCCGTGTCAGAGGAGGGTCTCCTGAGAAGGGGCCTTCAGGCTGGCGGTGCCCCCGAGAGTCCATCCTGGGCACTGCAGGGTCCTCAGCAGCTATAGTCCCGTGCAGCCTGCAGCCACAGGCGGGGGCCCTTGGCTGTGGTCCACCCACGAGGGCCCCACACCCTCTCTGCAGAACCAGGGCCAGTCAAGCCCAATGCAAGGCTCAGCCCGAGCAGCCTTCCTGCCCCTCCTCACGGGCTCACAGTACTGCTCACGGCCTACGAGGTGTCAGGAGCCAGCCGCTTTGGCTTCCCTGCCCCTCTGCACCCTCTGGCCTCACACCCTGACCCCAAAGCAGCCAGCTCTCCTCTCCAGCAGAGCACTCATCACATGCAGGCCCCCGGCTGGTGACTCTGCCAAAGCCCACAGCCGGGAGTCCACCTGCTGGCAGTGCCCACCCAGGTCGAGGGGCGGCGAGCCGGCGCCAGAGAAAGGCGATTCCTCTGGCGGGTTCTCCAACACAATGCACAGAGTTGCCTGCCCTGCAACCCAGAGAAGCCAGCTTCAGGTGTGAGAACAGTCAGACTGTCACTTATGGAGGAGGGTTTGGACACAGGTGGGCGAGGAGCAAAGCAGCTGTGAACAGGTAAAGCCAGGCGGAGGGCCGTGTGAGCCTCTGTGGTCCCAAAGCATTCCGCACAAGCTGTTTGTCTGTTAGTCCAATAAAATCATGTTTGCCTTAACCACAAATATTTTCCAGTTCAACCTCCATTCCTTAGAAAACCAAAAGCAAAATTGATGTGAATGAATGAAAATGAGTGAACTTTGGAAAAAAAATGAAAATTTAAATTCAGTTTTCCATTTTATGTACCACAAAATCCCGGAATCCAAGCCTTGCAATATGGGGAGACTCACTTTTTAAGTGACAAATGCCAAGTCCCGGGAATCCAAGGCCTTGCAATATGGGGAGCACATCCCGGGAATCCAAGGCCTTGCAATATGGGGAGACTCACTTTTTAAGTGACAAATGCCAAGTCAAGCCCTCAGGGGTCACAGAAATAGAAGCAGCCCTCAAGGCTGAGGCAACTTCCCTGACAGCTCCGGCCCTCAGGAGCCCCAGGCCCCATGCCAGGGAACGTTGCTAAGCTGCACCGCCCTCTCGGGAAACGGGGGTGAGGTCAGCATTTACCAACTGTTTCCCGGTTATACTACACATGCATAGATTTCTCTGAAAATGCCTTTGTCCTTAGACCCCCAGATTTCATAATGTGGTGACCAGTTCCCTATTGATTAAAAAGACAGCAATAGGACTGGAGTGTAAATGGAGGCTGCGAATCGCGGTGCCTGGCCTGACCTCACCTGAGTGGAGATGCGTGCAGCCCACTCTGGGCTCCGCACTAGAAACGCAGGCCCTGGTCAGCAGAAATTGTAAAAGCAGATTGTGTCGCTGAGGAGAAAGACTATGCAGTTTTTTCATACTTTAATGGACTAGGGGGAAAAACCAAGATTTCCAAGCTAATACTGTTCTGATTCAAGGACTTATCAAAATGGCTTTTTATAAACAAATCTTGGTTTTTTAATGAATTAAAAACATTATCAGCAATCAGTAAATGGATTTAATATTTTGATTTTCTGATTAGGAATTTCAGTGGTTGCACAAAATTTTTATAAGTGGAGAAGATGGTTCTACCAAGAGAGTGGTAATTATATTTTGTAGCTAAAAGTATTTTTCTAGAAAATACGATCATAGTCCTAAGCCAATACAGTGTTTTCTAGCTCTTTTGTTAGAGATTTTTGAAATTGTTCATATTCCGGGAGTGTAGGAATGAGATTGCAGTTTAAAATCTATGACTCATAACATAAAAATAGGTAGATATACTCTTTTTTTTATTAACTTATAGAAGTCAGTGGAAATAATAATTACAGCATTTACATTCTCATAGCAAAAAAGACAAGAGTCAATTGAAATAGATCTTAGTTTAAAATGGTCACAAAAGTACAAGAGATGCATTATTGTAGCAGAGGTGGTGGACAATGATGGCTGCTTAAAGTTGAGATTTCATGGACTCAGAATTTTATAATAATTTTGAAGACCAACACGTTTGTGAATTTCATGTTCTTTTTTACTTGTCAACAAGACATTATAAAGAAAGTTAACCTATTATCATCATTATTTCATTTGAGGAAAAAAAGTCAAAAATGAGAATATTCTCTCCTGGTCCTGTCTTTGCAGCAGCTCAAATTCCAGGGCCCCTCCAGCGATGACTCAAACCAAGGCCCTGGCTGGAGGGATGGGACTGAGCAGACTACCTGCTAGTCTAAGGCTCTGGAAAATCCCCATTATTTGTTTCCCCTTCCCTTGTCTCTGTTGCACAAAGAGGCTGTGCAGGGACACCTCCCCACTGAGGGAACAGCCATCTCGGACCTTCTGAGCTGGGGGGGACCTCTGAGAGGAGAGGAGACAGCCTGAGAAGGGAACCCTTTAATTCTCTGCACAGAGTGACCCTAATTCTAGGCTCACCTGTGAACTGCACATGGGCAGAGAGACCCAAGCATTACAATGAAGTCCTGAGCTTTGAGCACCATGTCGTGACTGACACCATGGAGCACATCCTGGACAAGCCCCCACAAGCCAATGCACGGCTATTTCTGGCAGCACAGCAGTGAGACAGGATGGAGAAGATGAAACGCTGCCTGTAAAGGCGAGATGATCTCAGCCTAACTGGGTTGATGGCTTGTTAAGACAATGGAACTTAACACTTTCCAGAAGATTTTAACAGGAGCCAGAATTTAATCATGCAATATTTAAAAATGCCCAGGATATAATCCAGAATTATTTTATATGCAAAGACTCAGAAAATTATGACCAATACTCAGGCGACATGATGATCAACAAAAGCCAATCTCAAGATGACCTGATAGTGGAATTACCAAAGGCTTTAAGGCAACTACTGTAACTGTGTTTCATGACATCATGATAAATACTCTTGAAATGAGTGGGAAGGGAAGTTCTCAGAGAGAAAGAGAAACTATGAAAAACTAACCAAATGGAAATTTTAAAACTGAAAAATACAATAAGTGGAATAAAGAATTCAGTGGGTGTGCATGCCAGTAGAATGTATTCAGTAGAGAAGTCAGTGAGTTTGAAGGTAGACCGATAGAAATGATCCAATCTGAATAACAGAAAGAAAAACATTGGTAATAAATAAAGAGAGCCTTAGGAACTGAGAAGGCAATATCAAAAGTCTAACATTCACATCATTGGAAGGGAAAAGAGTTTGAGCTTGGAGAAAAATTATTTGAATCATTATTTGACTTATTTAATTATTTACATGTGTTAGCAGCTAAACCATGCCCTTCTAAAACATCCCTCCGCAAAAAATGTGTCAAGACAATAACGTACAGATTCAAAACTTCAGTGAAACATGAACAAGAGAAACTCAAAGAAAACCTTGCCTAGATGCATCCTGCTTGGAATACTGAAAACTGAACATAAAGAAAAATATTTGAAAAGGTGAGAAAAATGAAGTTTTTCCACTAGGCACAAATGGATGACAGTGTTCTCATTAAAAAAAACCCATCTACTTTGTTTTGCATAAGACATTTAAATCAATAAATAAAATGGAGGAGAGGGCATCTGGGCTCTCGAAAAGGGTGTGCAAAACATGAAGTCAAATAAAAATTAGTGGGTAAGTTATCTAAATATTTGGAACCTCAAACAAATATTTGGTTTGATTTTGAGGCAAATAAATGACTTGGCTGCTTCTTTTTTTATCCCCCTCTGGTGCATCATCTGTGGTGATGACCAATGAATGAAAACATCGAAAGGTGAGTGGTTAATGCAAGCAGGGGACAGCTAACGACACTACCTGTTACGCTCCTGGAAGCCAGGCCACTTGGACACTTACTTGAATATTATAATAGCAACTGCTTCATTCTCTAAATTACTGGATAATAATGGCATTTCTCAATTTCTCATTTATCTATTAGATCCTGGGATGAAATTAAGACCTAATATTTAACCTGTAAAATTTGTATGTGATACTTAGGATTTGGGTGGTCCCCAACCTCATCTCCTTCTCCTGCACAGGTTGTCCTAGGGAACTTCATTTCTTCATGTAGCACAAATAGTGATGGTGGAGCAAGTGATTTAGAAGTGTGGGCCAAATATATATGTAAAAAAAGCTGCACAATGCCCCAGGCATGCAGAATGGAGCTCTTACCTGTATGAAATGAGGCTTCCCCCTCCTGATCAAAGGCATTTTATCAGCACCTATTTGTAATTTTTTTTTGAAACTCCAGCTTCCAGATTCCTAAAACTTACCACAACAGAGGAAAGAACTATAAAGGTGAAATGTACATAGAAATTCAAAGAAAAATCAGATGGGAGCCTTTAACTTTGGCATGAGTGAAATGGGGTGCAGCTGTGTCCTCACCTAGGGGAAGGTCCACTGAAGATCTCCATGTTGAGACCCGTCTGCTCCGCAGGTGCTCTCACCACCTTAGGGAATGTTTTAGAGGACATAGTTTGATGTAACCCGTGCACATCCAAAAGAAATGTAGCAAGTTATAAGAAAGGTTTACTCTCATCCAAGAAGAAAGAACAGGTCATTTAGGATCAGCTAAATACAGGCTGAGAAGAGAAAGCTATCTTTGTTATCAAAATGCAGCTAATGTATGTCCTAATTACATCCGCCTGCAAAGGATTTGTTTATAGCTATGCGCTGGGTGAGCACATTTGATTATTTTATAATCACTTTAGCTATTTTTAGTGGCATTTTAATAATAAAAATAGTAAATGGGTATACTCAAGATATCTTCAAGTTTTTTATTATATCTTTTCTTTTTAATTCTTATTAATACGAACACTGAATAAGGACTGAGTGATTACCACTAAATGAGTAGGAAGAATAAAAGATATCGTGTATCTTATTTTGGGGGAAGCAATAATCACTAGGAGGTCTGATCTTGAATGTGACTCGACTTCTCTGCACCGCGGAGGAGAGAGGATGGCATGGTTTTTGCTCAGTTGTTCATTGTGTTCCTGGAAATAGACACAAAAAGCCCTATAGTGAAAAGTCTCACACATCCGCTATATTACTTTGGGAAACTGAAATTTATGCCAGTTCATAATAAAGAATGCCCACTCTGCTTACGTATTCTCTTTCGCACGGCCTGGAACCAATGCACGTGAGAGCACCCTCTTCCAATGCCCCTCACGTGAGGCAGGAGAATACCACACAGGGAGCAGCTCATCCCCTTAGTCACAAGAAGTTTCTATACATTTGTTTTCTAACTATTATTTCTAAATAATTTCCTGAAATATTTGAAATTTGTTTGTCATTTGTACCACGTTTCAAAATTCTGAGAAATCATCGGAGCCATTGTCCACTTCAAATAAAGCAAAGCTAGATTTTTTTTATATGTTTTGTATCTTAAACCTTCCAAATCCTATAGAAACGTAAGGAAAAACAACTAGCCTGATATTTTGATAGGCATTGTATATGATTTTGGTAACAGTTTGTTGTGAAAGAGATCAGAATTTTATCTCTGTAGTTAAAGATACAAATCTATGTTTTCAGTCTCACAATACTGATCTGTCAGCATTTTTTAAGGCTGCTAAACTAGACTTTCAGTAGAAAAAACAATGGGTGCACAATGCAAAATAATACTGTTATTTATGAATTTGAAACCCCTACAAAGGTGTTCAAAATAATTTGCTTTGCTAAATCTCTTCAAAATATGATTGCCTTGTGTCTTGAATCTCATTTGAAAGATTCCTTCTAGGTGAAGTTGGAGAAATACCTGAAGAAGAGCAAAATGGGCCCCTCAGCTGCTGGGAGAGTTTCCAGGCAACATAACACAAGCAGGGATAGAGGCCATCTGACTCTCCTGGTTGAGAAGAATGACAAAAATCGCCACTCATTCCATAGGCCAAAATGCATAAGAATTGTTTCCTCCCAACAAGGTCAGCAATAAACAGGCACCTGCCGCGTAAGGGGGCACAGCCTGAAGCTGACTCCACCAGCTCAGCCCTGCAGTCTTCTCCCAGAGCTGCACCCGGCCTCCGCACCACTCTCCTCCCAGAACTCCGCCTGGCCTCCACACCTTTTCTCTGTGACTGTGAGGAGTCCCTGGCCTGGAAGCATATAACCTCAGGATACAACATAACCTCTAAAACTAACAGTCACATTACTACTTTTGAGATCCGACACAGGCTTCTGAAAATAGCAGAAAGGACAATAGACGTGAAAACACAAGCTTTTAGTTTGCAAGAGCTTTGCATTTGGGCACTGGAACAGTTAATCTGGGAAGGAAGTTCTGCATAGGATGTGTGTCACAAAGACGGCCAAGAGCTGGAAGAAAAGCCAGTGTTTTCTGCTCTCACGGGTCGGATGAACCTCTTCCCGGCATGGAAAAGGAGAAGCCCGGGGGAGGAAAAGGCTAAGGCCAGAGTGAGCCTCGTCTGCTGGTCCCGCACCTCACCCCACCCCACCCCACCCCACGCCACAGTCGGCCCCTGGCTTGGAGGGCGGAGGAGAGCCGCCACCTACGACAGGATGGAGTTTAAAGTCTAGGCAGCCTGTCCCTCTTTCCCAGGTGACGTGCCAGCAGGAAGCAAGCCCTGGAAAACATGCCTCAGTGCCCCTTGGTGTGGAGGCGACAGCCCCAGCTGCATCTGGCTACTGTGCCGCAGCCTCTGCCACAGTCCTGACCCACCCCAGCACAGGTGGCCAGACTGGGATTGGGTTCCTTTCTCTCCTTCGTCAGGTCAGCGAAAATCTGTCAGACTAGCAGCTCAGTCTCGTCTCTAGATCCCTCGTATCTGCACATCAGGTGCCTGCTGGGCTGACCCCGTAGGACAGCCCGGGATCCCCTGGAGGGGGCAGATCTGGAGGCACCCCGAGGCTGGGCTCTGAGACAGGGAAGCACACACCAGAGAGTCACACGAAGGAGGCGTGGTGCAGCTGCCCTTTTCCTGGGGGCCTGCTTCCGATGCCCTGCTTGGCTCCGCCAGAACCAACCACCAGGACAGTTGCAAGGCCAGGTGTTTGTGTCCTGTTCCCTTTCCCTAGATCCATCCATGCAGCCAAGAGGCAGCGTCTCCTTCTCCCCTTCACCCCTCACCAGAGGCTGGCTCAGGACCTGCTCGTCCTCCCCAGGCTCATGAGGAGTGTTCCAGTTGGGCAGCAGAGAAAACGCGAAAAGCGCAAACAGCTGCGGTCCCCAGCCTCCTGTTGCTGCTTATCTAATCAGGGAGATGGACACGTGTCCAATAATCCCTTTATTGTGCTGGACCCGGCAGACGTCGTCAATCACCTATCAGCCCAGGGACTTCAAAATACCTTGTGATTTATTCACATTGTTTCTGTTGTGGGTACAGAGGACATAATGCTATATATGTCCAATCAGACACCCTGCTGGAAGAGATCTGTTGCCTAGCATATGTCTAAAAGCCCTGAATTTGTATAGGGAAACAGCTTGGCCATACGAAAACATTTCTTGCAGTTTGAGGTGGCTGTGTAACCAACCCAGTTTCAGTGAGGTGGGATCTGGTGCCTCTAAGAGCGCTCTTCAAGCAGGAGACTCAGGTGGCAGGTTCATTTCTGTCTTTTGTCCCATCTGCCAGCTCCCTGCAAGGTACACGTGCATAGACTGGAGCTGGAGCAGCCATCTTATGAGCATGAGGCAACGACGTCTTGTTCTAGCCTGGGTGACTGCAGCTGCTGTAGTAAGATTTCAGCATAAACACATCGGCAACAGTTTGGCTGCTGGACGGCTACTCCAGCTCCAGGGCCCTGAGGTCTTTGCATGTGGCTAGCAGGCAGGATGGAGAAGACTTACCTGCTTCCTAAGACATCGATTTGCCAAATAAAGTTTAAACTCTTAAACTTAGAATTCAGGGTTTTCTGAGATAAAGATAGTTCCCATCCATTCCAACCAGACGAGGCTTCCTTACAAACTACATCTCTGTCGCTTAGACACACACACGGAATGCTGAGATGGTAGGAAGAAGACAGCGGAGACAGGGAGCTTTTACAAAGCGGCTTAGTCAATGGACCGTTCGAGGCCAAGAGGTCAAGTAAGAGGAACATCAAGGACTGACTATTATTAATTAGTTGAAGAAGGATCACAGTTGTTGGTAACCTTGTCAAGATCTGTTTCAGTGACAGGAGGGGACCAGCTCAGGTCCGTGGTGGTGGACAAGGAGCCAGGAGACAGACCTGTGCAGACAGTGACTTGTTTGCCTAAAAGCCTGTGTTCTCATCACTGAATAGCCGACAGGTAAAGTTTAGGTGAATTCACGGGCAGTTGTAATGTTCATTCAGTAGCTTCCAGAAGCCCTGGAGGGGGAACTACTGTGTCCATGAGCAAGTAAATATCCCATAAAACACAATATGGCTGCAGTCATAAACACATCATAATGAGCTGGAGAACACAACTCTTTACGTGGCACAAGTGTGCTGAACACCTTCATTGTATATTAGCTGCTCACATGATATAAAAATCTACTCCATCACATATTAATAACAGCCTAGTCAAGATCAACTGATTAGCAAAAAAATGCACTTAATTATAATTTCTCCTTGCTCTTTTATTTCTTGGAAGTGTCTTTGTTAATGGCTGGACTTCTCAAGCTACTCTGGGACAGATAGCTGTCTCAATAAATTTCCCGTTATTAGGAAAGTAAATATCATACCAGTGATCCAGAATGATGACCACAGCTGCTGGGATCTTCTTCAAAAACAAAAACAAAACCCCAGTGGACCATTACAACATCTAACAGGTCTGAAGTATTCTCCAAAGTCTTCTGCCATAAACGTTTGCAAAGTAATCTGGTTGCTCATTGCCTTGCTGTCTCCTGTCTTCCAAGGAACGTCAAGACAGACTTAAAAAGAGAATCACAAAGGGTGGACAGTGAAGGTGGCAGCCACATTTGTTTCCCCCATGTCATGAGTTCCTGGGGCTCATGGTGTGGCTATGATCTGGAGGGTGTTTCTGACAGCAGCTGGGGGAGCCCTATTTCTCTCTCTGGTTGTCTTTTTCCTGCTGCTCTGTTGAGTCATCTCTTGGGATGTGGGTAGCATGTTTACAATTCAGGTAGCCTCAGGCCCCACCAGGCCAGGGACTTCAGTCTCCAGGTCTATGAGGAAGTGGAGAAAACCAGGCCTGGGGGGTACCAGAGGTGGAAATTTCAACAAGTTGTGGCCCAAGTGTGGAAGCAGTCAGAGGGGAGAAATAATTAGAGCAATGGACACTGTCCCGACGGAGCAGCCCAGGCCACAGTGGAGATACGTTTCAAAGATCTATAAGTGGGAGAGTGCAGGTCACAGCTCAGGCCGTGGGGATGAACCCCCCACTGTGGGAGGAGGGTCAACCACTGCGAATGTAGCAAGCAGAGCTCAACTGTCTGTCCCTACAGGTGGTCAGCAAGTAAAATCCCCATCATTTGCTCTAAGGACTAATGTTAGGGTCCAGACTCCATGGGACTGAGCCAGCATAGTGCTGGGTGGCAATAAATGATAATAAAATGCTGTGCAGTGTAGGCACAAACAAGCAATCAGTGTACAGCCTGATCAAAGTACCTAACGTAGCTGGTGGGACAGCGGCCCAGGTGTCCCTGATTTTGGATAGAAAAGCTGGAACCAGTGGAGCTCAGGTATCGGACGGCGGACCCCATAAGCTCCAGTCTGGAAGGTGTGGAGTGGCTGATACAACTGTCCAGGCTGATTGGATTACCTGACACAGCTGGTGGGAAGCCTTATGCCTGTAAGTTTGCTCATATGAGGTGGCATGTACGTCATTTCAACTAAAGTCCAAAGTCAAACCACCAGAAATGTGCTGTGGGTATTCCTATGGGGCCACTTGCACACAATGGGCATTTTGTCATTCTCCCTGCAATGTTCCAACATGGCAGTAACGTCTGAGTTTCTAAAAATGAAGCCATGAATCATGGCAGTATGGTTTTTTTCCTACAAAATAAGTTTCCTAAATTGTTTTGAAAACTCTTGGGCTTTTCCTTCCTTTCCTAGTGGGCCATATTTCTTCGCCCAGTGTTTTTCCATTGCATCTTCTACTTCAGATCAATTCAGGTATTGTTTCTTCAATTTAAATAGAAATATCATGGTGACTTTGGCTGTTTTTCTCCAGCTTATGTTTTGAGAAAAAATTTGAATGTAATGAACCTCAAGATTGTGATGATCAGATAAAAGAGTACACCTGTGTAATTACCACCACAACAAAGATATAGAGCCTGTCAGTCATCCTAGAAAACTCCTTATTCTTAAATTTAAGTCATCTCCATCCTCCCTGGTCATCCACTACTCTGGTTTCTAACACTTTAGATTTCCTTGCTCTTGAACTTCATAAAAATGGAAGCATTTGGTATGAGCTCCTCTGGGTCTCTGCCTTCTTCCATTCAATAAAATATTTTAGAGTTTCAAACAAGTTATGTGAATCAGTTTATTCTTTTTATTGCTGAGTCATAGTCCATTGTGCGAATGTACCAAAACTTGCTTATTCATTCCTCTGATGTTTGAATTGTTTCTAGTTCAGGGCTATTGTGAATAATATTTGTGCACATTATTTTATAGATGGACATTTTTATTTCACTTAGGAAAAGCATGAGTGAAATTTCTGCTAGTCTTCCAAAGTCTTTCAATCATTTAATAAATCCATCAGCAAAGTATAAGAAACCCCATTGCTTCACAACCTTGCCAACATTTGGTATTATCAGTCTTTCAAATTTTAGCCATCCTAAGGTTAATGAAATGGTATCTTATTGTGTCTTTAATTGGATTTTTCTGAAGATTTATGATGTCGAACACTTTTTCAAATGTTTACTGGCAATTTCTATATCTTCCTTTGTGAAGTGTCCAAGTCTTGTGCCCATTTTTATAGAGTAGTTTAACTTTTTATTTTTTATTTGTGGAAGCTCATTATACATTCTGAACCTTTGTTGGATATGCCTTGTGAATATTGTCTCCTAGTTGTGGCTTTCCATTTCATTGTCTTAATTTTGTCATTTAATGCACAGAAGTTTTTGTTTTGAGAAGTCTAGTCTATCAATTTTTTCCTTTTATATGTAGTAGTGTTTTTTGTGTCTGATCTAGGATAACTTTTCTGGCTTGAATGATGAAAAGATACATCTCTGTTTCTTCTGGAAACTTTACAGTTTTAGCTTTTATGACTCATCTTGAATTCATGTTTCTAAGGACCTAAGGAAGGGCTGCAGTTGGATTTTTTTCCATTCATATCCACTTATCCACATGGTCAAACACAATTTGTTGAAAGTGCCCTTTCTTCTTTGAACTACTTGAGCAGTCGTTTCAAATGCAACAGTTTTGTAGTAAGTCATGAAATCACATAGAGTGATCTTTCCAACTTTGTTATTTTTGAAGTTTGCTTTGCCTATTTCATGTCCTTTGAATTTCTAAATAAATTTGAGAATTAACTCACTAATTTCTATAAAAAGCCTGTTAATATTTGACTGGGATTGTGTTAAGTCTATGGATGAATTTTTGGAAAGTTGAAATCTTAACAGTACTGAGTCTTGATATCCATGAACATGGTATGTCTGTCCATTTATTTAGTCCTCTTCTAAATTCTTTCAGCAATATTTTAAAATTATCAGTGTAAAGGATTTGTATGCATTTTATAAAATTTATGCTGAATTATTTATATTTTATATTGTAAATAGATTTATTAATATTTTAATAGTTTCACTGTTAACATATAAATATTTAATTATAACTTGCCACCAAGAAGGTAATTTATTCAAGTAGCTATTTTGCTAATTTTTGTATTCTGTACATAAACAGTATTATCTTCAAAGCATCCAAATTGGAAGAATGGAGCCAGACCAAATGCAAGTCTCTATTGCAGATGACATGAGCTTGTATATAGAAAATCTTTTACGCACACACACACACACACACACACACACACACACACACACACACACACACATAAATAATTAGAGCTAATAAATGAGTTCAGCAGGGTTACCGGAATACAAGATAAATATATAAAAATCAGTTGTATTTGCATACACTAGAAATGAATAAACAGATTGTGAAATTAAGAAAACAACTACATTTAAAACAGCATTAAAAAATAAAATTCTCAGGAATAAATTTAACCAAAGCAATGCAAGACTTACATTGATCCTACAAAACATTTTTGAAAGAAGTTTTGAAAGTCTTAAAAATGGAAAGACACCCCATGTTCATGGATTGCAAGACATGATATTAAGAAGATAACACTTTCCAAATTGGTGTATGCAAAACCTTTCAAAATTCAAAATCCTGTCTTTTTTTCCTACAGAAATCAACAAGTTGATACTAAATTTACTAATTTACTAGGGCAATTAAAAAGACTCAGAATAACCAAAACAAAATTTAAAAAGAACAAACTTTGTGCAAAGCTACAAGAATCAAGACAGTGTGTACTTGCCAAAACATGGACATCTAAATCAGTAAGATACAGTCAAGAGTCCAGCAGAAAGACCCACATATCTATGGTGAATTGATTTTCAACAACAGTGTCAACACTACTCAATGGGGAAAAACAGCCTTTTCAACAAATTTGACCATTGGATATCCATATGCAAATAAATGAAGGTGAGCCCTTCCTTAAACTATTATAAAGTTAACTCAGAACTGATCAAAGATCTAAATGTAAGAGCTAAAGTTATAAAACTCTTGTAAGAAAATTTAGAGATATATGTTTATGACGTTGGATCAGACAAGTTTTTTAGGTATGACAGCAACAGCATAAGCAACAAAGAAAAAAACAGATGAATTGGCCTCCACCAAAATTAAAAACTTTTGTCCTTCAAAGGCCACTCTCAAGAAAGTGAAAAGACAACCCACGCAATGAGAAAAAATATTTACAGCTCATTTATCTGATAAGGGTCTAGTATCCAGAATATATCAGAAAAAAATCTTTCAACTCAATAATAAAATAAAGTGACCCAGTGAAAATAAGACAAAGGATTTGAATAGATATTTCTTCAAAAAAGATAAACAAATAGCCAATAAGCCCATGAAAAGAGACCCAACATCATTAGTCATTAAGTGAAATGAAATGCAAATTAAAACCACTATGAGATACTGCTTTGCACCATTAGGGTGGCTATCATTTTTTTTGAATAGGAATATAACAAATGTTGGAAAGAATATGGAGAAATTGGAACTCATATATTGCTGATGGGAATGTAAAATGGTGCAGTCTGTGTTTAAAGTAGTTGAGCAGTTCCTCAAAAATTAAATAATAAAGTTACCATGTGATTCAGCAATTCCACTCTCAGGTTGATACCCAAGAGAACAGCAGACATAAGTTCCACGAAAACATGTATAGGAATGTTTACATTACTCATAATAGACAGCATCCTTCATAATAGCCAGAAGGTGGAAACAACTCTGATGTCTGTCAACTGATGAATGGGTAAACAAATATGGAATATCCATACAGTGAAATATTATTCAGCTGTAAAAGTTGTTAAGTACTGCTGCATGCTGTAACATGGCTGAAGTTTGAAAAAAGTATGCCAAGTAAAATAATTCAGTGTCAAAGGGCCACAGATTGGGTGATTCCCTTTGTGTGAAATGCCCAGAACAGGGGAATCTATAGAGACAGAGGATGGATCAGTGTTTGCCAGGGGCTGTGAGTGACTACCAACAGGTATGAGCTTTCTTTTGGAGATGGGGAAAACATTCTGGAATTAGAAATTGGTAATGGTTCTATGACTCTGCGAATATACCAAAATCACTGAATTGTATATTTCAAATGGTGAATGTTACAGTGTGTGAATTCTATCTCAATTAAAAAAAATGAAACCATGGAGGTGAGAAGAGAATGAATCAATATTTTAAGCATATATAAGCATATTTCAAAGTGCCAAAGAAACTATTGCTAGCCCAGAAGTCTGCATCAAAAAAATAATCTTTCCAAAATAGGAACAAAATAGCAAACTTTGCACATACAGAAAGCAAAAGATCTCTGCCTGCATTACAAGTGTTGTCAAAGTTCATCCTTCAGGCAAGAGAAAATCTGATGTATCACAAAAAGTGAACTACATTGGTAAATGCAGAAGATTTTTATTAGTACGTAAGTGTCTTTGAAGATAACTGACAGACTACACAAAAGTAGCATTGCCTTGTGGGTCTTTAAACGTACGTATAAGTGAAGTGTATGGTGGCAATTCAACAAAATGTAACACAGGAGGAACGGAAGCATACATTTATAATATTATAGTCCCTGCACCAAACGTGAAGTGGTATATCACCTGAACAGAGAATGGGGTAAGTTCAAGATGTACATATAAACCTTAAAGCAACCACTGATTGCAAAGACTCATAATCAATAGGCCAAAAAGGAAATAAAAATAGATATTAAAAATATTTGACTTTTCCAGGAAAAGGTATAAAAGGATGGAAAAAGAAGAAAGATAAGATGGGAAAAATACAAAGTAAAAAGTAAAATAATAAACTTCAACCTAACCATACCAAAAGTCACATTAAATATAAATGGTCTTAATATCCAATAAAAAGACAGAGACAAGGTTGGATAAAAAAGCGAAACCCAAGTATATTCTGCTTATAAGCACCACACTATGAATATAAAGACTCAAATGAGTTACAAGAAAAAGGGAAGAAAAGATACACCATTCTAAAGAGAGCAAAAGTGACTGGACTCTCAGACCAAGTGAATTTTAGCACAAAGAGTAGAAGTGGTGGTAAAGACGATCATTCTGTGATGAAGAGGCTGATTCAATGTAAATAGTGATGCACTTGTTTAACCTTATCTGTCATCTGTCATCTGTCTAACTATGTACTTGTTCTAATGTTCCTGGTATTTATGAGAAAATGGTAACATGGACAATCTTATACATTGCTGGTAGAAATATAAATTAATAAATATTTCTGGAAGGTTCTATGTATCAAGAATCTTTAAAATGTGACTATTTCTTGGTCCACAAGCCAAACAGTTGACAAAAAGTTTATTATAGTCACTTTTTGTAACAACACAAATTGGAGAATGGCTAAATAAATGACAGTACATTTATATAGTAGAATAGACAGTGCATTTATGTAGTACACTAGTGCATTTTATATTCTTGATATATTTTAGGCATACAAGAATGTTATATTAAATTGAACACAGTGGAAAATTAAATTACACAGATTTTTTATATCTGTAAAAATATTTATAATTAAACTATATTCTTTACTCATATTACATTCAGATGTTCAGGGATCATGCAGTTTCTTTATGTTTCTAACACTTCTCTGCTCTTCTGTCAAGCCCTTACCCACCGGGTGGCTGAACGACAATAGGAAGACAGCTGGCTTGTGCCCACCCACAGTTCTGGGGTTGAGTCGGTGCTGGGGTTCCTCAAGGCCCAGTCCCTCTGCTGTGTTCCTGAGCCCACTGCAGTCAGCTCCTGGGCTCAGTCTCCTGTCCCACCCATTCCCAACCCAGGAAACCAGCCTGTCCCCACAGGACACCCACCCTGGTCGCTACCTTCTCCAAGTGTGAAGCCGGGGGCCACACAGCTGCCCTTAACTGAGCTGCCTTTAGACCTAGGGCCCTGCAGAGACTCTGGGAGAGAGAGCAGTCCAGCGACCTGAATCCTGGTCCACCCCAGTGTACCTGGCTCATCCATGGTCTAGACGGGCCATCAGCCGGGTCACTGCCTGCAGCCCTCTGTGGCCATGGAACTCACCTGCCCTTCTGCATCTGTCCACCCTCCTCTTCCCCTGGGCTCGGTGTGGACGGCCAGTCCTGGGCATCCCCTCCTGCACGCTCTCCTCCAGATTCCAGCCTCGTGTCCAGGTGGACGGCAGTGGGGTGCTGGGTGGGCCGGCCCCCGCAGGGCCTGATCAGAGGACCTGTGCTGAGGAAGGAAGGCGGAGCAGCGTGCACAGAAAGCGTGACGCATGGACCATGCATGCGCTGAAGCCGGGCTCCCAGACGCTGGCATGAAACGTTGCATTTCCTCTTCCTACTTGTCTTTGTTGTTCTGATGTGTATGCTGAATAGGCATTTATTTCAAAATTAGAAAAGAAGATAAAATTCCTCTACTGAAGTGCTAATGCTGCCCGAAGAGGTTCACGGATTATCTGAGTGCCACCACCTACCTCAAGACCACAGCTTGCTGACTGACACACTGAAGAAGAAACCCACAGCAGGTTCTGGTGACAAACATGGGGACAGTGTGGTCCAACGGGCCGGTGGTCTGTGGCAGGCCACACCAGGTACTGGGGAGTCAGAACAGCGGTGGGACAGGCCAGGGACCACCCAGGGGCAGGCCTCTGGTGAAGCCCTCTCCCCACCAGTCCTAATGGTGGGAGACACTTCAACCTGGGAGGGTGGGGTCCTGGTCATCGTGACTCAGGTTTAACTGGAAAGGCAGTTTGTACATATGACACATTTGGGAACTATTATGAAAACTCCTAAAATGGAAAGTGTGGGACTTAAGCTGAACACAGAGATAGTTCAACCTGAACGCGACTGGAGACACTTTCAAGAGGCTCCAGTTCCTTCGATGCCCGGAGGCCAGAATTCTTACTCGGGGCTTCCTTGTACTTTTATTTTTTATTAATTTTTTAATTTTTTATTAAGGTATGATTGATATACACTCTTATGAAGGTTTCACATGAAAAAACAATGTGGTTACCACAGTTACCCATATTATCAAGTCCCCACCCACACCCCAATGCAGTCACTGTCCGTTAGTGCAGCAGGTTGTCGGGGCTTACTTTTAAAGTGATGCAAAGGTTGGTGCTTGGTTTAGGGTGGTCCATTAGCCGAGAAGACATTTTTCAAGACAGAGGTCATTATACTGATCATCAAAATTCAGAAGAAACATGGCAGCTATAGAAACACATTTTAGCGGCATGATCAGTGGTGCAAGAAGAAAAAACATCTGCCTTCATTTCTTGCCCCCCCAGCCCTTGAGTCTGCGATGAGTTACATGTAAATGCCTTCAGGACATTGGCAGCCTGACATGACCAAAAGGCCCTGTCATTCCAGGGGAAAGTGAATGCGGTTTTTGTTAACTATTGTGCATTTTCTTAGGACACCAAAAGGTCAAAACACAAAGCAGCAGTCGGATTGAGTTTGCCCCTCGCCTGGGGAGGCTGTACCAAGTTTGCACAGAGCGGAGAACACATCCGGGAATGGTCAGCAAGGCTGCCCGGCAGCGGCCAGTGGCCTCATCCAGGAAAGTTGTTTGGAAATATCACTCTGCTGGAGAGATGTGTCATGGACGGTTGCTCAGGAATGACCACGGGTCCCCATTTCCTCCTGTGGTGCTCTCAGTAGAGACCTGCGGGAAATCTGATGCCCATCCACAGAGAGATGGCTAGAACCCTGGGGTCACTCCTTGGGGTCCCTGTGGTCACCAGCTTCAGGTTCTATGTCCAGAAAGGCATGGAAAACATCATGCCAAAACAGCTTGATCTTGGCAACTAAGCTGTCCAGACACCAGAGCAGAAACACAATTGTACTTGCACTGAATTTGTTCACATTTGGTCTTAGAAAAATGTTAAACTGTCTCTGTCAGTTTTGACAGCACTGTATGCCCCTGTCAGGGGTGGACACCCAAGCTCCAGTCAGCGCTGGACCGGGAGATGCCACAGGACCGGCTGTGTTGGTGTGACTCAGCGCTGGCCGCTTGCTGTTGGCAATTTCATTTCTCTTAATAACCACCAAGATATTTCTCATGTTCATTTGGTTTCTGAAAACGTTTTATATTTTCTGTGTTTACACTTCAAAAAATATTTAATACTCTTTGACATTTAGTTTGAATAAACTATGTAATGTGATGGAGCACTTCATCAAACAAAATATGTTAATATACAACATTTTCCACACACAATTTCCACACCCTTTCCCAAAACTGGCTATGTGAAATTTTTAATATTAAGGAGAAAGTTGTTTTGTTTTCCTTTGGATTGGAGTCTACTTAAGACCGTGTGGTTTCTAAGATGAAGACCTGATTTAGACTCTTTGTTACTGCTGTCATTGTGGAAGGCGCCTAAGAGAAAGGCTAAAATGACTTCTTAGACGTCAAATAGTTTAATAAAATGATTTTGATGAGCCAAAAATAAATGTATCTGAACACACAGGTTGCATTTTCTGTGCAATACACAGGATCTCACTGTTCAGGGAAAATGCTTGGCCAGGTCCGAGCACAAAATGTCTGCTGGAGCAGGAGGATGTGATGGGACCTGATGGGACCTGTGCTCACCAAGCGGAGGTAGTGATGCCTCTCTGGAAGTACTTAACTCATGTGCTTGGAAGCTAGTAAGCCATTCTAAAAGGAAAGTAAGTACATATAAGAAAAATCTGAGAATTTGGAACCTAACACACAAGACAGTAAGGAGCAAACCAATTCTATTTGGAGGAAAGTACCTGGGGGGGCTTTCCATCCGTTCTTGACTCAGCCAACATATGAAGAAGCTGCTTGCTGTCTGCTCAGCTACTGACTGAGGTGAGAGGGGACCTGCTGCTCTGACCTGGCCTGAGGACTTGTACAGGGCTGCTCGCTGAGGTGCTGGGGCCCCTTCTGGAATGGCCCAGGTCTGTCCCTTCTCTAGGCTCCCACATCAGGCAGCCGCCACTTGCCATGGGGTCCCCAGGTGTGCTGTAGGCAAAGACAGGTCTCGGATGAAAGACTTGACTGATCTTCCTGTGCTTGGAAATCCTGTTGCTTCAGTATTTTGTCTTTCGTTTGTGAAGCAAAGCCGGCGAGGTGCTTCTGATGCCTGCTGACTCAGTTGGACCTCTTGGTGACAAGCATTTCACTTTGGAAATTTCCACCGTAAGGCTGTCTTCACACCCTTTGGGCCCTTGAGGACCAGGCCCTCTAGGTGTATTCATTAATATCCTTGCTGGTTTCCCGGGCAAGGACTGCATGGGATGCAGGTGCTCTGCTTGGTGGGGTCTGGATGGGATTCAGCAGCAGCTCCCAAACAGTGGGTGACACAGATTTCTATAATTGACCACATTTCTATAATTATAATGACTTTTATTTACATGGCAAAAGCCCAGAGAGCACGTACATGCAACTTTCCCACTATACTCCTACCCATTAACTTAAAATAAGAAAAGGATGAGTACTCCATAGATGAAAACAGGTTCTGTCCTGACCCACTGGTACCCATGCAGTTTCTGAGAGGGATAAAATTGTTAAAAGGTAGACAGGAAAAAGCATTTTGTGTTGGCAGCTTCTTATCACTGACTTTATGACGGTGTTTATATTTTGTCCTATTCTAAAAAGGATTTAGATTGTGTTCCGATATTACCAGCCATGCTCATCCAGAGAAGAATTCCACAGTTCATGGGAGGGTCTGGTGGACAAGAGGCTCACACGGGCCCCAAGAACGTGCCGCAGGCAGCTGGGTCTGGTCACACGAATGTGGGACTCCGTACAGCTCCAAACGCTCCTTAAAACCAGCAAGTTTCACACAGCTCAGCCAAGGGGCAAACACAGCAGCTGTTCTTGCCAGTGGCTGGGGTCACATCGGTGTGGCGGTGGGAGGTCAGTGTGCCCGAGGCAACGCAGACCTGTGGACGTCAGCGCACGTCATGGCTGAGGAGCCTGCACTTGCCTGGTACACTATTTCTGTGCATACTTGGAGGGCTTACTGTGCGAGAATTTCCTTCCCCGCCTCCGAGGTGTGTGACCTGCACCGTTGTCATCACGGCTTGTAGAGAATCATTTTGAGGACCAGCTTTTATGGGAATGATTTTGAGTTTTCCGGGGACACAAGCCCCTGAACGACCAGACCATCTGAATGCTCCATATGTCCCACCAGCGATGGGCATGAGGTCTGCGATATGAACATGCTTTGCCTTGTGTAGGTGCATTTTCCCCTGAGACAAGCTCTGAACATCTTCCCCTGAAGACGGGAGAATGTACGCTGACACCCCCGTGGATGTCCTTTTGCAGAATCAGGACCAACCCCAGGTCAGAAAACACGCTTTCTTCGGGAATCTTGCTATTTGAAGGCAGGTGTGGGGGCAGCATGGTTAGAGCCCCGGGAAGTCATCAGAGACAGGATCTGAGCACACACTCCAAGCACTTGCTGAGACTGGTTTCAATGCTCATGCACACTAGCATCAGGGAGGCACTGGCGTTCATAGTGCGCCGTCCCGCAAGGCATTTCCATGCAGAGCTGGTACCACCATGGGCAGGCAGGGGACAGGGCACTCCGGTCGGTGTGCATCCTCTACTGAAGGACGCTGGGCTTGGACACCCACAGCGAGAAGGTGAACAGGGATTTAGAGAATTTAGAGAAAGCAATTAAGAAAGCATTCATACAATATTTTCTTCTAATTCAGCTCCTGAAGCCTCATTTCTCTAAGTACAAATCATGACATTGGGTTGTTTTCTTTTAAATTCAGGTGTGATCTCATTAGGATCTCATTGGAACCTAACACACAAGACAGTAAGGAGTAAACCAATTCTATTTGGAGGAAAGTACCTGGGGGGGCTTTCCATCCATTCTTGACTCAGCCAACATATGAAGAAGCTGCTTGCTGTCTGCTCAGCGACTGACTGAGGTGAGAGGGGACCTGCTGCTCTGACCTGGCCTGAGGACTTGTGCAGGGCTGCTCAGGTGTGGACCTCCATCTCGGTACCTGTGTGTGTGCATCTGCTCTACCTGCAGCACCCTTCTTGAGCTTGTCAGCCAGAAAAATTCCTCCTGGCTATTGAAGAAGCAGCCCGGGGCTCACTTTGGTAGGAAGGTAAAGGCTGACTGCTTTTATGCCCTGCAGCACCATCAGGCTCTGTGGTGGTCATCCTTTGCTCCATCTTCTGCACTAGCAGGTGGGCTCCTGGGGGCTACAAGCCCTGCCACATGCTTAGCATTGTCCACGGTGCCCAGCACATAGGAGGCTGATGAGTAATTCAATAAGTTTAAGAAGAATGGGCTGTAAAGTGGTGTCTACTTTCACGAAGCTCACAGTTCAGTGGGGGCTTCGTCACGCAAACTGCTCGGAGTCAGTGTGGTGACCATTACGGTGATCACAGCAGTGAGCTCATATGGACCCATGGGGGGACGATGCACCAGAGGACAGTGGTTAGGGTTCATCTGAAATGGGTGGGACTTGAATGGGTGGACGTGGGGGGCAGAACGTAAAGGGGGCCCAGCAGACCAAGGCCATGAGGCGCCTTACAGGATTCGGAAGTGGTGGCTTTTCCGGTAAGAGTCAAGGATAGGGTGTGCCCGGGCAGAGGCTGGAGGTGAGGCCCCAGAAGTACATCAGGCCAGATTCTGAAGAACCCGGTACCATTCTAAGGGTCTTCGTTCTTTGTTTGTAAGTATTTGTATGTTCCTGTTTGCCGACTGGGTGCCAGAATGTCAGCTCATCGGATTGCAGCAGCTGTGAAATCGTTCTCGAGGGATTCATGCTTTATTCAGGGCTGGGCATCTGCTGCTGAGATGGGAGGGTCCGGGGCATCTCACTTCTCCAGGAGGCAGGACGCCGCCGTGTCACGTTTCGAGTTGTGTGACGCAAGCATACCACAAGTTCTGCCCACGTGTGTGGACACAAACCTGACCTACTTGGCGTGTTTGTGGGAAACACGGCAGGTGGTGGAGACTCAAACACTAACAGTATAGGGGTGTCCCCATCACCAGAAATATTGTTTATATTTAAAATCACCTTTTATCTCAAAGAGTATAAAATGTTCTATAAGCTCAACATGAACTGAATTTTTTTTTTTAACTCTGAGTTTGGTTTCTGGATGGTGTTTTAGGGGCGGCTCATGATTACTGCAGCACGGAGCCGAGCCCTGGTGTGATTCCGAAGTTGCTGATGTCGGTGAACATGGGACCCACTGTGGCAGCCACCCTGCCCCTCCTGAAGCCCGCTGGATCCATCATGAATATTTGAAAGTTATGAGAAATTGGGTGTTCAACAAATGCAAGTTCAACTGGTGAAAATACAATGTGACTTTCCTACATGAAATACTCCTGTCAGAGCAAAACCAAAGACAGAAGCATGAGGCCCTCCCAGAGCCTGGCTGGATGCGGAGGTTCAGACCTGGCCTGGGGTGGAACGGCCGTGAGGCAGGTGAGCTTCCTGTGCGCACTGCTCCTTCCCCTCCTACACCCCATTTCTGGGGACCCGTGCCAACTGCTGGAGGCAGTGGGTGTTCAGAGATTCTGTCCCAGCACCCTGTCTGGGCCTGTGAGCCTGGGATGCCCTTTCCTTCCCTGGCCCTTCAGGGCCACCTGGATGAACTGTCGCCCCAGGTCCGCCCCAGTGCTGCCAGCTGGAGCCCGCTGGGTGCTGCGGCCATGCCAAGCCCCTCCTGGCCCAGGTTTCTGACTTGCATCTAGGGCTCTCTCTGGACCCTGCAAGCAGGAATGTAAAATGATCACTCTAGGGGCCGGGGGGAGGTTTGAAGCTCAGAGCAAGTTGGTGAAACGAATCCTGTGGGTAAAAGCAGAGAGCTTGTAGGGCTCCCAAGCTGAGCATGCTGGGCCAGTGGAAATCACTCACACACGCACACCCCCGTGAGTACAGTAACCAAACAACACCCAGCCCAGGGCCCTCAACCCACGTGCCATGAGGAGAATAAAGCCAGGTGGAGGACGTGGGCATCCTGGGCCGTGGACCCTCAGGGACATGCTGTCACACGCTCAACACGGGCGATGTTTGCACAGAGAAGTGAGGGAGGAACCCATGCAGCTACTGGGGTGAGGGCTCCCCAGGCGGAGGGAACCCAACCCAAGGGAAAGTCCCCGAGGCAGGACCGCAGGCCTAAGCAACGGGTCAGCCTGCAGCTGCAGGGATGAGGGGAGGGGAGGAGCCAACGGGTCAGGAGGCCGCTGCGGCTGGACTGTGTCGGCATCCAGAAGCCACTGGAGGGTCTCAGCCTTGATGATTTCTCCATCAGGGAAATCAAACCTGCATTCTGTCCTAGATCTACGCCAGGTCCTTGGCTTCTGCAGTCACATGCTACCCTTGTAACAAAGTGCTGAGGGACATGTCACCGTAGCAGATGCGTTAATGAGGAGGTCAGGGAGAGTGCCGGGTGCTCGGAGGTCCCAGCTTCATCTCGTCACTGGGCGGGAGAATTGGCCAGTCTGGCCTCTGTGCCTGGCTCAGGTGCCCTGTCCCGCCAACTGCCACCTCCAAGCAGCATTCCGCAGCTTCCTTCCTGTCTGAGTGCTCTGATCTGCCCATAGTTTCTTGTCTCATTCAAAGAGGCACAGGATTCTTTCTCTTGAGCATATTCAGAAAGACTTTCTCTGCTTGTAGACATAGAATACAGTAAAAAGCTGTCACGATGTGCATGAAATTAGATAATTGTCAACCACTTAATACTGTTTTCTAGAAATATTCCATATCTTTAAAATTTAGGTCCCATTAAATTATTTTGGAACAGACAATGTGCCTTCCAAGGTGAATGCAGATTGTCTGACCTTAATGATTACAGCATGTAACCATTACACAAGGTCTAATTTCTTGTTTTATCTCAAACACAGTGCAGCGCTTTATGTGGATGCTTTCTTTATAGCAGTTTTATAGTTGTGTACATGTATGACCACCAGTGGATCTGGTTACACCCATCTATTCATGTGTTGAAGGTTATATAATGTGTATTGAAGAGAATTTAAAGAGTGGAATTAAATGGAATGCTTGCCAATATTAATGGTACTACAAGGAAAAACAGCCTATTTATATGATTCTGGAAACTCTAAAAATGCAACGTTAATAAACAGTTATGAAATGATGAAGAGTTTATGAAGTGCTAAATAAATATCACCTATAATTGGTAACCTTGGGTTACAGCTTTTTAGCAGGTGTATTTAAGGGTAATGAATCAATGCACCAAAACACAGTTCTCCAAAGCAAATAGAAAAAACAGGATCATAAGGGGGAAAATGAGTCCACAGCCCAGTCAGCATTTTGATTAAAGCCTTGTGAGGAACTCCAGACCCGAGGGCCCTGCGCAAAGATGCCTGAATGCCTGGTCTCCTGAAGCCCCAAGATCCTCAGTGCTGTTGTTTTAAGCCACCAGCTTTGGGGTACTATTTTAATGCAACAAAGTCCATGCCATCTTACTGTTTAGGTCCCAGCTTTTAGGAATGCCCGTGGCAGATTTTTCTTACTTGATTTCTTTCAGACCCATGTTTATTTTTTAATTACTCACTTTTCAGTGTGCTATTGCTTTATCTTGCTTCTGCATACTTAGTCATTGTTTATTTCCACTGTAAAATCCGTGTGCAGCCCACGCACACGTTCAGTGAGCACCGAGTGACGCGTGAGGGAATAAATGGCGGCTCCCAAGCTCAGACCTTCTCTGGGTGGGTGG